>NW_028327171.1:183267277-183886920 GCF_987537825.1 Furipterus horrens | reverse complement strand
TATAATAATATTAGCACCAAGAATTCATTGACTATAATTGATGAATAGATTTTTGCCTAATCTGTAATCCTCAGAACAACCCAGTGGAAGTATAATGCCTTATTTTATAGGTGAAGATATTGAGAATCTAAAATATCAGTAATTTGCCAAAATTAATAAGTATTGGCAACAGGAAATAAATCTGGTGCATGAACTCAAAATCTTTGCACTTTCTGCCATACCCAGCTGACTCCTCATAACTGCAGACAATACACCCGTCCATGCACTTTGCTTACTAAAAGGTAGAATGTGAGCTATGAAAATATGTACATGGAGTAATGTGGACTGAGAACTGCATTACATTATTAATAAATTCCAAATTATATTGATGTGTAGCAATTTGAGAAAAAGGACTTATCTAAGCAAGTGTACAGAGCCATACCTCTGTGTCACATTGCTGGCAAGCATTTAAATTTTAATATGCATACAGTGATGTGATCATCTGAGAAAGGGAACAGAATTTGGACAATTGAAGGGTCTTAGTTACATGTTTCAGCCAGGACTTAAATGTACTTTCATTCGCAAAAATAAGGAAAGCAGGCCAACTGTTCAGCTGCACTTATGGAACTCATAAATAGACTGAAAACTGATGATTTTTGGTAAGGACAATAAAAATTCTCCATGGTGTAGCTTTTGGAAGGGAGAATTAAAAAATCACCCATTTCACCTCAGAACTGGTATGTGAGAAATGAAAGAACAAAAATAGATATTAACTTACAATTGATCTTCTGTGTATAGGTGAGAGTAAGAGAGGGCATTTTGATAAATTCTAATCCAAACTTTCTATACAGGATAATCTACTGTCTGTTACAATCCATAAAACTTATTTTAAAGTCATCTTCTATGAACATTATGCTGCTTTAATTAAAGGTCAATAGAATATTTAATTTAAAAGTTCAAGGTCCCAAACAAAATATTAATTCACTTTTGGGGAAAAGTCAGAATACACATAAGATTCTTCAAAGAAAATATAACTTTAAAGATATAAATAAAGAGAAAAATATTTAGGAGAAATTAACAGAGATCGGAACCAAAGATATGAAGATGAAATGAAAGAAAATAATAGAATCCATTCAAAATTTTTACCTGGGAAAAATTACATTAAAATTAAGTATGGCCCCTTTTCTCTGCGGAACCATCATGGCAGCTGGGACCCTGTACACATATCCTGAAAACTGGAGGGCTTTCAAGGCCCTCACTGCCGCTCAGTACAGCGGAGCTCAGGTCCGCGTGCTGTCCGCACCACCCCACTTCCACTTCGGCCAAACCAACCGCACCCCTGAATTTCTCCGCAAATTTCCTGCTGGCAAGGTGTCAGCATTTGAAGGTGATGATGGCTTCTGTGTCTTCGAGAGCAACGCCATTGCCTACTACTTGGGCAATGATGAGCTGTGGGGAAGTGGCCCAGAGGCAGCGGCCCAGTGGTGCAGTGGGTGAGCTATGGTGACAGTGACATAGTGCCCCCGGCCAGCACCTGGGTGTTTCCCACCTTGGGCATTATGCACACAACAAGCAGGCCACAGAGAACGCAAAGGAGGACGTGAGGCGAGTTCTGGGGCTGCTGGATGCTCACCTGAAGACACGGACATTTCTGGTGGGTGAGCGTGTGACACTGGCTGACATCACAGTTGTCTGCACCCTGCTGTGGCTCTATAAACAGGTCCTGGAGCCTTCTTTCCACCAGGCCTTCACCAATACCAACCGCTGGTTCCTCACCTGCGTCAACCAGCCCCAGTTCCGCACTGTCTTGGGAGAGGTGAAGCTCTGCGAGAAGATGGCCCAGTTTGATGCAAAAAAGTTTTCAGAGAGCCAACCTAAAAAGGACACCCCTCAGAAGGAGAAGGGGCCTCGGGAAGAGAAGCAGAAACCTCAGGCTGAATGGAAAGAGGAGAAGAAGGCAGCTGACTCGCTCTTGAGGAAAAGATGGACGAATGCGAGCAGGCGCTGGCTGCCGAGCCGAAGGCCAAGGACCCCTTTGCTCATCTGCCCAAGAGCACCTTTGCGTTGGATAAGTTTAAGCGCATGTACTCCAACGAGGACACGCTCTGGGTGGCGCTCCCGTACGTCTGGAAGCACTTGGACGGGGACGACTGGTCCCTGTGGTACTCCGAGTACCGCTTCCCGGAGGAGCTCACCCAGACCTCCATGAGCTGCAACCTCATCACCGGAATGTTCCAGCGCCTGGACAAGCTGCGGAAGAACGAACGCCTTTGCCAGTGTCATCCTCTTCGGAACGAACAACAGCAGCTCCATTTCAGGGGTTTTTGTCTTCCGAGGCCAGGAGCTCGCTTTCATGCTGAGTCCAGACTAGCAGGTGGACTATGAGCCATACACGTGGCAGAAACTGGATCCTGGCAGCGAGGAGACCCAGACGCTGGTTCGGGAGTACTTTTCATGGGAGGGGGCCTTCCAGCATGTGGGCAAAGCCTTCAATCAGGGCGAGATCTTCAAGTGAACATCTTTTGCCATCCACTGGCTGCCTACACATGTCCTTCAGGTAGATGGGGTCATTAAAGGGAAAACATTGGAAAAAAATTTTTAATAAAAAATAAAATTAAGTATGGCCCTGGGTGGTGTAGCTCAGTGGATTGCGCACCAGCCTGTGAACCAAAGGGTTGCTGGTTTAATTCCCATTAAGGACACATGCCTGAGTTGAGGGCAAGATCCTCAGTTGGGGCGTGCAAGAGGCAACCACACATTGTTGTTTCTCTCCCCCTCTTTCTCCTTCCCTTCCCCTCTCTCTAAAAATAAATAAATAAAAATCTTAAAAAAAGAACAAAAAGAAAAGAAGTATACTTGTAATCTATAAAATTATTAAAGCCTTAGGCAGAATTCGTACTTACTAAGGGTAAGGATACATTTACAAATGCATATCCAGAAAGATATGTTCAGTTTATTTGAGGGGTAATTGATGACCTTCAGAAGAAAACAGATACTTGTAGCCACATTTATCATTTAGCTTAAGACAAAAAATGCAATGAAAAGTGGGTTTACTAAATTTAGTAATTAGTATATAATTGTGTAAAAGTTATCTGTCAATAGCCTTGATGTTTAACATAGTTACTAATTTGGGAATATATTAAAAGTTAGTCACCCCATGATGGCAAGCCATTTTTATTATAAATCACCATTCCTCCATCGTTATTATCAGACTTTAAAGCGTAAGAAATTTATTCTGGAAGAAACAGTGAAACTACAAATTAAGGTGAGTTTTTATTGAGTGGAGACAATGAAGTTTATATTTAATAGTTACCACCTTCTTGCACCTTAGTACCTACAAAAAATCCTTTCAAGTATGTTTTTTGTTAAAGTATGTATTTTAGCATAAATTTATAGGCTTTTCTGCTTAGCTCTAGATTGTTCAATGCATATGCTATATTTAAACTCTAAAATAATGTTACCTGCTTTTCAATATTATTTAAACCCATAGACAGGACTGATTTTCAAACAATTAACAGAACAGACAATGTAAATACAATCATTTCCATATGCAAATAGGCAAATATTAATTACCCAAAGGTAATCAATAAATTTGGTTTTAATACACACGATTTTAAAAAGATCATCTTTTTAAGGATGCCTGCATTTAGAGGATACTGCAAAACTGAACACTTGCCCAAGTGCATCTAGGCATTTTTCCATCCAAAGTCAAAACAAGAAACAGTGGTACAGATCCAATACCCCTGTATTTTTTAAAATGCCATGCAAAGACCATGAATTATGTTTTTAATTATCTCTGGCATAAAAAAAAGTGCAATAATACTTTCTCAGAATTCTAAGATAAAAAAAAGTTTATTACTGATATACAACTATGTTTTGTCTTATTGGGCAAGACGAGCTACGGAATCCATATTGTTTTACTTTTAGCTTTGGTTGTTATTGAACTCTGAATTGGTTTTCCTTACCCTTAGTAAGTACCTTAAAGTATATTAAAATCATCTTTCCTTTTGTTTGCCCATGCATTTTTTTAAGTTTCAAAAGAAATTTTTTTCATATTTTTCCAAGGTCAGATGCCTCTGAATTCTGTCTAAGGCTTTAATGATTTTATAGATTACAAGTATACTTTTTTTCTTTTTGTTCTTGTTTTAAGATTTTTATTTATTTATTTTTAGAGAGGGGAAGGGAAGGAGAAAGAGGGAGAAACAACAATGGTTTTCAGCAGCAGTTGCTTCTCTTGACCTCTGTATTATGATAATTATAAAAATAAGCCTTATTATTTACATTGTTTGCTTCCTACTATTAAGCAGGATATAAGAATAATTTGTCAGTCATAGTTTATTTCAAATTTATTATGGGAATTATATTATTTTAGGTATCAGGTACCAGAAAAGACCAAACTGAAAAAGGTTTTTAATGAAAGTCTACATTATTTATGGTATAACTCAAGATCTTTTAACAGATACCCCCAAATACAGTAACTTAGAAAATTTGTTTCTTTCTCTCAAGGGTGTCCAGATATAAATAATCCAAGATTGGCAAGGTATGTGGTCATTAATGAATCTGGGTTTTTGACATCTTGTGGAACCACTATCGCTTTGGTTGTGATACTGCATGGTTATAACTCATTTCCCTCTACATATGTACATGTGACTACAAAATGAAGAAAAAATAGGAATCCCTGGAAAAAATTATCGTTTTTAAAGAAACACCTTATAAATTGTATACATCATTTCTGATTACTTCTCATTGTTCTGAGTTTAACCCTATTACAACTGATAGCAACAAGAAAAGCTGATTAATGGAAAGGACCAGCCATGTGACTAGCTAAAACTGTTTGATATTTATATTTCCATATGGAGGAAGGAAATGGGTATTTGAGTAAAATTATCATGTCAGCGATAGCTCCTCTGCTTGAAATATTTCCAGTTCACCATCTGGCTTCTGTGTGTAATAAGAAAGTGACTGTACATTACAGTAGAAAATTTTAGCTTTCTAAACAGACAGGCATGGTTAGTTTCCAGTCCCACTGATTATTAGCTGTAAAGAGTTGTCAAGTTACTTAATGTTTCTGAGCTGTATTCACTCATCCAAGAAATTTAGATAAAAATATCTAACTCAGAGATTTGCTAACTTAATTCATTAATTTGGTAATATGGTATAAGTCAAAATAAATGACAGTAGTTAATATTCTTAGAATAGAATTTATAATTGCTTTTTATTGAAATATTATATTCTTTGTACATTGCTTATGATAATGTCTTAATCAACACTTATTCTTCTGGATTTTCTTCTCTAAAGAACTTCTACACATAAACACACCAGGTAAGCCTCTATGTTAAAAAGTATGACCAAAAAAGAACTACTGTTCATATAAAAGAAAATGTGCTAAGGAATATTGTTTCATTACAATTAAATAGGCAGGCATTGATATTACAGTCTAAAGATGAAATGTACAAGTCTGACATGATAATTTTACTTAAATACCCATCTCATTCCTCCATATAAAAATATAAATATCAAACAGTTTTAGCTAGGCACATGGCTGGTCCTTTCCATTAATCAGCTTTTCTTACAGCTATCAGTTGCAACATGGTTACATTCACAACAATGAGAAGTAATCAGAAATGATGTATGCCATTTTTGAAATGTCTCCTTAAAAAGGGTAATGTTTTTTCAGGGCTCTATTTTTTCTTCTTTTTGTGGCTATATCTAATTTAGGAAGTCAATGTCATTTGGAAAGCAGTGCTTTCAAGTGAAATTCCTTTGTTTTACATGAATATTGTTTTGATTCCAATAATATGTATGAAGGCAGCAGAAAGAAAAATGTAAGAGTGGGAGTCACCTCTTTTTTTTATATTCCAATAATTTTCTCATTATGTATCTATTAGTTACTATGGTGACATCTGTTCAAGCATTAAAGAGAAAATAGTGTCTTACTTTTCTATCATTTGAGTAACAAATTTTTAAAAACGTTGCTAACAAAATTATGTTTAGAAAATTGTTGATATTTGTGTTTTATATGTAAAATATAGTTTTGACAGATCTTCAAATTGCAGTTTAGTTTTCAATTCAAAATTATTTTTTTCAATTTGATTGTAACTGTCCCTAAAACTTATTACAAAGGTATTTAATAACCAAATATTTTTCTCAAGTGTGTTCATGTATTAAAAATTATTTTAAAATGTGCAAGTCATTTATTTATCTATTTTATATTTTTAAATGTAGATTTAGATGAATTATGTTATTAATATGACCACCCAAGACATTTTGTGATGTGGCATCGTTTATTTAGGTACAAATGGAGCTTGCACCCAGGTTTCCAATTTCCCATTTCATTCCGTCCTGTCCTGGAAAAAGTCCAATCGTGATCTCCGCAAGGCCAGTGCAAAAGCCAATGTTCATAGTGTTCTGCTTCATATTAAAGCTTAGTCTTTGGAGCCCATGCAGTCTGCTGCAGCTCCAGTAGTTGCTAGATCCTTATGGTCCAGTGTCCCCAGTGAGAGAGGACGCATGAACGCACAGGCGAGTGCGGGTCAAGCAGACAGGTGGAGGTAGAGAGACAGACAGAGGGAGGGAGGGAGAGAGAGAGAGAGAGAGAGAGAGACAGAGAGAGAGAGAGAGAGAGAGAGAGACAGAGAGACAGAGAGACAGAGAGAGACAGAGAGAGAGACACAGAGAGAGAGACAGAGACAGAGAGAGAGAGACAGAGAGAGAGAGAGAGAGAGACAGAGAGACAGAGAGAGACACAGAGAGAGAGAGAGAGACAGAGAGAGAGAGAGACAGAGAGAGAGAGAGAGAGAGAGAGAGAGAGAGAGAGACAGAGACAGAGACAGAGAGAGACAGAGAGAGACAGAGACAGAGAGAGAGAGATTCTTTTGTCCCCTGGAATTAAATTAGCTTGTGCTTGTGTTTGGAACAACCAGGTGCTTTTTCAAAGGACCCAATCAATTTTTGAAGTATTCATGAGCTTTTGATAGGTCCTCTACTAGTTAGACTGATAGGCCTCTTTTGTCAAGCACCTTTCCTTGTACTCACTGCCCCTTCTTCCCCAACAATCAGGTACTGGAGGGAGGAAAGGAGGAGTGTGTTAACCCCCTTGGTGAAGCACAAAGCTATAATCCCCGGGAGTGTGAAGCTGTAGCTTCCTAATACAACAAACAGTCTCAAGCTCCCCACTTAATTAAGCTCAATGTCTAATTCCCTTTGCACTCATTTTGTTTATTAATAATTAAATAAATACTGATGGTAACGTGCCCCCCTTGAATACCTTGAGCCTTGTACTCTTGCAAGGGTAAATAGAGGAAGGTCTCATTTTCTGTAGCTGCATCTTGCTGACGAAGAATATCATCATTAAAGTTTTGATTAAGATCTACTATAGAAGGATTCTCTGCCTGCCAAGGAAAGACCTGGGAAAGACAGCCCAAGACATTAATTTTGGGTTGCCCTTGAGGACCTTCAGAAACAGGAAGTGGAATCTAAGGCTGATTTGTAAACTTCCTAAAATTTGAAGGTGTGTGTTCACAAACAGACCCCATGCCAAAAATTGGAATACATAATAAGTCAACACATTTGAGAAAATCTTCTGACAGGTCATTGGCTAATCACTATGAAACTATAAAATCAAAAGCTCATTAATATGATAAACATCCATAAAGTTAAACACAACAGAGTTTAAAGGACACAGGTTACCAAATAACAACAAAAGTTGAAAACATTAAAAACATTAAGGAAATATTATTAAAATATTATAGCAAATTTGGCTGATATACAAAGTCATTAAATTTCTTAAAAGAGACAAACTATTGAAGTTCAAACAAAAAATGTAAATATTTAAAGCAATCTACAAGCTACAAGAACTAATAAGACTAATAAGGGAATTTTGAAAAATTGTATGATACAAGATCCATATATAAAAATTAAAATAATTTATTATTTTATAATTATTTATTTATTTATAATCACATTGAAACATACATTTAGAGATAAATCTGAAAAATGATGTAAAATACCTCTACACTAAAAGCTATAAAACATTGAAAGAAGGATAGAAAAGAAAAACCCAAATAAATGAAAAGATACACCATAACCATAAATCAGAACTCTTTCCCAAGCTGATATACAAAGTCACTGACATTCCAATTAAAATACCAGAATATTTTTAATAGAAATTTGTAATCTGATTCTAAAATTAATGACCATTCAAAAAAACTGCAATAGTAAAAACAACATTATAATAGCTATGTTTGAAGACTTACTACAGAGTTATAATAAACAAGAGAATGTGGTGATAGTTTGAAAATAGAAATATGTAATGTAATAAAGCATTGAAAAATAAACCCATATGTATATGGATAGCTGATATTTGACAAAGTGAAGAAGAAGTGGAAAAAGAATCTTTTTAACCACTAGTGCTATAATGCTTGGATATTCATATGCAAAAATTATAAAAGATATTTTATCTACAACTTGCATCATATAAACGATTTACTCAGAATATATAATAAATATAAATGAAAAACATAAAATTCCAACATATCTTGAATAAAATAACAGAAAACCATTGTGAATCCTCATTATGCAAACATTTCTTAGATAGACAATAAATATATAATCCACAAAGGAAAATATTTAATAAATTTTACTTCATTGAAATGAAGAATGTCTGCTCTTAGTAAGACACACTTAAAATGAAAACATAAGCCACAAAGTGAAAATATTTGCAAATTATAAAACTGATCAAAAATTTCAGAATATGTAAAGCATTCTCAAAATGCAGTAAAAAAAAAAATACAAACTACAATAACATCACTGCACCCTGTCAAAATGGCTAAAGTTTAAAACTAAAACAAACAATTGACTATTTTGAATGCAGGTGAGGATGTGGAGGAAGTAGAAGTTTCATACACTAACTGTGGCAATGTAAAGTGAGACAATCACTTTATAAAAAACATTTGTGTAATATCTTAGAGATAAACATACCCTTACCATATGACGTAGCCAGTCTATTCTTAAGGATTTCTCAAGCAAAATAAAAGAATAAATCCACACAAAGTCTTGAACACAAATGTTTATGACATCTGTACTTGAATAATCAAAAACTCTAAACAAATGTCTGTTGACACACATATGGGTGAACAAACTCTTATAGTCATGCAATGAAATACTACTTAGCAATATAGAAGAAGAAACTATTGATACATGCCATTAACATATATGATTTCTAAAATAACTATGTTTAGTGAAAAAGTCAAGACCAAAATCAGTATGTTCTGTAGGATTTGTCATAAAATTTTAGAAAATATAAACTATTGACATTGACAGAAAACCAATCAATGGTTGCTGTGGGAAGATAGGGAGGGGATTAGATAAAGGCTCGATGGAGGGATGACAAAGAGACACAAAATAACTTTTGGGTAATCTATATGTTTATTATCTTGATTGTTGTGATGCTTTTACAGTGTATAGCTGTGTCAATACATATAAAACTGAACATTTTAAGTATGTTTAGTTTATGCATTTTAATTATAGTATAATAAAGCTGTTTAAAATAAAAGGAGTGATAGAATTTAGGATGAATCAAGTCAGAATTCCAAAATGAGATAATTATATGAATTTTTCATAATTTGACAAGTAAGAAAACAAAAATAATAATAAAGAAGCAGCCATGCAGACCTGGATTTCAATAGTTTTTACTTATCACTGTATGAATGTGAACCTAATATTTATCACTAAACTTCATTTTCTTTTTTTTTTTGTCTTTTTTTTTGTTTATTTTTGCTTTTTCTATTACAGTTGTCCCATTTTCCCCCATTTCTCTCTCCCACCCAGCCCACCCCCCATCCCGCAACCATATCCATGAGTCATTTATACACGTTCCTTGACTAAACTCCTCCCTTACTTATCCCCCTTCTCTCCCTCCCCCTTCCCCCCCTTTGACTGCTATTCTGCTCTTTGTTCTATTTAGTTCTTTTGTTTGTGTTGTTCTTTAGTTTCCTGTATTAGGTGATATCATATGGTATTTTTCTTTCTTTCCCTGGCTTATTTCACTAAGCATAATTCTCTCTAGTTCCATCCATGTTGTCGCAAATGGCAGGAGTTCCTTCCTTCTTTCTGCTACATAGTATTCCATTGTGTAAATGTACCACCGTTTTTTGATCCACTCATCTACAGATGGGCACTTAGGTTGTTTCTAGCACTTAGCTATTGTAAACAGTGCTGCAATGAACATAGGGGTGCATAAGTTCTTTTGAATTGGTTAAACTTCATTTTCTTATATTATGGAAAAATATTTCTTAGTTGCTAATGAGAATAGAGTGAGCAATCTAAGACATGCATAACCCAAAAATTTTGAATGGATAAAGCATTAGTAAAAATGATTGTTTTCCTTAAATACACAGCATATTCTGGATTAACAAGTATTAAAGATGACGGAAAAGTGAACTATTTTAACATAGTTAGACAAAGCTTTATATGGCTGACTATAAGCAACCAAATTCTTTAAAGGAAAAGACAACAAATAATCCAAAAATTACTAAATTTAAAATAGTTAACTGGAAAAGAAATAAGAGCAAAAGTTTTCAATCAAAAATTAAAAAATAAGACTAACCAACAGTCTCTCAATTTTCAAATTGGGTTATATTTTAACCCAATTTTAAAGCATTTTTAAAACTATTTGCCTATCAGAAAATCTTCAAAAATTCACTTTGTTCTAAATACTGAAGATGCTACAATATTTAGAACAAATTGTGTTTCAGAAATAATAGTTATATAGTTTAATGTTGACAAAATTCCAACCCCAATACAAAAATACTGCAGAAATTATACATAGATAGTTACATAGATAAATAGATAACAAATAGGTAGATTTTTTTGAATCCCACCCATAAAGATTCTAATTCAATTGGCCTGAAGTTATCTTGGGATATACTATCTTTGAAAAATCTCTGGATATGTGTGAATGGTTTTAGATAAGGCATTCTGTGAAACACATATAAACAGATATGTTAGTGAATGTTTCTTGTAGGAGGAACAAGTTTAAAAATAAGACTTGTTATGCTCTGGGTTTATTAACTCACAGAATTCATTTACAATGCAGGAATCAAAAGGTAGTGTTTCCATAGAGCTAAGAGGTTTGAAGATTTTTACAAACTACTACTTTGGGATGGAAGTATGTATATGTATGTTATATGTGTGCATGTGCGTGTGCATTTGCCATCTGAAAAAAATGAGATGTATATGTCATTTATTGGTTTTGCCTTCTATTTTTATGAATAGTCTTTAAACATTGTTTTTTCTACAAATTGGGCTCTTGGTGATGAGTCCTCTTCAAGCCTAAGGTAGTATCTAGGCGAGTGATTACATCATGTGATAAAAGTTGCACTCCTTCATATTTGCAACCCTAGGACAAGAGATGAAGTCCTGATTAGAGATATGAATGAGCCATATTCTTGCAATCCCCAGTTCTGCTTGTCCACAAATATGAACCCAATAGGTAATCTGTAGATCATCTTACCAAAGTCCAGTAAGCAAAAGCCCAGCAGTCAGGTGACTGAGAGTTACAGGCTCCAACGTGTCCATGATGAGGAAGAGGAAGTCAAAATTCCTCTTTTTATCGTTAAGATCCCAGTTTGTTTACACTTTTTAAAAACTATATTTTAGTTTAATGTCAAGATTTATATTAAACAAAGAGTCTACTAAGTAATCAATCCATATAAAAGCTGATGGAAATAATAGAAGTGAACCTGGCCTTTCCTTAAGATAGAAGTGAATGAGAATAAACTAAATATACAAAACTTTCTCATAACTTCTGATGTTTAAGTTCATCTTGCATAGGTCTGCAGAGTTTTGCAGTGCTATTCACTAACTTGTGTATTTTTAAACTTAAATATCATATTAATATTAATATTTCAAACAATTTATATTTAATATATTAATTATAAAATAATATATAACGTGTAATAAATATATATGTATATAAATTCTTATGATTTCTAATAGGTTCTACACCACCAGAATTCAGATATCAGAGTGAAAAACAGCATTTAAACAGAAAACTAATCTCTGGGAATGGGAAATGAAAAAGTGACCATATCTTTTAGATTAAGGCTATTATAGTTCCACAGCATTTTGTATACTAAAGAAATCCCTATAACTGTTATTTACATATACATATTGGCAGAAGGGGAAATAAATGTTGAAAAAAGAATTAAAAGAAAGCCTTGAGAATAATTAAATTATGCATGTAATATAAATATTACCACATTAATTGTAGGTGATATCCATAGTTCTCTCTTTCTCAAAATTAACTTATTTTAGGCTCATTGATGAGCATATTCTTTTATTTATTTGAAAACAACATTAAAAGGAAAGTATACATTGTCAACAGTGTAATAGTTTAGATAAAATTAATTGTGAACCTCATTCACTGTCCCCAAGTACACTTAAGAAAGTTGGTAGCCACTAATTTTATTTTCAAAAAAAAATTTCATTTTTAGTGGGACTTTGTTTACTTATTGGTGAATAGATAGAATATATAAACATGTTTAAGATTAGATTAAAACTATTTGACAATACATTCAAAATTCCCTTTAGGAATATTTTAGATATTTGTACTAAACAACACAAACAAAATTAAGTTTAGATAATTCATTAAAGATTCTAGGGAATGCAGACTGGTGCAGCCACTATGGAAAACAGTATGGAATTACCTCAAAAAACTAAAAATGGAACTGCGTTTTGAACTAGCGATTCCACTGCTAGGGTTATACCCGAACACTCTTAAAATCCTAATTCAAAAGAACTTATGCACCCTTCTGTTCATAGCAGCACTGTGTACAATAGCTAAATGCTGGAAACAGCCTAAGTGCCCATCTGTAGAGGAGTGGATTAAAAAACTGTGGTACATTTACACAGTGGAATACTATGCTTCAGAAAGAAAGAAAGGACTCCTGCCATTTGCGACAACCTGAATGGAACTAGAGAAAATTATGCTTAGTGAAATAAGCCAGGCAAAGAAAAAAAAAAAAACCATATGATATCACCTAATACAGGAAACTAAGGAACAACACAAACAAATGAACTAAAAAGGACAAGGAACAGAATAACACTTATTAGGGGGAAGCGGGGAGGAGAGAAGGGGGATAAGTAAGGGAAGGGCTTAGTCAAAGAACATGTATAAATGACTCATGGATAGGGACAATGGGAGGATATGATTGTGGGAGAAAAGGTGGGTTGGGTGGGGGAGAGCAATGGGGGAAAATGGGACAACTGTAATTGAAAAACAAAATAAAAATTGTTTAAAAAACATAAAAATAAAAATAAATAAAAAATTTCTGTGGCCCTCTGCGTATCAGCTGTGTTAACATATTTGGTATCTTATTTCAAAAACTCAGTAAATATGCAAACACAAAAATTGTTTAGGGCAGTTTAGAATTCTTAAAATAATTATCATGCATGATTAAAGCCAGATATTTTAAGAATTTAATTTTTAAAATGAATGCATTTGCTCTCTGCTATAGGCATTAGATACTGAAATAATATTTGGAAGACCCTGCATTCCAAAAAATGTTGGGAGAACGTATCGGCTTCACTGATTTAACACTATATTGTCATTAACTTATTTATTATTGAGTTATATGAAAGTTTTCCATCTATGAGAATATAAAAATGACAAAGTGTATCAAGTAGTCTTTAAGCCTGTTGGTATGCAAGTTGTTATTAAGGTAGTCTGTGGTGGGGTTGGGCAGGAGGGAAAAAGAATTTTGAGGCTGAACCAGTTTTAGGACTTATCTCTTCTTTAGAGCCTTCTGCCACCCCCTTTACATCAAGAAGAAATTGTCTTTTTTCTTATTTTTTTAAAATTATATTTATTTACTTTTAGAGAGAGGAGAAGGGAGGGAGAAAGAGAGGAAGAGAAACATCAATGTGTGGTTGTCTCTCGCACGTCCTCAACTGGGGACCTGATGTGCGACCCAGACACATGCCTTGACTGGGAATGGAATCAGCGACCTTTTGGTTCACAGGCTGGCACGCATTCATTCCACAGAGCCACACCAGCCAGGGCTCATCTCTTACTAACTGAAAACTGAATAACACTTCATCTGTTTAAAAACAAATTTCTTCTATTCAAATTTATTTTTAATCTACTATTTATGAGATAGATGTAAAGAAGGAATAATTAACATAATTATATAGATGAATAACCTGAGTCAAAAGAAAGTAAGTTGGAAATACTATTTGTGAAACCTAAATCACTCACTTTAGTCCCAGTGTTGGGCTATCTTTAACTGTTTATAGAAACATCTACAAATTGAAATTGTAGTGATAAAGAGGCAGAACTCGAATCTGAAATCTGGGTTTAATTCCAAATGTGGCCATTTTCTTATTCTGTGACCCCCTGTGATCTTGCTTTCTCCCTGCAAAACAGGATTTTTAGAGATATTCTTTGGGCTATTGGGAATTTTAAATAAACCTATGTATGCAAAGTCAACTTAAGGGTACTCAGAACTCAGCCTAATTTTGCTATTAGCCTTGGAATGACTCAAATGGGTGATGTCAGAAATACCAGAACTTTGATAGAAGTCATATAGTGAGTCTCAGAAAAACTGATACCAGATGATAACTTTCTATTTCTATCTGAGCACCTAGTCCACTGCAATATATACAGCATGCTCACAATAAAGCATCTTATAATAATGTACTGATCAAATGTAAAGAAAAATGAAATAGAAAGAGCAGGAAAAAACCTTTCTTAACATATGTCCAAATTACTTCTTTAAACTTAAATTACTTTAAGTTAAGAGACAACTATTTTTAACTGTAAAGAATCTTTGTCTGAGCACCCAGGAAGTGAGTGAATTCACAGAATCATTGTCACCATTTAGTTTGACATGCTCTATAGAAAGTTACTCTTAGGTGAAGCTCTATGAAAAGTGAGTCCCATGGTGAAATGGTTTGGGGAATGGTCCGATGTCTGTCATCCTGTTAGAGCCTTGCCCTGTACATTGGACATTTAGATCTCCCAGGTGTCTTGCCTCAAGAACAAACAACAAAAACTACAACAAAACACCTAGATTGGCTTAATTTGATATCTCACTTATATTTATCACCACAGAATTTTCTTCCATGGATTTCTGTTTAATTCCTAACAAAACTAGTGTTTCGTGAAGCACACATTGGGATATACTGCTTTTAGCCATAAGCAACATTCTAATACCTGTGTCAATGTTAACCATAAATATGAATTTTCCACAGAAACTCATCCCTTTCACACATGTTCAAAGAGGTATTAAGGCTTCATTCAAAATAAGAGCCAGTTTGAGAATGAATACTCCATGGTTTAATAAGCTTAAGTCAATGCTTTTTTTATTACCTTCACTTTTGATATGTCCTGCATTTGTATACATTTGATAGTCCTTTAAGATTTTCTTTGAACCTCACCACAAGTTAGGTAGCTGTAGAATGAATCCAGGAGGGTACAGAAATATGCTTGTCTACACTGGGATTGAAATCAGAGATGGAACTCTATTTCTTGTTATGCCTGTCTTCTTTGGTCTCAGCCTTTTTCTTCAACAAAAATTTGTTTATGTGATAAGAATTCTGTTCTAATATATAAAAATAAAATTACTCTCAAACTCATTAGACACTTGGCCTATAACATAATGAGTTTCAGAATTAACATTCATTTTTGAAACCTAAATGCTTTAACTTATTGCTACACCAGCTCTTTATTTCATGGACTATAAAATTCACAAAATATTGAGCTTCCTGGGCTATGAAATAAAAGCCTATAAAAGTGCCTTGGAATGTATTATTATCTGCTAGATTGGATATTTTTACCAAACTCATAGTAAAAGACATTCACAGTTTTCTTTTAGAATCATTTGCTACCTAAAAACAGAGGAAACTAATTGGAAAATAGAGAAGGCTATCATGATATGCAAATAAAATGAATGAATGACAGTTAATAGGATCACATCCTTTTAAAATCACTCAATAAATTAGCTTTTTTAAACCACCTTTATACCTGCTGAAAAATCCCAGAAAATGAGTAAATAGGTTTAATTACAGGAAATAAAACAAAATCTCACTACAACCAAAGGTCTAAATCTGACATTTGACAGTTTTAGTACTTATTTTACTGCTTCTTCAAAATTGACTGAGAAATTGCTTAGAGTATTTAAATGTATCTTTCAATGAATTATAAGACGACTCTTTCTCTGTCTCCCCTCTCTTTTTTCTGTATCAGATTATAGATTTACAACTATAATTACCTTAGAGGGAAAAAAAAGTCGTTTTATGATATCCTGACTTACTTCTTGCCACTTAGACATATAATTTTAGCTTTGGTTACTATTCAGTTTTAATCAATTGAACTATGGTGAAGTTCAGTTCTTATGTAGTGCCTTAAGGTAATCAGCTTCATAAAATATTTTATTTTTTATGTCCCATTTATGTGTATTTTGACAATGCCCTCTATCCTGTCAACTGGATATTTCCCTGAAGACATAGTAGCTGAAAGTTCACCTTCTTTTATCTGTTTCTATAAACTGCCTGTCTACATTTATTCTTCTTTTTATTTCAATATTTCAACTGAAATCTGCTTGAGGTTTAAAATACATTTTTCTAAACTTTCAACTTCATATCTGTCATTGTCAATTTTGTCCAATTTCTTGATTTTTTGTATTAATATGCATTGTAAAAACATTCATAAAATAGTAACACTTCACTCTGCATTGTCTTTTTGAGAATAATGTACTCCGTTTGTAGTATAATTACTACAATAGGACAGTAATTGTAGTCATCCTATATTATGTACTTTCCTTCTTACATAATAGAACTGCCAATAATTTTACCATACACATAGAAATGAT
Source organism: Furipterus horrens (assembly GCF_987537825.1). Classification (NCBI taxonomy): domain Eukaryota; kingdom Metazoa; phylum Chordata; class Mammalia; order Chiroptera; family Furipteridae; genus Furipterus; species Furipterus horrens. Next base: position 183,870,070 of record NW_028327171.1, on the reverse strand, counting down.
AAAGACTACAGTTCCTACAACCCTGTGTTTCCTGGTTAATTCTTACCTAATGTTCTACTGCATGTGCTTAGAACATTTCTTCAGGAACTGTTCTTTGTGTGCTCTGCCACTTTTCTTCTTTTTGAATCTGTTAAATCAAACAGTCAAGCACTTCCTGAGCAATGGCATAGCTCCTAGACTAACTTGCCACAGTTCCATGTAATAGATGGCAGAGGAACAATGAATCCAAATGGATTTAGACCTTTTTTCGGGGTACAGTAAACAGCATACACTTCATGGTAACATCAGTGTCCCTTGCCCCACCCCCAAATCCATAATGGGGATGAGGAGCAGACTCAGATGGATGCAGTTTTGTCTCACAGCTGAGGGACACTCAGTTTACAGAAATTGAATCTTACAAGGAAATTTCTGGCAAACCTGTCTAACATTTACCTATGAGGAAGATATTACATAATTATTCTGAAGTAAGCAAATCACCCTTGCAATAGAGAAATATTTTCCTACCCAGGGATGTCTCTGTGGAAGGAGATATATTCTAAGAGGATGTCTGATTGTACAACCATTCTTAAATTGGTATCTCGCCTCAGAACATATGTAGAAATGCCAGGCCATAGAGGATTACCTCCCAGTTCCCAGTATCATCTTTGCAAATAGGAATGTGATGACACTATGAAGTTTACATTAGATGCATGATGAATGATGTGATAGAATGAGGCAGGGTCCTTGAGATTCTCATGGAACTGAGTAACCATGCAAGTCTTGGCTCCTTATCTCCTAACTTTGATTGGAGAACACAATTCTGCAGTGTTAAAGTCATTTTTATTTTGAGTTTCTTTTACTAAAAGTAGAATCTAATCCTTACCAATGCTGTTTTTAAAAAGGATTCTTCTTTTGAAATATATCAAAATAACATAACCAGTGATTTTACAAAATGTAGAAGAGTACCAAAAAAAGGAGAAAAATTAGCCATAACTCATACATCTAGAAATAATAATGTTATTAAAAATTCAATCTAATTACTGTTTCAAATGATATTATAATGGCATATTTATTTATAAACATTTGTCTACATTTCCTACTATTTTATCAACAGAATTGTTGAGATAAAATAAATATGTTAAAATATTTATTAAGACTCTTGAATGAAAATGTCAAAATTTTGTTTTAAATAAATTTCATACATATCTACTAAGAGCAATTTAAATATTTAAGTTTTTAAAATTAAATTATTAGTGAATTTGAACATTTTTATATGCTTAGTAACTTCTTGTATTTTTCCTGCACATTGATATCTTAGTTTATTTAACAGTGTGTATCTTGGGATGTGTGGCTGAGTCCATTTGCTTTTTCCCTTTGCAATTTGTTGGGTTGGTGTCATGCACCTCTGCCCAATGGAATAAAGGTAGAACTGATTTAAGTAACTCCCAGGCTGAACTATAATTAGTCTTCCGTTATTGTCAAATAGATTATGCTTTTGAATACTACCTTTTAAAATGTATGCATTATTGAAACTTACACACTCTCATGCTTCATTAGATGATGAGCATAAATCCTTGATTTTAGATTCATTCTCAAAATAAACATGTTTCTAATTCCTTCATGACAGTGATTGCTTACCATTCAAGAAAATCACTGTTAATATCAGGACACCCACCTCTGCTCATTAGCAATGTACTTTTTTAGTTTACTCAGTTATGAATTTGGTCCATGAAGTCACAGAAAGAAACACCTCTTATTGCCAATGCTGTTAATGTTGCAGATGCCTTGGGAGATAATGCAACATCTTGAGTAGATTCTTATTCCCTTGGCTTTTGAAGTCACAAAATCTTTGAGGTCTTAAGGTATTACATCTTCAACACATTGTTCAAGGATCCTTCTGTGACATTCCACTTGATTTTTTTTCAATAAATCTTTGCTGCTTTGCTGTTATATTGTTCTTTAATTTTCACCTACATATTTTCCTTTTCATGGGACAGAATTGTTCATTGGAATCAGTGTGGGGAACAAACCCCATGATGTTCTGTTCTTTTTCCTCTTTCAATATGTTATACTTATAATAAAACATAACCACTTGCTAGTACTAACATAGCTCATTAATAAATATTGCTTTAAAAGTATGTTTAGTAGTTTATTGTTTATGATAATTAATAAATTTAAATTTTATCATGTTTTAGATTTTTTTCTCTGCTGCTTTAAACCATTTGTCTTATATCCAGTTATTTTTTTCCTTTTCTAAGTCTAATTTGACTTTGAAGTTATATTCTGTTTTTCACTCTGAAGTTGCTGACAGTTTCTTGTGGGAGCTAAGAACAAGGTTGTCACTTTAGAATGAACCAAAGTAATTCATAGAGTCATTCTTTCAAATCTTCAGAAGATTCATAGCATTGCTATTTTGCTTTAAAATGTATAAAAAAGAACACAAGTATAGGAAAGTCTTATTAATCTATCTGTCACTGTAAATGAGTCTAGATAGGCTAGGCTGATCATATAAATGTGAATAATGGTAAAATTCTGACATCAGCATTTAAGGAATAGTCATTAAGTACAACAAACAGGACTCCTACTTGGCTACTGAGTCCACAATAGTAAGGTAATCTTAAAATTGAAATACAGATATTGTCTTTTATAACTAGAACAGTTTTCATGACAGGTTGCATGAGAAATATGTTGTAAGGATTAAAGAAATTGTGTTTATAAAGCACTTTAGATTAAGTTGAAATATATTACTTAGAAATGATGACTAATATTATTTTCATATTATTACATTTTGTTACTTTGCAATCATCACAGAGCAGTGCTTATATATAAAAATTTAATTTTCAAAAAATGATTTTAATACTAATAACAGTGAATATTAATCCAATTTATATTTCTGGTTGAAATAAAAGTTGTAAGTCAACATCAGTGTCACAACTGCATTTCTTAACAACAATTAAGAATTAAAGATTATGTAGTGATTATTATAATTCACAGAAGAAATCTAAAGTGTCCATTATTTCAAAATTTAATTCTCACTGTGATTAAAAATCTACTAGTAGAAAATGAGGTATTTAGTGGCTTAATTTTTAACTGATAATATCCTCATTTTACTCCAGAGATTAAGTTAATAAGTTAGGGATAGAGTCTATTAGAGACTATTGTAGATCCAAGATTAATACACCTCTCTATAGTATATGTTTAAATGCTCTGCATGCAGAGATCATTAATTTTACAGACTGCTGTGCCCAATAATTGCAGTTGATATATTATGCCAATGTAGTCTTGAGCATTTTTCTTGTTACTCAGTTAGTATACATGTTTCATTTTAGCTAATAAGCATATGTCTTGTAGAAAGAAGTAAAATAAGACTAATGTGTATTTCTAAAGTAATGTGTAAACTGATTCTTGAACTATTATAATTTACTTTTTATTCATCTTAACTTTTTACAATAAATCTGAGTCATTCTTAAAATCTACGTATGAATTAACAGTAGTATATAAAGATACAGCTTGGATGTTTTGTGATAGTTCATCAAAATTGAATTCAATACTTATGTATAAAAGAGTATTTAAATAGGTTGATTTACCATGGTTTTTGTGTTCAGTGTCTTACACTTGCATAAAGTTTATCTATGTAGATACTTCAATTTTTGAGTGTCATGTAGTGTATCATCTGATACCATTCATGTTCATAGGCCATGTATATCCAATATATTATATAAACTTCAACATGATGGCTCTGAGAGAAAACAATTATCATATTTGTCACTCTAAAAGATGCACTTTTTCCCCCCAAAAGGGGGCAGATATCTGTGCATCTTATGGAGCAAATATTGCATGACAGACTGTGATGTGTATTACCTGACCTGTCAGCAGTGGTGACAGCTGTTAGAAGAGGAAGTGGTGGACCCATGTGAAACCCCTGGGAATGCTTAAATGTCCCACTTTACTGCTGAATCTCAGGGCATCTGCTCAGTATGAAGATAGTGAAAGCATGGTAGCAAGGTAGGAAATCCCTTCTTTCCTCTAAGCCCCATTTGTGACATGGAAGGTCTACTATGGGCATGGTGTGTTGAGCATACTGATGCCTTGATCATTCTTGCCCTAGTTTCTGATCCAGTGGCTCCATTCCAGAAGAAGAAAGCTAAAAGGAGTCCATGCTGACTGCCCCAACAAATACTCAGCCCATAGCCTAAGGGTGCCATTTAAAGAGAAGCTCAGCTCCAGAGCCCTGGCTCAGAGATTTTTCCACATGTGGAGAAAGAGAAATAGACCATAACACACACAGCTCCTAATCTTTTCCCAAAGGAATTGACATCATTTGCAACAGAATGAATAAGTCACTCTCAAGAATAGTAGAGGTTGTGAGGAAAAGAAGTTAAGAAGATATCTGAAGTGCTCACTACACTGTATGTCTGCTAATTTTTAGTTATTCTAATAAACATAGAATAAAACAGCTGGAGGCCTCCCTGCAGGGTCAGAATAAAAATAAAAACTAACTTCAACAATTCCATGAAAGAAGATAGAAGTACACTGGGCTTTTTTGTATAATTTGATTGGATTAATTTATGTCATAAGGAGTTACTGAAAAGAATAGTGCAGTTTAACAACTTCATAACGTCAGGTAAGAGAGTCCTACCTAAAACATTGTCATCCTTGGTAACAGGAAAACCTTCCTGAGTATCAACATTCTAGACTGAAAACTGTGTGTGTGTGCATGTGTGGGTGTGTATGGCTGTGGGGAGTAGAAGCCACTGAATAATTCGCTCAATCAGTCCCTAAACATAAATAAGCAATTAATAATAACAAATCCAAAGAGAAGGTGTACCACTACCCAAAGTTGGTACAATTATCATTAAAAATATCCACTTTCCAAAAAGAAAATTGCAAGCCTTGCAAAGAAAGTGAAAAACATTACCCATACATCAAGGTAAAAGCATATTATGCACACACAGAGGAACTCCTGTAAGAGAATGAGATATCAGATTTATGAGATTTTTCAAGTAGTCATTGTAAATATATTTAAATAACTGAAGGAAATAAAGATTAAATAAGTAAGTGATGATATGGTGCCAATATCACATCAAGTAAAGAATAACAGTAAAGAGATACAAAGTATAAACTTGGATCACATAGAAATTATGTAGTTGAAAGCTGTATTAATTGAAATAGGAAATACACAAGTGTTTTCCTAGACAGGTGCAGAACTGCAAAATGTCAGGTGGCCTGACTCCCAGCTGAGGTGGCACAGGAGATATAGATTGATAGAGATAACATAAGCCTAAAAACATAGGGAACAAAGGAAGAAAGAAAAATGTGGACAGCCTTTATAGAACTGTGGGTAATGCTTAAGTACACCAGAATGTGTGTAATGGGAGTGCTAGCAAGAGACTTGAGAGAGGAGCAGAAAAAGTATTAGGGAAGATAATGCCTAAAAAATACTACCTTATTTGAGGAAAAACTTTAATATACAAATCCAGGAAGCTCAATGAATTCTAAGTAATATTAACAAAGAAATTCACAGACAGAAGATCCCATTTAAAATTCAAAGATATGAAGGAGGTCTCAAGAGCAGTAGGAGATAAACGACCCATTCCTTACAAAGAACATCGATAAGATTTACTGCTGGCTACTCAGCAGAAATAATGGAGATGAGAAAGCATGTACTCAGAATAAGTGATCAAAGTGTTTCAAAGAATAAAGCTATCAAAAAGTCTATACCCAGCAAAGATATCTTTCCTAAATGAAGGATAAGAAAAAAACTTCTCCAGATTAAAAAAAATAAAAAGAAATGAAGAGAATTTGTTACAACTACATGTACCTTACAAAAAATACTAAAAGAAGTCCTTCAGGCTGAAACAAGTGACCCCTAGATGATAATTTGTATCCACATGAAAAAATAAAACATTAGTACAGGTAATTATATATTTTATAAAACAAAAATATTATATTTCCTTCTCTTCATTAATTTAAAGCAATTGCATAAAATGATATGTATATAATCTATAATTGATTCTGTACAATATAGAAGTGCAATATAAGTGTAATATATGTGCCTGCAATATCACAAAGGAGGTGAAAGAAAATAAGGTTGCATTGGACTAAGGAAATAACTACAAATAATATGCAATAATTATACATTGTTGGGTTTAAAACATTAACAGATCTAATATGTAGTATCATACTACATTAGAGAATATTTACTTAATTTAAAAGAAACTAAAGAAAAATAAACAAAAAGTCATGAAACCTATAAAAATTAAAAAGTGGAATGGCAGACAAAATTTAACAACATTAAAGATGAATTGGTAAATATTCTAATAAACTGAAGAGATTATCAAGTTTGATAAGATATATGATTCAACTATGTCTTTTCTCTAGCATGCACTTTACCAAGCCTTTGAAAAAAAAAAAATGTGTTTTCCAAAAACACATAAGAAAACACTTTCCAAGTCATTCTATGAAGTCACCAATATTGAAAACCAAAGACATAACAAGAAAACTGCAGATAAATATATCTCATCAATATGTACACACACAAAAAAAAAGTGTTCCACAAAATACCAGGGCACTGAATCTAATAAAATTTTTAAAGTTACACAACATGGACAAGTGATATTTTCTCCAGGAATTCAAGGTGAGTTCAACATCTGAAAATCAATTAGTATAATATATCATAGCAACAGAATAAAAATTAATATACTTGATCATTTCAAGAGATTCAGAAAATCATATGATAAAAATCCAACATTTGTTCATGATAAAAACACTCAAAAAATTAAGCATAGAAAGGAATTTTCTCAAAGTGATAAAAGGCATCTACAATAAAAAAATAAAAGCTAACAATAAGGGGGAACTCAAAGAAAACTGGGATTTTCTTCTGGGGGCAGGCCCCTTGTAGCAGAGGCTTTCACTGTTACACGAGTGTTCTAGAAACCTACCTATATTAATGTACAAGCTGGTGTTGTTGTGAGAGACTGTGTTTGGCTTCAGTGAATTGTTTTGAATATTCTTTCAATGTGTTTGCCCATTTCATGATGGGTGATTTATGAACACAAGAGCCCACACTGAGCTGAGTGTTCAGCGGTTTTGGACCAAAAACTGCATAACCCCCATGCCACACCCTCCCTATTCACTCAAGCTCACCCTGAACGACTTTTTTTTTTTCCTCAGATGAAAAAAGTCCTTAAATGGAAACGTTTTGTTGATGTAGAAGATGTGAAACAAAAAAACAGCAGAAACACTAAAAGGCATCAAGATTTATGAGTTTAAAAACTGTTTTGAACAATGAAAAAAGATGCCTCAATAGGTGTATTGCAAAAAATGGGAAGTACTTTGAAGGTGACTGAAATTTAAATGTGTAAGAATAAGTACACCATATTTTATAAATAAATTATATTTTGGAGGGTCCCACCTCATATTTAATGGTAAAAGACTTGAATATTACCAGCTAAGATTAAGAACAAGATAGGATATTAACTTTCACCACTTTTATTCAGCATTATGCTGGGGATTCTAGCCAGGAGAATTAAGTAAAAGAAACAAAAAGCATCCAGATAGGAAAGGAAAAAGTAAAAATAACTGCACATGGTGGCATGAACTTTTATGTCATAAGGAATCCACTAAAAAATTTACAAATAAAAAATGAATGATCAGATTTGCAAGATACAAGATTGCATTACAAAAATCAAATTGTTTTGAACATAGTTTAAATCAACATTCTGAATATGAAATTAAGAAAACAATTCAATTTACAATAGTTTCAAAAAGAATAAAACACTCAGACATTAATTTAACAAAAAATTATAAAGGTTATACTCTGAAAACAAGAAGGCATTATTGCAATACATTAAAGAAGATATAAATCATTGAAAACACTTCAGTTTCATGGGATCAGAAGACATAATATTGTTAAATAGCAATATTCTCCAAACTGACCTATAGATTCAATGCAATCTCAATCAGCACCCCAGCTGACTTTTTTGAAGAAATCGACATGATAACTCTGAAATTCATCTGGAGTTTCAAAGGATCCACAAGGAGGTTCCACTTTATACTCACAAGGGTAACTAGAGCCAAAAGGCCAGGTATTAGCAAGCGCTCATGAGGATTCAAAAGAAATTGGAACCCTCATAAACTGCTGGTGTGAATATAAAATAATGTAGCAGCTTTGGAATCATCTGGAAGTTCATCAAACAAACTGTTATATGACCCAACAATTTCGCTACTGGGCATGTACCCAATAGAAATGGCAGCATATGCCCACACAAAACTTCCATGCAAATGTTCATAGTAACATTATTCATGATAGCGAAAAGATAAAAACAAACCAATGCCAATCAGTGAACAAATGGATAAACAAAATACGGTACACACAATGTGTCAGAATACCTCTTTATTTGGGAAGCCTCAAGGAGCAGTTACTATCTGGTGCACTTTTTCTTATGTAGAAAGACAGAAGCTGAAGAGAGACAAGAAGAAACACACAAAGCCTCTTAAAGCCTCACATTGAATCTATGACACTCCTATTTTCATCCATATTCCAATAGTTAAAGAGCCAAGCCCCCAAATAAATAGAACAGGGGTATCTTCTCCACCTAATCCACTGGTAGGCACTGCAGTCATGTGGCAAAAGGTGTGGATGTACCACAGTTTTTTGACAGAAAGAAAGAAGGAACTCCTGCCATTTGCAACAACATGGATGTAACTAGAGAGAATTATGCTTAGTGAAATAAGCCAGGGAAAGAAAGCAAAATACCATATGATATCACCTAATACAGGAAACTAAAGAACAACACAAACAAAGGAACTAAATAGAACAAAGAGCAGAATAGCAGTCAATAGGGGGGAGGGGAGAGGGAAAGAAGGGGGATAAGTAAGGGAAGGGTCTAGTCAAGGAACGTATATGAATGACTCATGGACATGGACAACGAGGAGGGATATGATTGTGGGAGAAGGGATGGGCTGGGAGGGGGGGCAATGGGGGAAAAATGGGACAACTGTAATTGAAGAACCAAAAAATAAAATAAAATAAATAAATAAATAAATAAATAAATAAAAGCTAAATGATATAAAAAAAAAAATGGTGTGGATGCCTATCTCCGTTAAAGGAAGGGAGAAGGGTTGTGAATACAACTTTGATCGGACATGTTACAAATTAGGGTTGTAACTCCAGGCTATTGTCAAGCTCTTTTTTCTACAGTTGAATATTATCTCCTCCCATAGGTCACAGTAAAAATATGAAAGTAACCATGTTTCAACAATGCAGTTCACGGTGATGCACTCAGGAATGTTAGAGCTGTGAAATAGAAGAAACCTGAGTCCCAGCATTACTTCTTCAAGCATAGTCTAGATTTCTGGTTTGTCATGGAGATATAATTTACTACTATATTATTAAAATCTCTATATTTTGGAAACTCCCACAGGATACTAAATTGAATTCATAAAATTAGTATAACTTTAAAGTGGCTAATCTTATTGGAAGTGACAAGAATAAGTTGAGTGATTATCAAGTTTGTAGTAAAAAAAGCAGAATATATCAGAAAATACAGATATGTTTTTTCACCCCTGAGTGCATAGCAATAAAAATTCAATCTTCTATATAATAAATGATCAGTATAAGGAGCATTGCCAAAGTCAGAGATTAGAGTATAACAGGAGAGAACTAAGTAGTCTGTAGAATCCAGAATTGTCTCTCTGAAGAGGTGATGATAACATGAGGACTAACGGGAGGATGGTGTGTACCTAGGTAAAAGGTTTGAGGGTGAAAGGTGTTTCAAGCACAGAGAAAAACACATTGTTTAATGACCCAGAAACAAGAAATATCATTGCATATTGAGGAAAACAAAATGCATCCTAATAGCTGGAGGTAAAAGGATGAGGGGAGAAAATAGGGAGAAAAGGCCAAATCTTCGTCGTCGTCGGCAGCCGTCCGTCTCGAGAGATGATGGCGTAGCTTCTTGAGAGTCTATCTGCACCGCTGAGAATGGCTGTGCAGTCCGACTCGGGAGTGACAATCCCTGCCGCACTTGTTACAGGTGAAGGCAGATGGCTGTTGTTGCTGCTGTTGACGCTGCTTCCGCCTCGATCTTTTCTGGACCGCCTCCTCGTTGCGCGCAGCCTCCGCGCGTGACGTACCTTGCCTGACCGCGAGCCTCCAGGCTAGGCGGTCGTCTGCTTGAACTTCCCATGTGTTGAGATTGATGGAGCATTGTGTCATGTCCTTTTTGCAGATGTCTTTGAACCGCAGTTTTGGGCGCCCTGTCATCCTCTTGCCTTCTGCTAGCTCGCCGTAGAGGAGGTCTTTGGGGATACGGCCTGCATCCATTCTTTTGACATGGCCGAGCCACCTGAGGCGTCTCTTGCTAAGAACTGCATGCAAACTGCTCATATTGGCTCGCTTCAGCACCTCGGTGTTGGGGACCTTATCCTGCCAGGCGACATGCAGGACGCGTCGCAGGCACCCCATGTGGAAGCTGTTGAGTTCCCTTTCGTGCCTTGCGTAGGTGGTCCACGTCTCGCTGCCATAGAGGAGAGTGCTGAGTACGCAGGCTTGGTAGATGCGCAGTCTGGTTTTCTCAGTGAGGCTGGAATTGTTCCACGCTCGCCGGTTCAGTCTGGCCATAACTGTGGCTGCCCTGGCGATTCTCCGGTTGACCTCCAAGTCGACTGACAGAGAGCTCGAGATGGTGGACCCGAGGTAAGTGAAGTCGTTGACAACCTCCAGGGTGTACCCGTCGATGGTGATACATGGGGGAGTCCCCGTGCCTTGAGCCATAACATTCGTCTTCGTCAGGCTGATGGCTAGTCCGAACTCCTTGCATGCGTGGGAAAGGCAAGTGACTAGCTGCTGGAGTCCTTCTTCGGAGTGTGATGTCAAAGCTGCGTCGTCGGCGAAGAGCATCTCACGGATGAGCACCTCTTTGACTTTGTTCTTGGCTCGTAGACGGGCCAGGTTGTAGAGCTTGCCATCGGATCTGGTGTGAATGAAGACACCCTCGCTGCGGTCCTTAAAGGCGTATTGGAGGAGCATGGAGAAGAAGATTCCGAACAGCGTAGGCGCGAGGACGCAGCCCTGCTTTACTCCGCTGCTGACTGGGAAGGCCTCAGAGGTTGCGCCGTTGTAGGACACCGTGCTGTGCATGTTGTCGTGAAAGGACATGACCACAGCAAGCAGATGTGGTGGACAGCCAATCTTCCGTAGCAAGCTGAAGAGTCCGCTTCGACTGACCAGATCAAACGCCTTCGTAAGGTCGATAAAGGCGAGGTAGAGTGGTTTATGCTGCTCGTGACACTTCTCCTGCAGCTGGCGTAGGGAGAAGATCATGTCCACTGTTGATCGGCCAGCTCTGAAGCCACACTGGGACTCTGGGTAGACGCGGGAAGCAAGGGTCTGCAGGCAGGCAAGAGCGACCCGGGCGAATACTTTGCCGACGACGCTGAGGAGAGAGATGCCCCAGTAGTTGTTGCAGTCGCTGCGGTCTCCTTTGTTCTTGTACATGGTGATAATGTTGGCATCTCTCATATCCTGGGGGATGTAACCCTCCTACCAGCAGCGACAGAGTAGATGGTGGAGCGGCTGTAGCAGGACTGGTTTCCCGCTCTTTAGGATTTCTGGAGGGATTCCGTCGCTTCCTGGTGCTTTCCCGCAAGCAAGGCGGTCGATGGCTTTGCTGAGCTCTGCCGCAGTAGGTGGGGTGTCTAGCTCCTCCATGACTGGTAGGTCTGGGATGGCGTTAAGAGCAGTGTCTGTTATGGTGTTCCTCGTCGCGTACAGCTTGAGGTAGTGCTCGGTCCACCGCCGCATTTGCTGTTCCTGGTCAGTGATGACCTCACCTGTCTTGGACTTAAGGGGGGCGATCTTGGAGGGGATTGGGCCTGTTGCCTTCTTGATACCCTCATACATTCCTCGTGCGTTGCCTATATCGGCGGCTTCCTGAATGCTTCTGCACAGGTTTAGCCAATAGGTGTTGGCACAGTGGCGGGCAGTCTTCTGGACTTTGTTCCTGGCAGCCCGTAGAGCTTGAAGTGTACTGGGAGTGGGCGTGACCTTGTAAGCCAGTAGGGCCTTCCTCTTAGCCTCGATCACGGGTTCCATTTCTTCCCAGTGAGCCTCGTACCAGTCAGCGTTCTTCCGCTCTTTCTTCCCGTAAGCAATAATGGAGGAGTTGTATATGGCGTCGCGGAGACGTGGCCAATTGGATTCGATAATGTCATCTGCCACCACTCCCTCGCCGAGTACATCTTCCATCTTGTTGATGAATTGCTGGGTCTTAACTGGGTTGCTGGCACAACTGGTGTTGATGCGTGGGCGACCCTTCATCTTGGAGTGGTGCAACCTCTTCGGCATTATGCGCACCAAATCTTAGGCACTAAGATTCAAGATACAGAATTGTAACAAACCTTCCAACACAGTTTCAAGCTGGATGTGACATACAATTCTTAAATTTAAATATTATTCAGAACACTTATAATTAGATTTTTCTGACAGGAAAGAACAGTTCTACCATGCACTGGACGAAGCGTTATCCAAGATCCCCAGAAGTAACGCTCTCTATCTCCTTGGAGACTTCAACGCAAGAGTAGGAGCCGACCACATGGCCTGGCCCACCTGCCTTTGATACTTTGGGAGAGGAAAGATCAATGAGAATGGTCAGCGACTGCTTGAGCTTTCGTGTCACCACGGCCTGTGCGTGACAAACACATTCTTCAAGTGCAAAGAGATCCACCAGGTGTCATGGAGGCACCCCCGCTCCCGCCATTGGCACCAGCTTGACCTCGTCATCACCAGAAGAACGGATATTGGCAGCACCCTCCTCACCCGCAGCTACCACAGTGCAGACTGCGACACGGACCATGCCCTCGTGGTAAGCAAGGTGCGCATAATGCCGAAGAGGTTGCACCACTCTGCTCCCCAAGAGATCTGTATAGAAAAGACTGCTGTGTTAGTGGTTAAAGAAAAATAATTTCTTTTAAAGCCATTTTACAGATAGCAAAAAAAATTGGGAGGGGGGAGCATAATAAGATAATTATTCTATATGCAATGTGACTTCTAAGGTGACATTTTGATTTAATTAAGCAACTTTTTAAGCTGTAAGCTAAGATATAATTAGGCCAAAACTTAGTTTCCATTAAGAAGAGAGATCTCATAGTCCTACAAAAGCCAGTGTATAAATTAGGAACTCAAAACTTTATGTACCCATAAGTAAATTGAAGAATAAATAATTAAATTAATATATATACAACATATAGTCTTTGAAATTATGTGTTTGCCCCTAATTTGAAGAAATATGAGCAGTCTTATGTTCATTGCAGCATTACTTACAATAACCAAGATAAGTTTCCTTGACAGACAACTGGATAAGATAGATGTGGTACAAATATACAGTGAATATAATTTGGCCATAAAAATAATGAAATCTTGCCATTTGGACAACATGGATTAACCTAGAGGGAATTATACTAAATGAAATCACATACATGGAATAAAAAAAAAAATAACTGAAGAAATTAGAAAAAACTCACAAATATAGAAAACAAATTGATGATCACCAGATGAGAGGAGGTTAGAGAGATGGCTAAAAAGGTGAAAGAATTTTGTAAGTACAAATTTTTGGTTAAAAAAATAGTCACAGGATGTAAAGTATAGAATAGGGAATATAGTCAACATAATGTATTAACTATGTATGGTGTTGGATACTATATTTATCAAGGTGATCACTTCCTATGGTATATAATTTTCTAATCACTATGTTGTACACCTAAAAGTTATATAATGTTGTATGTCAACTGTAACTGAAAAATTAATTTTTTTAAAATCAATGGTTAAAAATGAAAATAAAGTGATTTGTTTGGTATTTATTAACATTGCTAATCAGCAGCTAAGTTTTATAAAATTTGAAGTTTGATTAGCTATATGTTCTTAAAATTGTGTTCTATCCATAAAATAAATTTTTTTATCTATCTATAAGATTTGTCAGTGAATCATTCCATCATCAATTTATTATTTTATTATCAATTCATCAATTATTTGACCTTGTTCTTTAGTACTCTCTTCCTAATTCAGCTTATTTAATTTAGTTTGTGAATGTATTTGTACTTAAGAAATATATATTACAAATAAGACTTTTATGTTTCTTTGTATTATCTTTTTAAATTAGATTAATTGGGGGTAACAATGGTTAATAAGATTATACAGGTTTCAAGCGTAAAGTTTTATAATTTCTCATCTTTTTATTTCACTGTGTGCCTACCACCCATAGTCAAAGCTTATTCTGTCACCATATGTGTGACCCCTTTTACCCACCCACCTTCCATCTGGTGACAACCATACTCTTATCTGTGTCTATGACTTTTGTTTGTTAATTTGTTGCTTTCAGTTTTATATCCCACATATGAGTGAAATCATATGGTTCTTAACTTTTTCTGTCTGAATTATTTTGCTCAGCATGATATTCTCCCAAGAAAACATACAGATGGTAAACAGATATAAAGATGCTCAATTTCACTAGCTATTAAAGAAATGCAAATCAAAACTACCTTGAGACACTACCTTGCACCTGTAAGAATGACTATGATCAACAAGACAGGTAATAATAAGTTTTGGAGAGGTTATGGAGAAAAAGAAACACTTGTTCATTGATGGTGGGAATATAAACGGTACAGCCACTATGGAAAAAAGTATGAAGTCTTCTCAAAAATCAAGAACAGAGTTATCATATGACCCAGCCATCCTTCTTCTGGGTATCTACCTGAAAAATTTGAAAACATTTATTTGCAAAGATATACGCATATGTATGTTCACTGGAGGGTTATTCAAGGTGAAGACACATAAACAACTGAAGTGTCCTTCAATAGAGGATTGGATAAAGCAGATGCGGTACATATATACAAGGAATAATACTCAGCAATAAGAAAAGATGAGATACTGCCATTTACAACAATATGAATTGATTTTAAGACCTTTTTTTTAAGTTTTAAAACACAATGTTTATTAAAAGCTTTAAGAAAAAAACAAAAAACCTATACATGTACTTCTACCCTCATGATTGACCACTCATTGCTATTTGATACTTATACTCATGGACATTTTGGCTTATGTTAAATCTAATTATAATATTTGTCATTTTTTTATTACTGTTTATTAAGTATTTTATTTGTAAGGCCATTTTTTGGTGTGTCTCAATTAGTAATTGTCCTTTAAATGTCATCTCTGTTAATATGAATCCCTTGATACTAAGGACTAATATGCCAGACATTATACACTCTTCACAATCAATAAAGTCTGTATTTCAGATGTCAGGTCAACAACTTTCTGTACAACATCCACTTTGATGTCTGGCACAGGCTGCCAAATCCTCATATAGTACAGTCAAGTCATACAGTAGAACTTCTCCCAGCTTCCAAAATATTTCCTAATTTATATTGCAATACCCTCTCTAGCTAATGACAGTTGAAACAAAGATTTCAGATTTTATAACTATTCTTTCCACTTTTCAACACTTTTTCTATTAGAGTTTCAAAATGTTTTCTAAAATATTTCCTTTAATTTGATATTCATAGTCTTAGCTTTAAAGTGAACATTGAGCTTTAGGTAACTGTAAATAAGTAAAGCAAACTATGAAAAAAAAAAAAAGAAAATGTCAGCTCATAGACAATTGATGGATCATTGCATTTTTTAAATACATGCCAAACTACAGAATATTTTGAGACCATGAAATTCAGATGAATACATGATAAAAGTCACTTGACTTATTTCACTTTGTTTTCTTTACTGCAGTAGCAATAATTATGTCCTTGTCACAGGCATTACATTTATTTCTTTCTTTCTGCCATCTTGGAAACCTTGAGTCTGAATTTCATGAATAAAAATCAACCTGACAGTTTGGGACTATCTCTTCTAAAGGTAGTTAAAGATGTAAGAGGCAATCTCCACTTTTTAACTCAAGTAGTTGGTTCCATGTTCAGGAGCACATGTAACCATCAGAGGCTAGGATGTATAAATTACTGTCACAGGGAAAAGCAAGAGAATATTAATTATTTCAAATAAACTAAGAGACAGATGGAGTTATTAAAACTTCAATCAGTGGCCACATATTATTAATTCATATGATATTCATTTTATTTCTTCTGATCATCCAGATTCCTTTTGGTATTACTAGATGTGTTGAGCAATGCTATAAAGTTTTTAACAAATTGACTTATGGAGAAATTTACCAACAATATAATGAAATAACTTAAGCAGCTAAGAGTTGATACCTATACCTGAATTCAGAATTTATCATCACCATATTTTAGAAAAAGATATATATTATTTTCCTGTGCATCAAATTCCACCCTGGAGTAAAAGAAACAATAGAAATACTAATCCAGATGATACATAAATGAGGTTATTTCTTTTTCTCCTTCCTTTGACTTAGAAAAAGCTCTTGTTTGGTTTCAAAAGTCATTGTTCTATTTTGGTGTGCTAGTGTTAAAGAATAACACAAATTAGAGTAAGTAGAAGGAGTACTTTTTTGGTTTTTGTGTAAGTTTCCTAGGAAATGAAAGTTCCACACTTGATATAGCATTATAAATAAGGGAAATAAAATTATCACTACCTTTAGTATGATCTGCTAAGTGTCTACTTTGTACCAGGCATTATTTGTTACATATATATTTCATTTAATCTTCCCAACAAATGCAATAATAGTTATTGATATTGTTTTTTATGTTAAATAATTATGATCAGATAACCAAGTAAAAGTTTTAGACCATTAAGATATATAGAATATAAAAACTGCTGAATCATTGAATTCTTAATTAATAAACATAGAAACTTTAGTTATAGCTATTTTTCTTAATCCAATCATTATCATTTGGCAGGCCAATTAATAATGGAGACAAATTTTATAACCAAGCAGGGATCACTCCTTGCCATTTCCTAAAGACTTTCTTTTTATCTTTACATCCACTTTTAGCCATTGGGAAAATATTTGGCACTAGGAAACTTAAATGTCAATTTGTAAGGCTTTCCCACTAGTTTGAAGCAAACCAATATTGCTGACAGTAGAATGGATGTCATGTTGTTTTTTTGTCTGTTATTGAAAGGATTTTATTGTAGCTCTGGTATTTGAAAAAGATGAGATTGGTTTTTGCTTCACATACATTAAGTCAAATACCTGTAGGCAAAGTGAGAGAGTATACAAGAGAACAACCTTTTATAATCTGCTTTGATTTGCCTTCAGTGGTGCTAATGCTAATGAGTTGCCTAATTTATGAAGTAACAGATGTCCTGAGCAAGTAGGTGAGCTGTGTGGGGATTTTCCATGTAACTCCGTTATGGTCATTTCCATTATGGAATATTTCTTTATTCTTTCAGAATGTACATACAAAATGTCAGAACCTTTGAAAAAAAAGTGAAGACTGGCAAACACATTTACACATGTATAGTGAGTGATCCAAATGTGTTTCGTCATTTTGGCAACAGTTGTCCATGTAATATTTCTATGTTTCCAAATATTAAAGTAAATGGAAACGTCTGGATATGTGTCATTGGAAAAAATATTCATATATTTCATTTTATATTTTGTTGTTTTTTTTATTGTAAATAAATACTGCTGTTATGTTTGCTTGTAAAATATGTACTCCATGGTCAGAACTGAACTTACTTCCTTTCTTCCTTTCTCATCTTTTCTTCTTCTTTTTTTTTTTTTTTTGATCCTTTCTTCTCTCCTCGTCTATTTCTTTGAGCATTTCATCCACTAAAATCAGTAACACAGGGTCATTATAGAAAATGTAAAGCATGGCAAAGATGACACAGAAATAAAATTGTCATGATTCTATTTTAAGATCCACCTTTATTAAGAATGAAGAAACAAGGCACAGAAAGGGGATGGAAGCTGTCACACCTGAAGAATGGTTTAGGAAAGGGTGAGTAATCCTGTGGGATACTTTCCTCTCCGTGTCCTTCTTCATTTCTCTCTGTATATCATCACCCTTCATCTCATCTCCTAACCCAGCTATAGTCTGAAGCACATGGTAATAAAATGTGTATTATAACAACTAGCATATAATAAATGCTAACCACACACTAAACCCTGTTCTTAATCGCACATATGTGGTTGAATCCTAACACTATGCCTATGAGGTAAGTATAAGTATGACCTGGATTTTGAGAGGTAGTATATTGCATAAGTTAGACACCAGATTGCTTTGGCTCATAACCCATCCATGCTGTTTGCTAGCTGTGTTTCCTATGCAATTGCACAGCATCCCGATAAATAACCTTCCTCTTCTGTAAAGGAGGTAATACTTCTGTCAAGTATTATCAGTGCTATATGAGATGTTTCAAATAAAAAAAAAAAAAACACTTTACATGGATGATTAAGGAACAGTCGATGCCTGTTTGATCGAGGAATGGAATCTAAGCAGTTTCACATGGAGGTGTTATCTTCACCTTACACTGCTATCTTGATCAAAGGCCATGCACCCAATAACCAGAGACTCTACCGAATGAACAAAATGATACTTTGAACTCTGGGAGACTTCTATTTATGTATAGTTTACTTAAACATTACCAAAGACATTGAGCCATACTAGTATTTAGTATGCGGCATGCCACCAGTGCCCTCACTGCCCCCAGGTGTCACAATTCACAGGAGTTTCTTAGTACAAGTTACACAGTGGGAAGCATCCTCACTCCTCTATGTTCCTTTGAACTTCACAGTATGTCACATATACGTGCCTGGTGACATGTGTTTAAGGATTATTTTTTTACTAATTTTTAACTAACTCTCACAAAATAGTCATGAGGCTTAGAAATGTCTTCAATAAACCCCCAAAGTAAAGATAAGAGTAAATATGCAAACACAGGTCAATGAACTATTTACCCTTATCTTAGTACAAGCTCTTAATTAGCTACATTACAGTGGCAAGAACAATGACAATCTAAACTGACACACCTTAAATTTTGCAAATATTTTTGAAATAATTATTTGGGATATAGATGATTTACTAAAATAAATCAAAATACTACATTATTCACAGGGACTATAATAAGAAGAAAGCTAACGCAGATTCCAGGATATCATCAATACCGCTGAATTGCTAAAATCAAGATATTTAAATGTAGTAGAATTTTTACAGAAATTTTATACTTTTTGAAGCAATTGTGAATGGGACTGTTTCCTTAATTTTTTCCTGATAGTTTATTATTGGCATATAATAATGCAATTGATTTCTGGAAATTAATTTTGTATCCTGCTACTTTGCTGAATTCATTTATCAGTTCCAGTAGTTTTTTGGTGGAATTTAAGGGTTTTTATATACAGTGTCATGTCTTCTGTAAGTAATGACAGCTTTACTTCTTATTTTGTAGTTTGGATGCATTTTATTTTTTTTTCTCTGATCACTGTGGCTAGGACTTCCAGTACTATGCTGAATAAGAGCGGCAAAAGCTGACATCACTGTCTCATTCCTGACCTTAAGGGAAATGCTTGTAGTTTTTTCCCAGTGAGTATGATGTTGACTCTGGGTTAGTCATATATGGCCTTTATTACTGAAATATATTTCTTCTGTTTCACTTTGCTGAGAGTTTTTATCATAAATGGGTCCTGGGTTTTATCAAATTCTTTTTTGGATCTATTGATATGATCATGTGATTTTTACCTTTCACTATATTTATGTGGCATATCACACTTCTTGATTTGCAGATATTGTCCCAGACTGTATCCCCAGAATACATCCACTTAATCATGGTGCATTATCTTTTTAATATATTGCTAGATTCGGTTCGATAATGTTTTGCTGAAAATTTTTGCATATATGTTCTTCAGGAATACTGGCCTATAATTTTCTTTCTTTGTGTCTTTTTCTGTTTTGGAATTAGGATAATGCTGGCCTCATAAAATGAGCTTGGGAACTTTCCCTCCTTTTGAATATTTTTCAAATAGAGAATTATAGGTGTTAGTTCTATGAATGTTTGTTAAAATTCTTCTGTGAAGCCATCTGGTCTAAGAATTTTGTTTGTTTGGAGTGCTTTGATTAGTGCTTCAATTTCACTTGTTATAATCTATCTATTCTTTTATTTTTTAAATTTAGTTTTGGAAGAGTATATTTCTTTGAATTTATCCATATCTCCCCGGTTGTCCAATTTGTTGTTCATAATATTTTCTTATAATCCTTTGTATTTATGTGATCTCAGTTGTTACTTCTTTTCTTTAATTTATAGTTTTAATTATTTGGGTTCTCTCTTTTTTCTTGATGAGTTTGGTTAAAGGTTTATCAATCTTTTTTATCTATTCAGAGAATGAGGTCTTGGTTTCATTAATCATTTTGATTTTTTTCAAGGAACCTTTGATTTCTAGAAAATGTTTCATTTGCACTTAAAAAATTCTATTCCCAAAATCATACAAAGATATTTGTATACCTTGCTTCTAGTTCTTTCCTCTTGTCAATATCATATATTAGTTTGGTACATTTGTCACAAGAAACTTAAGGAGGATAACTTTCCCCTCCTTAAGGGCAGAATATCTACATAAATATTTTTGTTATTATTTTGCAGAGGAGATTTTTTTTCTACTTTACTTATTTATTTATTCAATCATTTACTTATATCACTATAAAATTAAAGTTTTCATTAAAGTAAAAGTAATAATGTATATTCTGCTGCTTTGGGGTGAAATGCTCTGAAAATATCAATTAAAACCATTTGATACTGTTTATCATTTAGGATCACCATTTAATCATTGATTATCTCTCTGGAAGATCTATCCATTGATGTTAATAGAGTGTTAAAAACTTTCTTCTATGACTATATTATTGTCTGTTTCTTTCTTTATGTCCAAGAAGATTTGACTTATATATTTAGGTGTTCCTATGTTGGGTGCATGAATGTTTATAAATGTTATAATCTTTTGCTGAATTTCTTCCTTTATCATTATGTAGTGTCCTTTTTTCTCTTTTATTATAGCTTTTGTTTTAAAGTCTATCTTGTCAGATATGAGTATTTCTACCCCAGCTTTTTAAAATTTCTATTTGCATGAGATAATTTTTCCATCTCTTTACTTTTAGTCTGTGTTTATCTTACATTATAAGGTGGAACTACTGTAAATAGATATATATGGGCTTTGTTTTCTTTGTCATTCACCTACTCTATGTATTTTTAAAATAATTTTTATTGAGAGAGAGAGAGAGAGAGGATGGGGGAAAGAGAAAGAAATAAATAAAAAACATCAATTTGTTATTCCACTTATTTATCACTCATTGGTTGCTTCTTGTGTGTGCCCTGACTGGAGATTGAACCCACCACCTCAGTGTATTTGGAGGAAGCTCTAATTAATTGAGTTATGCAGCCAGGGCCTACCCTCTGCCTTTTGGTTGCAACATTTAAACCATTTACACTTAAAGTGCTTATTGATAGGTATGTATTTATTGCCTTTTAATTCTTTTAAACATGTTCCTCTGTTTTTTGTTTTTATTTTTGTTTTTCTCTTTATCTCTTTCTTCTTAAAAAAAAAAAGACCCTTAACATTTCCTGTAATACTGGTTTGGTGGTAACAAGCTCTTTAGCTTTTCCTTGGCTTGGAAGATTTTTATTTCTCCTTCAATTCTTTTTAATCCTCGCCTGAAGATATATTCATTGGTTTGAGAAAGAGAGGAAGGGAGAGAAAAAGAGAGAGAGGGAGAGATTGAGAAAGAGAGAAATATAAATGAGAGGGAGAAACATGAATTAGTTGCCTCTCATATGATCTGATCTTAGACCACGGATTTAACCCTCACCCTAGGTATGTACCCCAACCTGGAATTCAACCTGAAACATTTTGATATACAGGATGATGTTCTAATTAATTATATTACTTAGCCATGGCTCTCATTCAATTTTAAATGATAGCTTTACTGGGTAAAGTAGTCTTTGTTTTAGATCCTTGATTTTCATCACTTTGAATATGTCATGCCAATCCCTTCTGGCCTGAAATATTTCTGTTGAGAAATCAGCTAATGGTCTTATGGGAGCTTCCTTGTAGATAATTGTCTCTCTTTCTCTTGCTACTTTTAAGAGTCTTTCTTTATCTTTAAACATTACCATTTTAATTATGATGTGATTGTGTAAGCCTGTTTGGGTTCACCTTTCTTCGGGACTCTCTGTGTTTTTTTCACTTGTGTGTTTTTTCCTTTCACTGTCTTAGAGAAATGTTCAACCATTATTTCTTCAAATAGGTTCTTGATCCCTTGCTCTCTCTCTTCCACTTCTGTACCCCCAATGATATGGATGTTGTTATACTTCATCTTGCCCCAATGTTTTTGTAGATGTTCAAATGAGGTCATATGGGATTAGGAGGGCCTTCTAAGAGTGATAAGCCTTGTCATAAAAAGAGGACAACACTCTGAGACACACACAGAGAAGAAAGCCATGCGAAGGTGGAGGCAGAGTTTGGAATGCTATAGCTATAACCCAGGATTACAAGGACACACCAAAAGCTAGGAAAGCTCAAGGGAAGATTTTTCTCTAGTCTTCAGAAGAAATATGGCACTACAACCAATGTGATTTCAGATTTCTTTCCTCTGTCCTTCTGTGAGTGAATAAATTTCTATTGTGTTAATCCACCAAGTCGATAGTAATTTGATATTGCAGTCCTAGAAACTAAAACACTAGATGTGATACTTTTAATGTTTTTTTTTTTTTAATTTATGGACTCTTTTTGAGCAATGCTTTTATATTTTCTTTGATAATACTAATCCACTGATTTTTATATGTCTGCTATTTGGGTATTTTTTACTTTATTTTTTTATTCCAATATTATAATTTATGTTCAGTGTATTAATCATCACTTAATAAAGTGAGAGCCTGCATATCCAAGACTGTCTCTATTTACCTTTTTTATTGAATTATACATTGAGTATAAAATTCCCTTTTGTTCTAATTTGTACTTTACTCTATTTCTAACATTCATGGTTCTTCATAACAAGTTTATTTTTAACATTTTTATTAGTGTTCTTCTTGTTCTTTCTGTTTTCTTTACCTTGGAGTTAAATAAATTCACCAAGTTATACTTTAATGCTAACTGTTCTCTGTTTATTCTAAAAAACATCATGTACTTTTCCCATAATTTTAATTGTCTTTTAGTTTAAAAATGCCTTTTTGCTTTTTTAATATATCTGTGAATATACAGTATTTTCAATTTGTCCTGTTCTCTTCTCAGTGCAGGTAATTATGTTTAGTTGGATCTTCTTTACTATTCATAGTTCCCAATAAGGTCCACTGTAACACAAATATTCTGTAGTGACATTTCATCTATTATGTAGCAGGTGACTGTGATTGATAGTTTTAATTGTGATTTCTGTTTCTCTTCTTTCCATTTTTGATTCATGTTGACCTTTCAAGTAAGAAAACTCATTTATATAAAATGTAATAATCCACTTGCATATGTTTTGAAAAATCTATGCATACTTTTTCTGTAGTGTGAAACTTGGCATATGTCTAACCAGATATTAGAGATTACAATATTGACAGTCCCTATCCTGATGAAGATTTTGGTCAAGGATGGGATTTTCAACTTGATCCAAAGACTCTCATTAATAAAAGAGTCAATAGACTCAAAAATGATAAAAAATTAATACCATTTCTGAGGAGGGAACAAGGTAATTTTGTCACTAACCAAAGTGCATGTTGTTATTTTCTGGTTGCTTTCACCAAGCCTGTTTAGACTGTGTACCATTCGTTCTTAATCTCTTCTTCTAATTTACAACAACCTCCCATGCCTCAATGTATCTGAAAATATCTCTTACCTTTTCAAACTGAAAGAACATATTTTAGTGATTACTTGAAAAGAAATAGAAAACATCAACTGGAAGCTTGATTTGATATGAAGGTGGTTTGCAGTATATAGATCATAATGTGAGATAGTTCAGATAGGATGTTATTACAATAATCCATTTGTGAGAATGACACTTTAAGTTAAAATGACGGCATCCAAGACAGAGAGAGATAATAGAACCACTGCCTTTGAACGAGGAACCCATTCATAAAGCAAAGGGTCAAACTATTATTAAACATTATGTGTACTCATTATTTTTAGTTATTATTAGATACAACAGCATAATGAGAGCTAACACCATACAGTCTGCCTTTTAAAACATTAGAACTTTTTTGTAAGAATGGCACAGCTTGTTTTGGAATTTCACATTGGTATATTTGAAACCAGAACAATATTAAAAAAAAAAAAAAAAACCTAAATCAACTGTTACAAACTTCAGCTTTGTTTGGAAATTAGTTTGGAACTGCTTTTGTACTGAACATTTCTTATTCTGGTAATAGGAATTCCATTTTCCTTGGTGGCACCTAAGTGTATATATTTCTGATAAGATTGTCAATCATAGTGCCTACCATTTGATATAGTAATAGCCATGTGACTAAATAATATATAATTATTTTTAAACATTTTTTCTGCCCACAGAATTTGGTCTAATGGTAAGCTATTAGAATATCTTACTTAAAGAGGCTATTAGAGTATATTCCCTGAAATTTTAAACCAAATTCAAAGATGGCTTTCTCTTTGAGCTTTTAAGTTTCTTATATATTTTGTTCCAGTGTTCCTCATTCCCTCAGTGCTTGAAAGATTTCCCCCAAAAGGGGGAAGAATGAGGTAGAAAGTCAGATATAGAGTAAAGAAGGTGGCATTTTGAGAACAAAATGAGTTGCTCTGCTGACGACTTTGAAGATAGGAGAAGGTGATACAAAGAATGCAAAGAGTGCCTCTGGAGAAGGTGGGAATGTCAAGGGCATGAATTTTTCCCTAGAGCCACCAGAGGAAGGTTGTCTTCCTGATGCCTTGGCTTTAGCCCAGTGAAACTGGTTTCAGAGTTCCTGCCTCCAGAACTGTAGGAGTACTGACTTGTGTGACTCTAGACATCATATTTATGATAATCTGATATAGCAACCATAGGAACAATATTATACATACTAGTTTTGATAGCAAGGTTATGCTACACTTAATAAAAATCAGAACATTTCCCATCAGTTGCTATACTTTTGAAATTTATTTTTAATGACTTAAGGATGATTGTATCCCTTAAAATTTTGTCATGTATCTTTCAAGTTTTATTGAAAGAAGGATGTTAAATTTTCATTGTTTCTACAAATTTCAATTTTTAATGTACTTTAATGATGGCACCTCTATAGATTCGAACTATAAGAGTCAACTGGTAAGCATTCCTGACTAGAATTAAGGGAGTACTCATTTTTGTGTGAAAACAATAAAATCATTCCTTATGAATTGTGTATATAAATTCTAAAGTGCAATGTCATAGAACAGAAACAGATGAAGAGGTCAGGTAGTTACAAGCTAATGAGAAATAAATTGCTATAATCAGTGGCCTAACATTGCCTGAAGGATTTCTTTCTACAGTAATGGATTCAGTTGGCAAAGGGTCTTAATGTTGCTGTCTGAAAGTCTTGTTTGGCATTTGTAATATTATTCTAGAGCTTGATTACATCACAGACAAGTTAATCCATTACAAAGCACTTGCCTGAAGTGATTTGATTTTAATGTTTCATGAGTAGTCAGTTTTATGGGACTAGAAGTATAATTGGTTTACTCCATACCAATAGGATTACTCTTCATTCTTCTATAATCAGTTTTTGCTCTGGTCTTTTGGCAATTTATATCATGGTTTCTTGTTTTCTAATTTTTATTTTTCATGTTATCGTTTTCTGCTTTAAGATAAAAAAGTTTATAGCTTAGAGGTCTACTAATTTAAACTAATTTTTGCCAATTATTTATTGTTAATTTACTTCAAAACTTAATAGTCATTGATATTAAATATATTATTTGGGCCTATGTATGACAAAAACTAATATTTTCTCTATAAATTAAAGTTTAATGCAAACAAAATACTTAAATGAGGGAGCTGTTATTGCAGCCATAATAAGTGATAATTTCATTATCATAGTAGCCAGTATTGTTTACATCACATATTTTCATCTTTCCTCATATTAGACACAGGATAGAAATACAGTTCCTGATCTTTTTGGGTGGGTCATGTGACTATATCTGTTTAATAAACAAGAAATTTTGCTGATGTGCAACCCTCATGCACTCCATTCCCTCAGCCCGAGTCTCCAAGAAGAGGGGTAGAGCATAATGTCCAGATGATCTGCTGTCCACATGTGGTTCGACTAAGAAACAAACATGTATTGTTAGAAGCCACAAAGATGTGAAATTCTTTATTACGGCAACCTATTAGAATATTATACTATTTACACAAATCCATATATGAATATATATATATATATATATATATATATATATATATAAATAAATATAATTTTAATCATTTAAAATGTAGGAATAGTTCTTTTCCTCATACCTAATTTGAGATATAGTCTGCTGATATTTTGCTTTTTCTCTTCTTCATGTAAACTTGAAATAATAACATATAAGATATTTCACATGGCATAACACTTAATATTTTCCAGTTTAGTTCAGATTTGTTCATGTAGCTCATAATGTATATGGAAGCAAAATAAGATACACTATATAAAAAGAACACTATCAGGGAATTCATAAATCCAAAATCTGAGAAGAGTGTTCATATATGAGATATTTTAAATATATGCTTAGCTTTTAAAACCAGGTAGCTTCACTGGTATGGTTTAGTAAATTCTTCTATTGCTAGTAATGTAAGGGCTTCTATGAATGGCTCTTAAATTTTTCGTGAAAATAATGTTCAAGCTCATTTTGGAGAGTGAAGAAAAAGAATGGGTAGTAACATGACAGAAAAAATCATATGTGTATAGCAGAAATATTTAACTGAGTTCATTACCTTTGGAAAAATCAGCCTAAAACATATTTTTAAAAATGATGAAAAGATACCATTACATGATTAAAGAATTTGAAATAATGCAGAAACACTAAGTGTTTCCTGAAAGGATGGTGATATGTAACAGGTTACATTTATGATATACTTATATAGCTGTTTAACCTATAAAGTAAATACAGACTTGAGATGGCCTATTTCATTACTTTTTAAAAATATTTTAATGAGACATCCTTAGATGGTCTGAGAGAGATCCAAGTTAAGTGAGAAAATCTTATTGTATTCATTTGTGGCACATTTAAGATCAAAATAATTTTTCACTTGTCATTTTCTATGCTAAAAAGGCAAAAAGAATATCTGTAATTCTTTTATGACCAGAACACAAGTTCCAATAACAGAACCAGAAGACATTTTTAATTAAAAACATTTACATAATATATAACATCTATAATGGTAGGAACTATACACACACAACACACAAAACATACACAGACTTTCTAATTCATGTTTTTTTCCATTTATTTACATTCTTTAGCTAACATCATTTTAAATATTTAAGTGGAAATGCTGTAAAAATAAAAATAATTTATAAATTAAAGTTTAATTATAGGTGGTTTAACTAATATTTTTAAGGCTTAACAATTTTTCACATTTTATTTTTCTCTAAAATATTATATTTTCTATTAAAAGTTTACCTCTGTGATGATTTTTTTCTAAATATTTTGGTTAGGTTACTTAACCCTGGCTTAATTCTTAATTCTTCTACTGTTTATTAATCTAGACCACAGTGTTGCTTTTCAGGGATTTATGAGTAAACTTTTATTATTTTCTAATTGCCTCGTTATTTATCTGTGTTATTATTTATTTTTTCACTGTTAAAGAAATAAAAAAACTGGTAAAACTTTACGCATTCTCTTTAACAAATTGACAAATTATTTTGTGTGTTTATTCCATAAACTTCTGAAGATGTAGGCTCAGACCAGGGCTTTATAAACAACAAATTAATGATGAGTAATTAAAGAAATCATATAGTTTGTACTGTCTAAAATGGATTAATATTAAGCTATATTTTAATTAGAAATTAAGGCTTTTATTAAAATTTATATTTAGGTAATGTTGCTTTATATTTTTTACGTTCTTGTAGCCCCAACTATTTTAATATAGAGCTCTGTAACAACTTTAGATTAACCTCAGCACTATTTTCATATCATCTCCTATTAATTTTTATTGATTTTTTCAGACTAGAAATATTCTAATTATATTTACATGACCAGAGGTTTTAAAAATAATAAATCCTAATTATCTGAGGCCATAGCTACCTGATAAGGGAACATATAATTAACAGTTTACATTGTTATGAAAGAAAGGAAATATATTTTTATCAACTTTTCTGTGGCATGTTAAAACAAATTGGAATAAATAGCAGGTTAGGAGTAATCTCTAAAATACAATGGTTTTAATAAAAATGTATCAGGTGCTCTGGCCATTGTTGCTTAGTTAGTTAGAGCATCGTCCCATTAACTGAAGGGCTGCAGGTTTGATTCCCAATCAAAGCACATGCCTAATCTGTGAGTTCGGTCCCTTGTCAGGACATGTAGGGGAGACAACCGATTGATGTTTCTCTCCCACATAGATCTTTTTCTCCTTTCTTCTCCTCCCCTTCCTCCCTCCCTAAAAGCAATGGAAAAAAAAAAAAGTCCCAAGTAAGGACAAAAAAAAATAATAATTAAAAACAAAATGAATCATGTAGTATAAATGTGTTGAGGAAGCTGATTTTTAAAATACAATTCTAATGACATAAGTGCTTCTTAGAATAAATGCAAAACTGGGATAACAAGCATATGTAGGTATGCAAAGTCAGGATAATTGAAAAACCAAAATTAAAGCTATCTTTTAATATACAATATTAGTAATATATAATACAAATGTGAAAATAAAGCATGTAAAGTTTGTGTACGCATATGTGCATACCCACACACATATGTGTGTGTGTGTGTATGCACACACATATATACAAACTCATACCAGACACTTATTAGAAAAGGATAAAATAAAATAATCAGCACTTCAATAAATCATAAAATTTATATGCTTATGTCCAATTCTGTCTTCTGACAGTTCTTTATAACCCAAAGGACATACATTTAACCAGAGTGTCTGAAATGTAAATGAAGTTCTGACAGCCTTACATCAAAGAGGGAAGGAAAGATAAAAAACATATTCAGTAATTCCCCAAGGAAGAAATCAGTTATATAAACAGCTAAAATAAAATATTTCCACATCACAAATTGTGCTAAATTTGTCCTTAGCAGGATAATTCAGAGGCAGTAAACTGGGTAAGATACTTGCATTTGGTTAATAAATTTGACATTAAAATGTCCTACTTGGTACCCATGGCAAATCTCCTTGATAATGCATGGACTGAAAGATATGACCATTAAAGTGATTGAACTCATTGAGTCCAGGAGACAGGATAACTAAATGCCTTTTTGAATTACTTACTGTTAATAGAGAAGAAGAAACGTAATACTTATATTAGTGAAAAGCCCAAATTAAAAATGGTTAACTAAAATTCATTAAAAAGCAGTCAAGTTAGAAATCTACTTTTGGAATTCTTTTTATTAAGAAATAGAAAAACAGGAAACCACGGTTTAATTCTCCACTTAATAAAATTTAGAGTGTAATGCACATTTATATGCAAAATAACGTTGATTTACCTAATTGAAGAAAAATATTTGAGGATCTGTATATATCTATGTGCACATAAAAGTTATGTTAAGGTAACCATGCAAATTGGGCTTCTGCCACTTGTCACCCTTCTATATACCAAACAATTATGTTGAAGGAAACAGGTTTTTTCTTTTTTCTTTTCTTTTTTTTAATTTTTGGTTTATTTATTGCTTTTCTGTTACAGTTGTCCCACTTTTTCCCCCCATTGAGGCTTTTTCTTTTTTTAAAGTTCAGTTATTTAAAAAAAAAATTATTATATTTTTATTTTTAGAGAGAGGGGAAGGGAGGGAGAAAAAGAGGGAGAGAAACATCAATGTGTGGTTGTCTCTAGCATGCCCCCAACTGGGGACCTGGCCTGCAATCAAGCCAGGCATGTGCCCCAACTAGAAATTGAACCGGTGACCCCTTGGTTTGCAGATGGGCACCCAATCATCTGAGCCACACGAACCAGGGTAGGAAAACAGGTTTTTGTTAACAGGTTTCCAAACCTGTAGGGGTTAAGATCACTGATGCTCTGATCCCTTCTCTCCCACAAGACCCAGAACTTCTCTTGCTCCCTAAAAGACTACAAGCCAAAACCATGCCCAGAAGGTCCCATTTCCTTATCTGTCTTTAAGGTGGTCACACAAATGTATCTCCATCCTCTTTGGAATGTGCACTTGTGGATTTCAGACTTGCCATCTTCTCACAGCAACTCTCTCGTTCAGGATCTGGAGAGTGTTTTCTCCTTTTCCATGCAGGAGTCCAGGAAACCGTGTGCTGTGCTACACTGTCCCAGAGCCTGTAGCCCAAGGAGGCACATGTCCCAGTATGTGACCCCAGCTTCAAGATCGAGCTTCCATCCATGAAGGGTCTAAGCTGGTGGGTCCAGCATCTGCTGGTCCCATGAAAGCTCCTGGCGCAGAATGTCCAAATGCCAAAAGCCCAGAGAGCTTGCACCAAGCTTCGGAGCTAGAGTGTGACTTCTCCATACCAAGTCCCTGTTCCAAGAGCAAGAGTAAGAGACCAAGAGAGTGAATGCTTTTCTGCCCTTTAATTTAAAAAGACCTCCCCAAATCCGATGTGTGCAGGAAGCCAGTGAGCGGGTCAGCTTTTCCCATGGTGTGTCAAAGTCCGTCATTTTTGTCAGGTCCCCAGTATCTTTTACCTTCTTTTGGCTGCTACCTTTTGTCAGGACAAAATGTTGCCCACTCATGCACAGGTACACCAAGCATCTGTTCGCCCAGGGTGGGGCACTCGACCCTCACAGCTCACGTAGGCACTGTATGAACTTCTTGCCTCCAAAAGCTATGTCACGAATAACGCTGCTGGTACATGTTCTCACAGTCACATTTTCTTTGTTTACAGTTTGACCCACGCAGCAACCTCCTTCTGCAGTCCCTTCCTTTGGGAAGGCACAGGCTGTTTTATTCTGCCTTGTTATGCAATCTGCCTTAAATTCTGGAGAAAGCATGGTATGTTTAATCTGCAGCCTCTGCAGCTTTTCCACCCCTTGCCATTTTGCAGGATTGGGGAGTACCCCGTTTTCCTGGGGTTTCTCTTGATTACCAAGAGCCTCTGCACTGACCTACCCCATTATATTTACACTATACTGTAATCTATTAAGTATATAGTGATATTATATCTAGAAAATATACTTACCTTATTTTTTACTTTTTAAATTATTTTTAAATAATATTTTATTAATTGCACTATTACAGTTGCCCCAGTTTTTCCCTCTTCGCCCCCTACCACCCAGCATCCCTCACTCCCTCCAGCAATCCCTACAACATTGTTCATGTCCAGGGGTCATGGATATAAGTTCATAGCTTCTCCATTTCCCATACTGTACTTTACATCCCCATGGCTATTCTGTAACTACCTATTTGTACATCTTAATCCCCTAAACTTTTCATTCATTCCCCTACCCTCTTCTCATCTGGCAATCATCAAAATGCTCTCTGGATCCATGATTATGTCTCTGTTCTTATTGTTTGCTTAGCTTGTTCTTTTTTAGATTTAATTGTTGATAGATTGTATTTACTGCTATTTTATGATTCATAGTTTTAATCTTCTTTTTCTTAAATAAGTCCCTTTAACATCTCATATAATAACAGTTTAGTATGATAAACTATTAGTTGTTTCTTGTCTGGGAAGCTCGTTATGTGCCCTTTGATTCTAAATGATTGCTTTGCTGGGTAGAGAAATCTTGGTGGTAGGTCTCTGCTTTTCATGACTTTGACTAGTTCTTGCCAATCCCTTCTAGCCTGCAAACGTTCTTTTGAGAAATCATCTGACAGTGTTATGGGAACTCTGCTGTAGGTAACTAACTTCTTTTCTCTTGCTGCTTTTAAGATTCTGTCTTTATCTTTAACCTTTGACATTTTAATTATGATGTGTCTTGGAGTGGGCCTCTTTATATCCATCTTGTTTGGGACCTCTTTGCTTCCTGGACTTCCATGTCTATTTCCTTCAACAAATTAGGGATGTTTGCTTTCATTATTTTTTCAACTAGTTTTCCAATTTCTTACTCTTTCTCTTCTCCTACTGGCACCCCTATATTGCTAATGTTGGAGCGCTTGAAGTTGTCCCAGAAGCTGCTTACACTATCTTTTTTGGGGGGGATTTTTTTTCTTGTTGTTCTGATTGGTTGTTTTATGCTTCTTTATGTTCCAAATTATAGAATTAATTATTGGCCTCATCTACTTTACTGTTGTTTTCCTGTATATTGTTCTTTATTTCAGTTAGTTTATCCTTCATTTCTAACTGGATCTTTTTTATACTATTGAGGTCCTCACTAAGATTCTTGAGGACCTATACAACCAATGTTTTAAACTCTGCATCCCCTAGATTGCTTCTCTCTGTTTCATTTAGTTTCTTTTCTGGAATTTTGATCTTTCATTTGGGCAATGTTTCTTTGTCATCTCATTTGTCAGCCTTCCTGTGCTTGTTTCTATGTATTAGATAGAGCTTCTATGACTCCCTGTTTTGTAGCATGGTCTAATGTAGTAGGTATCCTATATAGTTCAGTAACAGAACCTTCTGTGTCACCCATGTTGGGTACTCGAGGTGCAACCTTCTTATGAGTTGAGCACACCCTCTTCTTGTAGTTAAGCCTTGATTGTTATTAGCAGGTCAGTGGGAGACATTTACTCAGGCTAGTCAGCTGCAAGAAGTGACTGTGACCACAGATCACCAACTTCAATCCTTTGTGGAGGATCAGCTGTGCAGGGGCAGGGTGGTGGTGCTTTGATGTGGTCTGTAACCATCCACTGGGTCTGCAGACTCTGGGTTTTCCTGAGTGGTGCAGGCCAAGGTCAGCCTCCACCTATGTTCTGATCTGGGCCACCCTAGATGAGCTATAATGCAATCTGATATGGCTGCTATTTGTTTGGGTTAGTAACTTCCCAGGCAAAGCCAAGCTTTGAATATAGGCTGGCTACTTCTAGTGCCAGGTCTGGGGCCACTTAACAAGAGGTATTGGGCCTGAAGTCTCACTGAGATTGGCTATTCCTTATTTGAGAGGATTTAGAAAGTTGTGAAACATGAGCCAAGGCCAGTCATTCATATGGAAAAGTCACTGTAAATAGCTTAGGTGGGCAAAAGTAAGTTGGGACTGAGTCAGGGGCTCTCCAGGGTAAGGCAAACAGTGTTGGCCAAGTTGATGGAGTCTCAGATATGGGACCCACTTTCTGGCTCTGTAGCTGTATAGGGGAGGGTTCAGAAAAGGGACAACGGCCTCTGTTTCCCTTTCTGTCTTAGAGAAAAATGTCCCCCAGCTCTTGTCTTGATGCCAGACACTTCAGTTCCTCCCTGTATGCCACTGGTGCCTTTCAAGCTGCTAGCTCAGAGCTGGAGCTCAGAGGAGTGAGTCTGAGAAAGTTGTGTGTGGTTTCTTTAAGGGCAACTGCTTGGACTTCCAGGAGTTTCTTCTACTGACTCAGTCCTCACTGGTTTTTACAGCCTGAAATTATGGGGACTTAACTTCTTAGCACTAGAACCCTGGACATCCTGGTGTGGGGTTGGGGCTCCTCACTCCTGTGATATCCCTTTTGATTTTTTTTCTACCGCATGTGGATGTATTGTTCCATGTCTCCACCTGTCCTACCAGTCTGAATGGATGTGGTTTCTTTAATTCTGTGGTGGTCAGACTTCTTTTCATCTTGTTTTCTGAAGGTTTTGTGCAATGGTTTTTCTGTATTTTGGTATAATTATGATGTGTTTGTGTGAGGCGGAAAGCCATGTTTACCTATGCTGCCATCTTGACTGGAAGGCCACGTCTTATTTAAAAAATACTTTATTTTCTAAAAAATGCTAACCATCACCTACATTAAGAAATAAAATATCGCTAGTTAAAAGCCTCCAAAAAATGCTAAGCATCATCTGGGCTTCAGTGAGTTGTAATCATTTTGCTGGTGTAGGGTCTTGCTGGGATGATGAAAACACAATATATGCTAAGCTCAATAAAGTGAAGCACAATAAATTGAGTTGTGCCTGTATTGTGAAATTAAATAACAAAATGATTCCCCCTGTGCATTTTAATCTAAAAAAAAAAAACCACACAATTTGATTTAAAAAAAAAAAAAAAAAAAACCCACAGGTTTTTTCTTCGATATTTCCAAGCTGCAGTCACACTATTCTGTGCCAAACACAGAATTAAATAAAAAGATTGGCCTAAGTGACTATTGACTCCTAAACCGAGAGAATCCTCAGGTGGCCAGATAGTGCGGAATTCCAGTGGAGTTGAAAGCAGGCTGGGTAGAGTGAAGCAGCCCTGAGGATAAGAGCCTGAGCTCATGAGAGAAACCATGTCAGATAGGCACACCACAGAGAGAGCTTAGCTCCTGCAGTCGTGGGAGCTGAGAGAAGCAAAGGCTGAGAGGCAGCAAGAAGAGGATCGCTTGGAAAGCAGGGTAAGGTATGCACTTTCTCCTGAAGCAAGTCAGCTCAAAAAGGAAACCTGTCTGTGAGTACATGCAGTGCCCTTCTGATGGGTAATGAGAACAACAGCAGGGACTGAGCAATATTAATACAGGGCCAAGTAGCATATGAAATATAGTCTATCTATTTAAAGCTAATGAAAGACAAGCCAACAATAAATAAAACTGATGTTTTTAAGACAATCTAACATAACATTAAAATAAAATAAAATGTGAGAAAACTGTGGAAAAAAATGTCACAAATCCACAATTATAGTGAGAAACATTAATACTACTCTTTCTTAACAAAGAAATCAAGAGGAAAAGTCAGTAGTGTTTGAGGAAACTTAATAACCATGATAACCAAGTTCAAGCTAATAGATTAATTCAGTCATCCAAGTACTTTTTACTGAGCACCTACAGTATACTGGATGGCACTATAGCACTGTGGAGACAACGGAGAACAAGATGAAGACCTCAATGAATGGAAGAGACATAATAAACTGTACGTGCAATAATATTATACTTAAAGACAGATTATGGTGTCAGTTACTCTGAGATCACATTCATTTACCATAGAATGATAATTATTTTCTTCTAAATACAGTCTTCCATCTTTAAAATAGGATTCATTATGGTATCTACTTCACAGAGTAACTGTGAAAATCAAATAGGTGAAATAAGCAGGACTTAAGAAGTGCAAATTGGTAGTTACAAAATAGTCATGGGTGTGTAAAGTACAGCCTAGGAAATATAATCAATAGCATTGTGATAACTGTGTGGTGGTAGGTGGATACTGAAAATACCAGGGGCAAGATTTTGTGAGTTACATTTATGATTGTCTACTATTCTGTCAGCCCTGACTGGTTTAGCTCAGTGGATTGAGCGTCAGCCTGCGAGCTAAGTGTCGCTGGTTCGATCTTCCAGTCAGGGCACATCAGAGAAGGAAAACTCTGACTCCAAAAAACCTCCACTGCCTTGCGGCATACCTCTTCAGGGGAAAGGCTAGGGGAGTAAACCCCGACAGAAAATCCGGAGCCGGAGTCCCTAAGGCGGTTTGACATTGTAGTCAGTACCGGCAACTACTGAGGCGCACCTGAACCCAAGCTGTATTGACTCCGTCTTTCCCTTGGACCCTTCAGCTGCGAAGAGAGGGGGGATCTGCTGCATGGGCAACAGCAGACCCTCCATATTACCCTGCCCAGGCTCTGTAGCTTCAGCGTCATCGCAAGATGTTGATTCAACACGGGAGGAGACAGATACCATGTCACTCCCGAGTTGGACTGCACAGCCATTCTCGGAGGTGCAGATAGACTCTTAAGAAGCTACACCATCGTCTCTCGAGACAGACGGCTGCCGACGACGACTATTCTGTACACCCAAAACTAATACAATGTCATAATGAATGTAAATGGTAATTGAAAAATAAAAACTAAAGTTATTTTTTAAATAGATTATATGTGCTGTGACCAACACTTAAGCTTATTATACGTTGTTTACTTTTCAATGAATATGCGTATATGTATACATATGTTTATGTATGCATACATATATGCATATTACTTAATTTTCTATATATAATGAATAAATAAAGCTATAATATACATCTCTGTCAGCAAAACATATGTACAAAACAATAGGAAAAATAAACATATTTTGAATTTAATGAAATATGATGATAAGTCAACATCCAAAATATACTGAAATCATAACAAGTGTTTGAAAATACTCTATACAATACAACTGATTTTTAAATAACCTAGGTGCTGTGATGTAGATAGAGAACAAGTTCAGTATGGGACAAGCAGTGTGGAATGACTGGAAGGTAGATGATACATATGGAAGGAAGGGGTGTCAGAGGTAAATAAAAATAAGACCATCAGAGGAGAAGGGAGGCGTTAGTGATGGAAATAATAATAATAATAATGTACCAAATGAATAGGAAACATTGATTGAATGTGAATGCTTACTATATGTTTGAGATAAGAAAAACTTTATATAAACTAGCCCATTCAAATCTCAAAAATTTTAATGTGTAAGGACTATTATTATTTCCATGGTACTTATAAGAAAATTAAGGCACATATAGATTATCTAACAGGCTCAGATGCACAATGAGCTCATATAACATTCTCAGAGGCAACATCTTGTGGAAAATGTCAGGGTTAGGATAGGATATCAGCTCGGACAGTCTGGATCTAAAGATCTCACTATTAATCACTGTGATATACAACCATTTTTCTCACATACACACCCCCTCACACATGCATGCACAATGAGATCTATTTCCAAGACATCAATGTAACCTGGCAGCCAAGGAAAGTGGACTAAAACGCACATCGTGAACAATGATGACTTCACCATACTAGTCACTGGAGGTGAAAGATGCCATTGAGTGAGCATACGTACTATGTGTCCAACACATTCAAAATGACTGGGCAAGTATAGCAATTAATCTGCATCAGATTTTGCATTAAGCTTGAACATTCCTCCATGGAAATTATGCTGCAGTTTCAGAAGGCTGCAACTATGGGCAACGGATGATTGGCAGATTCATCATAACAATGCGCCCACTCATGTGTCACATCTCATGGAGAAATTTTTGTTGAAACATCAAATCACCCAGGTGACTCAGCTTCCCTACAGCCCAGATTTGGCACCGTGAGACTTCTGGTTTTTCCCAAAACTAAAATCATATTTGAAATGGAAGAGATTTCAGACTGTCAATGAAATTCCGAAAAATACAACAAGGCAGCTGATAAAAATTGAGAGAATTGTGTCCCAAGGTGCCTAATTTGAAAGGGA
Source organism: Furipterus horrens (assembly GCF_987537825.1). Taxonomy (NCBI): domain Eukaryota; kingdom Metazoa; phylum Chordata; class Mammalia; order Chiroptera; family Furipteridae; genus Furipterus; species Furipterus horrens. The sequence goes on along the minus strand of NW_028327171.1, from coordinate 183,832,862 downwards.
TTGAAGTGTTATTGTCCTATGTACAATGTTTCTTGTATCTTGTACCTTCTTCAATAAATGTCTCCATTTTTCATATTACATGTCCAGATACCTTCTGGACATGCCTTGTACTAACAATGGCTACACAGCTTTTCCCAGACAGATTATACACACACACACACACACACACACATAAAATATTTTCTGTTATGTGCATTCACAACACTTGCTTTAGAAGCAGAAACGAGAATTTGCTTTCATTATGCTAGGCACTTTCACAGTCAAAAAGAAAAACAAAACATTTTTATACAAATATAAACCAACAATAATATGGTCATCCATTTTTGTCCCAAAATAATGAATCTTTGACCTTGTACCACAGACCTGGCCCTCTTAAAAATAATAAATGTATTTCTGATTTTGTTATATCGCTATATATGATTATTCATAAATATAATAATCATGTGACAGTTGCTCTTTTCCACTTTGAGTGATAAAATCCTGGTAAGTTGATTTTTTAATTTTAATATTGCTATTTAAATTTTTTTTATTTAGTAAGTCAATTCTTTTGAACTTTTTCGTTTAGATGATTTTTCTCAAAATGACTCTTCTGACTGAGTCTTCCTTTGTCTTTGTCTCCCTTCAGCTCTGTCTGGCTCTCCTTGTATGTGTGCAGGTTTGAGAGAGATATACTGATAATAGGATCAGAAAACTGAAAGCTTTTTGGCAAGAAATATTAAAAATAAAATAATATATGTCTCTTGCCATCCAACCTTTATGAAAAGTCACAATTTGATACAGATCAAGAGTAATGCACATATGCTAGGCCTAAGAATACTTTGTTTATTCAAATGCTATATGGTAAGTTGTCTCTTGTTGTGAGATAAGCAAGATGAAGGACACAGGATATTGATAGTCTTGTGAGCTAAGAGAAGTAGCTTTTTTAAAGGGCTAATAACAGTCATGTGAAGGTCTCACAAAATTAAATTTATATGCTCCATCATTTACCATAATTTACAGATCTGTTTTTTTCTTTTGGTAATCAATGTAAAGGGGTAAGGATGTTTGGGTCAACGTTTACTTCAGAGCCTGTTTGTAAACATTTGGGTATAATCTTTAAACTGTAAGAACTGTACTAACTTTAAACATTTGTAAGCAAATGTTTACATATTAATGCTACTTAGTAAAATTTACATTCCCCATTTCTGGGCATTTGCACAATTCTACTTCTTAAATTGAGATGATATGACATGTGCCACCCTGGGTACAAGCATTTAATTTTGGTACAATGTGTCAAGCACTCTCTGGCTGCAGTCACAGTAGGAGCCTGATGGCTACACTGGAATGTCACCTGTAACTGCCACTGTATACCTAAGCCATACACTTTTGTTGTTTAAAACCACAGAGTTCTGGGGTTGTTTGTCATGGTAGCTTAACTGTCTATCCTCACCTACAGAATACTTTATAAAATATCATCAAGTTATAAAAATGTTTATTGTTGCCCTGGCTGGTGTGGCTCAGTGGATTGAGCATCAGCCTAGCAACCAAAGATCCCAGATTTAATTCCCAGTCAGGGCACATGCCTGGATTGCAGGCCAGGACCCCCAGTGGGGGTCTGCAAGAGGCAACCAGTTGCTGTTTCTCTCCCTTCTCTCTGTAAATAAATAAATAAAATCTTTAAAACAATGTTTATTGTTGAAAAAGATATTAGTTTAATAAATATGCATGCTATTATTCATTGAAGTTGTGCATGAACTCTATAGTAGTCTCAGAAATAATTCTTTGTTTCCTATGTTCTCCCAATGTAAGCTTTTCTTAAAAGCCTTTGGTCAGGGAATTAGGGATGTAGTTTTTCAGAGTAATGGTCACTTATGTTTCTTCTGCAACCAAAAATAAAAGGTACCATGGGCATATCTCATCCTCTAACAACTGTAGAATTTGTTAACTTCTACAAGAGATAAACTGATAAATACAAACACATGCATGCACACACAGAGAAGTAACTTGTAGATGCTACATTTTAAAGTTAACAAGGTGCCTAAATATCTTTTCCTCCAGTAATTCTTAACCATCTAAATGAGTGAATGTTTTTTTCAATAAATAAATTAGGTCCTTTATTTTTAACTAGAATACTACATAAGAGGAATGTTAGAAGTGTGGAGGTTCTTGTATGCAGACCACTTTGAAAGACCACCAATTGATTAAAAGGAGGCACGTATAACATTAGATCGAAGAGAAAACTAGAGACTCTCTCTTCTATCCCCTTTTCTTTGTATGCCTAAAGCACTTGATATTATTCATTTATTTTTAATTTTTATTGTTATTCTATTACAATTTTCCCAATATTTCCCCTTTGCCTCCTCCACCCAAGTCTACCCTTCTTCCACAGTCAATCCTCACAATAGTGTCCATGCCTATGGATCATTCATGCATGTTCTTTGACTAGACTCTTCCCCTTCTTTCCACTATTACCCTCCTCCCTCAGTTCACTGTCAGTCTGTCCCATGTTTCCATGCTGCTGGCTCTTTTCTTTTTTTTTCTTTTTGCATTTAAATTTATTTATTTATTTATTTATTTATTTATTTATTTATTGTTTTTCTATTACAGTTGTTTCACTTTTTCTCCCATTGCTCCTCCCAACCCAGTCCACCCCTTCTTCCATAGTCAATCCCACCTCCTTGTACATGTCCATGGGTTATTTATACTAGTTTCTTTACTAAACCCTTCCCATGCTTACCCCCCTTCTCTCCCTTCCCCTGTCCCCATGGGTCACTGTTAGTCTGTTCCTTGTTTACATGACTCTGGTTCTATTTTCCTTTTTAGTTTATTTTATTTATTAGATTCCTCTTATAGGTGAGATCATATGGTATTTTTCTTTCACTGACTGGCTTATTTCACTTAATATAATATTCTCCAGTTCCATCCATGCTACCATGAAAGGTAGGAGTTCCTTCTTTCTTTCTGTTGTGTAGTATTCCATTGTGTAAATGTACTATTTTTTTTTAATACTCATTTATTAATGGGCACTTAAGCTGTTTCTAGCACTCAGCTATTATAATTGGTGCTTATATGAACAAAAAGATACATAAGTTTTTTTGAATTGGTGTTTCAGGATTCTTAGGATGTATTCTGTCAGTCAAATTGTTGGGTCAAAAGGAAGTTCCATGTTTAGTTTTTTGAGGAAATTCCATACTGTTTTCCACCAATGATAGATTAGTCAAGAGTTTGATCTCCAAAATATATAAAGAACTCATCCAATGCAACACTAGGAAGACAAGCAATCCAATTAATAAGTGGGCAAAAGACCAGAATAGTTACTTCTCCATGGAGGACATTACAGATGGTTCGTAGATATATGAAAAGATGCTCAACATCACTAGCCATCAGAGAGATGCAAATTAAAACCACAATGAGATACCACCTCATACTGGTCAGAATATCCATCATTAGTAAACCACCAAACAACATGTGCTAGTGATGAAGTGGAGAAAAGTAAGCCATAGTGCACTGTTGGTGGGAATAAATGAACAAACATTTGTAATAGAAGTGCTAAGAAAAGTTTTTATTGAAAACAAGACTTGCTATAAAGCAGGTTTCATAACAATGCCCTTACTTTCTTTAGCGAAAAAATATAAATTAATTAATTGGAACTACGTAATGATAGTTTCTATTTGAAATGGCATCCTTTGGGTATCGTTGCTATGTTTTTTGCTCTCTTGAGACAACTTTCAACTCCTTTCTCAGTGAGTAGATATACCCTTCTTTATTCGACCTTCCACAAATGTGTACACATATTAGTATAGTTACAAGCAGAGTTATATTTTAGTATTAGCATTCTAGAACTTATAAAATCTCCTGTAAATCTTTTCTTTTAAGGTGTTAAAAACATAATAAGTGAACTGCCAGCCTTTCAATTATTTCAGCATTCTGTGCAAATAGCATAAGGTATTTTGTGAGTATAAAATCAGAATTGGTTTGAAGGCTTAGAATGAGAGTATATGTTATGTGATGTACAAAATCCTTGCAAAAGGTAATAAATGAGGACAGTTTTTAAGGATTCTTTTAAAAGGAAAAGAAAACATCCATAGAAAGCGCTAAAGCTATCTTAAAGAATTCTCGTTTGAATCTGTAGTAGAAAAACAAGTACAACAAACTATTTTCTATAAGATAAAATATGAGTGGGGCACTAGGACAATTTACCTATCAGTTCTAAATAATATGAACTATGTTGCATTATACTAATTATATTGTAATGGTTTATTTGCATGTCCCTCAAGCTTATAAACAAAGATTAGTTCCTATTCATCACTGTGTTCATAATAACTAGCAAGTTCTCTGGCACATGGGAGTTTTCATTTTATGTTTGTTGAATGGATAGAAATATGAATGAATGCAGACATTTAGCAATCTAAATTGTGAATGTTCCTGTTATAAAACTATTATTTGAAAAACTGCACTGTAATTGTGCTTTTTATATCAAAATTGAAAATTATAATTAGAAGACAGTGAGAACTGGGTATTAGGAATAGAAAGTCAGACAAAACAAACAGTTTATGTGTTACAAGCTTTTTTGTCAGCTCCAAGTGCAGAGAACCTTAAGAGTGAGAGATGTCTACATATTTTGTCCTCACCAGCTCTGCTCAGCCTCTGTAGACTTATGCCCAAGGCTTTGCCTATGCAGTCACTCCATTTCATATTGGGTTTTCTTCCTTTCCTGTTGCCTTCTATTTTCCAAAGAAACAAAACTTTTTATGATGTACCCAATGGACAGCATCAGTTTTGTCATTTTTGCCTCCAGTGGTGTTTTAGGGTTAATTTGCTCTAGGATCCACTTATCTGATTTCTTGCAGTCCAGGATATCCATATAGTTCTCATCCAACACCATATTTCAAGTAAATGAATTTTTTCCTACCAGCCTTCTTCACTGTCTCATTTTCACATTCATATATAGTAAGTAGGAATATAAGGGTGTGGATGATATTAACCTTGGTCTGTGACAACCCAGATTTTCTCTTGCTTATCTTTTCTAATTCTTCCATCGCTATTCTTTCAAATCTCAGCTTTCCCTTGATTACTTGAGTGCAATCTTCATTTCAATTGATAGGTAAATCAATTTAAACAAAATCTTTAAAAGATTCATGGCCTTCATTATCTATGCAAAAGTTATTTATTTCTTCTGCAGTTATGCTGATTTGACAAGAGAGAAAAAATATAGTAAGTCTAAAAAGTCTACAATTTAATAAAATATGAAATAAATAAGGACTCTATAAAATTAAAGTGGAAATATGACACAGAAGAGATAAACAGCAAATTTTGGGTAAAAATCCTAGTTATCCCCAAATTCTTAATTTAAATTGGATATAAAGCTCTTGCTGATCTCTGAACTATGTATATGGGCACTAAACTCTCAGAAATCCAATTCAGGTCAAAGAAATGGATATGAAATTTCCTGAACTGCAAAGGATATAGAGTTTGAATTAAGTCCAGCCAGGGTAAATTATTACAAAAATAAAAATAAATAAAAACACTTTTTGTAAAAGTATCGTCGTCGTCGGCAGCCGTCCGTCTCGAGAGACGATGGTGTAGCTTCTCAAGAGTCTATCTGCACCGCCGAGAATGGCTGTGCAGTCCGACTCGGGAGTGACATCGTATCTGTCTCCTCCCGTGTTACCCAAAATATTTAACATATAACCCAAAACATGACTAAAGATGAGAAAAATGGAGCAAATGTCAATCATAACTCAGAGAAAAGCTATGTAAAAACAATACTGAGATGACCTAGATATTAGGATTGAAATACAGATATTTTAAAGCATAGTTTATAACCTGGCTCAGGGATACAAAGGAAGATATATTTGCAATAATTGAACAAATGAGAATTCTCAAAAGAGAAATAAAAGTTATAGAAAAGAAACAAATTAAAAATCTTGATCTGAAAAGGGAATTAATGTTATGTATGAAAATAAGACAATTAACAAACTGAAACATTAGTGGAACAATATGAAGAAAAAAACTGAAAAGAACATAAGAGACATATGGTGTATTATGAAAATAATGAACATATGAGTGATTGGATTTCCATAAAGAATGAATAAGATACAAACAATATGTTAAGAGCTAAAGCTAAAGTTTTTTTCAGTAGTGGGAAAAGTCAAGTCACAAATTTAAAGAGCATGTTCAACATAAATAAAGAGTACCAAGGAATATCAATTAATGTTATAATACAATGACAATGAACTTCTTAAGAACAGCCACAGAACTGATTTATTTCCAACACCAAAGAAACAAGGATAGATTGAAAAATGTTTTCTTAGCATAAACATTAGAAACCAAAAAATAAAAATGGAATAAATAAAAACTTTAACTCTTTGATGAAAGCAACTGCCAAATCTAATGTGTACAAAATTAATTGTGAAAAGACTGATGGGGAAGGCTATGCATATGGAAAATCTCTCTACCTTCCCTTCAAGTTTTCTGTGAACCTTGAGTTACTCTAAAAATTAAATTTTAAATTTAAAAAAGCAAAGTTCAGAATATTTTAATTGAGACAGATATGGTCAGATTAAAAAAAAACATATACACATGCATGCATACACATGCCTATACACCTATATGTTATAATATTTTGAAAAATTACTCTCCTACTTATTTGGAAACAAAATTAGAAGTATACACTAGATAAAGGAATATAATCCCTGTAAGAAATCTTGATTGAATCCTAATGCCTGTAACATTTAAGACTTCATCAATCCTTTAGTGATAAAACCTTTTAATTGTATTATTTTGCTTCTTCTCAGACATTGTGCAATATGACAGTATATTATTATTATTTTTAATTATTTTTTATTTTTAATTCTCACCCAAAGACATTTTTAAATTGCTTTTAGAGAGAGAGGAAGGGAGAGAGAGAGAGAAACATTGATGAGAGAAAGAAATATCGACTGATTGTCTCCCATATGTGCCTGGACCAGGGATCATAAGCACACACATTGGAGATCAAACCCACAACCTAAGTATGAGCCCTAACTGGGAATCCAGCCCACAACTTTTTGGTTATAGGAAATTGCTCCAACCAACTGAGCCACAGCAGTCAAGCATTTCCAGCTCTTTGATATTAAGGGTTATTCCTTTTTAACTTGTCTGAATCATAGTGAGCTCTTAATATAACCTATATATTAATTAAATTTCTAGAGTTTATTAATTCAACTCATACTTATTAAAGATCTATACGGCAGATGCTCTTATAGTCATTATTGACATAGATCTTAGTAAAAAATAATGGCTATGCTCTTATGGAACATACATCTCTAATGGTAGAAGACAATGAATGAATAAGCAAGTAAAAAAATGGCTATCAATTGTAATGAGCACTCTAAAGTCAAATAATTAAGAAATGAGATGCATAAGACTAAGTGTTGCCATATCAAAGTAGTTATGAAAGAGGTCTGTTGAAATGACCTTTAAGAAGTAACTTGAATGAAATAAGATGTGTTATGGAGATATATGTGATAAGCAGGCTAAGGCAGAGGAAGCATTAAGGACAAGTGCATTCAGTCTGAAACTATATTTGAGGGAAAGAGTGGAAAGAAGATCGTTGATGGGAAAGAACATTAGATGTTACTCTGTATTAGTTGAGAACTTACCAAATGATTCTGTGTAGGATATACTTTTTTTCTGTGTTTTTCAGCTATGAACACCCACGGTCTCTAGGGAGCTTGGGTAAATTTGGAAACATGTAATCCATTTAGGATGCTATTTGTATATTCTAGGTGAAAGACGATGGTGACTTGAACCAAGAACATGATACTTGCTTGGGGTTTTAAGAGTTAGTCAAATTGTGACTATATTTTGAACCTATAGCCAAGTAGATTTACTGATGTTTTCAATGTGACGTATGAGGAAAAGTGAAAGCTAGAGTTGACATTAGGCTTTCATCTAATTAAATGTGGGAACAAAACTGTCATTTTACTGAGGTAATCTAATATTCCACTCTGAACCTAAGCATGCCATGCAAAATTAAATTGTTCAAAATAGTAGGTGTGGTGTTGTCTTTATTTTTTGTTAGCTGAATAATATTCTTTTAAAGTTCTAAAGGGAAAATGTATGATGATTAGACCAAGCATTTTATTGTAAAAAAGAAATCTTAAGTATCAAACTGTATATTATAAGTAAATAAGTATGTGTTAAAATTAAATAAACAGAAATGTGTTTCTTGAAAAGATGGAGCAATTCACAGTTGGTCAACATTTGTCATTCAAAACAGTGCAAAACTTTCCCACAGAAAAGCTTACAAAGCCTAAATAAATTCTTTTTTATTTTAATTTAAGATTTTATTTTTTATTTTTAGAGAGAGGATAAGGGAAAGACAAAGAGAAACATAAATGTGTGGTTATCTTTCATGCATCCACAGCTGGGTCCCTGGTCAACAACCCATGCATGTGCCCTGAATGGGAATCAAGCCAGCGACCCTTTGGTTCACAGGCTGGTGCTAAATCTGAGCCACACCAGTCAGGGCTTTAAATAAATTATTTAAAATTGTATTTTAAAAGTGGAAATAGCTGTGGAAGAAAAAAAAGAAAGATCAAAGGTACTACGTACTAGAGAGGAAATAAATTTTAGGAGTAAACCTTTATATTTTCTTCTTATGTCTCCCTTGGGCATTTACTTCTGGGAATCCCTTAAAAGCTAGGAATATAGAAATTCAAGAATATAACATTTGATAGTCAGTGAATGCATATTACTATATAAAGACAAAAATTTCACGATGATTTGAAAGGATACAAAAATGATTGATGGAGTTGGATATCAACTGATGAAAAGGAGCTCATAGAAAAATTTAAACAGAAAAAAAACTTTATTTACAAATACTGAGTGTCCAAAACAATAACCTACAGAAACATCACACAGAGTGATGAAATATTAGTAGTTTCCCCTGATACTAGGAATAGTAAAGGGTGTTTTTTATTCACTGTTTTAAGTCAACTATTTACCCTAGAGACCTAACCGATACCAAAAGGAAAATAAATAAATACAAAGAAAAGAAAAGAAAGCAAAATAAAATAAAATCCATCAATTAAAAATAACAACGTGGTTAAATGGACCCTTCACCATCAAAAAGATTATGACTTACTGAAGGTTCAAATTTTGGTTAACATTTTTAGAAATAAAATATTTTAAAGTCAAGATACCGTCATTTTTTAACATAATGTGATTGCACACTCAATAGGCTATAGTACAGTGAAATAAAAATTTAAGTGATTTACTTTATTATGATATTTGTTTTATTGATATAGTCTCGAACCAAATATGCACTATCCGAAAGGTATGCCTGAAATCAAATATTAAGGGTCTTAAGGGAAAATTGATAGCTATACAATAATACCATGGGATAGACTTTAACCCTCCATTTGTATCGATGGATAGATCATTCAAGAAAAAAGTAACAATATAGAAACAATGACCTTAGATCACACATTAAACCAAATAGACCGAATAGTATATATAAAATATTGGGTCCCAAAACAGTAGAATACACATTCTTCACATTTTCACATAAACATTTTCCAGGATAGGTCATATGTTACACACAAGAGAAGTCTCAATAAATAGAAGAATATTAAAATAATATCCAGTGCCTTCTCAGACAATAGCATAAAATTAAAAATCTATCCCCTCAAAATAATAAAACTAGAAAAATCACAAATGTACCAACCAAATAACATGCTATTAAACAATTGGTCAACAAAAATCATACAGGAAATATAAAATAACTCAGAACTTGAAAATAAAAATACAACATTCTGAAGTCTATGAGCTGTAACAACAATTATAAGCGGGAAATTCATAGCAATATAGTCCTACCTTAAGTAAATAAAGAAAAATCTCAAATAATCCGTCAAACATACCTGAAAAAAAAAAAAAGAAAGAACAATAAGAACACAGTCTAAAGGTAGTGGAAGACAGTAATAAAAGTTAGAACACAAATAAATAAAATAGAGACTAAACACACACACACACACACACAAGATCAACAAAACTATGAGCTGTTTTTCTTATAAGATAAACAAAATTGACAAACAATTAGCTAGACTCATGGAAAAAGCAAAGAAAAATATAGGGCTCAAATAGAAACAGAAATGAAAGAGAAGTTACAACTGACACTACAGAAATACAAAAATCATAAGCAACTACTATGCATTATTATAAGCCAACAAATTGCACAACATAAAGGAAATGAATACATTTCTAGAAATGTACAATATTCTAAGACTGAACAATGAAAAGATAGTAAATCTAACTAGAACAAATACTAGTACATATATTGAATCATGAAAAAAAGAAAGAAAAAATTCTCAGCAAAAGAAAAAGTCCAGGACTGTGCAGCTTCACTGGTGAATTCTATCACATGTTCAAAGAAGATTTAATACCTATTCTTTCAAACTCTTCCAAAAATTAAGGATGAGGGAATGATTCCAAAATCATTTTACAAGGCCATAATTACTCTAATACCCAACACAATCAGGGATAACACACACACTTACATATTAAAATTATAAGTCAATATACCTTTTGAACATACATGCAAAAAGCCTTAATAAAATATTAGCAAACTAAATTTAATAATACCTTTAAAACATCATCCTCCATGGTCAATAGTATTTATTCTAGGGATGCAAGGATTATTTAACATTTGTAAATCAATTACACCACATTAACAAATTAAGGATAAAAATCATATAATCATCTCCAATAGATGCAGAAAATGTTTTGATGAAACCCAACATCATTTATGATTAAAAACTCTCAACACAGAGGAAACATACTTTATTATAATAAAGGACATCTATGACAAACTCTCAGCTAACATTATCAATGGTGAAAAGTTAAAAGCTGCTTTCTTCTAAAACCAGGAACAATGCCCACTATTGCCACTGTTGTTCATTACAGTACTGGAAGACCTAGGCACAACAATTAAGGAAGAAAAAATATTAAAATGCCCAAATTGTAAAGAAAAAGGTAAACATCATTATATGCAGATGACATGATACTATACGTAGAACATCCTAAGGAATGCACAAAAAAACCCTGTTAGACTAATAGGTACATTCAGTTAGACTAATAGATACATTCAGTTAAGGTGCAGATACAAATCTACATACAGAAGTCTGTGACATTTATATACATGAATAACAAACGATCAGAAAGAGAAATTAAGGAATCAATCCCATGCACAATTTTATCAGAATATTAAAATAGGTAGGAATAAATTTAACCAAGGAAGTGAAAGACCTGTACACTGAAAAGCAAACAAACAAACAAATAAAAACATTGTTAAAAGAAATTAAAGACACAAATAAATGGAAAAACATTCCATGCTCATGGATTAGGAGAATTAATATTTTTAACAGTTCCATATTACCCAAAGCAATTTACAGATTCAATGCAATCCTTATCAAAATTCCCATGGCAGTTTTTACAGAACTAGAACAAGTAATTTTAAAATTTGTATAAAACCATAAGACCCCAAATAAACTAAGCAATATTGAGAAGAAAAAATGAAAAAAGCTGTAGGTATCATGCTCCCTGTTTTCAAACTATGCTACAGAGCTGTAGTAATTAACAGTACATCTTCATTAGTGTCAAAATAGAAATAAAGAAAAGAAAGAAAAGAAAAAATAGCATGACACTGTCTTAGAAAACAGATACAAATCTGTAACACATGTTAGAAAGCCCGGAAAAAAAATCCATGTAAATATGGACAATTAATTTATGACAAAGAAACCAAGAATCTGCAATAATTGAAATGATGTTAGAAAAAGTTGATAGCAAAAGAATGAAACTAGACCACTAATTTACACCATAAACAAAAATTAATTCAAAATGGATTAAAGACTTAAATGTAAGACTTGAAACTATAAAATTCTCAGGAGAAAACACAGTCAATAAACTTCTTGACATTCATCTTAGTGATATATACATACACATATATTTATTTATTTTTGCTACGACTTGAGAGGCAATGGAAACAAAAACAATAAATAAACAAATGGGACTATCTCATTAAAAAGCTGCATAATGAAGGGCACCATCAATAAAATAAAAAGGAAATATACTGAATGCAAGAAAATATTTGCAAATCATACATCCAATAAGATGTTAATACCCAAAACATATTAAAAACTAATACAATTCACCAATATTAAAAAAGCAATGCAGTTAAAAAAATGGGTAGAGTATCTTAAGATATTTTTCCAAAGAAAACAAACAGATGGGCACCAAGCTCATAAAAAGATGTTCTACTTTACTAATTACAAGGAAATAAAAATCAAAACCATAATGAGATATCACTTCACACCTGTTAGAATGGCTATTATCAAAAGACGAGAAATAACAAGTGTTGCAGAGGATATGGAGAAAAGGCACCTCTCATATACTGTTGGTTAAAATGTAAACTGATACATTCACTATGAAGAATTGTATGAAAATTCCTCAAATAATTAAAAATAAACCTACCATATGATCTAGTGAAACATCTTTTGGGTCTATATTCCAAATAAATTAAAATAAAATATTGAAGAAATATATGCACTCAAACTTGCTAAGGGACTAGAACTGAATTATTCTAACCACAGAAAGTAAATAATAATTATGTTACATAATATCAGTGCTAATTAGCATGACAATGACTATCATATTATAATATGTAATAGTATCAAATTAACACGTTTATACACCTTAAATTTGCACAATGCTATATGTCAGATATATTTCAATACAAAAAAAATAAAATAAAAGGAAATAAAGATAAAAGTTATATTAGAGGAGGGAGTAACATCATTTAGAGATGACATTATTGTGTGTGAAGAATAACTAAAATAATCTACATAAACTTATTACAGTTAATAAGTATATTTGGCAAAGTTATTTAATATAAAATCATCATGAAAAAATCCATTTTATTTTTATTTACCAGTAATAAGCAGGTAGAAACTAAAATAAAAATATATCCTTCAATATAACATAAAAAAAGCAACAAATGCAAAGATATGAATCTAACAAAGGTATGTGATTCCTTTATGGAGATATACAAAGTTTTTAGAGAATTAAAGCATAATTTAATAAATTTAATGACATATTTACAGTTATAAGAAATGATATTATAAAAATACCAATTATTTTAAAATTATATTACAGATTGAAAAATATTTCAATATAATATTCAAAATTTTTATGGAAATTCACAAGCTGATTCTAAAATTTATATATAGGAACACAAAATCTCATATCATACAAAAATGTAAAACAATGTAGCTTTTACAAGTAAACCTAGGAGAACATCTTAATCACTATGGCTGAGGAAAATATTACCTAGACAGGAAACAAAAGTGGCTATCATAAGAAAACTAATAAATTGGGCTGTGTTGCAATTAAGAAATGTTCATCAAAGACCACTATTAAAAAAATCAAAAGGCAACCCATGGATTGGTGTGAATGTATGTGCATGCATGAATATCCATGCATTATAGGCATACTATATTCACATATATACACTCATCTCTGTATAAATATTTTTGGTATGTCTGTATATCTGTATTGTGCACACATGCATATTCATGTTCAAAAGATATAGAGCACTCCTACATAGCAACATAAATATAGAGCCACTCAATATAAAATAATGGCAAACTCCATGAAACAATACTTCATAAAACGGGATACTTGGGTAGCTTAATTCCATTCAGATACTAGTAAAATTATATAAAATTCAAAAATAGTAAAATTAAGTTAGGGTGTTAGAAGTCAACAAAGTCACTACCCATTTTATTCATAGTAGCTGGAAGGAGGAGTTAAGGAAGACTTCTATGGTCCTGAAAATGTCCCTTCATTGATTTGTTGGCTGTTTTCAAATGTGGTCAGTTGGTAAAAAAATTTAAGTCTTACACTTATTAGTTGTATCATTTTATATATATATGTTATGATTCAAATATTTAATAAAGTAGATTAATTTATTTTGGAGGTGTTTAGCACAATACAGGCGAGTTTGTAAGAAGTAGGATTTTTTGTGTTAAAAAAAATCTAATAATACAACATTGTTCATTGAGGAACAAGATTACAGAAAAACTGTTGACATACACAATATCCCCAATTGCATAACATAGATTCTTCCATAATAACTTTGTTAAAGCAAATAGTATTGCCTTCAAATGTATGCAAATGATAATAGTAGTTACAGACATATAATGAGGAGAATAAACACTTCCTAATATATGACTCTCTTTTGGATTACATAGGAGCAGAAAAAAACATTGTCCGCATCAATAAATTAATAGCGGAAGTTGTATTCCAGTTATATAGCAACTTGCCTGTCACCACTGTAGTTTCCGTGAATTCACCCATGAAAAAGTTGAATGAATCATACTGGGGTGACTCTTTCAAAATACACACGTTCTTTACTTAGTACTCGGAGCTCAACACACAAGAGTGTTCGGAGAAACATCAGAAAAGTTGCCTTCTAACTGAGAATAATTTTCATAATGAAGTAGTATTATATTTGTTCATGCCTAGTTCTCAAGTGGGGATACAGTGGAAAGTTGAAAATCACTGGTTGGGAGTCTGAGACAAGTCATTTTATAATATTTTATATAAAATCTTCTACCAAACCCTTCTGTATTCCCCTACATTTTTTTCTTCATGTAGTTCCTAGAATACTGTATTTACCCTGTAATCACAAAGATTTCCTTTTTCATTATTTCCTGATAGTCAGAAAAGTTAACACTTGATTGAAAGTTTAGCAGTGGAACTGATTTAATTATATCCTGTCTGGATATTTTTCAGATATTGTTGGGATAATATATCAGACAAGGATCATAAACTTGTTACCCTTTAGTAAATAAGAAATCACATGGAGAGAAATGAATAAAATATTTTAAAAGGCATTATAGAAATTTGGCAACTAATATCATTATAACCTCTGTGAGTCAATTTTATACAAAATACAGTCTTTGAAAAAATAATTTATATGTTAAGTTTTACATAAAATATAGTTCTGAGTTAAAACAGGTGTTCAGGATTCTTTACTACAGTACTTCTCGGAGCTTTTAATGTGTATTGTTAATATCTGATGTCTGGGTCATGTTATGCAGTATCTCTTGGAATTATCTGATCTCATTATTTTTTTAAATTTCCCATGAATATTTTTTCAGATTGAGTGTGCAGAGAAATGCTTTGACATTAAGAATTTCTCATATGATCTTTTCTTTTCTTTCTTTTTTTTTATCTTTTATTTTTTGGCTTTTCAATTACAGTTGTCCCATTATTTCCCCCATTGCTCCCCCCCACCCAGCCCATCCCCTTTCCCACAATCATATCCCTCCCCGTTGTCCATGTCCATGAGTCATTTATACACGTTCCTTGACTAAACCCTTTCCTTACTTATACCCCTTCTCTCCCTCCCCCCTCCCCGCTATTGACTGCTATTCTGCTCTTTGTCCTATTTAGTTCGTTTGTTTGTGTTGTTCTTTAGTTTCCTGTATTAGGTGATATCGTATGGTATTTTGCTTTCTTTGCCTGGCTTATTTCACTAAGCATAATTCTCTCTAGTTCCATCCATGTTGTTGCAAATGGCAGGAGTTCCTTCTTTCTTTCTGCTGCATAGAATTCCATTGTGTAAATGTACCACAGTTTTTTGATCCACTCATCTACAGATGGGCACTTAGGCTGTTTCCAGCACTTAGCTATTATAAACAGTGCTGCAATGAACATAGGGGTGCATAAGTTCTTTTGAATTAAGGTTTTAGGATTTTTCAGGTATAATCTTAGCAGTGGAATCACTGGTTCAAAAGGCAGTTCCATTTTTAGTTTTTCGAAGTAATTCCATACTGTTTTCCATAGTGGCTGCACCAGTCTGCATTCCCACCAACAGTGCAGTAGGGTTCCCGTTTCTCCACATCCTCGCCAGCACTTGTTGTTTGTTGATTTGTTAATGATGGCCATTCTGACAGGTGTAAAGTGGTATCTCATTGTGGTTTTTATTTGCATCTCTCTGATGGCTAATGATGACCAGTGGAACAGAATAGAAAGCCCAGAAATAAACCCAGGCCTCTATGGTCAACTAATATTTGATAAAGGAGGAAGGGAAATAAAATGGAGTGAGAAGAGCCTCTTTAACACATGGTACTGGGAGAACTGGATAGGGACTTGCAAGAAAATGAAAATAGACCACCAACTTACACCACACATGAGAATAAACTCAAGATGGATCAAAGACTTAAATGAAAGCTGTGACACAATAAAAGTCCTAGAGGAAAACATAGGCAGGAAAATTTCAGATATCCCACGTAACAATATCTTCACGGATACATATCCTAAGGCAAGAGAAATAAAGGAAAAAAATAAACAAATAGGACTACATCAAACTAAAAAGTTTCTGCTCAGCAAAAGAAAACATCAGCAAGATGAAAAGGAAACCAACCATATGGGAAAACATATTTGCCAATGATATCACAGACAGGGGACTGATCTCCAAAATATATAAAGAGCTTATATGACTCAACATCAAGAAAACAAACAACCCAATTAAAAAATGGGCAAAGGACCTGAACAAACACTTCTCTGAAGAGGACATACAGAAGGTCCGTAGACACATGGGAAAATGCTCATGTGATCTTTTCTAATGATGTATAGTTGATCATGAAAAATAAAGCCAGTATCCTTTTATATTTATCTTAAATGTACAAGGGCAGATAGTTCTTGTGAATTGCACTGATGCTAAATGTCATGCTAAATTAAGGAAGCATAGTCTATAGACCTATTTAAAAAGTCTAAGTAACCAACATTCCTTTGACTCACCAAATTTTTTCTTCATTGGTAGAATGTCAATAGGGGAAACATATTACACCTGCTTGACAAAGCCAAATTATACATAAAATCGGTGTTTTATATAAATATACGTAATAGAAAAGCTGGGCAGTTTAAGGACAGTTAAACATAGATAAAAACAAAAATACCCATAAAAAAACAGTTTGGATGTTTTCATAAATAAGCATGACTTTTTGAACAAGTCTGCCAAAAGTATTCTGTTGTAAAATGGAACATTTTCCTATAAAGTGATTTGGTATTGACCCTTTTAGATACAGGTGAATATTGGCTAAGACAGGAAAGTTACAAAGTACTATTTATGTCACCACACTTTCTGAGCCATGTCACCAAGATGAAGGATTTGATACACCACATAACTGCTAACACTTGATCGCATCTACTTAGCTCATCTGTCAAAAAGCCAACCTGAAGAGTGAAGGAAAAAAATGGTATGAATTAAAGAGTCTCCTGAAAAAAACATAGAAGTCAAATACAAAAATACAGCCCTCTTGAATTCTTGTTTTATTATTTTTTTTTTAGAATTAAACAAGATCCAAACAGAAAACAAATGACACACTCAAGATAACTTAAGAAATGTTTAATAAATAGACTATTTACAAAAGTGTAGGTGGATGTAGGAGAACCACAAAGAGTAATGCGGTCACTCAGGCTACTAAATGCAGAAGTGGTCCCACCCCTAGGCCCACAGAAACAGGCACAGTGTGATTAATTAAAATAAAAAGGGGATAAGGCTACCTGGAAAGATGGATAATAATGGTCATATAACATCAATGTATACATTAACTTTCTAAATTTTAAAACTATTCTTCCAGTTTTTGAACACAGTTCAACCTGAGAGAATTCAAGAAAAATCTAATATATCATTGCCAAATGCAGATCTGATTCAAAATTATTTTTCTAAAGACAAAAAAATGTTATTTAGCAACTGGCTGTAGCTGACACATAAAATAAAATCAGTCAGTTAAACAAGGAGAGCACAGAGAATATGGAGAACTCTACAATGCTTCAGGTGCACTAACCTCTTTAAAGTCTATTAAAGGTGAGAATAGATTACCTCTGAATAATGGCACTTTTTTTTTACCAACAAGATACCACTGACTAAAATACAATTAATAGGAAATCAAATTTTATGCCTTTAAGTCAAACTGTCAATTTATTTAAAGGCCATATAATTATTAAGGCAATACAAAATTTGGTGTTGTACTGATTACTGCTTAATAGAATGTTCATTTCTAAGTATTGGCAGTCTATAGAAAAGGACTACTGGGACAGGATTCATGGAAGATTAACTGCATATTCTCTTCTAATAGTAAAGTTTGATACATGACAAAAATAAAAATATAAAAATTAACAGTATGAAATTTTACAACACAATGCAATTAAATATTTATTATAATAATTTCTCCATTCCAACTGTTAAGAAACAGTGTTTTAAATATGTCCTTTTAAAAGATACTGTGGTAATACTTATTTACAGATAGTGCTAGTAAATAAACTCCAAAATATGAACATGGACTAACACAGCAAAAGATATAATGTGTGGTAAATACCTTTAAATAAGAGATTTAAGTTACCTATATACATATATATGTGATATATAGGATATGTGAATGAAGTATTATATGTATGAATATCTATCTCTCTAGCTACCTCCCTCCTTACCTATCTACCTGAGAAGGCAAATGAAGAATTTCACAAATCCTAATTCTATCAAACAGTAATAGGACGCTGAGGGGATTTTATGTGGAAGCCAATATGTTTTCTAGATGCTAGCAGTCTTAAACAAGTCTTTAGAATTTTGAATATACAACTTCCTAATATATTGCAATCAACTAAGACATATTTAGATTCTGCAAATCTATTATCCTTCACTCCCTATGTAATTTTAGGTAAAACATAGGATTATGTTTGTATGGGCTAAATACTATTCATTTTACTTTTTTCCCTATCTGGCAAATAAAATATAATTACCTTTCTTTTCTTCACTCATGGTTTAGAGTACAACCACCAGAGAGAATGATGTTTAATTAAATATAATTGTGAAGAGAGAATAGTTTTGAAGGATGTAATGCTTAAGTAAGTTAATAATTCTATGTATTCTCTCATTATTTAGATTTTATGTTTGCTGGATTATGCAGAAGAGTGGACTCTGAATGTTAAGCACTTTACAATATAGCAAAGAAGATGTTTCATTTGACAAGTCAGAAGAAAAGAGACTTTCAAAGTATGTGAGCTTTCAGAAATTAGGAAATTAGAAAACTGAAAACATGAACGTCTTTGGAAAGTTCCCTGAAATATTTTCTTTTTAATTACAGAAAATAAAGACGCAGGAGAAAAGGAAAAAACATCACAACAGTATATATTCTTTAAAATATATTTTTTTAAGAAAAATACCTGTTGTAACTTGAAAATTATATAAATGCAATGAAAATTTAATAGTATTTCTATCCAGCTTTCATCTAATAGAAACCAACCCCTGCCTGTTTTGTGCACCAATTCTCAATTTACCTTTTGTTTCTATAATGATATTTTATTAAAATATAATGAATTTAGTTAACCTTTACCTTATTATGAAACAACCAAGTTATGTGCATTTTAAATTATTTTAAAGAAATGATAAGTTGTATTTTTAAAAATCTATGCATATCTATTATTATTTTTGAAAATGCATTTCTAGATATGATTGCATGTGGATCACATTTTAAAAGTTTTGACACTTGTTACTGGAACTTCAAAAAAATTGTGCTAATTGACACTAATAGTATGTAAGAGTGTCCATCGTTTCCACTTTTACAAATACAAAGTATTTATTTAACAGATTTCTCATTAGATAGGCAAAAATTGAATTCTATTTAAATTTGCATCACTGATTTTTCATGATGGTGAATGTCTGTATTTTGTCTAATTATAGGTCTCTATTTAAACTGATCTGCCTATATCGTGTCCTTTTATTTTATTTTGGAGGCTTTTTTATTACATGTTTATATGATCTGTTCAAACAGTAATATAAGTAACCTCTTTTTTCATATATGCTGTAATGATCTTTTCCAATTTGTCTTTTGCCTTGTATTTTAATATTTCTGTAATTGTATTTATTAGTTGTTTCGTTGTTTATAGTTTTTATTTTTTACCCACTTGTTGTTTATAGTTTTTATTTTTTACCCACTTTTCTGTGAAATACAGCATCTGTATGTATGTATGCACATATATCATACATTTTATAATGACAATATGAGCAAAAAACAAGTCATTGTACTGAGCTAGAGATAGAATATTATAAAGTGTTAAAACTCAATGTATATGTTTTCTTAATTGTGCCCTTTTCAGTCCTTCATAGGTATGAACACTATCCTGAGTCCTTGATATTCATAAGATATAAAACATGGATCATATGACTAAATTTAATCATTACATTTTAGTATAGATTTTTTACATATAAATGTTTTCCTAAATTGTGTAATGCCTCTCTTTGATATGTAAGTGGAACTAGAACAACCTACATAATTTATTGGGCCCAGGGAAAACAAAATTAGTGTGTTCTTATTCAAATTTTACTAAGAACTCTAAGCTATTGACAGTGGAGCCTTAACCCAAGAGCAGGGCTTTGTTCATCTGCTGAGGTAGCACACTCATACAGATGGCTCTGAGTGAATGAGTGAAGGGATACTATGTATTTCCTTCTGAAGTTTGATATTTTCACTTCCATTATGTTTCTGAGCTCAACTAGTAAAATGTAATAAATTCAAGCTGTCATTTTCACAGATACCTAGTACATAATTGTAAGAATACACCAAAGATTTTTTAACCCATTAAATTTTGAATGGAAATTTGAATTATTTCCTCAGTTTTGGACTTGCCTCTACTGATCTTTGTTTATTTTTGTAAAGGATTTTTCCATGTACATAATGATGAACAGGCCAATCTCTAACATTTAAGGGATCTGGAGCAAGAGTCAAAATGGAAGCCAAATTACCATATGTTTTAAATGAATCCAGGTTACAAATAAGGCTAACAAACTGTTAAATAAAAATATATTTTTATTCTTCTACCTTGAAATTATTTGTTTAACATCACACACTATTTATTTCCCATACATAATTCTTGCAAATACCATCTTAAGTATAAGTACTTTTGGAACTACAAACTGAACATGAGAGAACGGTGGCCCCAAACTCTTGGGAATTTACTGCATTACATACTGCCATCTAAGCAGGATGATTTAACAAGTCAGTGAACTGGCATTTCTTTGACTTAATTACATATGCTTCTCAAATCCTCTCCATGCTCAAAGGCAATGTCTGTCTCTCATGGTAGCTAGCAGCATAGTTCATAAACCATGCAATTAATTTTTATTTGGAAGTACAGGACAAGAGATAAGAAAAGACCTTTATCTTAAAAGTTCAAAGCATTAGTTAGGAAATCTCATGATTATGTGGGGATTTGGCTACAAAACGGTCTAACAAGGTGATTTATCATTGGGACTTTGGATCATGTAGTATCATTTCTGATCTCTGGACAAATTGAAGACTATAGATATTAACCTCATCTCAGGAATAGGCTAAGACTAAAGTTTGACCACATAAGGGTTTGTGATTTAACCCCGATAACACCTCTGGACACCAAAGATTCAAATGAGTTTCCCTGGCTAACACCACTGTGCATAATTTCACACATCATGGCCAATAGGAGTTAATGCTGTTCATGATTACACAGGATGAAGACAACTGGCAGCTCCATGTTTGGACGACCCCCCCCCCATAAGACTCTGTCCTAAGTGTCCTTCTTTTAGTTGATTTTAATATATGTACTTCCTATAACTATAAATATTAGTATAGTAACTTTTGTTTAATTTCCTGACCACCCCCTAAAACTTGCAGTTGATATCAGAAGCAAGTAGATCTTGTATGGAGACTGTGTCCTCACATTTTTCTGTTTGGCTAAGCTGTTTGTAATAGCTTCTAGGACATTTTCTAAAAAGTCATGATTCATAATTCTGGTTTTATTTGTTACTAGTAATCCTTAGCCAGGTATAGTCAAGTTGTATACATTAATAAATAATTTGACTTTCTCATATAAAATGCCATTGTCAATTTACCCTTAACATCATTTGACAAAGAGATTAGACCAGGTCACTTGTCTCTTCTTTCCCTGGAGGTGTCCCCCATGTTAAGTGAGAAAATGCATGAGCAAAAAAATAAAAAGTTGTAGACCAACTTCTTTATCAATTTTTTCAATTCAGTAGTAATAATGTAAAGACACCTGCTACAGCCCTAAATTCTCGAAAGCAGTAGCCAAGATGTTTACACTGTTGCTTCAAAAAATACAAACAATTAAATATAACTTGAGTCTTCTGTAAGAGACAATCTATGAGACTGGATGAACTATAGGTCTTTAAATATATTTTTCTTTATATCTTTTACATTAACCTCCTCAAGAGCAAGTAATCAATATATTTTCATTCATAAATGACAATAAGGATTAATAGCATTACTTTTTACTCTATGCAACTTTCATATTATAAACTGCAATAAGTGAGAATATTTAAAAATAAATCATACAGCAAAAGAAAAACTCATTACTCATAAAATAAAAGAAAAGGTGTTCATAAATCAAGGTTGCTAAGATGAATTATAACATTTTATCTTTCTCAAAATATTTCTCATAAACTGATGGCCACTGTCTGTGGTTAACCTGAATCCCAGGAAGTATCTAACATTTGTATAATTGGTCTTCTTCTGTGTGTAATTCAATGGTAATTAAGTAAAAATTAGTAATCTTGTTCCCAAAATATTTGTGATTTATTATCTAAAATTCATTAGACTCATATGGAGATAAATATTTAATAACAGCATTATGAAATACTGAGTTTAAGAAAATAAAACCTTCTGAGTCTTTGATAAAGACCTTGCTTTCCCCTTATGGTACATGATCATTGGATGGGATTACAAAGATGACCAGAATTGTGGCTCATCTTAGTGTTTATGAGAGGAGAACTTCTGTCCTGTAAGGTATTGGAGAAAACTGAGATTAAGAAGAATTACTCAGCATTTTTTTGGCACTGGAAACATTATCTTCAGCTCACCTGAACAAAAGGTGTACATCCTGTTTCCACAACCCCAAAAGGTATAAGTGCTTTGAGATATTTCAAAAGCTGTAAAGGTGAAAAGATCTAATCAAACATGTAAGTTAAAATCTAATCAAACAAGACTTCCGGCCAAGATGGAGGCTTAGACGGACACGCTAGGTCTCCCTCTACAACTAGAGAGGAATACAACTACTTCAAAACAAAGGATAACTAGAAATTCCAGAAAATAAAACTACACAGAAGCCCAACATATGAAGTTATAAACCAGCGGTGCCATTTGGGCAGGTAAGAGTTAAAGAGGGCAGTGCTGTTTGCGGTCCACCTGGACAGCGGCGGGGTGGCGAGGAATCCCGGCTGTGCAAGCCCCTGGCGGTGCGCGACCCCAGCGAGGAATCCCGGCTGCGGTCAAGCCCCTGGCGGTGCGCGACTCCGGCGCTGGGGAGAGCGGCCGCTGCATCGCCTTGAACAGTGAGGCCCAGGGTGGCGGGAGGACGGATCCCGGTCTCCTAGCTGAATAACTGTGTGAATCCACCTTGGACCCCCGCCACCAAAGAAAGCACCACAGGGCTGCGAAATAGGTCGCGGACAGGCAGGCGCCGGTCGCTGATTTGTGACGCGTACACAGGCACTGCCCCCGACAGCCGGCCCAAGAAAACAAAACGCATCTGTCAAAATGAGGCAGACAACTATAGAAATCCCGGTGACACAACTCACCAGGCAGCAGATAGAGAACCTGACAGATGAACAGATAAGAAACCCGTCAGAGGCTCAGTTCTGGGCCATTGTTATCAGGTGGCTTACAGAATTCACAAAAGAGCAGGAAAAAGATAAGAAAGAAGCGAAAAACTTTCATAACGAAAGGAACAAAACCGCATACGAGATAGATGGTGAGAAAAAAAAATCCAGAGTTCATTTCAACAAACTGGAATATGGAGAAGGAACAAGCAGTCAACCAATGCAGAGAGAGGAAATGGGAAGCAACAATGAGAGGATCAGAAACCTCTGGGACAGCTATAAAAGGCCCAACATAAGAATCATTGGTTTGCCAGAGAATGAGGAAGATGAACTAGAACTTGAAAAATTGAGTGAAAATATAATAAAGGAGAACTTCCCAGACTTGGGGAAGGGAATAGACTTTCAGGTCCAGGAAGCAAGGAGAGTTCCCAAGAGACTGGACACAGGGAGAACCACTCCAAGACACGTTATAATCAAAATGTCAAAAATTAAAGATAAAGAGAGAATCTTAAAAGCAGCAAGAGAGAAGAAAAGAATTATGTACAAAGGGGTCCCAATTAGACTATCAGCTGACTTCTCAAGGGAGACCCTACAGGCAAGAAGAGACTGGCAAGAAATATTCAAAGTAATGAAAATCCAAAACCTACAACCATGAATACTCTATCCAGCAAAATTGTCTTTCAGAATAGAAGGACAGAGAAAGTGTTTCCAGGACAAAATAAAACTGAAAGAGTTCATTAGATCCAAACCACTGTTATATGAGATGTTAAAGGGACTGGTTTAAAAAAACAGAAGCTAGGGAGATGAAACAAAGGCAAACTAAAAAGGCAACGAGAGTGGAAAAGGAACTGTGGGTACGGGAAGCATATTGGGGGGAGGTCAACAGGGAGGGGGAATGGGGAAAGGGAGGGAGATGATATAGTAATTGGGGATCAAGGTAGGAGGGAATGGAAT
Source organism: Furipterus horrens (assembly GCF_987537825.1). NCBI lineage: Eukaryota > Metazoa > Chordata > Mammalia > Chiroptera > Furipteridae > Furipterus > Furipterus horrens. The sequence continues at coordinate 183,808,231 of NW_028327171.1, read as the reverse complement.
AGACGGAGAGAGGTTGGGAGGAACTGTATGCACAACTAATGGACATAATCTAAAAGGGGGGAACAACTGGAGGGAGGGGGGCCACCGGGTGGAGGGGAGCAGAGGGAAGGGAAATTGGCACAAATGTAATATTTTAATCAATAAAACACATTAAATCTGAAAAAAAAAAAGAAATAAGCTAAAAGGGATCATAAAAAAAAATCTAATCAAACAAAAGGTATATAAGTAAATCATACTTATTTAAAGAAAACAAAGAAGATTAATTAAACTTAAAACTAGAATGTACCAGAGATAAAACACAGTTTGAGGAAAAATGATTAAAACAAGCATAAAATGTCTCATCTGCTTTCTGGAGGAACCTATACAACATGGGAAAATAAATGTACAGTAGTGATTCAAGAAACCCTATACTCATTCAAGATACCATTCATCTAGCAGGGTTAAGAAGGAGAGGATATTTAAAGACTCGAAAACTTCAAAACCAATTATTTCCTTTTAAAGAAAGCAAATATGACTTCCAGTCAAGATGGAGGCATAGGTAAACACTCTTCACTTCCTCACGCAAGCACTGAAAGAATTATAACTAGACCTCAAAACATGTAACACCCAGAACCATTAGAAAATTGATCAGTATAGAATTCCAACAACCAAGGATTTAAAGAAGTCACATTCATCCAGATGGGTAGGAGGGCCAGAGCTGTGAAGATGGACAGAGAGGTGCAAAAATATGGTGTGGTGTAGAGAGGCCACAGCGGTGGAATGGGTGGTCTCCCATTCATGTGTGGTGGATAAAAATCAGGAACGATACCTTAGGAATAAGTGATTTCAGCCTCAGGACAGACTGCACCAGGAAGATAAAGCTCCATAACTTCTGGCTGTAAAAACCAGTGGGGCATGGGGTGGTTGATAAAACTGCCTGATTTTTCAAAACTCCCCTTAAGAGGTCTACACAGACTTAGAAGGTAGCAGACCCAGCCACTCTGGAATTTAACACTAAGTCAACAGCTGGAAGGGAACCAGTCACATATGGGGAGTAAGTGAAGTGATGAAAACAGGGCAAGTGCTTGGTAAACCTCCAGAAGCCAGGCAGTGACATTGTCCCCTCTCTGAGCCTTCCTATACACATAATATGCAGAAACAATTACAGGGTGGCTGCCAAGCTGAGGAGACAAAAAGTGTGGCCCAAATGAAAGAACAGAAAAATAACTAAATGAAATGGAGAAAGCCAACCTATCAGATGCAGAGTTCAAAATACTTGTGATCAGGATGCTCAAAGAACTCATTAAGTATGGTAGCAACATAAAAAAAGACCCAAGAAGATATGAAGTTACACTAAGTGAAATAAAGAAAAATCTACAGGGAACCAACAATGGAGGAGATGAAGCTTGGATTCAAGTCAACAATTTGGAACATAAGGAAGAAATATAAGAATTCAACCAGAACAGCAAGAAGAAAAACTAATTAAAAAAAAAAAAAAGTAAAAGGAGGCCCTGGGACATCTCTAAGCATACCTATATCTAAATCATAAGGATTCCAGAAGGAGAAGAGGAAGAGCAAGAAATTGAAAAAATTTTTTGAAAAAAAAATAATGAAAGAAAACTTTCCTAATTTGGTAGAGGAAATAGACATATAAATCGAGGGAGCATGGAGGGTTCCAAAAACAAGTTGGACCCTAGGAGGACAACACTAACACATATCATAATTGAAATGCCAAAGGTTAAAGATAAAAAGAGAATCTTAAAAGCAACATGAGTAAAGCAGTTACTTATAAAAGACTTTCCCAAAGACTGTCAGCTGATTTTTCAAAAGAAACTTTGCAGGCAAAAAGAGACTAGCAAGAAGTATTCAAAATGATAAAAAGCAAGGACCTACAACCTAGATTACTCTGGTCAGCAAAGCTATTATTTAGAATGCAAGGGAAGATAAAGTGCTTCCCAGACAAGATAAAGCTAAAGGAGTCTATCATCACCAAACCATTATTATATGAAATGTTAAAAGGACTTATTTAAGAAAAAAAAGAATATCAAAACTATGAACACTAAAATTACAACAAACTCACAACTATCAACAACTGAATCTGAAAAACAAATTAAGCAAACAGCTAGGACAGGAACAGAATCATAGATATAGAGATCATTTGGAGGGTTATCAGCTGGGACCAGAAGGGAGACAATGGGGGAAAATGTGTAGGAATTAAGAAGTATAATTAGTAGGTTCAAAATAGACATGGGGATATTAAGAATAGTATAGAGAATGGAGAAGCCAAAGATCTTACATGCACACCCATGGACACGAACTGAGAGGAGAATTATGGGTGGGAATGGGGGTACTAGGCAGAGGGGGGAAAAAGATAAAATTTGGACCACTATAATAGCATAATCAATACAATATATTTATAAAGAAGAAAACACTTGACTAGATCATGAAAGAACAGTTAGCTATCATGCTAAAGACCCTATGCTGTATACCTGAAACTAATAAAAATAATACTGAATGTTAACTGTAATTGAAAAATAAAATAATAAAAAAGAAAGCAAATACAATTAATAATAATACAATAATAATTAATAATAATAGATTATTCTGGTGTTGGCTGTTAGGCACCTAAATGACCTTTATTCATCTTAATTTATTTAATCCTAGCAATACTTTCAGTTAGATACTAGTACTTTTCTCAATTTTTTAAATAAATACATTTTCTGGTAGGCTTACTCTTGCCTGTTGGGCACTTATTTTTAAAAATATACAGTAGCCAACTTTTTATAATATTTTGATATAGATATAAAAATAGGTAATATAAAAGCCTACAGGAGGTTTGACTAAGTGTAAGGTTATAGTATATTCATACAAGCAGTTGAACATATAGATATGATTAATTTTATGGATAATACTATGTGATATTGCCCTGGCTGGTTTGGCTCAGTGGATTGAGCGTCGGCCTGCGAGCTAAGTGTCGCTGGTTCGATCTTCCAGTCAGGGCACATCAGAGAAGGAAAACTCTGACTCCAAAAAACCTCCGCTGCCTTGCGGCATACCTCTTCAGGGGAAAGGCTAAGGGAGTAAACCCCGACAGAAAATCCGGAGCCGGAGTCCCTAAGGCGGTTTGACGTTGTAGTCAACACCGGCAACTCCTGCGGCGCACCTGAAGCCAAGCTGTATTGACTCCGTCTTTCCCTTGGGCCCTTCAGCTGCGAAGAGAGGGGGGGTCTGCTGCATGGGCAACAGCAGACCCTCCATATCACCCTGCCCAGGCTCTGTAGCTTCAGCTTCACTGGAGAGGACACTCCAGCGTCATCACAAGATGTCGATTCAACACGGGAGGAGACAGATACCGTGTCACTCCCGAGTTGGACTGCACAGCCATTCTCGGCGGTGCAGATGGACTCTTAAGAAGCTACACCATCGTCTCTCGAGACGGACGGCTGCCGACGATGACGACGAATACTATGTGAATATATAATTATAATAATTAAATATAACATTGGAACTATGTAGGAAAAAATTGAATAATAATTTTCAATTAAAATATGTAAACTATTTAAGAAAAAAAATTGGAAAAAAAGTAGTTGTAAAATCCAAAAAGGTCGTCGTCGGCAGCCGTCCGTCTCGAGAGACGATGGTGTAGCTTCTTAAGAGTCTATCTGCACCGCCGAGAATGGCTGTGCAGTCCGACTCGGGAGTGACATGGTAGTATCTGTCTCCTCCCGTGTTGAATCGACATCTTGCGATGACGCTGAAGCTACAGAGCCTGGGCAGGGTGATATGGAGGGTCTGCTGTTGCCCATGCAGCAGACCCCCCCTCTCTTCGCAGCTGAAGGGCCCAAGGGAAAGACGGAGTTAATACAGCTTGGCTTCAGGTGCGCCGCAGGAGTTGCCGGTGTTGACTACAACGTCAAACCGCCTTAGGGACTCCGGCTCCGGATTTTCTGTCGGGGTTTACTCCCTTAGCCTTTCCCCTGAAGAGGTATGCCGCAAGGCAGCGGAGGTTTTTTGGAGTCAGAGTTTTCCTTCTCTGTCTCCAGAGAGTAATGCTAAGAGAAAAGAGTCAAGCCCAAAGGTTATGCACAGTATGATTCCATTTAGATAGCATTCTTGAAAAGACAAAATGATGGAAATGGAGAACAGGTGAGCTCTTAGCACAGGTTAAGGATAAGGTGAGAGTGGGAAGGAGTCACTGGCCTGGTTGTCATATTTTACTCTAGGTTTGCAAGATGTGACCACCGGGGGAAACTGGGTAAAGGGTACACGGGATCTCTCTGTATCATTTCTTACAACTGCAGTTCAATCACAATACAGTATTTCCTCACCTATCGCGGGTATTACGTTCTAGACCCCCCCGCCCCCCGCCGCCGTGATAGGTGAAAATCCGCGAAGTAGGAACCTTACATTTATTTTAGTATTTATACATATTTTAAGGCTTTATAAACGCTTCCCACACACTTACAAACCGTTCCCAGTCCCTTATTGACCTTTTCCACACTTTTATAAACACTACATATGTTCTTAAACATATTCTACACTCTTAAACCTACATAACTTTAACAACATACATATACAGTACCGCAAAATCCCGCAATATAGCGAAAAACCCACAATAATTAAATATAATATTTTTAAAAATCCCGAGATACAGTGAGGCCATGATAAGTGAACCGCAATATAGAGAGGGGCTACTGTAATCTCAAAATAAAATGTTTAATAACAACAATAGCAACAACACTTGGCTGCTGGATAGCCTACAAAATAGAATTAACTGTCATCTATCTTGGATTACATCCCCTTTTTGAAAGCAAAAAGTTAGATCAAATGACCAAGGATTTCAGCATAGGTTCCTCACAGCAGCATGATTTCCTCACAGCACGGAACAGTACACGGGGATATACAGCAAGTGTTTATGACATATATACACATTTACACACACATACATTTTGTTTAATATACAAAAATATTGTCTTTAAAAGTTAGATGGATTAAAATAATAAAGGTTATGGAATCGACTTTCTAATCACTGAGTGGAAGTTAATTTATATCTCCTTCCATACTGCATCTTTCAAATAATGCTTCCTGTTGAAATTTTTTAAAGTTTATTGCATATCAAGACGTACCTGCTCTTGTCTGTCTTAATTCTTTTAACATTCAATTTCCAAGTGACAAATGCTTTATTAATTCTGAAAAGAAAAATACTTATTTTTCTTTTCAGAAAATCCAAAAAGGTAAATGTTTGTAATACCCTAAATTGGTATTAAGAAATAAAAATTGGCAAATACGATGTCTTTGTAAAATAAAATCTATGTCGCTTAATGCTTATGTATTAAAATATGGCCTTGTTTTATTTTTTAAGGATGAAAATGAAATCACAAATTTAAAATTAGTGTAAAAATTACAATATTACAGTGGATTAAAAAGGGAAAGATAATGTCACAAGCTTGCATATGTTTCTATTTCTTTTATTTACACTCACATACTTTCTACCCAACTCTACATAAGGCACTTCAAAAAAGAGAAAAAAACCCTGAAATTTCATAAACACATTTATATGTTTATTGTATAATAACTGGAGAAACATAAGTTAAAACTTTGATAAGTTACAATTTTATGTCCAATAGCTAGGAAAATGTATAAGAGTCTGAAAATAAGTGTTGTCAAGGAATTACATATTACTGGTAGGAATAGAAATATTGACTGCTATTTTGGTAAACAACTTCTAGTTTCCTTCTAAGTTTAAACATTTTAATACTGTTGTGTGTTGACTTTACTCTCAAAAGTCCCATATTGAAATCTTATCCCCAGTTACCTCAGAATAGGAGCTTTACAGAAGTAACCAAGTTAAAAGGAGGTCATTAGAATGTGTCCTAACCCTGTATAACTGATGTCCTTATAAGATGAGAAAATTTAGGCATAGACACTGATAAAAAATGTAAGGAGACATAAGGATAAAATACCCATATACAAGCCAAGGAGAGAGGTCCAGGGCATACACGTCCCTAACAACCTTCAGAAAGAACCAAAGCTGCCTACACCTTATATTGGACTTCTGTCTCCAGAACCATGAGACAACAAATTTATGTTGTTTAATCCACCCAGTTTGTGATATTTTGTTAAGTAGCCCTAGAAACCAACTACATATACACAGCAATTCTTCCTTGGATATATGACCCAAAAGCAAAAGTTGGTACACTGAATCTCATGGGCCAAATTGGTGCTCATACGTCTCCTATTGTCTGGTTATTTCTCACCACAGTAGTAACGCCATAGAGCATGTGACTGACACAGATGAAAATAATTATTTTCTTGGCCTTCACATACATTTTGACAAAAGAAAAATGATTAGTTTTTTAGTGTTCTGGAAAAAGCAAACAAATTTAAATAACCCAAATTCTCACTGATAATAGAATGGGTAGGTAAATTGTAGTGCATTATATGCTCCAGTGTTATACTCCTAAATAATTAAAAACTACTTCACCTCCCCCCAAATAAATGTACACATACATATGTGTACAGAATTGAATTACACTTGTTATAAAGAATATATGTATGTCAAAATTTATAATTAATAAAATGTGATATACTTTATTATAACTTTTATTGAACCAGTTGAGTCTCACAGATGCTTTCTTTGATTTTTACCACAATTTTTTATCAGTATACAAACTTTGATTGAAATCATGAATAAACAGTTCATATTTTCATTTATACTAACAAGTTAAAAGTGAAATAAAGATGGCGATATATTAGAAAACCACTCATCCATCAATTACATAAGTGTTTTTTCTTACTGAGTTTTATAGTGTTTTATAAACACTCAAAGTATATTTCCTCAGTTTTTTGTGCGATTTAGAAAATAATGGCGACTAGCACAATTACTTTTATATTTAATCTGTATTTTTAACATTTTATCCATGGATTTTTTAAGTCAAAACAATCATCCAAAGTAAATCAATCTCTGGTTTGTACTATTTGCAAATTTCCTTGATTTAGATAGTCCCACCATGACCTATTTTGACTCTAAATGTGGGTGTGGAGTTTCTTTAGTATATATGATCCAAGGGATTTGGTATTCCCTTACAGGTCTTTTTCCAGTTTGTTAACAATACTAACTGAATTCTTTTACCAATATCTGGCTGCATCTGTCCCAAGTAAACAAGTGTCCATATCTATTTCTGCTTAAAGGTGTTTGTTTTCCTTAGGCTTTAGATTAGTTGGTTTATTTTATTTTTTTTAACTCAGTCTCTGATAGATTCAAGAAAGCATATGGATGTGCAGATTGCCCTGTTTTCTGCCATTGTTGAGAAGGTGGGAGAGGTGTTCTTTTCAGCCTATCATATTCCTAACAGAAACTTATGTATTTTTCACACTATAAGACACACCTTACCATAAGATGCACCTAGATTTAGAGGAAGAAAACAAGAAAAAAATAAAACTGAACCAAATAGTGTACTAAAATAGTTAATAAAATATAACAGAATGAAATTTCAATCATTTAAGGTGAACAACATTCAACAGCGGTATTAAGAACTATCATCACTGTCATTAACAAATGAGGAGACTTTAAGTTTCAAGTACTCTTCTAGTCTTCTGGGAACCCCAAGAACTCATCATCTCTAGTGTCAGAATTTATGAGGCTCAGTTGCTCACAATCACTGATATCATTTTCTTCGCTATCTTTATACTGACCAGATGCCCTGAGACTCAGCAGTTAAGTGGGACATTTAAGCGTCCCCAGGAGTTTTGCATGGGCCCACTGCTTCCTCTTCTAACAGCTGTTGCCACTGCTGATAGGTCAGGTAATACACATCGTGGTCTGTGACGGAATATTTGCTCCATAAGATGCACAGATTTTCACCCCACTTTTTTTTTTAAAAAAAGTGCATCTTATGGAGCAAAAAATACGGTAAGTTTTCTCTTACCTTGCTCCATCTCCACCTTGCTTCCAGAAATAAATGTTTCCTTTTTCAGCTAAGATGTGATACATTTTATCAAGACTAGATGTTTTAATAAAGGAGGGGAGTTGTTACTATAAATGTCTTAGAGTTTTTCTACAAAAAAGGATTTCAAAGTAGAACATGATATATTTATTTAAAAAACTTCAATTTCTCCTATAGTCTCTGTGCATCCTTTAGCACAATAAATGATATTTTATGTTTGAATCTGTGAACACTTATTTATATCCAATAATGCAATTGGAAAACTGCTTGGTACTGAGGGGACTACACATATGAACATCATAGTGGAGCAGAGGCTGGACTGAGGTAGGCAAAGCAGGGGAAACAAAACATCTGTAATAGTGACAACAATAAAAATAAAGTTAATAAATCATATTGCCTCTGTTGTCTGGAAAATTGTATTAAATTTGATATTATAATACTAATATATGTTTCTCCTAATGAGGCTCTTGACTTAAAAGAATAACAATGTTGCATATGTGCAATGATTTACTTTAAATATGTGCACTTCTATTTATTACATATTGTTACGCAATTATGTTTTTTGATTTAGTATATTTATTTTCATTTAAATATTACATCAAATTAACATGAAATTATGTCTGCCTCCATTGTAATGTTTCAAATGAAAGCATCTGTGATAGTATTTAAATGCTATTTCATGCTATGATAAACATGTCAAAATGATATTGTCTTTCCTCCACATACACTTCAGACTAGGATTTATTTCCAGTTGCAATTTGTCTTTTTTTTTCTTCAATGCTTGACACTATAATTAAATACAATTGTTTTTAAAAATGCAGAATAGAATGTTTGTCATGGGTGTATTTTTGGTTGAATATTATATTTATTTATTAATAATTTTATTTAAAAATTCTGCTAATATCATCTCAAGGAGACAAATTAGTCTTCCACGTTCTATTGTGTTGGTAACTGAGAGCTGTAACTGCCACCTTTGAAGATACTCCAGTTCTTCCTTGAACATCAGTACTTTTAAAGGTTTTCAGTAATGACAACATATCAAACTATCATAGCTGAGAGATTACCACAATGATAGAATAATTCTAGAATTTCATATATCATTTAGGATGTTCCTCTAAATTTAAATAAATTGAGATTAAATGAGGTATGTCATAAAAAATTAACTTTATTTCTAATTAGTAACACATGATACAGGGAAAATTTAACTCTGGTTATCAATCAAATAGAACCAGTGAAGAATTCATTAATAATACTTTGTAGCATATGCATTTAAGTATATTTTGGTTAACTTAAGTGTAGCTTTCTGTTTAAAAGTCTTGCATAGCGTTGGTTAATTTATTCCTTTTATGTTTTGATAAGGTTAGAAATAAATGTTGTCAATTTAATATTCTAATTGTTTACTACTAATATATAAAGTTGTTTGTTTTATTATTCATGTATTCTGAAACCCTGCTAAATTCAATTATTAGTTGCGATATTTGTTTTGAATAATTAAGATAATCTGTAGTAACAATTATAATATCCACAAAATATTTTATTTTCTCATTTCCTATTAACATGTTTTTCAATTTCTTTTCTTCCCTCATTTTAATGGCTAAAATACATAATACTTTGCTGAATAAAAAAGTGAAAGTGCACATGCTGCCTTTTCTGTAACCTTAGTAAGAAAGTGGTTCATACATTACCATTAAGTATGAAAATGGATGTAGTATTTGTAGATCTCTTTTATAAAAGTATGTTTTATTCAGTTTGATTAGTTTTTCTCACAGGTAAGTGCTAAATTTTAGAAAATGCTTTTTCTGACACTCTTGAAAAATCATATGGCTTCTCACCTTTATTCTTTTAATATAATAAAATATATTGATTGTTTTTCTAGCTTGCATTTTTGCAATGAATTTCACCAGGTCATGATGTGTTATTCTTCTGTGTGTTGCTGGATTGCATTTGCTATTATTTCTCAAGAATGTTCACAATGGAAATTGACTTACAGTATTTTTTTGACTTTTCTCTGTGCCCTCCCTTTTTAGTAATGTAATTATATTTACATTCTAAAACCTGCTAGAAAATATTCATACTTCAAGCCCTGACTGGTGTGGCTTAGTGGATTGAGCAGCAGCCTACAAACCAAAGGGTCGCTGGTTGGATTCCCAGTCAGGCCACATGTCTGGGTTGTGGGCTAGGTCCTCAGTTGGAGGCATGTGAGAGGAAACCACACATTGATGTTTCTCTCCCTGCCTTTCTCCCTCCCTTCCCTCTCTCTAAAAATAAATAAATAAACTATTTTAAAAATTTATACCTCCAATATTTTTCAAAAGAGTTTTATAAAATTTCTAGGCTTGATTTTTTAAATGTCTTTATTTTTTAAATATGGGGTTGGAGTTTTCTTTGAGAGAAATTAATGTTTTTAATAAAAACAAAGTTTTCTTCTAGTACACAGATAAAATCAAGTTTTAAATAGATACAGTACTCCATTTTTCTCATATTGTGATATTGTAACCAAACAAAATGGAGGTTCGGCTGCCTGCCTCAACAAAACCCAAACTCATGGGGCAGGTGTTGGTGCAAAAGAAAAGAGGTTTTATTCAAGTGCCAAATGACCTGGGAGAATGAAGTACCTGTCTCAAAGACATCTCAAACTTTCTGATCAAGCCTCAGATTCTTACAGAGATAGAGAAGAGAGAGATTTTTTTTCCCCTATCCAGTTATTTCTCTAGCTTTTGGCATGCTCAGAGCTCTATCCATTTATATTTCTAGCTTTTGGCAGCACTTGGGCCCTATCCATCCATCTTTCTAGCTTTCAGTTAGCTCAGTGTTAAGAACCTACCTCTGCAGCTATCTTGGCCAGTGGAGGAAACTCCCCAGTACTCCGACTGACTGTCTAGCATAACAATATTTTGTGTTCATTAACATACAAAATGTCTTTAGTACATTTATATTGCAAAATTGGTTGACATAAAGCATTTATAATATAACCTTATTATCTTTGTGTAAGATCTTCAGCAATAACCCATTTCATCTTTGATATTGGCGAGTTGTGTTTTCTCTTTTTTCTTTACCAGTTTAGATAGATTTTATTTATTCTTTGAATTTTTTTCAGTCACATTTTGCTAATGACAATTTACTCCTTCTCTTTTTTTAACTGATTGCTGTCCTTTTATTATTTCATCCATGTTAAGTTTACCCTGAATTTGCTTTTTTAGTTTACTAATTTGGCTTCTTAAATTACTAATTTTGAACTGACCCTGCTTTTTTCCTAATATAATCATCTAAGGTTATAAATTGTCTTCTAAGCACTTCTTTCACTAGATTTTACCAATTCTGAAATCTTGTATTATCATTCAGTTAGAAATAGTTATTAACTTATTGTGTCAATATTACTTTAACTCAGGGATTACTTAGAAGTATCATGTGTTTAACATTAGGTTGTTTGATATATTTGATAAGCATCAATCAGGTGAATGTGTTTAATAATGTGTGTGTGCATGTGTGTGTGTAATATATATATATATATATATATATATATATATATATATATATATATATGTATTGGAGTGACACTGACTAATAAAACCATACAGATTTCAAGTGTACAAATCTATAACACATCATCTGCATACTGCATTGTGTACTCACTTGCAAAAATGAAGTCTCTTTCCACCACTTTTTATTTCCCCTTTGTTCTCTTTCACCTTCTGTCACCCCTTTTCCCTCTAAAAATCACCATACTTGCTATCTGTATCTGTTTTTTTCTTAATCCCTTTACCTTTTTCACCCAGACCCTGAACTACCCTCCCTCTGACACTGCCAGTCTGTTCTCTGTATCTGTGAGTCTGTTTCTATTTTGTTCACTTTTTTTTGTTGTTGTTGTCCATTATAGTCCACATATAAGTGAGATCATATGGTGTTTGTCTTTCTCTGACTGACTTATTTCACTCAGCATAATGTTCTCCAGGTCCATCCATTCAAAACGGATGGGCACTTGGGCTGTTTCCAGATCTTGGCTACTGTAAATAATGCTGCAATAAATACAGGGGTACATATATCTTTCCAAGTAGTGTTTTAGGATTATTTGGTTATATTCCCAAAAGTGGAATCACTCAGTCATAAAAAGTTCTGTTAATTTTTCTGAGGTAACTCCACACTGTTTCCCACAATGGCTGCACCAGTCTGCATTAATACCAACATTGCACAGGAATTCCCTTTTCTGTACATTGTCACCAATGTTGTTTGTTTTATTGATGATAGACATTCTGACAGGTGTGACATGATATCACATTGTGGTTTTAATTTGCATTTCTCTGATGATAAGTGATGTTGAGCATTTTTTCATATGTTTATTGGACATCTGTATGTCCTCTGATGAAGTGTCTATTTGGGTCCTTTGACCATTTTTTAATTGGATTGTTTGTTTTCTTGGTGTTTAGCTATATAAGTTCTTTATACACTTTAGACATTAACCCCTTTAGATGTATCACTGGCAAATATGTTTTCACAATCAATGGGTTGTCTTTTAGTTTTGTTTATATTTTTTGTTATGCAAAGATGGTTATTTTGATATAGTTCCATTTGTTTATTTTTCTTGTGTTTCTTTTGCCTGAATAGATAATATCAGAAAAATTTTGCTACAAGAAATTTCTAAGATTTTACTGCCTATGTTTTCTTCTATGATTTCATGACTTACATTTGATTCTTTAATCCATTTTTAGTTTATTCTTATGTAAAGTGTAAGGAGGTGGTTCAGTTTCATTTCTTTGTATACATCTGTCAAATTTTCCCAATACTATTTATTGAATAGACTATCTTTAACCCATTGTATGTTCTTGCTTCCCTTTTCAAACATTAATTGACCATAAATATGTGGGTGTATTTCTAGGACCTCTATTGTATTTCATTGATCTATGTGTCTGTTTTTATACCAGTATCATGCCGTTTTAATTACTATCCATTTGTGGTATAGTTTGACATCAGGTAGCATGATCCTTCCAACTTTGTTCTTTTTAATAAAGGTTGTTAAAACTATTCTGGGTCTTATGTGGATCCATATAAATCTTTATAATATTTTTTTCTAGTTCTGTGAGATATGCCATTGGTATTTTAATAGAAATTGCATTAAATATATGGACTGCTTTGGGTAGTATGGACATTTTAATGGTTATATCTTCCTAGTTATGTACACAGCATATCCTTCTACTTATTTTTATCTTACTCAATTTCTTTCTTCAGAATCCTATAATTTTCAAAGTACAGTTCTTTAACCTCTTTAGTTAACTTTATTCCTAGGTACCTTATTTTTTGTTGCAATTGTATATGGAATTGTTTTATTAGTTTCCCGTTTTGATAGGTGATTGTTAGTGTATAAAACCACCATTGATTTCTGTATATGTTTATTTTTAATTACAGTTAACATTCAATATTATTCTATTTTAATTTCAGACATACAGGATAGTGGTTAGAAAATTCTATACCCTACAGCCTGGCTTCCCCAATATTTCAAATGCTCATCTGGCCCTGTATATAGTTATTACAATATGATTGATCATATTTCTTATACTTTAATTTATTTATCTTCTTTATATTTGATATTCTCTTTTTCTTCTATAATTTTTTGTGTATGTGGTTTTTTTAAAGTCCTAGAATATGACAAAACACTTCTTTTCATGAACTGAAAGAAGCTTATTGACACTGAAAAACATTATTATATAATTTTTAATACCAAGAACTCTATCCTACCTTATCACATTAAAGCCACCAAACTCCAGATAATATTGATGCATTAATGCCATCCAATTTATAGTGACCATTTCTGCATTTCCAAAAGTCAAAGTAAGACAGAAATGCATTTATATCTTATTTAACTGGTATAATGTTGAATTTTATCTTAATGGGAAAATAATTTGATGTATTACAATACACTTCATGTGGTTGTCATATTTCTTCAGTGTCTTTCAACATGGAACCAGATTTTAGTCTTTCCTTGTCTATCAAAATATTCACACTTTTGAAGTACTCTTTATGTAGACCATGACTAAAATTTTTTTCTGTTTTATCAGCATAATAATATGTTTTATTCATTTTTTGCAGGAATATCACAAAAAAAATGCTTTGTACTTTTCATTGCATCAAGTTAGGTTGTACCTTTTTTATTTATTCCATTATTGTGGTGTTAACTTTGCAATAACAAAATTTTTGTGGTGGTCTTTCAAGAATATAAAATAACCTGTTTCTGCTCCAACTTTCTCCCCTTATTTTCAGCAACCATTTCTAATTATTGGCTAAATTAGATTCTTCTATGTTGGTTGCCAAGGGGTAATTTTCTAATTAAACATCTCTTCTTACTATAATCAACAATTTCAAAGTGTCAACTATGATGGTACAGAGAGTATTCCATACTTTTAACTAACAAGTTAGTAAGTCACAGTTTCATGAAGTTTGGCAAAAGAGCAGGAAGTCATAGGTTAGTGACAACAGCAGTATGTACATTCAGCATTGTTGCTGGCTCCTTAAAACCCAAATCCCACTAGTCAATGTCAGGATCCAGGACAGGCCACCCTAAAATATCTTATAATGGCTTATTGATTACCTTAAATTGGAGTTACTTAAGAAGCGGCCAGGACAAGAAGGGCATGTTGACCTTCCCTTTTTCTCCTTGCACATAGGAAATAAATCTTCCTTGTAAAAAAGTATCCTCCTTGCTAAAAGGGGCTGAGAAAGACAACCTTATCATTACAGTTAAGATATCCAGAGCTAAGAAGCCTGTACAAATAAACTTTTTCTACTAATTTACTACCCAACCCCTTTTTTGTTTAAATTTCCTACTAATGAATACCAAACCTGCTTCTTAGTCTCATCAAATCTTTAAAAATTTATTGTTTATTAAAAAGCTGGCCTGAATTATAATTTCCTTGAGTATCATTTATGATCTCTCATGTGCCTATATTAAATTGTTTTTTTCATGCAAATATGGTCTTTTTCTATTTATTATTAGTCCAGCCATGATGGTTTAAGAAAGGTAGAATGAGAAATTTCACCCTCCCAAACAGCAATAATAAAAAAGCTAGGCAATATCTGCGTATACAATAGGTTGTTTCACAGGAGAGGAACTTCAACCATAGGAAACCTTAGTCTTTTATAATGAGAAGCCTACCTGATTTTTGCCCTGTAGGAGATAATAACTTTATTATATTGTACAATAAACAAACTTGTTGTTCGCTCCAGAACTGTCGCTATCTTTTAAAATGCTATCTAGAACAAAGTCAGTCAATGATTTTATTCTCAAAATATTCAGAAACATGAGAGACTGAAGAAAACTTCCTCCTAACCTAGCACTGTTTGCCACCTTTAATTTATTATTTACTCTGCAACCACAAAGGTCTGAATCTTGAAAATAATCTAAATATTCATGTGTGTGTGTGTGTATCTTTGCCTCCATCTCTAACCTAGTTTTGGATAAGATCCAGTAAACTGCCTCCTCTAAACACTCTTCACAAAATTTATTATCTCTGGACCTGCATTCTCTCTCAATGTCCTCACTCAGTTCCTAAAACTTTGCTGAAATTCACGTGTACTTCTAAGATTGTGTTTTCCAGTTGGCCATTTCCAAGTTTTAACAAGTAAGTAAATAAATTCATCATGTATTCTGCTCATTTTATTTTGTTACTGCTATTGATTTTACTAAACAAAGGGGAGCAATTCTATTTTTTTACCCCACCATCTTTAACTGAGGGGGCTACACACCCTTTACTCCTTTAAAAGCATATCAGTGATAGTTTAATATTCACACCACACAATCCTCAGGTTGTCAACCTGAAGAAACACATCTGACTTCCCCTATATGAAAACAGCTGTAGCTGTGTACACAGTTAAATAAGTAGAGGTTTCATGTGCACAAATTTTATCATACATAATTTAAATTTAAAATGTTCCTTTAGCTAGACCTCACTTTCCACCTGCTGAAGTATTGAATACAAATGGAAAGATGGCTCCATTCAAACCAGTTTTGAAGAAGGCAAGAACCTAGGTCAGTGGCTGAATTTATAAAGCAGAACTGTTAAAAGAGAAATACACATGTCTTATGTAATCAGTATTTCTTGGGATTTTTGCTTGTTGGTTTAATCAGCTTACCCTTAACCCTAACACAACTCTAACCATTTTTCCCCCATTTAATCATATGAGGCCTCAGAGCAAAAGGGCATCTAACAAAAGCTGAGAAGGCAGACATACTTATCTTGATGGATTTATAAAAAATACCAGTTTTTTCTTAGTCATTTGAGTATTTCCTTCTCTATGCATGAACATTCTATCCAGTTCTGATCAGGAACCTGAAGAGTTGAAAATTTTATAGAACTATTTTCTGAAATTGCAAGTATGTTTACTTCAAGGATTATATTTTTAAAATTATTACTGTTTTTGTCACTTTACCTCGTAACATAACTAATGTTATTTAACTGAACTAAAAAACAACAACAACAACCAAAAAACATGATTTTATCTATGCCCTTTTTAAGGCAAATGGAGAGGTTCATTTTGTGAATGTCACACCAACCAAGCTCATAAATAATCATGTTATGCTTGTTCAGCTTATCTTGTCTATTTTTGGATGGATATATGTACACTGAAGTGCACAAAGGACACTGTAGGTTGTATGTTTAGATCAGGATAAAAGAAAGAGAAAAAAGATTTTCTGTGTTAATAATAATCTCCTAAACTTACAATAATTTTATTAGAAATAAATGCTAAATATATACTGAATAAATGCTGAAGGGGAAAATGCAGTTTTTGTCTCATGATAATATCCTTATGCTGCATGCAAAAATAATTATATGATACCATTTTTTTAATTCAATAAATTTTCATTGGGTTCATATTTTAATCTCTATATATAGATACTGAAAGCAACGTGCAGTTATTTATCAGTTTAGGTTAATTTCAAAAAATTAGGTAAAGAGAAAAGATGACATTAAAAAACAAAAAAAGGCCCTGGCTGGTGTGGCTCAGTGGAATGAGTGCTGGCCTGCAAACCAAAGGGTCACTGGTTCAATTCCCAGTAAGGGAACATACCTTTGTTGCAGGCCAGGTCCCCACTTGAGGGCACACACAAAAAAACTACACAATGATGTTTCTCTCCCTCTTTCTCTCTTACTCTCTCCCTTCCCTCTCTCTAAAAGCAAATAAATAAAATCTAAAAAAAAATTTTTTAAAGGAAAAAGAAAGCTAATGAATATTCAAAATAATATCTTTATATATTGCAGTCTTTATATTTATATACTATTTGGGAAAACAATATTTGACTCATACTGTTATGATGCAAGTAATAAGAATATTTGCAATAAATTTCTTTCTTTCTTTCTTTCTTTCTTTCTTTCTTTCTTTCTTTCTTTCTTGTTTTTTATTAATTGGAAAATATCAGATTATTTTCCAAGGGGAAAAAATATGTTGCAAACAACACACATTGTACTAAATTCTCCTACTAATTTTCCTGAAAGAAATATTTTTTAAATGTCAAATATGCAAAAAATAGTGACTATAAAACAAGTGATTACAAAATGTGTTGTTTGTGACAATTATTCTTAACACCAGGGAATCACTTATCCAACAACTCTTAAGAATTTTGGCTGAATATCATGATCAGCTTTATCATAACATGTAGCTAAGATTTATCCTCTTCAAAAAAAGAAAAAAATTATCTCCTGAAAAGTAAGGAAAGATGACTTTTAAATCAAGTTCCTTCAGGAGTGTGTAAAGTTTCAGCCTTGACTAATGCTAAATCAAGTTTTAGCCAGCTTAAAGTATGATCAGAAAGTATAATGAATTTAGTGAATGTATGTATTTGAAGTGTAAATGTCTACTGTAGCTAATTCCTTCTCATTTCCACTGAATTCATGATTTACTTCTTTCAGTAAAAAAAACAAAACAAAAAGAAAACTGTTAAGTGAAATATTCAGAAGAACTGATATGTGAACATTCTTAGAAATATAATTTCACAATCACTGTTATTTTCTTAGAGCGTCTGAAAGACATATATGATTGTCAGGAAGGTAATGCTATGAAGAGTCCAATTGCATCATAGGAATGCAGAACAACGAAGAGTCACAGCTGAAAAGTCCTTTGCAATCTGTACAATTAAGATGATGGCTGCCTTGAACAATACCCAAATCACAACATTTTGGAATTATTAATACACTGTTATCCTCTGAACTATTTGTTTCCATATCTATTGAAAACTCATGCAATCTCAGTACAACTTATCTCTAGGTTATTATCTGACACACAGTACTCAATATATGAGGCATACTATAAATCCACAGTAAGCGACATTGTCCGTATAAACTAAGATAATGTATATAAAATGTCTACTACAGTATATAGTGTATTATTATGATAAAAATAATAAGTTATACTACCTATGTAGTTTACCATATGGTAGACACTTTGGGGAATAAGGGAATACTCATTTAGTCCAACAAGCAAAACTATATGCTAATATTTTTTACCATTACTATATTATAAATGGCACTATGATACTCAATTATGTCAAGTATTTTTGGAAATGTAATCCCTGACTAGCTTTCCTGTCATATTAAGAATATACTTGATCTACTAGGCTTAGCAAACAAGTGTTCATCACAAAAAAAAAAGGAAGATCTTTTCAATCTAGAATTTTAAGGTGCATTCTATTAAAAATTTTGACTATTATGGACTAATGAATGGTAAGATGCAGAAGTGAGTGTGTAGGAGAACAAAACAGGAAATATATCCTTGTTTCACACTTCCCTCGACTACACAGAGTGTATATAAACCCTTCAAAATACCCAGATACCATAGGCTGGGCTTGGGCAGAATGATCAGAGGTAGGGAAGCAGGAGGGCTAAAGATTTACCTGAAAGAATGGAGCATTCAAAAACAAGGTGTTTAACTTGAACATAAATAAGATACCATTAGTTAATATTCTTCATAACACACATCAAGGGGTAGTGATTCATGCAAAAGATAAAAACAGTCATGTATTACTATGCAACAGATTTTTATAATTACTAAAACTTTATTAAAAACTTTTAACTACAAAAAAATTGGACAAAAAGTTTCCAAATTTCCTTCACCACACTCACCATCCATCTCAAATGGATTTATTTCTAGTACCTGGATGACTATTACATGATGTAGGGACTATGGAAAGGGTGATCATGTTTATTGGGAATATGTTTATATTTCTATAGTTTGCCATTAAGAAGTTGATAATTCAATCTACAAAAATTATAATTACATGCAAGTTTTCACTTTTAGTTGGAAAGACATGAGACTTAGTAATGTAGAATATAGATTTCAATCATTTTCACTTACAATAAGATTGCATGATTAGCTTAAGGTAGAAGTTTGAAATAAAACGTTTTCTAAAGTCAAAAACATGTTGAACTTGCATTTAGAGAAAGTACTTAAATTAGTACTTGTTGGGAATCAAGAATAAAGATAGAGCTGTTTGCTGCTGAGATCTTGCACATAACTTACGTTGGCCAGAAAGGATAGGAGATGTTTAATTAGAGTGGTGTGAAGATGGGGTGGGATGGTGATGCTTTAAAAGAATAATTTTATTTGTTTTAAATGTGTCGTGAGCTAGGTTGCAGGAGTGTTGTGAGTCATGAGTGCTTTATAAAAATGTATATTGGCTATTATATTATCTTCACAGAAACACATCTTCTGGTTCTAGTAAAATACTGGGATCTCTAGTATTTTAATTAACAAAATTGCTGCCAACAAATGACAAGCTTATTAGAAGTGAATACTTACAGGAAGCAGATTGTTTTAAGAAACCAAATGGTTTATATACCAAATATTCTAACTATCCTTTTATTACATATGCATGTGAGCATACTACCACATTTTATTTAAGTTTGGCAAAGATTCTTGCCATTTTTATTTCCTTAAATGTCATACAATATCTGTAAAAATATTACTATGGGATGTTTTTCTGGTGGCTTAAAGGTCACTGCAGAACATAACTGTAACTCAAAAAAAGAATGTAACATCAGTAATAATTTTAAAGCAGAAATTATAAGACGTTGCTGTGTTTATTGATATTAGTGTAACACTGACTGAAGTAAACATAATATACTAATCAGGTGGTAATTATAGAATAGGCTGTACTAACTCATGGAAGATTTATGTATTAAAAGTTTCTTTATAAGTATTTCATAGATATTAGCAGTTGCAGCTCCTGCTTAACCAGGGAACGACCCTGACCACAAGAAACTGGGCAAGTGTCAGTGACTTACATGGGAACCAACAGAAATGCTGCCTGCCGGTCCTCTTCCCGATATCAGCAGTGAAGCTGAGGTTGGAGCGATGAAACTGCATTATTATGCACGCAGGAGATAACACTGAAACGTCCAGGAGCAGAGCTGACAAACTGCGCGTCGCCGGAAATTCCTTAGTTCCCCCTTTCCCACAGTTCCCCTACTTAAACTCGCCAGGATGCCTGAAATGTTAAGAGGGGCTTTGAGACAAGAGTCCCTCATCTTTAGGTGGCTGGCACCTGAATAAACCACTTTCCCTTACTTCAGCACTTGCCTCTTGAGTATTGAATTTCTAAGTGGTGGACAGCCAGACCTGCATTCGGTTGCATTAGTGAAGTTAGTGCCCTTTCCTAAAGCACAGAAGGGAGACCAAAAATACCCAAGAACTCATGACATATTTATGGTCTTACAATTAGATACATTAATTTTATTCCAATTGTTTATTCTGTTAATACAACTTATTAGTCGTCGGCGGCAGCCGTCTGTCTCGAGAGACGATGGTGTAGCTTCTTAAGAGTCTATCTGCACCGCCGAGAATGGCTGTGCAGTCCGACTCGGGAGTGACACGGTATCTGTCTCCTCCCTTGTTGAATCGACATCTTGTGATGACGCTGGAGTGTCCTCTCCAGTGAAGCTGAAGCTACAGAGCCTGGGCAGGGTGATATGGAGGGTCTGCTGTTGCCCATGCAGCAGACCCCCCCCTCTCTTCGCAGCTGAAGGGTCCAAGGGAAAGACGGAGTCAATACAGCTTGGCTTCAGGTGCGCTGCAGGAGTTGCCGGTGTTGACTACAACGTCAAACCGCCTTAGGGACTCCGGCTCCGCATTTTCTGTCGGGGTTTACTCCCTTAGCCTTTCCCCTGAAGAGGTATGCCGCAAGGCAGCGGAGGTTTTTTGGAGTCAGAGTTTTCCTTCTCTGATGTGCCCTGACTGGAAGATCGAACCAGCGACACTTAGCTCGCAGGCCGATGCTCAATCCACTGAGCCAAACCAGCCAACTTATTAGTAGGTGTGTTGTTAATAGATGACAACCTTTCAAAAATGTCTTATGGTTCTTATTAAACCTCTCTTAAAAGAATTGAAAACGTTTTTTCCCATTGGCCACTTTTCCTATGTTTTCATATTCATAACACGCTATCAGTAATTTATTTAAAAACAAACTATGGAGTAGGAGATGCTTGTAAATATTTTAAGTTCTCGTCGGCAGCCGTCCGTCTCGAGAGACGATGGTGAAGCTTCTTAAGAGTCTATCTGCACCGCCGAGAATGGCTGTGCAGTCCGACTCGGGAGTGACACGGTATCTGTCTCCTCCCGTGTTGAATCGATTTTAAGTTCTAAATGTTCAAATATATCGAAGAAAGGTACCTGTGAAGAATAACTGTTCAGTCTTGTCTGTATCTTTCCTCTGAAAAATTCTGGCATAAGTTCTTTTATACATCATGCCATTTATATATCATTCTATAAATACAGTTTTTCTATTTCTTTTAAAGATACCTTACAATAAATGATTGAATGATTGTTATAGAAGTATCAGGATATACATGTGAGGTAAAATATTTAAAGCATGGTTTTATAGTTTTCATATAAAAACTATTTGTCAGCTTCTAAAATAGTAATTATCTCTAATTCAAAGATTATAAAATATTTTTAAAGAAGATCAATATCACAATAGCTTACTGCTATAATAGTTGAAATTTGTGATGAATTGAAGGTATAGATAAAACAGAAAGCCAAAGACAGCTCAACTAATGCATAGACTGACCCAACAGTGAATCATAATAGCTTGAAAAAAGGAGGCGATATGCCCAATTATGTAAATACTATTTAGCCAAGTTTCTAATTTCTTATATACACTTTGCTCTATATTTTTTTAAAAAAGAGAGGCTATAAAAAGAAATAAAAATACTTTATTAAATCTAGTGTAAAAGGTGGGAAATACAAATTAACAGACAAATTTAGCTGAAACGTGGGACATTAAAAAATTCAAATGGAAACGATAGAAACTAAAATCAGAGTATTATATATAAAGTCGATAAACTTTATGAAGCATTCATATAAATTACCTTATCAAAGATAAAGAGAAAAATATTTTTTAAAAAGTCAGCTAACTATAATAAAGCATCTTAGAGCAGACATGCAACATATATTACTTGTCTAACACATGCAGTTTGTCCAGAGAGTAACCAGCCATGTTATGTGAAAAATAGAGATATTTATTGAAGAAGACACAAGATACATGAAACATTGTAATAGGACAATGACACCTCTGTCCCTTTCGAAGTAGGCACCTTGGGACCTCACACAGTTCTCCCAGTGTCTCCTCCACTGTTCAAAACAGTCTGCAAAATAGATTTTTGGAATTGCCACCAGCTATCTCGTCCATTTTCCTGAATCTCACTGACAGTCTGAAATCTCTTCCCTTTCAAAGATGATCATAGTTTTAGGAAAATCCAGAAGTGGTAGGGCATCAAATCTGGGCTCTAGGGGTTCTGAGTTACCTGGGTGGTTTAAAGTTTCAGAAAAAAAAAACTCTGTGCTAGACATGTCACATGAGCAGGTGCATTATCATGATGAAGCTGCCAATCATCAGTTGCCCATAGCTACATCCATTTTCATTGTATTGTATCTATCAATCAACAAAGAACATTGAGGTAGTACTCATTACTTGTTTGGCCCAGTGGGGCCTACTCATGATGGACAATGCCTTCCCAATCATAAAATGCAGTTAACATGGTCTTGATCTTGCTACAACTTTGTCACACCTTCTTCAGGTGCAGAGAGCCAGGCGACTTCCATTGGGACTACCGGGCATGCATTTCTGGGTCATAACCATAGACCAATGATTCATCTCCAGTTAGGACCTGGAGGAAATCTGGTTCATTGTTAGTGGTTTGAATTAAGTCATTAACAGCTGGAGCACAATGTTCCTTTTGCTCTGGTAACAGAAGCCACAGAATGAATTGTGCCATGGTACGTTTCATGCCAATATCCTGCATCAAAATCTTGGACACAGTAGATTTTGGAATCCCAAATTAGCTTCTAGTTTTTCCGCTGTCAGTTGCCAGTCTTTGTTGATTGCAGCCTATACACATTCAATATTCTTAGGTGTTCAGCTTGTTGCAAGCCTTGCAGGATGTGGATCACTTTCAACAGATTCTCGACCACTTTTGAAGCATTTGTGGCACACTTTTATTTGCACTGAACTCATTACATTGTTCCTGAAAGTCTTCTGAATCATTCAAATAGTTTCCACAGAGGAATGTTCAAGCCTAATGCGAAATTTGATGCAAAGTAATTGCTCTACTTGCTCAGTCATTTTGAATTTGACAGACACAGTACAAACGCTCACTCAATGGCATCTACTGTCCCCACTGACTAGTACAGTGAAGTTGTCACTGTTCATGCATGCACATTCCAGTCCACTCTCCTTGGCTGCTAGCTTATATTCTCATTACATTAACAATGACTAGACTTCTCCTGAACACACCTTATACAAAAAACTGAAGCACTAAAGGAAAAGAAAAAGAAATATAGGGAAAAATTAGAAGAGTAATGATCAAGATATGTACAAAATTAAGGAAAGATGACAAGTTAAAAATTCAAGAATCTCAGCAACCCACTAGCATGATACAGACATACATAAGTAACACTAAAACTAAGACAAAAATACAGGCAGAGAAAAAATAAACATTGGATATGGAAAACAGACAAAAATGCTAACAAATTTCTTATAAGAACTATTCAAGAAAATAATACAATGAAGTGACATCATAAAGTACTAATAAAAATGTTGATTCAGAAACATTTATCAAGCAAATATATATATTTTTTATTTTAAAAAATTTATTGGGGTGGCACTGGTTAAGAAAATTATACAGGTTTCAGGTGCACAATTTTACAACACAGTATTTGTACACTGTATTGAGTGTTCACTGTCCCCAGTCAAGTGTCTACCCATCACTATTTATTTTCTCTACACACTACTCTATCTTTTCCATCACCTTTGCCCCCGGCAATCACCATACTGTTGCCCCAGTCTATGACTTTTTTCTCTTTTCTTTTCTTTTTTTGCTCAATCCCTCCACCCTCCAACCCAACATTCCACAGCTGTTGGCCCGTTCTCTTAACCATGAGTGTCTCTATTTTACTTGTTATTTCATTTTGTTGATTAAATTACACATGAGTGAAATAATATGGTACTAGTATTTCTCTGACTGGCTTATTTGACTTAGCATAATATCCTCCAGGTCCATACATTCTGTCACAAAGCATAAGATCTCCTTCATTTTCATGGCCAAATAGTATTCTATTGTGTAAATCTACCACAGCATTTTTATCCACTCATCTATTGACTGATACCTGAGCTCCTTCCAAATGTTATTGTAAAAACACTGTAATGAACATAAAAACAAAGATGATAAAATATATTTTTCAGACAAATGAAACTGAGAATTTATTGACAGTAGACCTGGAGTATTATCAATAATAAAGTTCAATACCCATAAGATGGTGCCAAATAAAAATTTAAATCAAATCAATAAAATGAAGAAAAGCAGTTAATAAATTTTTTATTCATTTAAAAGATAATTATCCTAAGGAAAATTGTAATAAAATATCATATGATGTATTATAGATATAAAAGTAAGCTATAATAAATGAGGGGAAGGTGGAACTTGAAGTAATGTGTTGTAAGGTTGTTAAATGAAATATGAAGTGGCATATTATTGACAGTACACTGTGTTGAGCAAAATGTTTATATTGGATACTCTTGAAAAACACTAAAAATCAATAAGACAGAAACTGAGATATAAATGGGAAGAAAGCTCAACTAATCCCCAACAAGTAAGAAAGCAAGAAAAAAAGAGGAATGAAGAAAAAAATGTGAAAGTAGCAAAACAGATAGAAAGATGGTAGATTCAAATCCAAACATACCAATAATTATGTTAAGTCTAAGTAGTAGAAAAATAGAATTGTAATCAGAGATTATCAAAATAAATGAAAAAGCAAAAATTATTATATTCCCTTTAAAGTAAACACACTTTAAATGTAAAGATATAGAGAGATAAAAAGTAAAAGCATAGAAATATATATTGCACATAAACACTAAGCATAGGAGAGCTTGAGAAGATATTTTACCATTGCATAAAGTAACTTTATCGCAGAAAAAATTTTACCAGGGATATAAATAGAAGTCTCATAACATTTGTACAGGATACATACATAAAAAGATATAACAACCCTAAATTCTATGCAATGTACTGAAATTTATAATACACAAAGCCAAAACTGATGTACCTTTAGAAAAATTCACAATTATACTTAGATACTTTGTCACTCTCTTTGCAGTAATTTTTAGAAGAAAAAAAAAAGCAAAACTCTGAGAAGAGGTAGAACACTTGAGTACCACTGTCAACTGAATGAACATAATTGATATGTGTAGAAGATTGTCAAACTCCAAGTTTGTTTAGCCATTACTATGGATAGTTTTTTGCTCTTATAACCATTGTATTCTGGCTATTATAGTTCATGATCTGAAATAAACATATACCCAGATATATAATTTTAGATGAAGGATTTTCAAAATTAACTGATATGCATAATTCAAAGGTAAAATATATTGCCAAGTTGCAATACAGAAACATTAAATTCTATTTTTCATTTTATTCAATACATCCAATTCATTTCTCCTAGGAATTGTTAAAATATTTCTTAGTATATTGCCATATTTCTGAAATTTTTTTCTCCAGTTATGAATTCATTGTTTCAAGCAATCCTCTCTTTAACATAATATAAAAGTAATTGCACTTCTTTTTTTATGTGGTTACACAGAGCTGAAATATTTAACAGATTCCAAGTTTTCCCAAGCATTCATAAAGCTGTTAGACTTTGGGTGCTTTTTACAATAGAATGGCTTTTACTCATGTTTCTAAAGTCTTTTTTTAAACTTTTAAATTTTCATTGAATTTATTACGGTGACATTGGTTAATGAAATTTTATAGGTTTCAGGTGTACAACTCTATAATACTGTTTATGGTGTCCACTGGCTCCTACATATGTTTTGTACAATCATCTCTCTGGCCTTCTCTATTGGTAGTCCGCCAGGTCAGAGCAACTTTATATTATTATAGACTTTTGATTGTAATATAATTAATTTAGTTCCATAGTTTCAGCATGCTATTTTGATTGTCAAATATTTGTTTATGCAATAAATACTAGTTTATTTCTTCAATATATCTGATCATCTATTTTAAAATAAAAAACTGTTTTAGAAAGTACTAGCATCCATGAAACTTATGTTTAACTGGGGGCTTATATTTTAACACAATGTTTTACTAGTAGGTACAATATTCATTGAATAGAAATAAAGTCTTTCTACACCCTAAAAGAAGAAATCTAATTTAGGGAGTGAAGTAAATACATCTAGATCTTTAGTGGTTAGATACATAGAAATGCAATTTAATGTTAGAGAATATAAAAACATTAGTCAAAATATCATAAAATGGTATTAAAAAGGAGTCAAACAAAATAAACAAAAAGATTTCTTGTTTTAAATTTCCCCCAATGTTTTCTCAAATTTTTAGACTATTAAATATTTTTTTTCTTAACTATTTTAGTGAGTTTAAAAATTGCTAAAAATTAATGCCTCAGGTTTCTCTGTAAGATTGATACTGAGCCTTTACAACTTCATTTACTGGAAGTTAAACCTTCATCAAGATAAATCATGCATTTGACATCTATGTTTTTAAAAATGTTAGTAGAAAAATGATATATGTGGTAATAATTATGACATTAATTAATATTTATATGCTTTACTCACCTTAAACCTCTAAACATTTTTTTAAATAGGAATTTTTTGAACTGGAACAAGATAGTAAATTTTTAATTAATACTCTATAAAGTATTAGCGAAAGAATACCTGTAAATTTCTGCAGGTAAAATTATTTTTACAAGGTTAAACAAATTAGACTCTGCCCTTATGGTGTTCACTCAGAAATTTTTGCAGGTGAGTACTAATATCCTTTCTTTAGGGATAAAATTGAGAGACAAGAGAATGTATCTTCCACCAAATTATACAATTAATAAATGACAGAGTTTGGATTCAAGCTCAGTTCTCAGGCATTTTCATTAAGACAATTCTTTCATAATCATAAAATATTATATGATCACAAACTCTCCTAGTTGTAGAAGAGTTTAAAGATATGCTGAGTGATTCTGTATGGACAAAATAAACCTCTCATTGTCCCTTTTTTCTATGAAAATTTTTTTCTGATTCATCTGCAAGATTTCTCTAATAACTAGAGACAAAGCCACAGCATTGACACATATATTGCTGTTTATCACATTCTTATACATTGTTTAAATTTAAAATACATCTTCAAAAATGTTTTAAAGATACAATTACACAATTGTATGATATTAAAGCTATATCTACAATGTGATTTTCACATTAATTTTTTCTATAAAATTAAAGCAATAATCAATATTGAATGAATCAATATAGAGGTAAAAACTAAAAACTCCATCTCTGAATACTAACACTTTGATATAGCTGAGGGTGCTTAGAGACTAAATTTTAGTGAAATGCCTTTTCTACTGAAAAAGGCAATAATGCTGAACATATTACAGAACTTTAATTGTAGAAGCATAGTTAATTATCAATTAAACATTAAAACACACTCATTCTTTGCAAATTATCTCAATACATACAGAATATAGACATTGTGTGTATTCTCTGTACATTCTACATTTATTATGTAGACACCCACGTATATTACAGACACCCATATATACAGTTGTATATGTATTTACATTCATATATGTTGGTAGCAGTTCTGCTACAGCCGCTCCACCATCTACTCTGTCTCTGCTGGAAGGAGGGTTACATCCCCCAGGATATGAGAGACGCCAACATTATCACCATGTACAAGAACAAAGGAGACCGCAGCGACTGCAACAACTACCGGGGCATCTCTCTCCTCAGCGTCGTCGGCAAAGTATTCGCCCGGGTCGCTCTTGCCCGCCTGCAGACCCTTGCTTCCCGCATCTACCCAGAGTCCCAGTGTGGCTTCAGAGCTGGCCGATCAACAGTGGATATGATCTTCTCCCTACGCCAGCTGCAGGAGAAGTGTCACGAGCAGCATAAACCACTCTACCTCGCCTTTATTGACCTCACGAAGGCGTTTGATCTGGTCAGTCGAAGCGGACTCTTCAGCTTGCTACGGAAGATTGGCTGTCCACCACATCTGCTTGCTGTGGTCATGTCCTTTCACGACAACATGCACAGCACGGTGTCCTACAACGGCGCAACCTCTGAGGCCTTCCCAGTCAGCAGCGGAGTAAAGCAGGGCTGCGTCCTCGCGCCTACGCTGTTCGGAATCTTCTTCTCCATGCTCCTCCAATACGCCTTTAAGGACTGCAGCGAGGGTGTCTTCATTCACACCAGATCCGATGGCAAGCTCTACAACCTGGCCCGTCTACAAGCCAAGAACAAAGTCAAAGAGGTGCTCATCCGTGAGATGCTCTTCGCCGACGACGCAGCTTTGACATCACACTCCGAAGAAGGACTCCAGCAGCTAGTCACTTGCCTTTCCCACGCATGCAAGGAGTTCGGACTAGCCATCAGCCTGACAAAGACGAATGTTATGGCTCAAGGCACGGGGACTCCCCCATGCATCACCATCGACGGATACACCCTGGAGGTTGTCAACGACTTCACTTACCTCGGGTCCACCATCTCGAGCTCTCTGTCAGTCGACTTGGAGGTCAACCGGAGAATCGCCAGGGCAGCCACAGTTATGGCCAGACTGAACCGGCGAGCGTGGAACAATTCCAGCCTCACTGAGAAAACCAGACTGCGCATCTACCAAGCCTGCGTACTCAGCACTCTCCTCTATGGCAGCGAGACGTGGACCACCTACGCAAGGCACGAAAGGGAACTCAACAGCTTCCACATGAGGTGCCTGCGACGCGTCCTGCATGTCACCTGGCAGGATAAGGTCCCCAACACCGAGGTGCTGAAGCGAGCCAATATGAGCAGTTTGCATGCAGTTCTTAGCGAGAGACGCCTCAGGTGGCTCGGCCATGTCAAAAGAATGGATGCAGGCCGTATCCCCAAAGACCTCCTCTACGGCGAGCTAGCAGAAGGCAAGAGGATGACAGGGCGCCCAAAACTGCGGTTCAAAGACATCTGCAAAAAGGACATGACACAATGCTCCATCAATCTCAAGACATGGGAAGTTCAAGCAGACGACCGCCTAGCCTGGAGGCTCGCGGTCAGGCAAGGTACGTCACGCGCGGAGGCTGCGCGCAACGAGGAGGCGGTCCAGAAAAGATCGAGGCGGAAGCAGCGTCAGCAGCAGCAACAACAGCCATCTGCCTTCACCTGTACCAAGTGCGGCAGGGATTGTCACTCCCGAATCGGACTGCACAGCCATTCTCGGCGGTGCAGATAGACTCCCAGGAAGCTACGCCATCGTCTCTCGAGACGGACGGCTGCCGACGACATATATGTTGGTAAAATATAAGTGTATATTACAGAGACCTATACAGCTATACATGGGTGTCTGTATATACACTTATACTTTTACCAACATACATGAATGTAAATATACATATAGACTAGTCCATTTTGTTGTGGGGGAGGAGAAGTGTGTGTGTGTGTGTGTGTTTTGTGAGACAGAGAAGGAGATAGTATGTATATATGTGTATATGAGTCTTTGTATAGAAATGTGTTTTCTTAAGGAAAAATATTACTAACCTGGATGTAAGAAGTCCTACATTTAGTTATTGCTTTTTCTGCTACCGATTATCTATGCTACTGTAGAAAACTTATTAATTCTTCTCAAAATTGGGATTCTATATCTGGACAATAAAAAGACTAAACTATATGAGCTATAATTTTATTTTATATTTTACAGTTAACAATCAGTTTTACTTATGCTATTAGTGAGGATTTAAATTACTACATAAATCCTATATGTATAAATAATTGTTTATACAATAAACATTCAACAAATAAAGTAAATTAGAAGTTGAACCTTGTTTTAAATATCTGTCCATATTTTAAATGTAAATATGCATTCATATTTTTAGTTATAGTCACATCAACATATATATTCTGGGTATCTTTTCACAGAGATATAATTATACAGTGGTTTTTATTCTATGTCTTGTTTTATTCATTTAGAAACATAACTCTTGGATTACTTTATTTATAAAATATATATAGATTATTATTTTTTCAGATGTAAGGTATTTTATTGTACAAATATAGACATGATTTTTTCTACTGATATTTAATTACTTATTTTATTTATGTTCTATTGGTGATGACACAAATTTTATGGCATTTAATTTCAATTGAAAATCCTACTCAAACAATTTAAAAAAACCAAATGTTTTAGTCTGATTAAATTTCTCTTGTCTTAAATTTTATTTGTAACTCAGTGTTTTATTTTAACTCCAAAATTTGTAATTATCATATTTTAGTACCACCAATGTTTGTTTAGATTTACCTATATATTTACCATTGTTTTTATTATTTAACTATTGTACCTCATTCTTTTTGTGGTTATTCTGATAAAGGATTATCAGTGGTAAAATACCTCAGTTGTTGTCTCAAAGTAATTTTAATTTATCCTCATTCTTGACGGAGTTTAACAGTGCAGAGAATTTTAGTAACAGTGGTTTCTGTCAGCATTTTAATTATGTATTGTGTTAAATTCTTGCTCTATTCTTGCTCCAGAGAAATCTACGTTTAATTTAATTTAATTTAATTATTCTACTTTGACTGCTTTTAAGAACTTTTTTCTCTAGTGTTTTTCATATTTACTAAAACATATATATGTGTGAATTAACATGACTATTATTTACCAATTATTGTATTATTTTCCATAAGAACAACTGCAAACCCTGATTTGCCCCATCCTATATATGCTTTAAAATACATAAAACATTGTAATTGGCATTTGTTTCAAGCCCCGTAACTTTGGACTTAAAAAATATTAAATCCCAAAATAGTACTTACTATATGATATTATATAATATAATTTGTCACCGAAATGATCACAAAGTCTATGTAAAATTTTCCATATACACGTGCATCTAAAATATACACACTTGAGCCTTGGCCAGGTGGCACAGTCAGTTTGGTGTATAGTGTTGTCCTGTACACCAAAAGGTTGTGGGTTCGATCTTTGCTATAGGAGGAAATTGATCAATATTTCTTTTCATATTGATCTTTCTCTCTCTCTCTCTCTCTCTCTCTCTCTCTCTCTCTCTCTCTCTCTCTCTCTCTCTTTCGCTGTCTGTCTCACCACAAACAATCAATCAACATATCCTCAGGTAAGGATTAAAAATAATAATAAACTAAAATATGTAAAGTATTTTGTTTTCCTCATATTGCAGGTATTGACTGATCAATAGAGAATAAAATCTCTGAAGGGCATAAGAAAGCATCGGTGGCATCTGTGATATTCTACTCCCTGTACTGTGCAGTGGAACCTCAAATAATGATTTGAGTATCATGTTTTATTAGGTGCTACTTACCTTTCTTTCTGCATTAAGTAACACTAAACATAAGTTTAAGGTAGAGCAAAAGAAAAAAATAAAAAGAATTTGGTGTATAAATCCCTACTTAATCTTCAAAGTTCTGAGAAATAAGATTAGATTAAATAGTGAAAAAAAAATTAGTAATTTTTCTTCTCCCCATGCCCAACTTTGGAGAAATACATACATGAAATGAGTGTTAAGCAACATGAGGAAAAATCAAGATTAATCTTTGAAAGGCAGTACATCAATAATCAAGAGAATGGGTTTGGGATTCACAATACTAGCCTCCCTCACTTGTTAATTTAGTAATCCTGGGGACGTTATTCAATAATCTGTATCTCAGTATCTCCATTTGTAAATGGGATTTGATAACATTATCTTTTTCATGGTGATTTTAATGAGAACGACATACATGGAACACTTAACAGAATCTGATTTTTGTACATGCTATATAGTTCTTCGTAATTATTAAGATCACCATGGAACCTCCGCATACACAGGAGAGTCTGTCAGCAGCAGTCACTTTGAGGCATCTGTGACACAAGCCCCACGGTAAAATATGATGCTAGCTGCATGTGCTGGACTGTAGTTCAGATTATCTGATATAATTAGTAGAACCCCAGAACAACAAAAGATAGATGCAGATACAATCTAACTTTTCCTGAGCTTCATGTTACAGCAATTTTGGTCAGAGAACAATAAAATTATATCAACTATAGTTTGAATATTCCAGAATAAGGAAACAGTATCAAAACTAGCCAAGGAACAAGCAAAAATAACCCATGGACATGAACAACAGGGTGGGGATTGAAGGTGAGAGCAGGGGGTGGGTGGGGCAGGGGAGAGCAAAGGGGGAAAAATTGGGACAACTGTAACTAAACAACAAAAAAATAAATAAAACTGGAAAAAAACCTTAATCACTTAAAGACACCATCGAAATAGATCTCAACTTATATGCAAACATTAAACATAAACAGAGTCAAAAGTAATTGTACAACATCTATGCAGATACATAAAAATAATTTAAAATTCATTGAAAAGTCATTATTTGGTGCAATTTAAATAGTATTTTTAATATCAATTCTTATTTGTTCATTGTTGGTATCAAAAATTAAGGGATTTTTTAAATATTGATTTGTACTCTTAGAAGTTGCTATGATGATGACTTATTTTTCCTAGAAGCCTGACCATAGGCAGTTACAACGGCTTTGTCTGAAAGGCCTCACTGGGAAAGCAGCCTTCCCCATGTGAGACTTGGTGCACAGCCAGTGCACTGAGGACTCTGAGGGGAGAAGCATTCAGGGACTCAGTTCCTCCCTGAATAATCATACTCTTTCCCATATTAATATTCCTAGCCCTGCCCCCTTCCTTCCTAAGCCTCTTCACATGAGGCCATGAGTCAAGGACTTCCTCAGGTGCCTCTTAGAGGCATTCTTGCTGGGGACAGAGGAGGATGGGGAAACCTTGAAGACAGTTATCTCCCTTCTGACTCAGTCTGAGGCAGGCATCCCCCCCTTGGATTCCCTGTCTCTTCTCTGACCTCAGGGTCTATAAAATTGTCAGCCTATTGTTCAGGATTCCAATGACAGTGGAAGGAATCCCATGTATGCATTGATCAGTGCTGATCACATTTTTGTGAATGAATAGAGAAATCTTATTACTGTTAGGTATCTTTATTTGCTCTACTTTTAAATATTATTGTTGTGAATATCAAGTGATTTAGAATTTTAAGTACAGTGATCAAATTTGACTTATAAAATGAAAGAGAAAAGTCTATTGTATATAAATTCCTAGATTTGTTCTTTTTTCCTAATCGCTATCCCAAAATTCCTTCTTCATTTTTTTCTTTCTGAAGAACTTCTTTTAGCTACTTTTTCAGCTTAGTTCTTACAGAAAGACATTTTTTTGTTGTTTTCCTTCATCTAAGAATACATTTACTTCTCTTTCATTACTGAAGTATAGTTAGGTAAAATGTAAATTATATGTGTAACAGTTTCATTGTTTCATCACTTAAAAACTATCATGCCACTTTTTCCAGTCTCCATTGTTTCAGAAGAAAATTGATGATTCAAATTGGCATTCCCTTATGAGAAATGTATTATTTGTCTCTGGGTAATTCTGAGATTTTTTTTTTGCCTTTAGCATGGATTTTGTTGGGTTTATCGTGCTTGTGGTCATTTAGCTTTTTCAGTCTAAATGTTTCTTTTGCAAAATTAGGAATTTACCACATAATTCATTCTAGCCTTCTCTTCTTGTTCAACTGTGACTTCCTTTTTGAAAATGAGAAAACTGGATTCCACCATCCACCATTTACTTATCTTTTACCATAGTATACACTAAAGCATTTTCAAAATTGTTGGATTATTAAGCAATGAGGACATTTTTTTATCTCTTAGAATACAGTAAGCCCCCTTATCTGCAGTTTCAGTTACCCATTTTAACCAGGACCCAAATGAATTAAATGAAAAATTCCAGAAATAAACAATGCATGTGTTTTAAATTGCACTGAATTTCTGAGTTGCATGATGAAATCTCAGGCCATCCAGCTCTGTCTCACCAAAGATGTGAATCATCACTCTTGGTCTCTCTGCCCATCCCATTCACACTGTGTAGGTTACCCACACTTTAGTCACTTAGTGGCTATTGTCAGATCAGCTGGGAGGCATCACAGTGCTTATGTTCAAGTAAGTCTTATTTTACTTAACAATGGCCCCAAAGTGCAAGATAATGATGCTGGCAATTCAAATATGCCAAAGAAGAACCATAAAGCACTTTCTTTAAGTGACAGTTCTTGATGGAGTAAAAGAAAAAAGTTGTATGCTTAGGATGCTAAGATTTAGTCAAGAACAAGTCTTCTACTTGTGAAATTGTAAAGAAGGGAAAAAAATCATGTTAGTTGTGTTGTTGCACCTCAAATTATAAAAGTTATGGTCATAGTGAGTGATAAGTGCTTAGTTAAGGCAGAAGATACATTAAATTTGTTGGTGGAAGGCAGGAATAGAAACAGTGTTCAACTGGCAGCACCATATTGCGCCAGATGCATTGAGCCTATACAAAGATTTCAGCAAGAAATCATCTGAAACAACTGACACCAGGCCATTTACTGAAAGTGAGGAATGCTTATACAGATTCAGGAATAGGTTTGGACTGGAAGATATAAGATTTACTGGAGTCTTTGTTTCTGTCAATGTAGAAGCTGCTGCCACATTTCAGGGAGAGTTGAAGAAGTTGATTAAGTAGATAGGTATGTATGTGCAGTAAAAAATTACTTAATAGCATCAAAAGGTTCTGTGACTTTAAGTGAAGTGACATATAACAAAAACAATTTTACAATAGGCTAGTTAATATAAACAAGAGTTAAGTTCCTACTGCATTATAGCAAAACAACATTGAACAAAATTATTTATTTGGCTTGCAGTATAGGAAAATGCATAGTATATGCAGGATTCAGTATTATCTATGATTTTAGTCATCTACTGGGGGTCTAAAACATATCTCCTGTGGATAAAGGGGGACTATTACATGTATTATATGCATAGTTTCTCTTGTCTTTTTCTTTTCATTTGCAGTCACAACACTCTCTCCCAAATCTGTTTATGTCACCTCAAATTCCCCCCCTCACTCCACCTTCAATGTGGTTATTTCATATATTCATAAAATATAGTTAAATCTATTTGCTGCAGTCTACATTCTGTCTCATTATATCTTGTGATCCCTTGACTTCTTTTTTTCGCTCTCTCTCTTTTTTTTTTAGTTTGATAACATTAAAATTTACTTTTTATGAGGCACAGTTAATGGGTTTTAATGCAGAGTATCCACATTAATGTATCCACACCCCGGTACTATATAGAAGTGCTCCAATATAATAGAAGTTTTCTGTGTGTTTTCTTTGTGGTCAACCACCACCCATCACCAAAAATCTCTGGTAATCACTGATTTGTTTTCTTTTCCAATGTCTGAAAGCACTTTGTTTATCTTATCCCATGTAATAATTATTCATTGTATGATATTAAATTAAAGTTCTGTTGCTCCTTCCTGGGAGAGGAAAAAATATGACAGCCTTTTGAAAAACATAAAACTTTATATTTTATTTCTCCCTTCCTCAACCTATATTTTTGGTATCTGTAAGATGTTAAATTTAATTAAATACTACCTTGAATATGTGGTTATTTTATCTATTAATATCTTACCTTATCTCATAAAGAACAGAATTTTAGATTCTGTGTGACCTCAGTGATATAGAAGGTTTTCCTCATAGCCTGGTAAAATTAGTATTAAGGTTTTATCACTGTAGAAATACTCTAGAAGAAAAAAATAAAAATTATAAATATCAATATAATGTGCTTATAAAATTTAATTGAAATTATACTGATTAGAACACTTCTTTAAAGAGGTATAACTTTAATTTGACTAGTGTATTGGCATGTTAAAATATTTCAATAATCTTAAATATTGACAGCCTAATTTTCTATAGTAATTATATGTATTAAAGTATCAATACTTTTAAAAACATTTATATTGTATTTTTTCTATTACCATTTACCCCCCTTATATTTTAAAGGAAATAAATATTGACATCTATGAAATTTCTCTCAAATGACCATATCCATTTGTAAAGTAATTTTCATAAATTTTGTGAGCTTTATAAAGAAATTAAAAATTGCAAAAAGATGGCTAAAGTATTTTTAGGTGATTATGGTTTCTTTTATTAAAAATTGGATTTTTTAATGAAAAAATGTTAATTTTAAATCTATTTCAGCATTCTAAAAATATGCTATATTGAATAATAAGGACAAAGAAAATATGCAGGTTATGTATTGGGGTGGGGAAGCATTGTTTTGTGCTCAGTTTTTATGGCTAAGAAAATACTCGTAAGCCACAGGTGTGCTTTGAATGCACTGATGAAAAGTCTATAGACTCTGATTATAACCTGACTTTTAAATGCTTATTGCTTTCACTAAAGCTTGCCAATATCTAATTGTTCTGTGTTTAGGCACATTATTATAATGTCTGATTCTACAGTTCTTTGCTCAGAACTGACACATGATACAGATATACTTTACAGTTCTCAGGTTTAAGTGTTTGAATAATGTTGAGAGAGAGGGCCAGAAAAGAATTCCCCTGATGAGAATAGTAAATTAGCTAAAAGAGAGTTTTATCTCTTGATGTTGACCTTATATCGTGTTTTATAGATTTGGACTTGGGAAAATGTATAAGTAGCTTTATATTATAAGCAATAATAATGATACATCAATTTCAGTCTAGATATATCTCACAAAAATAAATCATGAGCTTCTTTTTTAAAAAAATACTAAGGAATTAAAATAACAGCCTAAAGAACAAAGTGCTAATTATTGCCATATTAGCATTAAATACATAGAACTGAGACAGCTGCATATTTAACCCAGCTCAGGCAGAAACAGGTGAAGAAAGAATATCAAGATTTTGACAAACTAGAAAATGATAGGTCTCAAAAATGTATGTATCTATCATTTCTAAATAAGAATGCAATCAATGTATAGCTTGACCTGAAAGAAAACAAATATCTGGTCTACTTATATTTCTTGGATAGCCTCTGTTATAACATCAATAGCTATATAGTGATATTAACAATATTTTTGGAAACAAGATGTACTTAGTAAGAAGATTCACCATAGTCTCTCATGATAATCAAAAGCAAATTTAATTTTTTAAAAGGTCATAAACAGTATAAAAAAAAAAAAACAACAGATTTTGTATCTGAAACTTAGACCCAAATCTTGATTCTTCCAGTCGTGATTGTATATGAGTTTTTCTTCCCAGGATATAGAATGTAGAAAGTAAAATGTACATCAATGGATTATTTGTGAGTAAAATTCAATGTGATCATGCTCTTTAAAATAGCATAAAATCTAGCATGCAGAAGAAATCTAATAAAAGGTTTAATAATTCATGTCTATAAGCATGAAATATTACTGAACTATCATTTTCTAAACAATGTTGATCAAAAAATAAATAATGATCCTTGACTTTAATGAGCTTATAAATTTACATTTGTTTGCAAAGACAACTATGTTTAATGCAATATTTATTGTTTTATTTATAATGTGTATAATGTGATATGGAGCCACATCGTTCATTCTGTATAGGAGCAGTGAACCTATTAGAACTAATCCACATGTTTTAATATATTTTTTGGAGTGCAATCACCTCACCTTTAAACAAAAGGTGTCACCAAGCTAGGCAGTACTTCTTATTAAAAATGTAAAATTATGTATGATATATTTTAATGGCAGTGAAGTCATAATAACCCTCCAAATGACATTCTTATAGGTTTGCTGTTTGAAATCTGTATTGATACTAAATCTTTGTCTCTGTTGTTTTCCAGATCCAAAACATTCTTCTTGCTATGAAAATGCAATTCTATATGTTTTTTACAGATAAAAATTAACTATAAAACTAAAAAAATTTATTTTATTTCTAATTGAATAAACTTGGAATCACCCTAAATTCTATGTAAAATACTTTTACAGTAGGAAAAATACTTGTAGTGTTTTCCACTAACTTATAGAAAGGCATGTAGTCAAATGAACTAAAGATCAAATTGACATTAAATGTGCCTTGACATTAATAAAGTAAGCATATTGGATCAGAGCATAAAATTTATTATAAGATATAAAGTTTTGACATAAGATACATATATACTTTCATTATGATATAAAACAAATGTGTGCATGTATCATATTCTCATACACACAAACATATAAACTTTTCTAGTAAAGTAAATAAGAAGCCTTAATACTATTAATGGAGACTTATTAGGGACTGCTTTGTTACATACCTGACATATGTGCATATACTAATGATAAAAGTATAGCATACCCCAAAATGTATGTAATATTTTTATAATAGAAGTCAAAGTCACAAGAATATTAATTATAGAAATATTTCTTTCCCAGTAGCTGTGTTACATCTAATCCAGAGAGCAAACATTTACATGAAATGTTGGTTGAGTTCATATTAATGTTTTTAAGACAAATGCAGTAAATTGGAATACTTAAATGAAATGTGTTTATAATCTACCAGGATATGATGCTATTTAAGCCAGACACTTTTCAAAAGGTTTAGTATATGAAGTTTGTAGCACAATAAAATTGGGATTGAGTCCTCATCCCTCTTGTTATTATATAGCTTTATACAGGTTACAACACCTTTTGAATGTACTTTATCGTCTGGAATAAAGAATCATACCTACACACATATAGTTTTGACAATTAAGTGGTCAGCTGAGTGATGTTCAAACAACTATCTCACAGAGGACACTAGAAATGTTCAGATATGAACAAACACATACACTTAAATATGTTCCAGGTATTAGATATTAACTAGTAAAGAATTATTAGACCAAGATCTATATGAAGAAAGAATTTCAGAAAGATAAATAGAATTTTAGAGTCAGCGCTTACTTAGAGATACTTGTTTCTTCCAAAACCATAAATGAGAGTCTAAGAAACCAAGTAGAGGCTTTGATAAATTCACAGGATTGGAAAAATAAATGTTGAAACTCAGGACTAGGAGATGATTTGGGGTTTTAATAGTCTACCAGGAATTGAGTTAGGACCCATCAAGTTTACATTGTTGTAGTAACATTAAACTGGAAATAATATCAGCCCATAATGAGGTAAAGCCCAATTTAAAATCATCTCATTCTGTTTTAATAAGGTGGTTTTGGATTGCTGATGGCCCTAGCTTGAACACTATCCAGGAATATAAATAAATTTCCTCTCACCAAGAAATATCAACCAGGATTCATGTTGGCCCCATAAGAGGCATATGCACTCATCTCCTCACGTGGACACACTATAACTTCAGACACGTGCAAAACTGAAAGAAATCAAGAATCTAGCAGAGTGACTCTTATACCTTGAGCAAATGAGAAAAACCCACATCAAAATAAGAAGGAGGCTAGACACAGTTCTGGCCATAAACCCCACAGCCAGCACAACCACATATAATCAGGAGGGAAATCACAACTTCCAACTTCTCCCTGAGGAGTGAAGTACCTCTACACTTAGTTACCCTACTATTAAAATTTCCACTTGAGGGACAGCATCCAAAAACACTTAACTCTGAAAGCAATGAGGTTTGAATCCAGAAACCCAGGACACTCTAGTAAACATACAGTTCTTAATGGTCTCCATGATTCCCATCCCCCATTAGAAGCAGAAACAGCAGGCAGAAACACCCAATCTTTCCCTACCAGGAAAGGAAGCAGACACCATCTTCAGATTCTCTTTCTGCCCAGGCTCAAGTCTCCAGTGTCTCCATGTAAGGAGCTTGTGCAAACATCTGGCACCTCATCTTTTTGACTGCTACCCAGAGGATACATCCCTTGACAACCTAGGTAATGAGAAGCAGGGTTTGTATTCACTAATTCAATGGAAATGTAGAAAACAAAGAAGCAGTTCTTAACTCTCTTCCATGTCTCAGAGCAGAAGAAGCTGACAGAAAAGACTAGATCCTATTCTTCCCCTGAAAAAGATCTTATGCATACTTAAATGTTTCTACCTGAGAGACCAATTTCTGATCAGCTTGCCTATAGGTGGTGACTGAGACCCTTCCCTTTGGGACACCAATAAGTTTTGGCACAACTGCAACTACAGGAAAGCACTAAGAACAAAGAAGGGTGCTTGGACTTTTACAAGGGTTTAGGTGTCAGGTCTGCTAAATGATAAGATTAATCTTTTATATAATACCACTTTATCACTTTTAAACAATTCTCTTTCTTTTACTTGGAAGTGATGGCTATTTTGTCAAATGAATATAAATC
This sequence comes from Furipterus horrens, assembly GCF_987537825.1. NCBI lineage: Eukaryota > Metazoa > Chordata > Mammalia > Chiroptera > Furipteridae > Furipterus > Furipterus horrens. The sequence continues at coordinate 183,767,662 of NW_028327171.1, read as the reverse complement.
AATACAAAGAGTCAAAGAAGAGAAGAAAAAGAGAAAGAGGAAGAAGAGAAGGAAGAAGAAAAGAGAAAGAAGAAGAAAAGAAAAAAAATAAGGAGGAATAGAAGATGGAGAAGAAGAAAGGGGATAAGAAAACAAAGAAATATATTCAAACAAAAAATAGCCTCTCCCCCAAAACAGAACCTTAATAAAATGGGAATACTGATTTAGTTAATAAAGAGTTTAAAATGATGGTCATAAAGATGCTTACCATGGTCAGGAGAATAATATATGAATAAAGTAAAAAAAAAAATCAACTAACATCAAAAATACAATACCAAACAGAAATCATAAGACTAAAAATATAATAAATGAGAAAAGTATTAGAGAGGTTTAACAACAGACATGATGAATCAGAATAATGCAACAGTAAACTTGAAGACATGGCAGTGGAATTCAATAAATCAGAGGGGTATAAAAAATAAGAAAGAAGCTTTAAGGAATTATGGGACACCATCAAGTGAACAAGTATTTACATTAAAGAGATCCAAGAAAGTGAAGAGAGAAAAATACAGAAAGAAGTTTTTGAAAAAATAATTGCTGGAAACTTCCCTAGCCTGAGGAAATATACAAGCATCTAGATCCAGAAATCCTAGAGGTTAAAGATAAATCTAAAGAAATCCACTATGGAAAATAGTATAAAATTTCCTCAAAAAATTAGAAATATATCTACCATATGATTTAGAAATTCCCGTTATGGATATATATCTGAAGGGAATGAAATTGTTATCTTAAAATAATAGAAGCACCTCCATGCTTATTGCAGAATTATTTACAATAATCAAGACATGGAAACAACCTAAGTATTTATTGTTATATAAAAGTATAAACAAAATGTGGTATTGTGTACACATACACACATAAACACACATGCACATGCATGCACACAGACAAACATAAAACACTGGAAATTACTTAACCATAAATAAGGATAGTCTACCTTTTGAAACAATGTGAGTGGGCCTCAAGGACATTATGCTAGGTAAAATAAATCAGACAGAGAAAGACAAATACTTTATAATCTCATTTGTGTGTGAAATCTTTATAAAAAAAGAAACAAAAAAGCATAGATTTATGAATACAGAGAATGAATTGGTGATTGCCAGAAGTAGAAGTAGAAGCAGAGCTTGAAATGAGTGATGGTGATCAAAAGGTACAAGTTTCCTGTTATAAGATAAGTAAATTCTGGTAATGTAATGTACAACATGACTAGTATATTGAATAATACTGTATTGTATATTTGCAAGTTACTAAGAAATACATCTTAGAAGTTTTCATAATGAGAAAAAATGTGTAATTATGTAAAGTGATGGATGTTGACTAAACTTATAGCAATCATTATATATGTATACATTATTATGCTATATACTTAAATCTAATATGATACTGAAAAATACACTAACAAAACAACTCAAGTTATCCCAAAAAATTTTATATAGAATATACATAATCAAATTTTTAAAAATGAAATAATCAGTCAAGCAAAGAAATAAGACAACACAAGCAAAAAATCAAGAGAAATATAAGATTAATAGGACCTAAAACACAAGGGAGTCAAAGAAAAGGGTTGTCAAATTGTACTTTAAAATAGCTATAAATTTTTATGATATTATAAACAGCACAAAAATATGATTGATAATATTTTACAAAAACTAAATTATGTTACATATGGTAATTTTAAAACTAAAATCTATAATAACTGAATTAATAGGTTTAAAAGCAACTTAAAGGAGATTTAGTGATATAAAAGAAACAACTCTCAATATCTTCAGAGTGCTAAGTATATTTTAAAAGTAACAACCATACATATATATATATATATATATATATATATATATATATATATATAGTTAGAATTAAAAAATAAACTTAGGCCAGCTGTAAAAATTCAATATGCAAAAACAAGTGATTTTATATTTCCTACAACAAATATATATTGAAAAATTTATACCACTTAATTAGCAACTAAAAGTACCAAATCCCAAGAAATACTTCTACCCAGACTCATCCAGAGAAAACTATGTAACATTATTAAGAGAGTTTAAAAAATAAAAAACAAAGCAAATGAATAGACAGACTAAATTCAAGGATGAAAAGTCTAGAAGAGTTAATGATACCATTTTCTCCAAATTGTTTTCTTTGAATGCATTCTAAATTAAAATTCCAGGAAATTATTTTTCTGGCAATCAAATCAATGCTAAAGTTTATATGAGAAAGCAAAGGACAAAAAAAAATACCAAAGAAAATGTTAAATAAGAAACAGAAGGGAAAGAAAGGAGAAAAATAAAAAAGGACTTGCTTTACTGAGTAACAAGGCATATCATAATGTTACAATAGTGGGAATAGTTTAGTCCTACAAGACTAGACATACATACTAATGGAACTCTGTATAGATTCCAAAGAGAGACTCATGCAAAATCATCTAATTTATAACATAGATGAACCCTTATATCACTGTAAAAATAGAAGTATTTTCATTGAAATACTGAGGTAATTGAAATAGCATTATGAAAAAAAAATTAAGGAGCTATTCCATTACCTCACTTTATACACAAAATCACTTCCAGCTAAGTTTTGTATTTTATTGTTAAATTTGGTGGGAAAAAAAACAAAATAACAATAGGAGCTATCACACATGCCTAAGCTTTGTGGTAAGTAAACTTTGTTTTATTGCTATAATAAGCAAATCAATAAAATCTACCCCAGAATTAAAATATTGATTAAAATTTACTTTAAAATGTACTACCACTATAAAGAATAAAAGGAAAAATACAGTTAGTCAAAAGGCAAGCCAAAATTAGATAATTGATAATAGATGCATTTACAGAAAAGATCCTTTACACATCATTAAGAAAAATATAGGCAAATTGATTCTATGATTGGTAATACATTTTATAAAAGTTATTTGAAGGCTATAAAAGCATGTTGATTAACCTTGTTAGTCATGAGATAAATGTGAAGTAAACTACAATTAGATAGAGTTACTGTTGTAGATTGTTCATAAAGTTCACTGTAATTATTTCTATTCTTGTAGTCATGTTCCTTTACAATGTAATTTAAAATTTTTGTGTCAAAACCCAGAATCTGTTTTCCCCAACTTTAATCTGGGCTGGTCTTGTTACTTGCTTTAGGCAAGGCAATGGATCAGAAGCGATACTGTGCCAGTTCAGAGCTTAGACCTTAGGAGACCGAATGCTTTCACTTTCTCTCAAGATCCTAGCCAGTTACTGTGTGAAAAATCCAGTCTACCCTATTAGTCAATGTCAAACCAGACTGCAGGAAACCAAAACGTGCAGTAGAAACTGAAGGCTTCCCAGGTCAACTAGCTCAAGCTGGCAGCTGTCTGCAAAAGCATTAGTGAGCCTAGTTAGAACCAAAAGAAACACTCAGCCCAAAGTAATGATACTCAGTTTCAAGACAAATAATCGGATATACATGTGGGGATGGGTTGTTACGCAGTAAAACCAAACTAATAATATGAAATACCACATTGGTTTTTAAAGATGACATTTTAGAATATGAAACAACAGTACTTATTCAGTGATGCTGGAGTGGTGATTGGTAGCAGTACTTTAAAAAAGTTTTGGGCATTTTTTTTACTAGATATGTGTGTATATTCACATACACTATGGCAGTACTAAATATGAATATATACCTATGCATACATGTAGTTTCCAATATTAAACTTAGATTGTGTCTCCAAATATGTATCTATGTGCCCCAAATACCATGCACCAACATGTTCATAATAGGAAGCCAAAAACTCATGATAAATTAATTATGGATTCTTATAATACTGTACAATAAGCTATCAAAACAAAATACAGTTCTTCCATACATATGATTTTGAGTGCAAGAAGGAGAAACAATAAAATTTATTCTGTACTTTTCTTAAGGTTCAAAAATAATCAGAACTAACCTGGTGATTTAGAAGGTGAGGTAGCATTTACAGGATGAATCATGTGACATAAAGGGATCACAAGAGGGTTTCTATAATTCTAGTAAGATTCTCTTCCTTCATCTGGATGACAGTTTATATGGATGTGTTCCCTATAGGAAAATTATTGAAATGTGCTCTTATGACTCCTGCACTATATTTCTTATATAATTTTTAATTCAAATTTGTGAGACTTACAGTTTTTAGAAATAAAGTTCCATTTTACTATAATATCATAATTCTCCTATAATGTGTGTGATTGCATTAAGAAAGCATCATTTGTAAACCATCTTCTAGAAATTCAGACCAGAAAAACAACTCAGTACATTTTACTATTATTTTACTCTACATTAGCATTTGGAAGTTTGAATGTTTGTTTCTTTGTTTTGTTCTGTTCTGTTTATTTCCTTAAAAAACAAACAAACAGGGCCATTCCTCTCTAGACATGTTGTTTTTATTCAGACCTGGTTATCATTTCTTCATAAAAATCAGCTTTTTAAAATGTAATCGCATCTCCCTTCAAATGTGCTCTACACTCCATTAAGTCAGTCAAGAATATTTACTGAGTGCTTAAAGCATATCACTTTTTTTATAGAAACAGAAGAGATAAAAAGAAGTGCTTGTTCTGTGCTCACATTCTAATGGAGGTAAATATACATCCAGTAAGTGTGGCAACACAATCAAGCTGTGACTTTTTGTGTAGTTTCAACATTCTTTCTTTCTGCTCCTTAGGTAGCGATGATTACTAGAAGCAGATTATTGTCTTGCTTCTGAGATGCTATATCTGTCTTTATGGCACATTAGATTACTGTCCCCAACTCTATTCTCCTTCTATAATAGAATAATACATCCATGACTGCTGTGCTGACAATTGCCTATGCATTCTGTGGAAAAGTGAATTCTTCCTACCTCCTTACACATTGGGTTTGGTCATGTAACATGCTTTAGCTAATAGTATGTAACTAAATGAAACTTGCTGCATCCCTATAGAAGCACTGAGTAAAATTGCATGGTTAGGCTCTGCTTTTCTTGCTCCTGTCCTTCAACATGAAAAAATATTTCCTAAATAATGGTTATTAGTTCCATCTGTTTCTTTTACAAAAGAAAGATTAGTACGGAACTGAGTACAGCCCAGCAAAACACAGTTAAGCACAGCTGAACTCAGTTGACCTACCCTAAAAGGTTACCCAGAGCCTTCAAATAATGTGAGCCACAATAAATGTTTTTGTTGTATGCCAAATAGATTAAAAGTTATTAACTTTTGTATCAAAATCTGCTAACTCATATTACATAAATTCAAATCTGAAAACTAACAGAGAAATGCCTGCTGAATTACTAACCATACCCTCTCCTTGTGCTCAAAATCTTTTAAAAAATCTCTTTGCAACTAGTCTTTTATTTCACTTGAGCTATCCAAAAGAAATATTTAACATGATGTAACCTCTTGATTGCTTTAACTTTTGAATGTTCTTTAAAATTTTAAGGTGAATATTTATGTTTGGCTAAGATTTAAAACAAAGTTTTCATAAACTTGTCAGAGAAAAAAATCATGGATATAATTTGTCTGTGAACTCACCCACGTTAGAGGATATTGTTGAAAAGCCATTTCTGGCTTAGCTGTTCTTCACTCACTACTGCAAATTTATATGTATTTATAGAATCTGTGTGGTAAAAATTCAGAAGCTATTATTACTGACTAGTGCAAACACAAAAACGTGTTTACACAATTGCGATAGAATGTTTTTTTAATAGATTAAAAAATAAAAAATCAGAAATTTTTTGTTTAATTTGGTGCTTAAGGAATCTTCATGTTGTTGATCACTCTGTTGGTGAACTAATACAGCATAAGTGAATGATAATTCATTCTTCTATAATTCAGTACTTACATTTATTCAATCAAAATATTTGCCTAGACAGAACACAGACCCATCTCTGGGTCTGTGGGTCTGCATTCTGTCTTTCTGTGTTGGAGCGCTTTCTCCTTTGAATTTTCTGTCCCTAAATATAATCTCTTTTCATCTGTTCTTCTACCTTCTAGAAACAACCAGGCTTCACTATGTTTCTGATTGCTTGTATTAAGCTTTTCCATGTGATTATGTATCCTGTATATAGTATAATTCTCTTCAACAGGCACAGCTAATTAAGTTCTGTAATCAAGGACACTTCAGCCAAGAGCTAATTTAAAAATTAAATGCTGAAAACAGAGCAACATAATTCACTCTACAATTAAACGATTAGATATGAAGGAACTGTGGCATATTTTGTCTGCTGTTATAACATTAGAAAATATTCACAATGAATGTTAATATTTTCCTTTGTAACATTGGACCTATTAGAGTAGCCCCCTAAGTCTTTTGATCTAATCTGACCAGCTTTAGGTATTTTCCAGCAGGTAGCTTTAAACTCTCTCTATATGTTAAGTTCACACTGAAAGGACCCCCCGGCAACATTGTCTGTAGTTTCCAAATGATCTGTTTCCATGCTGATGTGAATTTGGTAGTCTTGTAATTGTAATGCTGAGCATGCCTTGGCTATGTGCTCCTTCTCCAAGCTATTTTCTTCCCTTCTGTCACCTTCCATTCTACTTTTCCCTCCTTCAAACATCAAAGCATGTCTAACACATCTCAATATATTCTGCTGCCTATCAAAATTAGCGGACTATCCCCTCCGGTGCACTGTGGGATTTTGCATTTATTTATATAGCTAGTTCTCTGAAGTGACTATATATGGACTGGGATTTGGGGAATTTAATGGATTCTGTCTTATTTATTTGGAAGAATAGTCAACAAAGTAGTAATTCTAAAGTTTTAATGTTAGTATCATTCTATATAAAATGGTAATTAAAGCCTTTCTATTGACTGGTAATATGTTGTTTAAAACTACTCACTTTTATGTGAAAATGAGAGCGCATTTGGAAATGTGGACATCTCATTTATAAACCAGCCAACAAAAAAAGAATGAATTATGAAATATTTACATACTAAAATCATTACAAGCAAAACCTACACCAAGATACAACTGATAGTACCTATTAAGCTTAAAATTATTTTGAATATAAGATAGACCCTATATTGTTTCCAGCAATATAATTAAATTTGAATTAGTTGATACTGCTTGAGGACCAGTTTGTTCTTTAAAGCATTAATGGGTAATCCAAATAAAGTTTGGTTCTAGAAAATATAAGTATAATTAAAGCAATCTTATTAAATTTTAGTAATCTTGTTAAAAATTAAGCTTTAGGGACAAAAATAATAAGCCATACAAACCTGTGTTCAATAAGAGAAAGACCTGGGTGAATTTCACAATGGCTGTGCCCCTCCACCCAAATCATAGAGGAGCTTCCTCTAGATTCTGCAGTCCCTCCCTGTGAGAACCTGGTAGGATTCCTGGATGGCAAGTGTGCAGAAATGAAGATGCTCTATGAGTGTGGTCCTTAGGAGAGCCTCTTATTTGTATTCCTAGCCAATACTCAACTTTCAGCGTTTTGTCCAAATGTCTGCTTTAATATCCCAGCAACTAAGTGGGCATTGAGCGGCTGCTTCCCAGGGCAAGCAGATGCTCCTGCTGTGTTTCTCCTTGTAAGTGCCTATCCTTCTAAATTTGTCACTGGTAGTTTGCCCTGTTCTTTCTGTTCTCTTATGCCCCCCCCCCAAGTCATTGATTTTAAGTCTTCCCTGTTATTTCTTGTAAGGGCAGACTTGACTTCTTCACAACTCTACATGTACAGGATGATGCTAGTACACTACATATATTTTCATAGTGATTATGGTGTGATTATTTTCCACATTAAGATTTTGAAATTATTTGTAATGTCTTCCCAGTGAGAATGTAATATACTTTTTTCTGTAATAATTAGGAAATAATTTGTTAGTGATTTGTTGCAAAACATTTTTCATAAACCTATGAAATATTCCTATGCAGGGTGGGAAAAAGTAGGTTTACAGCAGTGAATATGTGAAACACTGAGTTTACTCTTCTATTACTATTTATTATTTATTAGTTTTTATACAAACAACTGTAAACCTACTTTTGTCCATCCCTGTATACATTGAAATATCTAATGCACTACATTCTCTTTTTGTTTATTTTTTCAAATTATATTCTTTATTGGCTATGATACATTTGTGTCTTTTTTTTTTTTCTTTGAGCCATGCCTTGTGTATTAGTCAGTGTTTTACATAGAAATACAATTAATAGGATGGATGAATATGGTTAGAGAAAGAGATTTATTCTAAGGAATTGGATCATGTGATTATGGAGGCTGACAAGTCCCGAGATCTGCGATCAGCATGTTGGAGAGTCGGGAAAGCATGGCATAGTTCATCAACTATCCTTCATTAATCTTTGTCCTATTTTCCTCAATAGCACATGTGTTTACTTATTATAATTTTTAAAGAGTTTTAATAAGTAATATGGAAAGTTTTCATTCCATTATAGTTTTATCAAGAAACCTAATTAATTTTTAGCAGATTCAATTTATAGCCACCTTGAAAAGTGACCTCTCAGAAAGCTTTTGAGATAATTAATACAACATCATGTTATATAACTTAATTTAATTCAGGAAATATGTTTTATATCTGAATAATAACATCTGTATGTTTATTTTTGGAATATTCTTCATGATTTTTATGCTGCTTTAAGTATTATATTTTCTGCATTCTATATAATTATTTATATTGTATATGAGCACAACTGTTATATATTTCATTTATTTTTTGATTCTCTACTAATTCTGACATCCATTTTTAATTTACCTTTTTATATTGAAGAAATGTTACTGCCAAAACTGAGACTAAATTTACACACCAGAACAGAGAACAGCACATGAAAATGAGACAGTGGATACAACTCAAGCAAACTCTTCCTGATGAAACAAAACAGAACAAAAATAAAAATATTTTATGAATTTTGCAAAGTATTTATTCACCTTCATCAGGATAGGAAATATTTTCACTGGATAAAAACAGCAATCATGCATATACTTAAGGTTAGTACTAATGTCAACAAACTTAAGAGATATGTACAAAATAATAAGGCAGTCACCCCCTGGCTGGTTTGGCTCAGTGGACTGAGTGTCGGCCTGCGAGCTAAGTGTCGCTGGTTCGATCTTCCAGTCAGGGCACATCAGAGAAGGAAAACTCTGACTCCGAAAAACCTCCGCTGCCTTGCGGCATACCTCTTCAGGGGAAAGGCTAAGGGAGTAAACCCCGACAGAAAATCCAGAGCCGGAGTCCCTAAGGCGGTTTGATGTTGTAGTCAACACCGGCAACTCCTGCGGCGCACCTGAAGCCAAGCTGTATTGACTTCGTCTTTCCCTTGGACCCTTCAGCTGCGAAGAGAGGGGGGGTCTGCTGCATGGGCAACAGCAGACCCTCCATATCACCCTGCCCAGGCTCTGTAGCTTCAGCTTCACTGGAGAGGACACTCCAGCGTCATCGCAAGATGTCGATTCAACACGGGAGGAGACAGATACCGTGTCACTCCCGAGTCGGACTGCACAGCCATTCTTGGCGGTGCAGATAGACTCTTAAGAAGCTACACCATCGTCTCTCGAGACGGACGGCTGCCGACAACGAATAAGGCAGTCAAATGCTGTTGTATATCAACTTTAAAGTTTACCTTAATATTTCAAAAACTTATATTCTATTTTCTTAAAATAAAAATACAAATTATCTTATACAGAAAATTTTAAAGCATAAGAAAATTCTACAGCATAAGAAAATTCAATTGTTCTGTGAGAATTTTCATTTTATTATATTTAATTACTTTTAACTTTTCTTATAAATAAAGTAATCCATGAACAATCACTCTCTTTGCTTCACATACTCATTTTTTCTATGATCCCTTCACATTTAGTTTTTCTTTCAGATCAACACTCATTTTTCCTTCCTGCTTATTGCCATACAATTTGAGAATTTAATATAAATGCATAATTTCATAAAATTAACAGCTTATCCTGTAGTTCATCTATGGAGTTCCTATACCATGGGCTCCACAAGGCAATGTAATGAGGCCACAGACGGTCTGATTTGCTTGACTTACAGGACTCTCACTCTCCATTTTGAATAATTCAGCATTTAACACATTTTTAAAATAATACTTTATTACTGTTTATACTAGTTCATATTATGAATTGGTTTGTAACTATCTTTTGGGAAATTATAGCTGATGGTCAATTATTTTTTTATAGATCTGACTGCCTTTGATAAACTAACTTAAATTTTATATTATTTGGTTTGTAACATTCTGCCTTTATTCTATAAATATACATAGACACAAAAAAGATGATTTCTCCCTGCGATGTGAGGATACAACAAAAGACTGCATTCTTCCAGCCAGGAATGGGGTTCTCACCAGACACCAGACATGCTGGCACCTTGATTATGGACTTCCCAAGCCTCCAGAACTATGAAAAATAAATGTTGTTGTTTAAGCCACATAGTTTAAGGTAGTCTGTTATAATAGCCTGGACTAACAAAGACAGATCTCTTAGTCAGTTATGGCTACATAACCATCTTAATATAATTTAACTCTAACCAACATCAACGAGTTTAAAAGAAAAAAATAATCAAAATAATCATGTAAAAGAATTGTATATTTAAAAAGTTTTATTTTTACGTAGCTTATCCCACATTCCTGTCTTAAAATATAATACAATTTTCAATACAAATATACTGAAATTAAAAGTGGAAATTTTTGTCTGGGGTAGTAATTTGGAGCAAAATGTCTAAATAAATCCAAACAACCCGTTAAATTCTCCTCTTGTTCTATGTAAGACAACCATGACAATTTGAATTGGAAGGTCCCAAACATGAATTCTATTAAAATAAATGTTAGTTCATATTGTTGATGTTACAATAAGTTGGAATATAATTGCAGCCAATCTAATGGTTTCATAATCTCCTTCATTTTATTGTCTGTTACGACCTCTCAGTACTAAAATTATAGAAACTACCAGGGAAGAAACCTATTAGCTTTATTACTTTTCCTTATTGTGTGACTTCCTTTGTAGTGCCATTTCTCTCTTTTCCATCAAAATATAGCACACACAGACACTTTCAGCACTGACTTCATTTAATAAGAGAATTAGTTAACTTGTAGGCTATTAAAATAATCATTACACATGGTTTCACTTTGGGCTATTTATCCAAGACAAAATGTAATAGTGTAGTAACAGCTGTTCTGTTCTAAGTACAAGTTTTCTATTTTAATCTTAGTTTGGGTGATTATATACTATGTTGCCCCAAAATCTGTCAAAAATTGAAAATGTTTGTTATTTACTTGTTCTGACTTCTGAGCCAAAGAAGTATTAACTAGGACTGTTCTGGAGTGAAAAATAATCAAACTTTTAGCCTGCTAACTATCTTACTTCCCTCTTGACCAACGGTCAGGAAACTTTTCCTGTGTAGGACCAAATAATAAATAGTTCATACTTTGCAGATTATAAGATTTTTGTTGAAGCCACTCTGCTCAAGAATTGTACTGTGAAATAAGTCATAGACAATATTGAAGCAAGCTGGCACATCTGTGTTCCGATAAATACATGGTAGATTTTGCCCATGGGCGCCTAAACCTTTTTAAATTCCCTTCTACTCTTTTTTTTTTTTTTTTTTTGCTTTTTGCTTTTTGCTTTCCCATAGCATTACATATTCAACTATAAATCTCAAAACATGCCTTTCACACAGATATCTTCCCAGTATTCAAAATTACTGTATTTTGTTTTACTGTATTCTCAACACCTCTACTTTGGTGTCTGATAGGCATTCTCACACTAAACATGTCCAAACTGAAAACTTGATATATCTTTATGCAAATATGCTCCTTCTAGGATGAAAATAAACAGAAGCAATATGCTTTCAGTTTCTCAGGCTAAAAAGACTAGACTCATCCTTTAGTCTTTTTTCTCTTTCACTCCAGAATCAATTGACCAGAAATTTCTATAGGCTCTACCTCCATAATACATCCAGAATCTGAACTTTTATCATCACCTCATTGCTACCATTTTAGTTTGAACCACTATCTCCTCTCTGATATATTAAAATAGCTTTTTAATTTTGACTGATCTAATAAGTTTAGAGTTCATATTTTAATATTAAGAATATGCCAAAAATAAATTAGAGAAATCCAGAAGGAAGTTGGATTCTTGTATGTGATAAAATATGTTACCTACTTTAGATTTTAACTAGACAGTAAAATAAATGACCATTATAGTGGTATTTTTTAGTTACATTTTCCTATGTGAGTTTCAGAATTGTTGACACAGGACAGTTCCTGTGTAATGACAAAAACAGAAGTCTGGCTTTTTATAGACGAAGGGATACAAGAAAGTAAAGGTAGTAAATGAAGACTAATCTGTAAGAAATATTTTTTAAAGAAATAAGAAATAAAGCTGTAAATGCAACTTTGAGATAGAGTTGTTTAAATACTGCAACATTTTTCAATATTGTTTATGCTGTTACAGTTTTAACTTCCCCCCTTCGCTCCCCTGCATCCAGCTAACCCCTATTTTCATAGTCAATCCCCACACTGTAGTCAACATCCATGGGCCCTTCATATATGTTCTTTGATTAATCCCTTCACCCTCTTTTAAATAGTCCCCAGCTTCCTCTTCCCCTTTTACTGCTGTGAGTCTGTTCCATGATTTTATGTCCCTGGTTCTATTTTGCTCATTAGTTTATTTTGTTCATTACATTCCTCTTATAAGTGAGATCATATGGTATTTGTCTTTCACCAACTGGCTTAATTCATTTAACATAATAATCTATAGTTCCAAACATGTTGTCACAAAAGGTAGGAATTCCTTCTTTTTTCTGCTGTGCAGCATTCCTTTGTATAAGTGTACCACCGATTTTTAACCCACAAAAAATTTCTAGTTAAAACTAGAGAGAATTATGCTTAGTGAAATAAGCCAGGCAAAGAAAGAAAAATACCGTATGATATCAACTAATACAGGAAACTAAGGAACAACACAAACAAATAAACTGAATGGAACAAGGAACAGAATAACAGTTATTACGGGAGAGGGGGGTGGAGAGAAGGGGGATAAATAAGGGAAGGGTTTAGTCAAAACACGTGTATAAATGACTCATGGACATGGACAACGGGGAGGATATGATTGTGGGAGAAGGGGTGGGCTGGGTGAGGGAGAGCAATGGGGGAAAAATGGGATAACTGTAATTGAAAAAGCAAATAAAAAATTTATATATAAAAAAGAATAAAGCAATATTTTATTTTACCTTAAAAAATTTTAGTTAGTATAGTCACAATACATAGAATTTTGAGATACGTGTATTTGAATTATGTTATTTGTAAAACCACAACTTTACCACTTTTGACACATACCATTAAGAACTACGCATTTTTCATTAGTTAAAATAAAAATTAATCAAATTACAAATGTGACTTTCACGGTTTTAAACTTCAGGATTAAAAAAAGATAGATTCCTACTTTTACATTGATTTGGAGTAGTTTCCTCTTCTACAGTATAATTTCTTTATTACTAGATCACATCATTAAATTAATCACCCACTCAAATCCTTTAGGTGATTTTCTTATGCAGTGTTTCAATATATGATACTCATCTCATTTCAAAAGTTTTAAGACTCACTATAGATTCCACGTAATAATAGTATGCTAAAGTAAAGATAAATAAATTTTAGATATGTATATTGAAATCAATATCTAACTAAAAAAATATGGGGATGATAATTTAATTTTTTTACTATTATAATCTAAAGTTATTAATATGAAGAATTTTGCTATGGAAAAATAAATAATTTTAAGTTTCACTTTTATAATTTCTATAGATCAACAGCTGATTATCTTGTCAAAATAAACAAAAGACAGTAATATTGTTTATTAAGAAATCTAGTAATGCCATCAACTTTTATTTTTAAAAAGCTATTTATTTTTTAAAAGTAAGAGAGAGAATGAATCTTGTAATAATCACTATACTAGCATATAGTTGAATAAATAAATTTTAATATATTTTTGCTCATAGATGAAGGTTAACAAAACAGAAAGAATAAAAACTATGCTATATAAGCAGTATACTGTTAAAAGAAAAACACAAATATAATATGACAGCATTATTTTAAAAAAATTAATATCAAATCAAACATCAGATGACTGAAGGTGACATTTATAATAAGTAAAATTTCAATAAGAATAAACCTATTAGCTGTCTAGACAGTCACTTAAGCCTCATGCTTAAATCACATCTTCAGTAATTATGCTTGTGATAAGTAAGTCACCCAGTGGTGTTTTGGATTGAATGGCTTTTATTACTATTATTCTTTTATAACCATACTCATCAAATAGTGTTAATTTTAAGCACTTCCATGACAGTTATGCTCTGTTTCATTCTCTGATTATTTATTTATGGGCACCATCTTACTCAAGGTTACCATTAGATAATATACAGGATGGGGCGAAAGTAGGTTTATAGTTGTGAGTATGACAAAAGAGTTTATTCTTATATTATTATTTATTAACAATTATATTATTTTCCATATAAACAACAGTAAATCTACTTTTGTCCATCTCTGTATTGTCAAAGGTTGATTCGACAAGTTATAGTATTTATTTTGATTGTAAATGAAGCCCCAGAATAATTACAAAGAAAGACATCATTATATTGGCAAGCTCTTTGGCAGGCCAATCTTAGTTACCACTCCATAAGACACAGGAAGTAGACAAACAGGGAGAGGGAGACAAATAAATAAGAAGGATGCTTGGGCAATGCTCCAATTATTCTATAATTCAGTTCATATCAAATAAGCTTTTGGTTGAAGATTTCCTCCTTTATAACAATTTACTTTAAATTTTGATCTATACATATTCTGATGCTGCCTTATAAGCTGTGGAAGAGAGACGCTTATGTCTTTAAGGGCATGGCACATTTTTAGAAATGTGTTACTTTCTCTTATATCTACTCAGATATCTGGGGGATACCTCTATATTAAATAGTGCAATAATCTGATACCAAAAGCTTAACATGAAAGCACATGGCCATTGGTATTCTAAAATAAATTTAGCATGAAATCAACAATCACAAACACTAAGTACAGGTAAATAATGCCTTGCATACGTTATGGAAACATGAAGTCACAGAGTGGTGTCCTTAACAGTCCCAGGACCTTGGAGTCACATACATGAATATGAATTCCAGTGTTGTCAATGGGAAACTATGTGGTTTGGGCACTTTAAATTTTGTTTTAATCTCAGTTTTCACACATGTTATATACAGCTACCAATACCTACATCATAGTTCAAGATAAGTTCCTATAAAATTCTGGGTTTATTGTAAGAGTAAATAAATATGTGTTTTCTTCACTCTCTATGTCACACAAATCTAGAGTCCCACAAGTTTATCATCCTGATTTCAGAGATCTACATACTATAGCCTTTGATAGCAGAGATCTCTGTAGGAATGAGGCAACATAATAAGAGACCCAACTTTGTCCTCTACTATTTATTAAGCATATTCTAGTAATATATGAAGGATGGAAAGGCCTTTGTTCCCTCATATATCCAATAGAATTAATTGTATCAGTTTCTCAGTTTGTGAATTAAAAACATATGACATGTTTCCATGATACCTGGCTTTTTAAGTGATAACGCATATCTGTTTTACTCTTATTCTAAGAAATTCTATTCTACCTTTCCATCCCTTTTCAAGAATTGGTTGCTCTCCCAACAGTCTTACACTTCGAGTGGAGAATTGGCTGGACATCCTTTTTATTTTCCAAATTATTTTCAGTAGGCTTTGATTAAGATGACAGTAAATCTTAAGGGTGTGTGTGTATTTCACATATGTATATATATTCTCTTTTAGGTAATATAAATTTTGCCAAATGTCTTATTACCCCTTATATATAAGTCTTTGTCATTCACTCATTCTGAGCAATACTGAATCTTTTGCATATTCTTGAAATCCTCCTTTTAATTTCCCTATACACAAACAGTTAAGGAGAAATCTACTTTGTATCTCAGCATTCTTGTTCTATGTAGACAGGTAAACACTAACACTTTTGGCCAAAACAATATTGAATGTATTCTAATTTGTATTGGACTTGGCATTCTACCAAAGATAATCTATCTCACCTAAAAATATCAAACTAAATCTTTAAACAGCTCAAATCTGTGACAATTCATGAGCTCATAAATAAATGTGAGACAGTGAGGCATATATAAGAGATATAAGCTAACATTTATAATATGTTATTAATTTTAATAAATTAGTCACTAGAATTACCCAAAATTATGTATATATCCTCAACTATAAGGTAAGTTCAATCACTACAGAAAGTTGAATAAACTTTTTAAGCTTACCATTCTGTTTGATTTTGATAGTCTAGTTGTAGTGTCCAAATTAATCCATCAGTTTCCTAACAAAGACAGGAGACTCGTATGCTTTTCTAATGTTATTGGGTTGGGTGAACATTTAGGGGCAGTGTTTAAGGAGATGTAGAAAACAAATATCAAATGACAGAAAGAAAAATGAAAAAGTTGCTGAATATTCCATGTATTTCTCACTGTTGTCTACTGTATCACAGTGATGTCCATGCAAGTTAACACACCTGTGTAATGCAATAACCCTACCTTAATAAGTCACTCTATTGCTACTTGAATAACAGCATACAGAAGAAAGAGTATGTTTTTCTAAATTTTAAATCTGAATAAATATGCCATGATTTAATATAAACCAAGCTCTTTAATCTAATTATAATGAAGACAGTACTCTAGGTTTACTCTACTGATTCAGACTATGGTGCATAAGCATTTTCCTTGGACGTAACCTTACCTAACTATGCTGTTAATGCAGGGTTACAGGGTATCCTGCAGTAAGCCTACATGTGCACAGGTATTAGAAAAGGTTCAATTCTACTGCCTTTGCCCTGTTACTTGTTGACATAACCCTCTCTTGTGATTTTCAGACACTAAATCTAACATTTAATATGCAAAGCAAAAACTAAGGCATAAATTTAACAAGTATAAATCATTTTCAAATACATTCCTTTGTGGTCTATACAGTCAGCAAATATAGCTTTAATTCAGCTTTAATTCTCCTAATACCACAAAAACTAAGAGAGCCATTCTTGTGAGATATTACTTACCATTAAGAAAGGCAGATGACAAAGGGGAGGGATATGATTGTGGGAAAAGGGGTGGGCTGGATGGGGGGGAGCAATGGGGGAAAAAATAGGACAACTGTAATTGAAAAACCAAATTAAAAAAAATATATATAGATATATATCATTAAAAATGTAAAAAAAAAAAAGCAGATTATTGGGAATGATTCTTTTTGTTTGATCTCTAAAATTAGGGCTAACATCATGCCCTAGTTTTAAAGATCAAAAGACTCAGGTGACAAATAGGGTAAGTGATTACACAAAGCCACATGGCTATTAAGGGTAGACTAGGGACCAGTAGCCTTGCCCCACTGATCCAGTGCTCCTTCAGTCAAAACATTATATTTACCTAGGATCCTACTTTATGAAATGGACATTTAATCTCTATAATTTATAAGCGGCTCATATCTGCTGCTTGAAAATATTTAATTTTTTTGTAGTTAGCATACTTAATTGTAAATCATTGGAAATGAGTAGAGAAATATAAATACAAGGGGCCAACATTAAAGTTTCAAGTTAAGTCTTACAATTAATGCTGGATTGTTAACTCCATTTTATTTTGGAGTAACTAAAAATTAAACTCTAAATGTTTTGAAAAAATCACAAAGATGTTTCTGTTAAGATGAAGGCATTACCTTGAGAAATAACCTATATCTGTAAATAAATTTGTTGAATATATGAGCTCCACTATAGAAACATTAATAAATTAGTGTTTTTGAAGGACTCTATTTAATTGATCAGTGCATTCTAATTATGAGAGAAAAATACAAAGTATATACAAACAATTAGACAAATGTACATCAGAATATTAGATTTATCCAAAATGTAGCTAAGAATTGACTCTCATTCTAAATAGGACTTGGAAATATTCTATAATTGCTTATGCCAAAAGAGCAAGTCAGAAGCCTTTAGTGAAAACACACAGAAAATATAAAAACTTAGCCAAAGCTTTTAATTTTGCCCAGTGGGGCTTGTTCATCCATAAGTTAAAGGTTGTATCTTCCACAGTGTATCCATTAAGTGTAAATGAAATCGATATACCCAATATTTGCAACAAGGGCATACTGAACGATTGAGAACACCTTACTTGATTAGTTGATTTTGTAGAATGCTTCACTCTTAGTCCTCCAAATGCCTACCCTTAGGATTGTATACTGTGTGGAGGTTGTATCTTTAAATGATATTTTTATACAACATAAATGAATAACCTGATCCCATTTATAGTAGATTTCCCTCTGAAATCTCAGGGCTTCTCAAAGCAAAAAATCATATTGTCAAAAGCACCTCTACTTTTTCCCAGGTTTTATTTTTCAAGCAGATTGTTGTGCTTAGACAAAGTAAAAGCAAACACACGGCACTGAGAGACATATAAAAGAACTATGCTTTCTAGACTGCCTAATGGTCTCTTTCCCTCTGCCTGCCAGCTGCCACTTTTTGCTGCTATTGGGATAAGCCTGTATGTGCCTCATGAATAGGGGATGCATTTATGGTGAAGAAGAATTCACAATAAATAACTGATTACAGGAACTGGTATCCTAACTCACACTCTCAGGCATTGTCAAAAGTGTCAGCTGTTCCTGGAGACTCCCAACGGTCTGACGTCAAAGTCCCCTCCAGGAGCTGTTTTTTCTTCCATTTTGGCTGATTTCATAAAATGTCAAATGCAACAAGCCTGCTGGGGTGAGAAATAATTTAGTCCCAACAAATTTGTGCTTCACTGGCATTTCCTCCCTGTTATTGTACCACTAGGTTTTATTAATGAGGCTTAGCATGGTTCCAGGCTTATTATGCAACATCAGAAATGGAAAACTTGTTTTCTGAGGGGGCATTTGGCGTCCTGACATTCAGACACCCAGCCCTCAAAAGAGTAGTAGCAAAATGACTCAAGTGCCCTAAAATGAAGCCAAAACCTACGTTTATTCTACATTCCTATTAAAGACTATTCCAAGCAATATTTTCCTGACAAGCCTGTCTTGGCTAGATCCAAAACACTAGAACCCACTGTGAGGATCAGCAGGTCACAGGAGGCAAAAGGTCTGTTCAGCACTTCAGAATCCAGAAGCCTTGGCCACAGTTTTCTCTGGAACAAAGAGGGAAGCAAGTGGTCTGCTGGGTTTTCTTATGGAGTGCCGCTCTGCAAACACTGAGTTGTCTTCCCTAAGGAAATTTTACAGAACTGGCTCCATGTTTTATTACAAGAGATGTGGTGGGGAAAGAAAGCTTTCCATGGGTAAATATTTTGTTCATGTTATAAAGAAATGGTTGGCAACAGTCATCATTCATGTTTAGAAGTATTTACTTCACATGTGACTCACCAGTAAAGATCTACATGCAGTTGTTTCTCCTCTGTTCCTTACACAAAACACCTAGAGAACTCCCTCAATTTTATTTAATTCTTTAGTATAATAGTTTGTTCTAAGACGCAAATTGCCTGCAGAGTATTATTGAGTTAATATCCATCAGACATATCGGAAGTGATGATATATAGCTAAAATTGGAAGCAATAGATAAGATATACACTATAATTTTCTTTTTTTTTCTCTTAAAGACCTGTATAACAAAGCAACCGAGTTCTTTCAATGCCCCAGTGTCCTTTAAGACAGATCCTTATCATACTGTATTTTAAGATAGATGCACAATACACACAGAAAAATGAATCATAAGTATGAACATTGTTTTGACTATCACCACTGCTGGGTACTGAAACAGGCAGTACAGTGTACTAGGAAGTATCTATGAACCAAAAGACTTGACTTGGCTTTCTTCTCCATTATAGGTCTTAAATAACTTTGCCAAGGCATTTAACTTGTTTTCAGTTCCCTCAAACACAGCATGTCTAAAGGCCCTAAAGGAACATGGACTTTCCTCCTGAAATTAACACTTTGTCATTGTAATTAATTTATAATATGTTTAATGAAAATGTTTTGACCCTAGTAGGAGCAGATCCTGAGTGTTTGCTGCTTGCCTAACCTAGGCTGTGACTTATGTTTGTTTTATAAAATACAGTTAGCTTTAGGACTACTCTATTCTGAAAAAAAGTCTACCTCCTATGATGGCCTTCAGGTATCTCTGTTGATCAAATATCTACAGATAATATTAAATGAATATATAAGATAAATATTTAAGATAAAGAATTGTATATATGTGTTCTTCCTACTTTTTCTTTATAAAAACCTACTTTATCACCATGTTTAAACTCAAATTGTTGATGCGAGTCAAACATGAGTTGAAACTTGCCTAACAATAAGAATAAATAAATATGCTTAGTGAAATAAACCAGGCAAAGAAAGAAAAATACCATATGATATCATCTAATACAGGAAACTAAGGAACAACACAAACAAATGAACTATGTAGAACAAGGAACAGAATAACAGTTATTAGGGGGAAGGGAGGAGGGAGGAGGAAGAGAAGGGGGATAAGGGAAGGGTTTAATCAAAGAACCTGTATAAATGACTCATGGACAACGGGGAGGGATATGATTGTGGGAGAAGGGATGGGCTGGGTGGGGTGAGCAATGGGGAAAAAAATGGAACAACTGTAATTGAAAAACCAAAAAATAATAAATAAATAAATAAATAGAAAATAAATCAAGAGTAAAGAAAAAAAGAATAAATAAATAAATAATAAACAATTAAATTATCTTGACCTGTGTTTATTATCCATTAAAATAACATGATATGCTTCTGGGTGTGCTCATGGCTAAAAAAATTACACAATATATCTTGAATTTTATGAAAAAGAACCTTTTCTCTTGACTTCTTTGTCTATGGTTATTTTTATGTACTCAGTGTTATCATTTGATATCTCTAATTATCTGTCATAGGGTAATCTAGTCCCTAGATATCAGTGTACTCTATAGCTCCATCAAAATTCACAATCACCAGTACTGAGATTCTGTTACACAAATTTTATTATCTACTAAACATAGTACTATCTTGACTATAGGAAATAGTTCAAAGCCATCATTGGAGAACTGGCAGTACTTATAAACATGGACATCCAAGAATAGAAAGAGGATTTAAACAGTTGCAGAACTAATCCCCCACCACCCCTTAAAAAAATACAGAGTTCATGAGTTTGAATGTTGAATTGTTCAAGCTTTATAGTAGTCTAATAGTTTATGAATATTCTTACATTCTGTGAAGGAATAGCAAGATTCTTAAGTTCTGGCACCATAAAAGAGAAATAGAAATACCTGATCACCATATGGCTAAGATAAACCATCTAAACACGATTTGGGGGAGAATGAATGAAGACGCCAGTCCTCTGATAGGTGGCAAGGAGAATAGCAGAAATATCTGGCTTTTGATTTCATCAGTGGTTGCAAGCTCCATTCCCAGTGCATAGAGGGCATTGGCACTGGAATTAGTTGCCATGTGAATAAGTCAAGGTCTGGGCTGCAGACGTGAGCATTAGCCAATGGTGGCAGCAGGTGAATTTGTGTTGCTGTCCTTGCTGCTTCTTCTGCAGTGATTTTGGATGTTTGTCAGCACTTAACCTGGGAGCCCTCTTTCCACCACGTTCCTATTATGGTACCTGCACAATGTACTTTATTTATTTATTTCTTACTTAAGTACAGTTGGTATACGATCTATATTAGTTATACTAGTTTCAAGAGTACAATATGATTTTAATAAACTTTTTGTTTCTTCAGCCAAAATCATCTACAAATATGCCTTAATGATGATGCAAATGAGTTTATGTACTATGATTTTTTCCCAACATATTAAACTTCACATAAATAAAATTCTTCTGGAATAAGAGTGTCTGAGTTTAAAACCACAAAATGTGTGTATTAAAGACAGTTACTTAACCTCTATATGATTTAATTTCTTCATATGAAAATTGAGTTAATATCTCACAAATTTGTAGTAATTATTATATGAGGTAATACTGGTTAAGTGTTTATAACATAGTGATCTGGATATAAAAAATAATTAAGATTAGTTAACTGATTAAGTGAGAATAATAATAACAACATATTATGCCAATCAATAATGGAAATCCATACCTAAGCACTTAAATATTCTGATTTTCAAAAAAGAAGCTATCATTAAAATTAAATCATTTAATGAAACTGCTTAGGGCCATGTTATCTCAATTTTTTTCCTCCAAAGCTAATTTTTATACAGTTCCTGTTTCTTTCACCAACTTACTACCTATGAATGTCTTTTCTTTAGGACTTATCTAGCTTCTGTATTAACATAGAAAATAAAAACCTTGTGTCAAATCTTGGTAATATTTTAGGTCCAGTAGAGATTTAAAAAATGCTTAGAAAAGTCTAATAAAACACAATTATGGATCTTCAGTCAACTATTTACATATATAAATAAAATAGATAATAAAACACTAATAACATCCATGAATATAACACAAAACAAAATAAAAAGCAACAGAAAGGCACATAAGTACATATTCACACACAATAGTTAATTTCATTTGCTTAATTATTTAAATAACATTATTTAGACAGATTTTATATTACATTTAAATTTAACTGAATAGAATCAAGACTTTAATACAATTAGTAGACAAAGAAGTATTGTGAAATCTGAGTCTTTAAATATATATACAAATATAGACTCTTGCAGATATTTTAGTAGACTAAAATTACATAGCTTTATGAAATTATTATATATTATATATATTTATGTAATATGTATGTATTTACATACCTATATTTTCTCCTTAAAATCTATTTATTATATCAAAGATAGTAAGAGTAGCAATTAGCCTTAATCCTTTGATCTCAGATATATTTATATAATGTGTTAAAACCAATATGTTTTGATATTTGACCTAGAGAACTACTGCTATTAAAATTTCCATTTTAAAAATATCTCAGTTGGAAAAGGTTGTTAAAAAAACACTTTTTTTCTTTTAAGAATGTGTGTGGTGCACTTAAATATGTAAATGTAAGTGAGTGATTAATGTATTCTCTAAGCTGATATAACTAGAACAGTTTATTCTATAATTAAAAGAATTACTCATCTACTATAACTCAAGTAATGAAATTGTAAGGCAAGGGGAATTATACAATAGAAAATCAGTCTTACTTTGATAGAAAAAAAACAAAAAATAGTCTCCAGATATTGCTCATGGCAAAAACATAAGAATGAGTATTCAAGGGCAGCTAAAAATTAATGGAATATTTCCCTTCAGTATTATTGCCTCCCAGTTTTCCAGGTCAGCTGTCTTTCACTTTTTCTCCACTTTATCTCTTGAGTCATTTAAGTTTGTGATTGAATAATACTTTATAGTTCTTTAAAATGTGTCTTCATATTAAGCTTACTTTGTCCTACTATGATATATTTCAATCATAATAAAGACCAATTATTTTGAAATTAAAGTGGAAGACTATTGAGAAGTTCATAGCCTGCTCCTTTCTATCCTCAATGAACAAAATTATTGAACTCATGTATCTCAATAGTCTAACTAAACCCATGTAATCATTTAAACTTTACTAGAATTTTCTGCTTAAGTTGTCTAAATTTTCTGACTTCACGTTCATTCTCTACTTTGTCTTATTACTATTTATAATTGAGCTCATTTATATCATCTACCAAATTGGTGAACCCTTCAAAGGGAAAATCTGTATTTATCTTTCTTTACTTCATGTCATAGGTGTCACATGGAAGGCACAAAATAACATTTTTACAGTAATCGGTAAATAAATGAATGACTGGATGATTATATACTTGTAGTAAATAAACTGAAAGATTTTTGGGGGCAAAATTTCAACATAATCCACTAAACTTAAAAATTCACAATGTATTTTGACACTTTCAGGAAAATAAAATAATTCATGTTCTAATTTCAGATTCTTCACATTTCATCCTGAAAAGCTCTCTGTCTCCATTTGTTTTTTAATGTGAAAAGTATGTGCTTTGGTTTTTGTAATACTGAAACATAATCTGTGTACTATTGAGAAAAAGATTTAACGATAAATGAACTAGATTATTTTCTTTTAAATGTTTCCTGGGTAACAACATGTGTATAGTTCCATTTATCCCACCAAGGCACCACTTTATGGTACTTTTGCGTAACTTCTTTTCTAAGTGAAAACAATAACAAAAAATAACAATCACTTCAATCCACATGTGTAAGTCGGACAAATCATAATTATAAATATATCAATATTCTAATCATTTGTGTACTTATACACACACATACACATAAAGCCTTTATATATATAAGCAAAAATAAAACACACATTTGCCAATGCATGGGTAATGAAAGCAAACTTATAAAGAGATTCATAGGTCTGGCTGGATTGCTTAATTGGTTGGAGCATCCTCCCATGCAACAAAATGTTGTGGGTTTGATTGTGGGTCAGAACACACACCTGGGTTGTGGGTTCAATCCCTTGTTGGGGCAGGTGCAGAAGGCAACCAATTATTGTTTCACATCAATATCTCTCTCTCTCTCTCTTTCTCTCTTTCCCCTCCTCCTCCTTCTCCCCTTCTCTCTCTCTAGAATCAATGAAAAACATAACCTTGGGTGAATATTAAGTAATAATAATAAATAAAGAGATTCATACATTCCAGATAATAAGCTCTGTATTGTCAATTACATTTTTCATCAAATTAGCTTGAATAATTCCAAGATTATCAATGCCTTTCCTTTACCTCTGGAACTGTATCATGTGAAGGGGGTATGGCAATATAAAACGTTTAGGTTAAAAGTGAAGGCTTCCTACTGTGAAACATAAAAAGCTCACACTGCTATAATCATCAAATACTATTTTTTTCTTCCCATTTATTTTTTCATACTATATGTCTTCTGTGTCAAATGCAACTGTAAAAATTACAGTTAACTCTACTTAAACTAAGCAACAGAGATTTTGTTGAATAATGTTAAGAATTCAATAACTGATGGGAACTTAAAGGTCAGGCTTTATAAACAGTTTTAAGCAAACGCACACACACACACACACACATACAACACTAACCATGCTTAGTAGAAATAGTCTAATTAGGACTTGGCACCTACCACGTTAGAAGACTCACAGTAGCCCTTGGTGCTGCATTCAGTGAACACCCTCTTATTTGCTATAAATGAAACTTTAGCACTCCCTTTGTGCCTCCAACTCCAGATTCAAAATTCTGTGTGGGAGCAACTGATTAGCTGTACCCCAGACAGCTGCCCCAACCTTTGGTCATCCAGGGCAGATAAATAAATGTTAGTCCTGCTATCACTACCCTGATGGCAGGCAGAACACGACATCTCATAATAATACACAAATTGGAGAGTCTTCCAAAACAAGAAAGAAAGCTGAAATAAAACACTCGAAATAAACTAACTGAAATGCCCGTGGCATTCTTCCAAATCTTTAGTTACTACTAACTGCCTACTGAATCTGTACCTCCATCTAAACCCTATTCCTGGGTTTTATATCCTTATATCCAAATACAGATGAATATTTACACATACATCTCAAAAACTTAATATGACACCTCGTGGATTATCCCTTCTTATTCCCTTCCCCTCAACAAAGCTTGCTCCCTTCTCAGCAAAGATTTCACAGTATCCTAGCTGCCTAAATCAAGGACTTACACTAAAAATTGTTTACTCTCTTAACGTTCTACTACATAAAGTGAATTATTTACCAAAATAAACCACTTCTACATTCTACTATCAATTGTCATCATGTCCTCCATTCAAGTCTTCAATATTTGCCAATTTAGCTATGAGAAACTCTTTTGTTTTTTACCTTTAATTTTCTTTCTCTCCCATGTAGTCAGTGTGATCTTTCTCAAACTAAAATCAGATGATGCCAAATACTTTCTTTAGGGGATTCAAAAACTTCTTGTGATTTCAGTGAGTTTGACACATGTTTTATTACTAAGACTCACCTCTCAAAATTTTCTTGGCATCCTACAAACCAAATTAAACCACACTATGTCTATATTTTTAAAATAATAATAATAATAAATAGATTCATACATTCTAGAAAATAAAATGAGTATTATTTTAAAATAATGGGATAAGAAACAAGAAATAAATGATGTTATTTTTGTTAATTGTAAGACACTTTTTTCAATTATATCAAAATATAATAAACATATGTGACTTGTAGCTGAAAAATGCCAATAGCTAGAATTCCCGAGCACTCATGTTTCATGTATTGTCCAAGTCTTAGAATGAGGCTCTATATAACCACTGCTCCACCGTTCACCAGCTAACATTCAATCATTTTTCAAATTTCCAGTTAAAGTTATATTTTTATAAAATCTTTAATGACCCACCACCCAGCACTGTCCTGAATAACTTAGAATACTTTGGGTACTTTTATATTATCCTCATTTAATACCTCTCATTCCCTCTACCTTCCTAACTACATATGTAGGTTGAATAATGTCTCCAAAGATATCAATGTCCTAATCCCCCAAGCCTGAAAATTTTACTTTATATGATAAAAGAGACATTGTATATATGATTACATTAGTTATCTTGACATGAGATTATTTTGGATTATCTATGTGGGTCCAATATAATCTCTAAGGTTCTTATGAGCAAAAGGAAAGAGAGAAGGGTAAGCAGTAGGAGATGTGATGAAGAAAAAGATCAAGGAATGAATGTTAGGAAGGAGCCACAAACCAAGAATTACAGACAACCACTGAACACTGAAAAAGGAAGTAGATTTCCCTCTCAAAATTTTTTCAAGACTTCAAAGGCTCAGTTTACATCCTAGCCATTATACATCTGTCCTAATTATTCCAGGGTCAGGTAACAGACAACTAGTGACAGTCCCGGGGCTGTGGAGCCTGACAAATTATTCAGATTAGCCAATCCAAAGGGATCCAGAAAAACCTTGATAAACTCATCCATTTTGCTGTACATAAACTGTTCCCTACAGCTACAGCTTGCTGCTATCCTATATCCAGGCGCAACCTCATATGCAGTCCTATCTGGAAGACTTCTTTCATTTGGAGCTCTGAGTAATAGAGTTCTGATTTTCATCTATCCAAGTATCTTTGTGTTGTGTCTTTCCACCAAGAATCTTTAAATGTTATAAACCATATACACACACTTTACTGTGCCTCCCGCTGAAGTTGGAGTATACATCCCTGTTCCTATACTTTGTTGATAGTTTTCAATTTTACTTTTGTGGGCAAAGTAATGTTGGTAGAAATGGCAGTGTACCTATTTTGAGTCTAAGCCTCAATAAATATTCTGTTTTTTCAAACTGGCTCTTTTATCATCATCATAAAAAAGCTACCCTGGGGTAGCTGCTATCATTTTAAGTATAAACTTATGCATAGCCAAGCCTCTCTAACCACACTCAGCTGGATCTGTACCTTCAAGTGAACTCATCCAGTCACACAGAAGCTGGGTGAGTCTTTCTTTCTGCCACAAATTAATAACAAACCAATACTTTTTTGTATGTCAATGAAATTGCATGGTTATTTCTTGAAATAGCCAACTGATACAATATGACTATAATTATATTTAAAAAAAGAAGCACCTGAAACTTTAGAAATCTGATGAGTTTAGCATTAGCCAACCATGGTTGACCTAAATAATGAACAGATCTATCTTCTCTTTAGATAGACTGAAAATATTCTGCAGAAGCAGTAGGCATATAGGATGCTTGGATGACATCAGATGGCACTGGATCATCTTCTTCCAACAGTAAACATATAAGCACAAATGCTTAAAGTAATGCTACAAATTTGTCAGAGACTTTAGTAGTGGTGACCCTATAGTATCCATATACAGTTATTTCATCAAGATAAACATAAAATATTTTCCTTTCATGTGAATTAAAACATCAGTTCTCACACTTGTGGGTGAAGAGAAATTAATCATTATTTTGAAAATCACATTTTTCAAGGTGGAGTATCTTAAGGAACTAGAATGAACCAGGATTGGAACCTGGACACATTATCATCACCAAGTTCCAGAAGTCATTTCTGTGACAGGTAGAACCCCTCTATAGATCATATTGATTATATAAAAGGCATAGGAAATCACAGGTTAGGCAATAGCATCTGTCCAAGAAAAATTTATTAGATGTTGGTTGCTATGTCATCTCACTTTAAAGTGGAATATTTTATTTCTAAGTAGAAAATAAGGTCAGAGATTCAAAGGTGGAGAATTACAAGGAAAGTAACTTAATTAATTAATTGATTGATTGATTTAATCAGTAAGAGAATGTATGTAAAGCCTCTATTTCCCAGCATGGTTATACAGGTAAGTTCATGAAAATAAATCATTGTTTAAAGAAGAAAATATGTTCAAAATGCATAAAATGTACTTTAAATAAAAATATCAAAGGAGCCAAAGACTTAGGAAAACTAAATGTCAAGTTATTGATATGATTTTGAGATGTGACACTATATCAAAATGTCATCAAGTGCAAAGAGTAAATGAAATTATAAAATAGGTGTTGCTTTTAGATTTTTGACCTTACATTTATTGAAAAAACACAAATAGAAATTCTATGAATAGTTAAATGCTAAGTATTATGAGAAAACAAGAAAATGTAAGATTTATAATTCTTGTAAGACATTTATATTCTAAAACCACACAAGTATACAATATAAGAATGATTCTAAGGCAAAGAGAATTATACAATAATTTTATAACTGAAATAGGTCTTTGTTGTATGGATGAGGATCCTATCACACATAAGGATTCAATACATTTATTGGGCTCTAGTTATGACTATACTTCAATTTAGCTCTGTGTATTTCAAAACATTAAAGCTTGGTGTCAAGTTCAAGGACAATTTATTTATGTGTTCTCACATGAAAGTAAATAGAAAGATAGTGATGCTTCAGTGAACATGGTAGACATTGAGAAATAAGAAGAAATATAATTTCATGTCAGTATCAACAAAGATTTTCTGGAAATAATGCAATATGAATGGATCTTAAAAGGTGGAGTCAAAAGTTTTGGAAATGAGAAATAAACCAAGAGCAAGAATTTCTATTGTCAGTTTGAAGATCAGTGATTAAAAAATCTAGCATGACTCAGTATTAATGTATATAAAGGAAGAGTTGAAATTAATATTCAAAAGAACTAGAATTTATATCATGTACATTAATGAATATAATGCATATATTAATGTATATAATGTACATTATGTACAATATGAAATTCATTTAAGAGATAAGAAAGAAGATTTGGAGTAGAGTATATTAATGCCCCGTTATAAAACCACAGTTTTTAAAAAGTTTGGCAGTGTTATAGAAAATAATAAAGAGCAAATTAAAGATGAAAAATAATTGAAATTTTGAAATAAGACTTGGCACTTTCATTGTGCTTGTTGGACAATAAAAAGACATATATGAAAGGCATGATAGAATCACTAAACTTAATTATTGAAAAATATTTAAGAACATTTATTTCAACCAATTAAATATTTCTTAAGCCTCTTCTAAAATAGATCTGGAATTTGGTAGTAGCTCATGCTTGAAAACTCCTGAGACTTGCTCTTTTTATAATTTTTTTCAATACTCAACTTGTTCTTAAACATTTCTTATTCTTAAATTAATTTGAAATCCTAGTTCAGTTCTGCTTTCTGTAACTTTGTCTTTTTCAAGTTGTATACCAATATTCACTTCAACTATCACTTTATGATATAGTATAAATTTCCCATACAAATTAATTTCCTAATTTTACTATGTTTTTTGAAAGTAAAGTGTCCATAATTCAACTAAGAAATACAGTATAACATATTCAGTTTACAGTAGAGGGGAATTGTTTTCCTTATTATTCTATTTATTTATTTTAAATTGCATAACATATACGTATATCTTTTCTTGGCCAAGACATAATCTTTGTCTCACATTGACTATAACATCAGGTCATAAGGTTTAATAATTTTTCACAATGCCATCATTAAAAAAAATTTCCTTTATTCTAAAATTGTTATTTTGTAAATAAGTACAAAACTACTCTGGTTGAATTTGTACTCGTTACTTAAATCTCTAAAAATTGCCTGTTATTTTTGTATTTGAATTTGTTATTCCAATGTAAAAATCACCCTATTTGTGGCATATACAGTTAATAACTATATTTCCTTTATTTTGTTAACATATTAAAAATATAGAGTAGAAGTGGGTGAAGGGGTGAGGGGATTGAGAAGTACAAATAAGCAGCTACAGAATAGCTATAAAGATGTAAAGTGTAATATAGGAAATGGAGTAACCCAAAGAACTTATATGCATGACCCATGGACATGAACAATGGTATGGGGATTACCTGAGGTAGTGGAGGGTACTGGGTGGAGGGGAGAAAAGGGAGAAAAATTGGGACAACTCTAATAACATAATCAATAAAATATAATTTAAAAACTAAATCTGATGAAGAAAAAAAGAATGAAAGTTAACTGAAAGTAATCCACGATTAATTGGATTAAAGTCTATGTCTTGCTAAGAAACACAGTGACAATGGAAACACAACTTGAAAAATAGAAATGAAGGATACAAAAAAGTTTCTGTACAATAAAAAGGAAAATATATTATTTAATCACTATATTTAAGATCAATGCTATATTCTTTATTCTCTGCCAAGTAGTTTCATGTGCTACATTGTATTGTTACATATGATTTTCTTTTCTTTTTGTTTCCTCTCCCACCTAGAGAGAAAGTTCCTCAAGGATTGAAAATGACATGAACATTATACTATTGATAACTCCACAGTGACCAAGACAAAACTGGACTTACAGCATCTGCAAGTAATTGCACAATGATTGATTTAGCAAAATAGCTCATTAAATGATATGGTTAAAATTATGCTCAGTTTGTCAAGGGTTAAAGCCTTTTAAAATTTGGCAATGTATTTCTGAAGTTGTTTTTTAAAAACTGCATATATAAAAAATAAAATAGCATTAAATTTAAATAAAGTTATTTATGCTATTTTCAAATATAGAACATGAAACACAAGTCAGTTAAATGAGGCAGAATATCACTCCACAGCTTCCTAACTATTAGAAGCTGCATGGATCCCCTCTTAGCTGGAAGTGACTAACTCTAGGTGTCATAGCATCCTGCTGACAGCTTAGCTCTGATATGACAGTAGTGATTAAACATTATCCACAATATATTTTTCCTTTCATAAAACTGAGTTATAATTTTCAAGGCAAATAAAAGATTAATTTGTCACAAATATTCATAGACCTATCCTTACATGATACCACAAGATTAGACTGCTTCCAACCAAAATCACAGAGAAGATATTAAAATCTCAATATAATATGTCAAAAATGAACATTAACTCTTTATTCACCTTCCAAGTATAGGGAAAATTATCTATGGATTTAATAAAGCATAACGGTATCTTTAAAATGGCTCCTTTAAGAACTCAATTCTTCCCAAAAGTGAAGCAAAGTAAAGCTAGCAAAAGAGCCTTTTGTCTTTCCATGTCATTATATAATATTCTGGTTCTATATTTTCTTCACAAAGATATAAGGTACTAGGAATCAGGAAAACCCAAACTATAAATTTATAGGATTAGAGCTAAAAGCTGTGTATAAATAAATGAGCCCTCCCAATCTTTCAAATTGATTAATGATTGCAATTCTCTTATGCAACTTCCTAAGAAAACAATTAGGGAGCCAAACCATCATTTTAGGTTCAGTTTAATTCTACCTGTTGGAAGGAAGACTAAGAGTGCTGACCCAGATGCTGCTTAGAATGGATGCATTCGTTTTACATCACAGCTTTTTCATTGGACACCTATTACAACAGACCTGCCATGCTAGGCATTACTTTGTGACACAGGAAATAAAAAAACAAATAGTCCATTTGCTAATTAAATCAACAAAGATGTTTTTAACCAGTAATTTTTACAGGTGCTGGGGATAACACTGTGATCAAAAGAAAGAAATCTTTGTGTGTTTTATATTTTAGTTAAGGAAAGGAAGACAAAAAATCTATGATATTATAATATATACTGTTAGGGAGTAATAAGTGCTCTAAAAATTTTGAGGCAAAGAGACATATCAGAGTTATTTATTCTTTCATTCTTCAAGAAAAATGTATTTAATACATTACAATATGTCAGGTACCTTTAGGAAAGTGAGGCCCATCAGTTAACAATAATAAACAAAACAAAAACACCCCTCATGACATTATATTATAAGAAGAAATACAGTAAATATAAATAAGTAAATAATATATAGTATTAGAAGATGAAATGTGCTATGGAAAGTCCCTTACGTGCAACATAAGAGAAATAAAGTTTACCTAGTTAACAGAAGAAACAACCTATAATGTTAGTGCAAGCCTAAAATGGGCACATGTTTCATTTCATCTCCACTCAGGGTGGCCCCAAAGTTAGCAGAAAAAGGAATTCTTCCCAGTGAGCAAAACTGTGAGCAGTGAGCTCAATCACTCACTTCTCATTAAATGAAAGGTAAAAGAGGTATAGATATATACTGAGTCCTGGGTTCTGCCACTGACTTGGGTCATTGGTCAGGGTTCTCAAAAAAAGATTGATAAGTCTGGATTAAGAAGTTCTGGGGAAGGAGTATGTGAATGATCATATGAAAATGGGCACAGAGTAAGCAGATGTGTGTAACTAATGTTAATTTCCATCCAAGAGAATCCATCACCAGGAAGGATCTCTTCAGTAAAGTAGAGAGGATAATTATACCAGCATTTGCACAACGGGATTACAATCAAAGCGGTCATGGCAGAAGTGACTAAGATTATGCATGGGTTTAGCCCTGGCTGCTGTGGCTCAATGGATTGAGTGTCAGCCTGCAAGCCAAGTGTCGCTGGTTCGATTCCCAGTCAGGGCACATGACTAGGTTGCACCTCAGGTCTCCAGTTGGGGGTGTGAGTGAGAGGCAACCACACAGTGACGTTTCTCTCCCTCTCTTTCTCCTTTCCCCTCTCTCTAAAAATAAATGAACAAATAAATAAATAATTAATTTAAAAAAAAAGATTATGCATGGGTCTAATAAAATGGGTTTCTCCTCACCACGACTGGTCCAGTTCTTGACTGTGCAACCTGACAACAGTAGACATTGCTGCAGTCTCTTATGTGACACTATCTTGGAAATTTCCACCAGCCACGTGGTGACTAGCCAATTAAATGTGACCTTTTCTGCCATGGAGAGAACAGTGATTATCCCTTTCTGGAAAAAAATGCACGCTCTAGATACAGTATTCCCTCACTTATCACAGGTATTACATTCTTTGTTGTCAACTACTGACTGTTCATGCTGTTGAACCTTTCAAAGAAGAATTGGGATCCAGAGTGAGACTCCTTCTGTCTGAAGTTCTGGACTTTTGCCGTTGTCTGGTTTCTGGCAGATATTGACAGTAGGAATTAAGTGGCAGAGAGATTTGATTTCACTTTAGTTTCACAGGGACCCAGTCCCTGGAGCACTTCTTGAGGATACCAGTGAGAAAGCCCAAAAGAGATTGTCTTAATTTTGATGACCCTCAGAATTAAGGCTTCAGGCAAACTTTTCATTTTCATACATACCCTTCTGTTGGTCATTATTATGTTGAGAGATGAGAATTTATCAGCTTTTATAGTTTGTGCCATTTTTGTGATATCATCTGTGTTTCTACAAAGACAACTAGCTATTGGGCTTGGTATTGTAGCTATAGGGGAGGAGGGAGCTTTGCAATGTTGCCTTGCTCCCAATTTCTTTGATTTTGCTACTCTGTTATCTTTTCCTATAATTTAGATCGAGGTACTTTTATTCCCAATTCTCTGAAAATTCTTTATTTTTCAGAACAGGGTAGGTGAAAAAGGAAGTGAACAGGCTTATTAATAACTATGCTGGTTAAAAAAATATATTGGTGAATAACCTCCCTTGCAGATTGTAATTTTTCAGAGAAGAATATGATATAAGGATTATTTTACCACCCTTCCTGCCAGATGGCTCATCAAGAAGCATACATTTCTAAGCTTTGCTGGCATCTGTCTGATTTCTCTCTGCTTCTGCCTCACCTTCTTTAACCTTCCTCTTTGTCCACTGTGGGGCTGGGGTTGGCAAATGGGTCCATAGAAACTGTTAAGAGTGGCCTTTAGATGGACACAGGTTCTTTATTATATATCCCTAATCCAAGACCTTCTGTGATTTTCTCAGAAGTCCCCTCTTGATGTATGAATAGGAGCCTTCTGTGGTTTAGATAGATCAGGGCTCTGACCAATGGTTTTTTGTCTTTCCCCATGGGGCATCGTAGTAGATGCTCAATAAAGATTTGTTGGATCAAAGTCATTTGAATTAAACATGAGTCTGTTCGCAGTCGGAGTTACTTTTAAATTATATATCGCTGCTCTGAAGATTGTCATTTCTTGAATTTTCCTTTCTTTGGTCGTTTTCAACCTACTCACTCCCATTGTTCCAAATTTAGGTTTATTGGAAATGAGACTGGGTGGGTGTGGAAATAACTTGGTTGGATTAAATTTTCATTCAGGGGAAGGTGGGAGCAATGGTTGAAGCCTTCAGAATCTTTGCCTGCATTTTGGGGTCAGAAAGTGAAAACTGGCGGAGCTGAAAGGACTAGCAGTGGCAGGATTATTTTGCTTTGCTTTAAATCCCCATTTGCCTCAGAGCATCAGTCTGCAGTGTGGTGACTGCAGGCCTTCCAAAGTCCTTGGGTTTAACACTGATAGAGAAGAGCTCCTGTGGGGTGGGGTGATTTTCCCTTCCAGGGTGCCTTTCCACAGCCTTCTAGGCCTGCAGCAGCCCTTTTCTCCTCCCCTTCAGCTCCTGGCCCTTCGTTTCCCATGTCCACCCCCGATCCCAACCCCTACTCCATGAAAGCGAGGTAATAAAAGACCTCAGCTTTCTGCTCTGCTTTTAATCAACTTCCCAAGGCTGCAACAAGTGCAGTCCCAGTCCCTTTCAGCCCCTTCTATGTGTGTGTTAGACCTAGTGTTTAACTTCTTCTTTATGAAAATGCACATTAGCCATTCAGAGACTTAATCTCCTAATGGTTTGTGTATGTTGGTAAAAAGGAAAAGCCATCATCCCTGCCTGGTATACTCAGATATTCCCTTTGGTACACTGATGGCGGGATTTTGAAAGCAAAGGACCATTTAATTTAATGTCCTGGCTGGTTTGGCTCAGTGGATTGAGCGTCGGCCTGCGAGCTAAGTGTCGCTGGTTCGATCTTCCAGTCAGGGCACATCAGAGAAGGAAAACTCTGACTCCAAAAAACCTCCGCTGCCTTGCGGCATACCTCTTCAGGGGAAAGGCTAAGGGAGTAAACCCCGACAGAAAATCCGGAGCCGGAGTCCCTAAGGCGGTTTGACGTTGTAGTTAACACCGGCAACTCCTGCGGCGCACCTGAACCCAAGCTGTATTGACTCCGTCTTTCCCTTGGACCCTTCAGCTGTGAAGAGAGGGGGGGTCTGCTGCATGGGCAACAGCAGACCCTCCATATCACCCTGCCCAGGCTCTGTAGCTTCAGCTTCACTGGAGAGGACACTCCAGACACTCCAGCGTCATCACAAGATGTCGATTCAACACTGGAGGAGACAGATACTGTGTCACTCCCGAGTCGGACTGCACAGCCATTTTCGGCGGTGCAGATAGACTCTTAAGAAGCTACACCATCGTCTCTCGAGACGGACAGCTGCCAAAAATATTTAAAAAAACCCCGTGATACAGTGAGGACACAATAAGTGAACCACGATATAGCAAGGGACTACTATACTCATTTGCTTTTCTTATCCACCATTTGAAGACTTAAAAATGTTTGACATCATAATAAAATGTCCTTAACAGATTTCATGTGACAGTGCCTAAGACTAAGCTACTACCCACTTTACTGTAAAAAGGATGGTGATTGATTTATGACTAAAATATTCATGGTTCTTACTAATTACATTCTGTCACACTAATAGAATAAGTGCTCAATTAAGAAGCCAGTTCAGATACAAAATCCTGGGTATTGTTCTCCAGTATATGATATGTGCACTGAACCAACAGCAGAGGAGTAGTAGGATTGCCTCCTCCCCCTTTTCCCAGTTACTCACTTAAAATTTGTGCTTCCCAACCACCTTAGACTTTACCAGTTTAGAAGTGCTATTTTCCAAATGGAGGAAATAGGTTTACTTGGAGCTCCTAATTCTGGTGAAGCTGGAATGTAATAGTGGGAGTAGTCTATTGTTATAACCATGAGAAAATGTAGTTGCTACTATACAATAACATCAGAAAGAAATACGTCTGGAATCCAGCAGATTCACTGGGATATCTCTTATTGTTTTTTTTTTTTTTTTTTGTCACCAGTGATAATTAGAAATGTCAATTATATAAAACACAACTTAATAAGCTCAAAGCAATATAGGAATCACAACTCTTAACAATCACGCTTTGAATAGCCCTATCCAGCAGAACCCAGATTATAGCTGAAGGTGAGAAGCTGGAACTTCCTCTCATAATAGATTTTGAAGTTTGTGTGTTGATCAGTTTGTTTAAGGATATAGCAACTAGCGATAACATTTAGAGATTTGGTAATAACTTTCACCCTTGTTCTCAGGGAAGAATTGGAGGTTAGTATTGACTATCTTTGCAGCGTATGATCATTTTTGAGTAGCACAAGGGATAGTTTATAATAAATTCAGTTTATGCATTACTCTATCTCTGCATCTCTGCTCCCTGGCCTTTCTTTATGAGTAGAGTGGTACCTAATGTCTATTAATGTTACCTGCACTTCAAAAGATAGAGAAATTCCTTGGATATGCACTATCAGCGTCTCTTAACCTACACTGAGAGCCATGTTCTTTTCTCTTACTGTGTTTTTTATTGTTTCTCAAGTATAAAATGCAGGTTCCTCATCAGGCACTGTAAGTTCAAAGGTGTTAACACTCACTGGACTGAACTCTGAAGGTGGAGACACATTATACAGATAATTTTTCTCTCTGCTTTCCTAGGATAAACAGTTCAGAGGCGCAACCTCTCTAAATATGTCTGACAAAACAGATTTCTTGTCCTGAAGTTATAACCTTCTCAGCAATGTAGTTCCTTCTACATATTTATTTCGCTCCTCCTCTACCTCACTGTCATGTTTCCTTCCCCATGCATCCACAAGATTGCCTGCCCATAAATTTTTTGCTCCATGAATTTTGCCTCAGTTCTGCTTTACAGGAAGCAGAGACTAAGACAACAAGTAAAAAAATAATATTTGTCCACATTCACCACTGCCTATGAGAGCCATAATGATAATACTGGCTTCGGGAATATTAGAAGACACAAATGTGCTGAAGAAAAATCAGCATCTATGTCATAAAATTTAAGAAGACTTTACTTGAAGGCAATGACTTAACACATGTAGCTGCAGAAAGTTCACTTGTATATCACTCTGTGAAGCATGAATTTTTCATATAAAAATGATTGTTCTTCTAAATTAAATTTACTAATTTGTGTTTCCAAGTTTTTGTGTTCATGCATGGAAACTGAAGAAAGTTATTAATGTGTTGACTCTCTTAGAATAGAACATTTCTCAACTAATTTAATAATTGTATTTCATTATTTACATGAATTTTTATGTGTCAATAAATATTAATATAGATCTTACAAATTTATTCTACAAAAGGTAAAACATTTGATAATATGGCTGTTATTGTAAAATCAGTTTAAACCAACAAAAATTATTTTGTATTGTTTTGGAAATATAAACACAAAATTTAGGGTAAGAATCTATTATTATTGCATTTCTAAATTAAGAAATCTTAACTAGTTGTGATAACTCGACATGTAACTCATTTTGCATCCCCCAAACAGTTGTAGTTTTAAAAATGTACTAATTTTTTTATTCCCTATATTACTCTGTATATTTTTCTGTATATTTTACTAACAGTCAAAATGACAAAACCAAATAACTTTCATGACATTGTTGACTTTTTTTTCTCTTAAAAGAAAACAGAAATGCTTGAAATGACAAGATATGCTATTTCTCTTTGTTGTCCATCACAATAGTACTTTGAAAAACCAACTTTAAATAAACCAAAGTAGTGCACTGGTACTAAATTTATAATAGAGTCTTCTAATATTTTAGTGTATTTCTCAAAATCAATTAAGTGTTGTTAATCAAAATATATTATGAATGAAGCTTCACAAAATTTAGCTTTTAAGCTTATAAATTTAGCAAATTAAAAATACTATAAACATAGTTTACAAAGAAGACATTAACATTCTTACAAAAGCAAAAGAAAAATCAAACAAATAAAATTAGAGTACAAATGGAGAACAAGATTTAATTCTACTATTTTGTAAACTTTGTTCTGGAATTATTTTAATCTGTGGAAAGAATCCTGTAATACCATTGACATTATATTTGAGTCAAGTAATACTGTACAATTAATTAAAGTATTAAAATATGTACTAAATTGACTTACCCCTTACTACTTTAAACCTCAAATTACGTATATTTAAAAAGCTTTTTGTTGTTAATATTCATGTATATGTATGTAGTATTTTAAGGAAGAATTATTTTTAGAAATAATTATTTTAGAAAATGATTTTGAATAAGATTATTTTATAGATTCAACAATATAACAAAAACAAAAATTTTATTAATTAACTAGTACTTAAAAATACATATACTTCTAGTTATTTTAGCATGCTCTTATTATTATAATTTTTTACAAGTTTACACTCAGTTTTCATTTTTTTAAGTATATTTTATTGATTAGGTTGTTACAACAGTTCCAATTTTTTCCCCTTTGCTTTCCTCCACCCAGTACCCCCCTTACCGCAGCAATACCACCCCCCTTAGTTCATGCCCATGGGTAGTTCATAGAAGTTCCTTGGCTTCACCCTTTCCTATAGTACTCTTTTTAAAAATTAATTAATTAATTTTTATATCAATAAAAATAACATTTCCCCCTCTCAGACTTAAGACCCTTTATAATCTTATAAAAGACAATGGCAAAAGGTCTTGTGTTCCTCTAGCTGCTTCAAGCTGGACATGGTCATTGTCCTACCTACCCTTGGGCTTGGGTCCAGAAATCCTTAATAAGACTGGAGGTGTAGCAGGGAAGGTGGCCTTCCCACATGGGAAGACTCCTTGCAGACTCCTAGTCAGTTGGCTGTCCCCGGAACATGGCATGCTTGGTTTAACAGTCAGGCATCCTTGTTGTGTTCTGGGGACAACAGATTTGGCAACAGCATTAAAAGGCATCATTCAATCCATAACCATTAGATGACAAAAGGCAGGGATTAATTTTTCAATGTCCTACATTCGGAGGAAAAAAAGCTTCTTTGGAGGAAGGGGTACAAGGCATGTAACACCTGTCCAAAACCCTTTTGCCCATTATACTTAGTTTGGGCTGAGGGGAATATTTTAAGTTTCTCCCCTCTCAGACCTCTGGGCCTTTTTTATCCAAACCATTAGGATAGAAAAGGGAAACCAGCTTTAAAGTGAAGCCCACAGACCACCCCATGCTTAATCAACCCAGACACTTAATTCCAAACCATTCAGTCACAGGAGGCAGAAATGCAGACAGGATTAAGTGAGGCCTATATGTACAATCACTCAGGTAATGAGATCATACAAAGGCTTATGTCCTATGAAAACATAACACACATGTTAATTTACACAACATAATCCACAAACCAGTCTCTAAATCTGCAAAACTGTCTTATTGGAAAGGCATCCAGTTTCAAGGCATTTGACATTCTTCTTGCCTGTAAATTAAGCATCTTTGATGATACCATAGACCTTGTTTAACTTTCAAATGAAAAAAACTTTAAATGAAAATAAACTTTAAAGACAGTTATCTGCACTACTTTATAGTCTACCACTAAGCATTGTGATTTTCCTTGAATCGTGATTTTCCTCCTTAAGATTACCCTCCTTGTCATTAAAGGGACCGCATTAAGTCCAGTTTTAATTTATCCTGTTCATTTGCATAAATACAACAAGAGTAGCAAATGATCATGTATGATCTGTACGTTTGTTTTGCTGGAACTTACACAAGGAACATTTAGGGTGACCTTCAGTCTGCCCTTCAGGGCACAGGAGCTGAGCCACATACATGCCATTCAGCCTTGCCTATAAACGCTGTCTTTTCCAAGTCCTTTAGGTTTTCCATCGTGCCTTAAGGTCCCTTCTAGCCATCTTTCAGGAAAATAACCTTCATTCTTTCCCTGGAAATGTTGCCATGGACCACACAACCAACCAAAGTACCAAGCCTTTTTTTCTCATGGGCTTTTATTACCTTCAAAAGTCAGTCCCAGTTCCTCAGCGCTTTTTGGTAACAACCAGAGCCCAAGCATGTCTCCTTTAGGCATGACATTCCAGTCAAAGTCATAGTCAACAAAACCTCTATTAACAACTGGCTTTATTAGTTTTATGCAAAGAACCTAATGTCATTACTTACTTCTTCAGAATGCCAAATTCTGGAAGAATCAGGTAGGGAGAAAAATATACAGTGTGAAGAAAAATCCTTGTACTTCTAATATTTACTAAAATTGCATTTCCATACTTTGCATTTTCTTTTGTTCACTTTCTTACATGTGAACTGTTTTTTCTTTTTTTTTTAGGGGGTGATTTGCTAATTCATTTATTAATTTATTTTGCTTTAATTTTTCTCCCACTAAAAATATTTTTTGTTTGTTTTTTTATTACAGTGTCCCACTTTTTTCCGTTGCTTCCCTGCACCCTGCCGACCCCTTCTCCCACAGTCAGTCCCCACCCACTTGTCCATTTCCATGGGTCATTTATACCTGTACTTTGACTAGACCCTTCCCCTTCTTACCCCCTTCTCTCCCTCCCCCTGCACCCTTTGTCACTGTTAGTCTATTCCTTGTTTACATACCTCTGGTTCAATTTTGCTTATTTGTTTGTGGTGTTCATTAGCCTCCTATATTAGCTGATATCATATGATATTTTTCTTTCATTGCCTGGCTTATTTCGCTAAGCATAATTCTCTCTAGTTCCATCCACGTTGTTGCAAATGGTAGAAGTTCCTTCTTTCTTTCTGCTACATAGTACTCCATTGCGTAAATGTACCACAGTTTTTTGATCCACTCATCTACAGACGGGCACTTATTCATGTATATGTATATAGTATTTTAAGGAAGAATTTTATTTTTAGACATAATTATTTTATAAAACAATTTTGATTAAGATTATTTTATAGATTCAACAATATAATAAAACCAAATATTTTATTAATTAACTAGTACTTCCAATACACATTACTTCTAGTTATTTTATCATGTTCCAATTATTCTTAAAATTACTATTTTTGGACATTAAATAGTAAAATCACCAAAATTCTCATGCATAAAAATAACATGTAAAAATACACAAATAAATGTATAATATGACTATCAAGTGATGATAAGTCTTTTGAAGTAAAGGGAAGGGAAATATATAATTGGGGTTATTTTAGATTAGTTTGTCACTGAGGATGTATTAAACAAAGAAATACTTTATTTAGCTAATACATGAAGGAAGTGATGCTAAAGTCACATGGATATCTTATAGAAGAGCTATCTAAACAGAGGTAACCACTAAAAAAGGAGTTTGTTAAAACTTAGCTTAACTTGATCTTAAATCACAAGAAGGCCATTGATATTGGAGAGCTGCTAGCCAAGAGGGTAGTGAGTACATGAAATTGTAGGGAGAGACTGGGCCAGATCATGAAAGATCTTGTTGGCTTTTGAATTATTTTTTTTTCCTTTCACTCTAACTGATGGAGAGTACTGGAATGTTTTGAAAGGGTAGAGTAACATAATCTAGTTTTATGTTTCGAAAGTTTCTTCCATTTGCTGTATGGGAAACATATTTTTAGTAATAGACATAAAACTATTTAAAATTAGGATAACAAAGAAACCTAGCAGATTTGAATATTCTCTACATACTAAGTATTGTGCTGAGGATTTACATAGATTATCTAGTATGGTTAATAGATATGTGTACATATTAGTGATTGGTTGCAGAAGCATATTGCAATTAAAAGATTCAACTTTAGTTGACTTTCGGCCAAGATGGAGGCATAGACAGACATGCTGTGTCTCCCTCCACAACTAAGAAGGAATACAACTACCTCAAACTAGAAACAGCCAGAAGTTCCAGAAAACCAAAGTGCATGGAAATCCAGCAAACAAATATAAAGAACAAATACTCATCCAGACAGGTAGGAGGGGCGGTGCCCGGGTGGAGAGGACACGGTGTGATGGTAGCAGCAGGAGCAACAGCAGCAGACCGGTGGAAAGTGTAGTCACATGTTTTAAAAAGTCAGGAGGGACACCTGGGGAGCGTTCCCAGCTCCTAACCAGAGCAGCTCACTATCCCAGCTCCGGGGAAAACCAAGTCTCATTGCTTTTGACTATGCAAACCCATGGTCGTTGAGACGGAGGCAGAAACAGCCGTTCTCTCAGCAGAGTCTGATTGTTTAAAGGGCCCCCACAGTCCTAGAACATCCGCAGACCCACCCATTCTAGGAAGGACAGCCAGGGCAGCAGCTAGAGTGGCGCTAGTCTGGTGCAGAAGTGGGAGAAGTGCCTGGAAAAGGGGCAAGTGTTGGACAAGAAGCATTGTTCCTTCTCAGACCCCTCCCCCGCATACAGCACCACAACATCGTGAAACAGGTCGCCCATTATTGATGAATCCCTAAGGCTCTGCCTCTTACAATGTGGTAGGAGGGACAGCTCTCCCTGGGACATGAAAACAAACAAACACAAGAGACTTCCAGCCAAGATGGAGGCCTAGACTGACAGGCTCCATCTCCCTCCACAACTAAGAAGGACTACAACTACCGCAAAACCAGCAATAACCAGAAGTTCCAGAAAATAAATGGAAGTCCAACATATGAAGTTATAAAGAAATGGCGCTCATCCAGACAGGAAGAAGGGGCAAAGCAGAGGAGGAAAGGTCAAGCTGAATTGTTCACAGCAGCAGCAGCAGCAATGGCAGCAGAACAGTGGTAAGCACAGACACCTGTATTTAAGGGGAGGCGAGAAGCGCCTGGGGCGCACCCCCAGCTACAGACCAGACCCGTCAGCTTGTGATTCCAAAGCCAGGGAAGGCAGACCTCCATTGCCTTGGACTATGAGGCCTGGTGGGGGTGGGGATGGAGGAGGAGGCTCCTGATCTCAGCGGAGAGTGAATGGCAGGAATCCATCTTGGACCTCCACCCCCACAGAAAACACCACAGTGTGGTGAGACGGGTCACCTGGTTGTGATGAGTGCACAGGGTTCCGCCCTCTATAGTATAGGAGGTGTGACAGACCTACCCAGGAAGCAAAGGTAGACACAAAACTGTTAGGATGGCACAGATCATTATAGAGATCCTGGTGATGTAGCTGACCAGACAGAAAACGTCTAATCTAACGAAGCAGCAGATAGGAAATCTTTCTGAGGCACAGTTCAGAGCTTTGATTATAAAAGCACTTCCAGACCTAACAACAAATCTTAAACAAAACAGGGAAGGAATGAAGGCTAGTCCTGCTGAAATGAACAAAAACACATATGAAACTAGTGGTGAGAGCAAGAAAACCGGGGATCAAATCAACAAGTTGGAACATAGGGAAGAAACAAACATTCATTCAGTACAGAAACAGGGAACGGAAGTGAGGAAAATGAGGAGAAGCTCAGAAACTTATTGGAGAGCTATAAGTGGGCCAACATTCAAATCATAGGGTTGTCAGAAGGTGAAGAAGAAAACTAGAAATTGAAAAATTATGTGAAAAAATAATGAAGCAGAACTTCCCGAACTTGGGGAAGAAAATAGACTTACAGGT
Source organism: Furipterus horrens (assembly GCF_987537825.1). Classification (NCBI taxonomy): domain Eukaryota; kingdom Metazoa; phylum Chordata; class Mammalia; order Chiroptera; family Furipteridae; genus Furipterus; species Furipterus horrens. The sequence goes on along the minus strand of NW_028327171.1, from coordinate 183,723,878 downwards.
CCAGGAAGCACAGAGAGTTCCAAAAAAAACTGGACCCAGGGAGAACCACACCAAGACACATTATAATCAAAATGTCAAAAATTAAGGATAAAGAGAGAAGCTTAAAAGCAGCAAGAGAGAAGAAGAGATTTACATACAAAGGGGTCCCAATAAGACTGTCAGCTGATTTATCAAAAGAAACTCTGCAGGCAAGAAGGTACTGGCAAGAAATATTCAAAGTAATGAAAAGCAAAAACCTGCATCCATGATTACTCTATCCAGCGAAGCTGTCATTCAGAATAGAAGGGCAGAGAAAGTGCTTCCAGGACAAAGTAAAACTGAAGTTCATCAAATCCAAGCCACTGTTATATGAAATGTTAAAGGGACTTGTTTAGGAGAAAGAGGATCAAAACTATGAATATTAAAATGAAAACTGTATCACAACAACCAACAGCAGAAGCTAGGGAGCCGAACCAAAGACAAACTACGTAGGCAACGAGAGTGTGAACAGAATGATAGGTATGGGGGAAATTATGGGGGGAGGTCAGCAGGGAGGAGGAAGTGGGGAAAAGGAGGGAGATGGTACAGTAATTAAAAAGCATAGTAGGAGGGAGTGGAGTAGATAGGAAGATGTTGAGAAGAACTATATGCAGAACCAATGGGTATGAACTGAGGCAGTGGGGCAACTAAAGGGAGGGATGTCACTGAGTGGAGGGGAACAAAGGGAAAAAAAATTGGGACAACTGTAACAGCATAATCAATAAAGCATATTAAAAAAAGATTTAACTTTATATGAATTATTCAAACATATATGAAAATAATACACAAATATATAGTTGAAAACCAGTGCACTCTAAAACTTTCAGAACTCCTTCTGTGAGGGTTAAGGTTCAGTACAAAAATTAATAACATGATATCTCAATATGCACATGCACATAAAAAATGGTTATGCTCAACAATAGCATAAGTAATAGATTATTATAAGCTCTATTATCTGAATTAATAAATGGCTTACTTCAATTGATAAGGTCACGTTGACTCTCAATGCAATCTTATAATATATTATCATTCAGCTCTATGAATCTGCTTAACTAATTATGTGTATTTCAATAATAAAAATCACAAAGAGATAAGGTAAATTCCAAGTTCAAATCAGAAAAAAATCAAAAAGGGAACAAACTCTTCTTAGCTTAGTATATTCCTAAACTTTATAGTGTTTATATTTTTGAATGATTCACCATGTAGATATTTAATAGTAGATAAGATATTTAAATGTTCCTTTGATATAAATCCCCATATTTTTATTTCCTAGTTAAGTTTCCTCGGATTTCTTGTTTCACAGGCATAATGATTAATAATGTTGTGTGTAATGTGACCACACATATAACATCTGTAAGGCTCTCACTTGCTGAATATCTGCATTTTATTTTTGTATTACTCTCTAACTCTGTGGGATGAATATAGATACCTCCCTAAAAGGAAAACAGTTTGCTTAGAAAATAAGTTTATGTGCAATTTTATCAAATCATCCTTGGAGATAGAACCTGGAAGCAAAACGTATTACAGTGCCAAATGTGTTCCTCAAGTGGCCAAATAAATTAAATCTTCAGCAGGGAAGCTACATAAAAACTAGATCATAATGGCCATTTTCTGCAGTCGGATCTAAAATACTACTTACAACTGCACAAAACTGTGTGGCCCTATCAAATAATTATGTTAGTGTTTTCTAATTACACTAAAACCACTACCCTTTTTAAAGTATTTTTATTTTCTTCCTAAGGTAAGTAGCTAATACACAACCATGATTGAAGTCATCATTATTATATTCTTAGCTATTATCTGCATTAATAAATCTCTTATTCACCTCCACTAAAGGAAATTGCAGACACAGATTATGACAGGGCAAAGAGGGTGCCACTTTACAGAAAAAAAAAAAAAAAAAAAAAGATTCTTTCTAGAGACCAATACATTTTCTAAAACAACTCCCACTCTTAATGACTCAGTTTACTAAAATATAAGATCCATAAAAGCAGGAGCTGTTTTCTCTCTTACGCTTGTTTCCCAAACCCTAAAAGAGTGCCTATCATATAGCAGGTGTCCCATAAATATTTGTTGAGTGGATGGGTTCATGCTCTCCTCTCCTGTTACTGGAATCCTCATGTTGCAGCCTATGTCTGGCTTTTCTCACTCCTACCCATTAACCACCAAGATTCAGTATATACTCTTGAGAAAACATGATGTTAAAATACAGGTCCAAATACAATAAATCTATGTCCTTAGTGTTCCAAGATGTAAAACTTCTTGATATAAGGGGCCAATCTGCTAATTATTTATTTAAACATTTTTGAATAATAAATTAAAAGTCCTTAAATACAAAAGTATATTGGTCTAAATATACTCCACTATGTATAATGATGGAAAATACATATTAAATAATATTTGGTTATTATGTAGATCACATTAGCTATAGATACCAAAGATAAGGCATTATACATTACAGAGCTGACAATCTATGCAATAATGGCCCAAAATACAGCAAAAGCTTTACTACATTAAGAAAATAATAAGTGGAGATAAGTCCAGTATATTAAAGTAACATAAAAAAGACATTCAGTTCTGAAGAATAAAGGATAACATTGGAAGAAACACTACAAAACAAATAATAACAGTTAAATATTAAGTAACAAGTAAACGTTAGTCAAGCAAATAAAACTATTTCAGATAAATGGAGCAGTTTGTGGGAAGAATAGAAAACATAGAATGGAGTTAAAAGTTTAGCAATTGCAAATTCCTTAATTTTCATATGACTAAATCATAGTGTAGAATTAAAAATTGTGCTTATCTCTGGGATATACAAGGTCTGTCCTGAAAAATTGCAAAAATGTTAATAAAACGAGAATGGTTTGCGCAACATCAATGTAACCTGGCAGCTTAGGAGAGTGGACTAGAATGCAGGTGCATGAATAATGACAACTTCACTATACTAGTCAGCGGGAGGGGGGGTGCCATTGAGTGAGCATGTGTACTGTGTGGCATCACTTTCAAACTGACTCATCAAGTGGAGCAAGGAATCTGCGTGAAATTTTGCAGATTTTGAGTTAAGCATGAGCATTCCTTTGCAGAAACTATATGGATGATTCAGAAGACTGCAGCTATGGGCAACTGGTGATTGGCAGCTTCATCGTAACAATGTGCCCACTCAGGCATTACATCTTGTGCAGAGTTTTTTGGTGAAACACCAAATCACTCAGGTGACTTTTTCCCACTACAGTCCAGATTTGGTGCCCTGCAACTTCTGGCTTTTCCCAAAACTAAAATCACCTTTGAAAGGTGAAGACATTTCAGACATTAGATTCAGGAAAATATCACAGGGCAGCTTATGGTTACTGGAAACATGTGATGTCTTAAAGTGCCTACTTTGAAGGGGACTGAGGCATCGTTGTCCTGTGTACAATGTTTCTTGTATCTTGTATCTTCTTTAATAAATGTCTCTATTTTCCATAGTACATGGCGGGATACCTTCTGGACAGACCTTGTATATCCAGGAGTGAAATTGCTGGGTCATGTAGTAACTCTAAGTTTTCCATTTCCATCAGCAATAAAGAAGGTTTCAATTTTATCACATTATCACCAACACTTGTTATTATCTATTTTTTAGTTAAAACAATATTAATTGGTATGAAGAAGTATTTCATCATGGCTTTTATTTTCATACCCCTATAAATAATAATGTTGAGCCTATTTTCTTATTGTTGTAGATCATTATATAACTATTTTGGAAAAATGTACATTCAATCCCTTTGTCCGCTTTTCAATTGGGTCATCTGTCTTTTTAGTATGGAGTTGTAACAATTCTTTTTTTTTTAAGTTTTATTTATTTATTTTTAGAGAGGGGAAAGGAGGGAGAAAGAGAGGGAAATATCAATGTGTGGTTGCCTCTTGCATGTCCCCACAGGGAACATGGCCTGAAGCCCAGGCCTGTGTTCTGACTGGGAACAGAACTGGCAACCCTTTGGTTCACAAGTGGGTGCTCAATCCACTGAGCCACACCAGCCAGGATGTAACAATTCTTATATATTCTAGATAGCTTTATACTATACATGACTTGCAAATATTCTTTCCTATTCTGTTGATTGTCTTTTCACTCTCTTAATGGCATCTTACGCAGCAGAAAAAGTTTTAACTTTGCTGTAGTCCATTTTACCTACTTTGATTTTTTTTTTTTCATCACTGGCATATTTGCTATCAAAGAAACCACTGACTAACTTAAGGTTACAAAGATTTACTCTTACATTTTCTTCTAAGTGTTTCACAGTTTTTTTTTTAGTACTTAAATTTAGACCTATAATTTATTTTGAGCAAGTGTTTGTCTATGGTATAAGAAAGGGCTCCAATTTTGCTCTTTCTCTAGTGGATAGCCAGTTATCGTAGGACCATTTGTTGAAAAGTGTACTGCTGTCACATCAAATTGTCATAATACTCTTAAAAAATATATTGAACATAGATATGTGGGTATATTTCTAGAATTTTAATTCTACTCCATTGATCTATATGTCTACTTTATACCACTATGGCATTATCTTTATTTCTGTAGCTACATAGTAAGTTATAAAATTGGGAGGTTTTTATTCTTAATTTTCAAGACATTTAGACATTCTGGGTCTCCTTCATTTTCATATAAAATTTAAGATTTGTTTGTCAATTTCTGAAAAAAGCTGGAATTTTGTTAGAAATTAAGTTGAATCTTTAGATCAATGAACACACACTAGTTCACTTATTTAATCCAAGATCATGAACAAAACAATCGGATCAGTAATTGTATAGTTTTTCTTTTTTTTTTTTGTTTCAGATATAATAATTATCCGAGTACAATATTACACTAAATGAATATTAAACATAGTATTTTGAAATAAAATATAAAAATAATTCATAGAAAACAAATTTGAGAATCATTAAGAATTTATTTTTCTTTAAAATAAAACATTATTCAAGTTTGAGAAACATTATTCCAGTAAGCTTAGGGTCATTTCCAGTTAAAGAAATTGAGAAGGAAAATCAATGGAAAAGAGAACATGTTATATGTTCAGAAAAAATATGGTCTCAATTTTATATGAGGCTCTGGAGAGTCTGTAGAATGGAGAAACTACTTCCAGATAAATTATAGTAATGAAAAAATATGAAGCACAGAGCAAAATGGGAGGCAAAGAAACTCCACACCAATAAAAAATATGGAACACAATCTTGAAGTGTGTGCTCTATTTGACTGCAAGATGGAAGAGAAACTAGAAAATGGAGAAGGATGTTTCTGGCAAGTTTCAATCCATGGTTTAAAACCTCAAATGCAAACAGAGTAGCACATTGTTTATAGTCAGTAGAATATCATTGAATATTTATTTGAATTGGAAGGACATCATTTTAATTATGCATTTGGAAATTTAATCTAACCATGTTGTAAAGAATGTTTTAAAGTTTCTACTTTAATAATGAAGTATGCCACAATAAATTATTTACTAGGTATCAATATGTTTATAGAAGTATAATCAAAAGGAATGGAGTGCTGGTTATCTACAACTTTGGTAAGAATTTCAATTTTTATATTTTAACCATATCTCAGGTTATAAGTATCTATTCACCTATGTCCAAGTTTACGGGTATTTATCCAGGATTCTTAGGAAAAATAATTTAAATAATAAATATAGAATAAATAAGTAAATAAATAAATAACAAAAAGAGGGAAGTTGGGAGGGAAAAAGGAAAGGGTGAAGGAAGGAGAAAGTAAATAAGGAAAGCAGGCAAAAATTTTCACAAAATTACTCCCATAAGAACAGCTGCCTGTATTCTGACATTGCAATCTAAAAGATATAAGGTGGTATATTAACAGATAAAGAAAACAAAAGTGAAACAAAGGCTACTGTGTTCTTCCACATCAGCTCCAAGAATCTTCATGTAACTGCCTAACCTCTAGCAAAGGTAATGCTGTTCGTATTTCACATTGCCCGAAGTTTCCCCTTAAGTGAATATGAATTCACAAAATGTGATGAAAAGTGTATGGCTCTGTATGTCTTCTCTATACAACACAGAGTATCATTAAATATGAACTATATTGAGCTACTATGTCTTCTCTATACAACACAGAGTATCATTAAATATGAACTATATTGAGCTACAAATGGCAATCTTTAACAACACCGAATATGCAATTTTCAGGTATTTATCAGTTTTGCAGCAGTAAACCAACTCTAAAATATCAGTTACTTTCATAGAATATTAATGCTACATCTTAAAGGGAGATAAAGAATTCTGATTTTGACAGGCTATTTTATTCTGTTCCTGTGAGTTTTATTGTTTTCATAATTGCATCCAATTAGTGAAAACAATTTACACATTAGCAATGCTTGATCAAAATTTTCACAATAAAATAGAAGTTTTATACAATTAAACTTAATGGAGTTAAGGAGAAAGAAGTGGTATGCATGATAGTTTATAAATGAGAAAATATTCACCTAGAAGACAGAATAGTCCTTCATATTTGTCCTTTGATAAAAGGGGGAGAGAGAACTTATATACTACAGCACTGAGCAGCCATTGGAGAGGCTGCTCTTGCATAGGTAATCTGACATTGAGTAAAATGGTTTTCTTAGTCTGAGGAATTTAGCTCTGAGCCATTGACAGCCAAACTTCCAGCAATTAAGAGAATATGCTTTGGACCTGAAAGGGGCTTTCCAGTATCCACTGAAATCAATGAATCCTGATTCTCAAGTTTAATAAAAAAAAGTAAATAAACAAAGCAGAACAATGCATGAGATTTTATATATAGTCATAAGGTTAACAAGATATGTCCCAGGAGTTGCTTGGCTAATATCCTGAATTCTAAAGTTCTTTTTAGAATATTGTGTTTTATATGTTTTCAGGTATCAGTTTGTTACTATTTTTCAATTATATTTGTAAGTCCCTGATCTTTCTTTTTTTCTTTTTAAAGTGGAATAAATGCCATTAAATTGATAAAATAGCTATGTACAAAAATGAGGGCGAATCTTTTGTCCTCTGAAATAACCTCCCTTATACTAGCTTTCTGATTTGTTGTCCTTTATTGACAAAAGAAAACACATTTGGTGAGCATGTCAGCCTAGATAGCAGTTACAGCTTCTAAATAATTGGGTATTGATTACTTTCATTAGGAATATATGGGCCATTTTTTCAAGCTTGCCCATTCTTAAAGATCATATAATTTTAACTAGAGAAATTACAAAATAGAGACTCAATTCTTAATAGCTACCTTCTATTGCCCTATTGCCTATCTCCCATAATTACATATGCGAGCTACAACTGTCTCAAGGAGTACATGGATTATTGCTTCAGTTTTGTTAAACTTCCCAGATCTTCATTCTTTAGTTAGAGTTAGAAGAAATGAGTTACCAGCTCCTTCTTCCAACTTTAACTTTATAGTTACAAATGAATATGTGCATTGAGAAATGTTTAACATGTGAGTGAGATGTGATAGGCTACACACAACTAGGAAGAAATAACAGCAGACCCCACATTCTGCTGCTGGTGGAAATTGTGTTCTTTCGCAGAATTGTGAGGAAAGCATTCCACAGGCCCACGCATGAGAAATGATGGTGTGGTAAGATCTATTCAGGTGGAAATGAAGTCCACCCTGGAATTCTAATGTCTCATCTCCATCCATCCTGCCATGGAAAAAATCCAATTTTGTCTTTATAGATGCCAAAACAAAGGCCAGTATTCAGAGTTTCTGTGTCATATTGAATCTTAGTCCTTTGGATCCCAGGTAGTCGTCTGCAGGCCCCTGGTGGCTGTTAGACCCACATGGTTGCTACGGAAAGAACACATGAATGAAAGTTCAAGTGTGGGTCAAGTGTGGGTCTGGATGAGAGAGAGAAGGGCTTTGTTAACTGGGATTATACTATCTCAGGCTTGGGAAGGACCAGGCACTTTTTCAAAATAGCCTATCAACTTCCAAATATTTCAGGAACTTATGCTGATCTTCTAACCAATCCATTCTTTATGGCAGGTCTCTCTGGTTGCCATCTTGGCTCCTATTGTATATGTGCTTACCTTCTCTCCTCAATGATCTGTGGGGAATGGACTGGTGGTTCCTTGGAGAGTGTGTGAAGCTATAACTTCCTGGTAAAACAAACCAGCTCATGATTCCCCATTGGTTATGCTTAATAATGACTGACTCCTTTGCTTTCTTCCTTTATTAATATCTAACTACCTCTGCTAATAATTGTAGCCTGCTCAAATGAGAGAGGTAAATCTTTTCTATATGAACACTTACAAGGTCAATGCCATAGTGTGGAGTTCATCGTCACACCCATGTCTCAATATATTTATCACCATAGTGGGTATTAGGGAGAAAATTATGCTTGATGTTCTATGTTTTGGCTGTTTTTACCTTGAGATATATTAAGAATCATCAATAATAACATCCTGGTGATAATAGTTATAGATGCATTTATAGTTATAGATATAAATCTATTGATACACAAATAATGACTAGTGCAAGATATAGACAGAAAGTCCTCCTACCAACAAAAATATCCAGAATTTCTATATATCAGATTATGTTCAAATTCTTGAAGTTCATGATTAAAATGTTGGCTGATTCTTTAAAGATTCCTGTACTCTGAAAATATTAACATGCAACTGACTTCTCTTTATTGTAAAAAAAATGAAAACAATTCCTTACTTTATCTAAACAGTAATCAGTTAACAATATAGTTCTACTCTCCCAACTCAGGAGATATTTTTTAATTTGTTTGTGTGTTTTCTAATACATAAAATCCTATTATTAATAAGTCAAGCAATTTTGAGGTATATAAAAAAATAATCACTCCTTTCCCTATTCCAATTAAAGAGGCTAATGGAACATATTGTTCCATTTGTTTCTCTATGTTAATATGAAATATTATAGCTACTATATTTCTATATAGATATAGTATATAACTTGTAGACACATTTATACATTTGCATACAGTAATTTTCCTTAAGAAAAGTAAAATCATAATTATAGTATCAGACTATAGCTTACTTTTAGAAATAGAGCTCTGCTAAAGTGTACAGTATGATAAAGGTAAGTATAAGACATTAATATTTAGCCAAAAACACTCAATGAAACAAGGCAGGGAATTCTGTAAACAAATTCTTATATATCATAACAAATCATATTTAAATTTGGTCAATATTACTGATAAAATAACTGAGGAAAAATAATTTCAGTATCAAGATCACAATTGTTGTCAGGGTTAAATTAGTATTTATGATAAATGTCACTTGGTTATTCTTTTCTTAATGATAAGACATGGAAACTGAGGCAAACTATTATTTCCCGGCCCTAAAAGTAGTATAGTTCTGATGTCCTGTTATTGCTCCTTTTCCTCCAAAGTAATTGAATTTTTTATTTAATGTTAAATATAACTACAGGCTTCTGCTTATTAATCGTACTAATGTCAACAAATTTATACAAATAAAGACAATTATTTTTTGTAATTTGATATGGAACACTAAGTTATTTTTTAAAACTTATTGTTCTTTTAATATTAATTGATTCTGAGCATCAAATGTTGAGAGTTCACCTTGTGTTCATTTGCTCATTCAACAAATACTTACAGAGTGCCTCCCATACCAGACACCTTTCCAGACCTTAGGAGTCAATAGTAAATAAGTCCAGTGAGAGACAGACAATAAACAAGATACTCAAAGTATTTTGTATGTGTAAGATGATAAGTGATGAGAAGTACAATAAAGCAGGGACAAGGAAGAGGGGAGTTTGTGAGGCAGTGCAATTTTAGATAGGGTGGCCAGAAAAGGGCTTTCTGAGAAATTGACTTTGGAACAGGAATTAGCAGTACAGATACTTCGGGGTAGGTAGAGCTGAGGAGTAAGGAGTTCCAGCTGAGGAAAAGCAAGCCCAAACCCTCTGGGGAAGAAGCTTTAAATACAGACCGCCAGAAGCAACTGAGATAACACAGGACCAAATGCTGTTCAGAATGAAGAACTGCCTTCTCCTCTTCCCATATGGCTATGGGGAGTAATGCTATTGTACTGAGAAGGATAAGAAATTCGAGACAGAAAAATTTGGATGTGGTCTGAGTAAGGTTTTACTCCATGGCACAAAATTGTACCAACCAGTGCACTGCTTTATTATATATTACCCCTGAACCTTAGGTTCATGGCTTCTGGAGGTGGAGGGAAGCAGACTCCATTCTACTTTGAAGGAGTGATCTCTAACACCAAAGATAGATCTCTAAGTTACTCAAACCCCTCAGAGTATTGATGTTTTCTGCTTGTCTATGCACAGCAGAACCTCTATGTGTATGTCTTACTTGCTTATATGGTGCATCCTTGATTGATGAATTATCCTAGAAGAAATTACCAAGTTGGACATCCACTCTTTCCTTCATAATGATCCAATGGTCAATACCAAAACTGCTGATCAGACCGTGAAAAAATGTATCAGTACCAATGCAGGCTCACAGTAACTGTATGTGTCTCCAGAAATACAACCTTTACAGGCTCACACAGCCTTGTGCCAAGGTTCATGGCTTGGCAAGTGGAAAACAGGCTAGGTTTTTTAATCCTTGTTTAGGCATCTTTGTGCACAGCCTGTAGGCATCAGAGTGCGTATCAACACTGATTGGGTTGATTCCCTGGGAGGGATAATCATGAGACTAGCATATCTGGATATCAACTTGCCTTCCAGATCTCCAAATAGGTAAATTAGTAAGAGTAGTTTATTTGTTCTAAAGTTAATGTAAGCTGAACCTGACTAAGGTAGTTCTCTACCTTTCTCACTTTCACTCATTTTGGGGGGTGGTGTTTGAACATATTTTCCTGTATTTCTGATTAAAAGTTTTATATTTTTTAAATATATATGTTTTATGTATACTAAAATGATGTGTCTTATCTATATTAAAAATGACAATTTTTCTTTATTATCCAGTGCTTTAAGAATTATGTGTATAGGTGTGAATGTTTAGATTAGGTATATATTTAGTGTATAGAAAAATAATGACATTCAAAATTTCAGTTTAGAAGTACATATTCTTATGTAAATACTCTACAGCATGAACTATATGATGTGTGGTACAAAAAAGTTAAGGTTGTATTTGTGAATCATTTTATATTTTGCATTTCTTGAACATTTTCAAAGTCTAAACTTAGAATATTCATATTTTTCTGGCCTTTTAAACTTCACCTTATATTTAATAGATGTGAACTAAACAAGAGACCATTTCAATTTCTTTTGAAAAATTCATTATGTGTTTGGAAATGTCCTCTCTCTTTGATATTTATTGAATTCTTTGCGTGTGATAGAAATCTAATAAGATACAAATGTAGAAAATAAGTAAAACTAAGTTCCAGATATATTATAAGGTATTTGTTTGCACACACTGAAGGTGACGTTATACAGAACCGTACAATACCTGACACTAGATCATATTCTTTTCCATTGGCAAAGTGTATGCATTCAGTTAAACAATTTGAAATGATACTTTCCTGATGGATTTCTACAAATGTTTTTATCCTAGTTAAGTTGTTATAAATAAAAAAACTCTAAGTATATTTGCAGCAGTTGTCAGCAACTGAGTGATTTCTACGACTAAATGCATTAAAACATATGGAATAAATTTGTTTTTAAAGTTAATTTATTAAATTTACTTATCTAGTTTTATTGTTCTCCTAAGATAAATTTCAGTGCAGAGATGATTAGGTCAAAATTTCTACTAATTTGTAAATTTCCTTTGTTCTCTGAGATTAGTGCTTTCATTGAAATTTCACAAATAATTACTAATAGGTGAATATTCTCTGTTGCGAAGTCTAACATATACTATATTTATATTTTTTAAAAGTGGATTTTTCTCATAAATCACTAGTGTGTCACCTTTTTGTGTTACCATGGAGTCATTTAAAACTCAGTGTCACTACAAAGAGAAACTAAAAACAGAGAATAAGAAACATGGCAAAGCTGAAGAGCCAAACCCAGAAAAAGGATATGAACACAGATGGGCAGGGTAGCAAATCACCATCAAAACTTCACATCACTGCAACCACTAGACACTTCTGGAACCATCAGACACACTCCCACAGTAGCGGGTCACCCGCCACCGCTAGCTACTATGCCCTTACACTCTCTTTGCCTACACTGCTGCACGGATTACTCAAGAGCAAAAGTCTCAGGTGTAAATATTTGATTGCCTGAGCAGGGCCAGAGTGATTTTGTTCTGACATCTAGCTTGTGGTAAAAGGATAAATCTTTTCCCTTTGGTTTTCATATGTTGGGAATAAATAACACCTCTTCCTCAATTTGATTTCAGAGCCAACATAAAGGTAGACAAAATATTCAAGCAGATGGAGATTACATATTGGTAATCATGGTTTAATTGTGTGGTAACAATGTGGTTTTAAAAGTTTCGCTCTAGAATCAGACATATGTGCCCGTCTATGGAAGTCAGAGTCACCTGTTAACAACATAGTAGAGAGTAGACCAATATGGGTGCTCTTTGCAAATACAAAAACCTTAAGGAGAGATTGAGGAACAGGCTGTTATGCACTATGCTTAGTAAAATACCTGTCATTTATTTTAGACTTCCTAAATCTTTACTCAGTTATAATTTTTACCTGTCACTTAACCATCCAATATTCTTTCCTTAATAGAATTTATCTACCTATTGAGTCATTTCGTTCATATCTTCTTTTGAATTTTACACTTGCATTATATTTTGCATTATATTACTTTGAAAGAATGTCTGCACCTATGCACATGGTGTTTCTGAATTCAGGACTTACATGATACCTTCAAATTATTTATCTAAACTTTCACTTTCTTATTATAAATGCAGCTTCATGCATTTTTAACAGTTAGAAAGCCTTATACAGTGCTTACTATGTGTCAGACATGATGGAACACCCTTCAACATTAACTCTCATTTCTGCCTTAACACAACCATGAGGTAAATTCTATTATCGTCATCTTCAGTTGAGGAATCTGAGGCACAGAGGATTAGGGGATGTGGCACAGGGGCAGAGTTCAAAAGGGTGATTTCAGCCTGGAGTTCAAATCCCTGAGCTCTGTTATTCTGCCTAAAACTTGATACATTTTAATAGAGAAGCTATTTGTATTGCCTGTGTTTACCGCTTTCCCACTTATATAAAGTGATGCTCTGTTTCAGAATGAACTTTAACTTTCTTAGTTAAAATGCACCTAAAGTCTCAAAGGATATTTTTTCTTAGTGTAGTGAGTTAATGACAAGTTTAGATTTAAATGTGTTTGGCAGCCAGATTAACAGTGACTCTTCTCTGGCATTTCTCATTCTTATTCCTCTTGCCCCTTGGCTATGGCTAATTGATCTAAATAAAGGAAACTGGCCAAACCTGGGTCAATGCGATTACCTACTTTAGGAATTTAAAAACTGAAAAAGAGATGCACAAAGAGAGATGCATTTGTTGGAGGTGAATTACTTCACAAAATAACCACAGACCAAATGTTTATTAGCTCCCCTGAGTTTCCCTGACTGCCGTCTCTCCTTAATCCTATTTTATCATGTATTTCAGGAATTATAACTATTACAATAAATTAAAAATGCTCTAAATCTCAATTACCACTCACTTAGAAAATGAAATGCATTACCTTCTAGGAGAAACTACAGAGATTAATGCTAGCATCAAACACAACATATGCAAGTATAATCTCTTTCATTATGTTCAATTTTTCATCCTAACAAATAACAAAGACTTTTTATATTGGAAGTGCTTACTTAAATTTAATCAAGTGGAGAATCCAATAGGGACATTCTGTTCTAGTTGTGGTCTCCTTGCTGGAGAAAATGTACAAGTCCCCTTATCTGTAATGCATTTTCTCTCCTAAAGGCATTTTGTACTATCTGATATATAGGGACTACCAGAATGAAAACACCAGTACCCTTGCCACCTTGTTTTGGGGATATCTCACTTCCTGTCTTCATACCACATGAGCCAAGGTTGCTTCATTGGTACAAAGGATATTAAGTTGCCCACTCAGTTGATGACCTTTAGCTCAGAACACCTTGAAAGAAGGTAGTAGTAACTACCTTTCTATGCATTAATAAGAGAGATGTAAGACAAAAGTTGGGGCACAATAAACTTCATTGAAGAATATAACATTCCAGGAGCCTAACTATGACCTGATAACAATAGCTATTTTGCGGCACCCTGCATCCCCTGCCATTAAGAAGAAAAACAATCAAGTGGGCCACTTTGCTTTGGGTAGGCAATGTTTCTACACATAAATATTTTGATCTGTTCTATTTACCGCATAACCCCACAGAGCTGCAATATTTAATATGATGTAGAATACAAGAAGAGTCTCCCACAGGTTCAGTTCATAGCACAAGTGCCTCTGACAGTGGCCATTATGACCTGGAGAAGCCAATGAAATGTGAAGTTCCTGCAGCAGATACGAGTACCATATTGAGGTAAATTTCTATAGGATACGAGGCCTCTGAATATTTGATGTAGAGCTAGCAGACATCTCACCCTAGCAAATAATGATTCTCCCTTTGAGAAATTGGCATCAGTTTGCTACTAGACTATAGTAAAAACAAAATTCCAAATGGTGAGCTTCCAACACATTTTAGTTCCGTAACTGGTCCATTCTGTCTATTTAGTCACATCGCTGTACCAGGGAGGACCCCCAAAACAGAATTATCTTCTGGAGGACAGGCCCCTTCCTTGCTACATGAGCTAGGAACCCACCTGTATCAGTGTTCCAGCTGGCATTGTTGTGAGATGCTACATTTTGCTTTAGTGATTTTTTTGAAGGCTCTTTCAATGCCTTTGCCTATTTCAAGATGGGTGATTTATGAGCACACCTGCCCACACTTCACTGAGTGTTCAGCAGTTTTTTACCAAAAACGGTATAATCCCCATTAACCCAATCTTGCCCTGAGGGACTTTTTTTTGTTTCCCTAAATGAAAAAGAAGTCCTCAAAAACAATGTTTTGCCGATGTGGAAGAAGTGAAACAAAAACAGCAGAAGCACTGAAAGGCATCAAAATCAACAAGTTCTAAAGCTGTTTTGAGCAGTGGAAAAAATGTCTCAGAAGGTGTATTGCATCAAATAGAGGGTACTCTGAAGGTGACTGAAGTTTAAACATGTAAGGATAAATGCACAATTTTTGGTAAATAAGTTCTGTTTTGGGAGTCCCCCTCATATTTTCTGAACAGCCCAATCTCTAGCGTTAGTATTAAATTTTCTTTCAGCCTGATGAGATCTGGAAGGCACAGATGTGTTTTATGAACTCTTTCTTCACACTAACAATATGCTTGCCATTGCCAGGTTGCTGATCTTGCTCCAGCCCTAACTATGGCCTCACAAAGAATTCCCTATAATCTCTTGACAGCTGATGAAAAATGCAGATCTGATTTTAGATGCTTAATGTGTGGTGTGGGGCAGTCTTAGCCTAAGTGCTTTAGCTTAATAATCCCCCTCAGGTTTGATGCAGAAGGAGATGAGAAGATGGAAAACACCCAGGCAGGCAAAACTCAGGGCAGGGTGCTTGACACATGTAGTGAGGAGAGATGCTTGATATCAAGGTCTGCACTGATTTCTGGGACGGGCTACTTGTATGAGACAGGGACAGATAAGAATAAGACTTATAAACAGACTTCTTGGAAGGGGCAAGAATCTTAAGAGGTTTTTATTAAACCTGTTCTATAGAAGGAGTCATCCTCCTTCACCAGCCAGTTCAGTGTTTGCTCAGAGGGTTCTAGAGAATGTAGACATAAAGGCAAAGTAAAGGCTGTGAGAATATCAGTGCAGTCACAGAATTTGTATCACCAACACTAACAGGGGTGGTTTCAGTAAAAAAAAATTCTGTTATAGAATGATTTGTCCCCATGAATTTTTATTTCTTATCCACCATTCTTCTGCCAACACAATCTTCCACTCACTGAATGTCGTTTACCTGTGGCTTCTCACAGTACATCTCCTCTGACTGAAGAATTCGCTTAACAGTTAAGAAGACAAGGGGCTGATGCTCAGGAAATTTTCTCATTTTGACATATATCACATCGTTCAGAAAAATGATGCTCTTAGAGAATAACAAAACTTTCACCTGAAAACCCAGGTAATGAAAGCTCTGAGCTATTGGGGATTTCTATGTCACTAATAAATATTCCTAAGCAGCAAATAATGGAGGTGTTACTTCTTACACTGCAATATTTTTGTGAGTCTAGGAATTAAGGGGTTGAATTGGAAGTGGCATTTTTCAATACTTGCCTAATGATTCACACTACTGATGAGAACTATTGTCATCAAGAGAAACAATAACAGTTCAGAACATTGGAAATTTAGAATACCAGCTGAAAATGTTAAGCTTCCCTGGCATCTTGTAATTGGAAGGACAAGACTATTTCAGGGGACTCCTACAAAACTTTATTGTATGAAAACTTCCTCCTCTTCTCCAAAAACACAAACCTGGTTGGAGGGTAAGGATCTGATCTTACTTTTAACAACGATCACTAAAATATCATTTTCAAAAATTTAGATATTTTATCTATTCAAAAACTGTTTTAAATGCTTACTGTGTACTAGACACTACTCTAGCATTAGGTGTCTAACAGTGAAAACAACAGACAAATATGCCTGTCTTACAAAGTTTACATTATAGCAGTTCATAAGAAAATACTAACAAGACCACACAGAGTTTAAAAAAAAAAACAAAAACAGGAAGATCAAAATCACTGTATATAGAATATTATCTTATTTGAGCATATTGAAAAATCCCTATTTAAATAAATATTAGAGGAAAATACATTAATATATCAATAGCACTTAATATCTACGTGATGGATTATGGGTACATCTATTTTCTAGTTTTTATTTCACTATATTTTCCAAATGTGTTTAAAATGGTATTTTTAATTTGTAATTCAGAAAAAAAATCCTTTATGTGCAATCCAAAATAAAAATAGTAAAATATATTTCATAAAGTAGTGATAATAATATCAACTCAATCAAAAAATACTCAATAATAATTCTAACAGAAGTCTAAACCCTAACACAAACTCCAATTATTTTAACTTTCCACATTGAAAGGAAAGCTACAGATGGATGCTACTTGAATTAGCTAAGAAAATGTAACTTTGTGACATCTTTATAAATGTCTGATATGCTGGACACAAGGATACACCATTCAAGGAAGGACCTGTTGCTCAAGCTATCAACTCTTGCGGGGCTGGTCTCTGCTGCTGAGGTATCAGCAGAAGGCCATGCTCTTCTCTACAGGGCTACAAAGGTCTGTCCATTTGGGCCCACCACGGAACAATTCTCACAGGCCTGTTATGCTCCAGAATTCAAGGTTTTGTTAGCTAAGACATTGTCAAATCTATGCCACAGATTACCATTGGTTTTCTCAGTGTGCTCCTGGTGACACGCGTCTCCCCAAGTTGTCTGAAAATTGCTCTGACAGAAATGAAGGGGTCTGTGGAGATGAACAGGGACACTTGTGTTCCTGGCAAACTTTCTGTCCACCCTCAGAACTATGTTCAGTGGTATTGAAGCAGAGCAGGGGTTGAAGCTCCTGAGAGCACCACACCTCCTAATGTCTCAAGCTCCCCTGGGCAGAAGTGAAGTGGGAGCCAGACAGATTGTCTTGTTCTTGAAATGCTCATACACACACAGTGAAGAGGACTGCTCTGCACAATGTGGTTACAGGTGGAACCCCTTCCCTATCTCCTCCTGAAAGACTGTTATTTCCTTATTGCTGTATCCAACTATGATTCTATAGAGCTATATACTATCTGAAAATATAATTATGGTTTTGAATTTTTTTATTGGTTATCTTTACACACTGGATTATAGTCCTCATGAAGGCAAAGTCTGCCTGTCTAACAGTGCTGTATACCTGAAACACAGTGTATGATCAATATATATTTGTTGAACGAATCAATATGTTAACTCATTTAATTTCAATGTATAATTTAAATAGTCCCTTCAAGTTACTCCATTTCCTATGGTAAATTTTTCAGTTTTTGTTCACTCTCTTTACTAGTATTTATTATGTATTCTGGCCTTCTTGCTTCTATCTGTATCCTTTCTCCTTCCCATAATTCCCTGAATCAGAAAGAGTAGGGTTGGAGCTTTATACTTTCTCTACATGACCTTTTTATTTCTGAGTTATTACTAAGTAATTCTAGTGTACAAGGGTTTAGGGAGAGGAACACCAACTTGTGGGTAAGAAAATGAAAACTGGATGTGTGGAAGGAGGATAAGGGACTGTCCACAACATTTTTTTATTCTATGAGTATTAAAAATTCTATGCATTGGTTGAATTGCTCTCATTCTTAGATAATTACAAGATACTAAGAAAGAATAAAGAGGTTCCATATACTATAGTATACTCAGGTAGTGTGTCATTGACTCATTTACAATATAATCTGGACTTCACTGGCCTTTTTCAATTAGAATTGGGGGCAGTGCTCAGTGGATAACATTGAGGGCATAAGGTATCATTCGGTCAAGTTTTACTGCAATCTTATCAGTCATCCAACCATGAAATATCTACTTACTACCTTTAAACTATGTACAAAGGTCAATCTTGCTGTTTAAACAGTGGCTTGTTATGAAGTATTCACTGTAACTGTCATATTTAACTGTCGATGACAGTGAAATAAAAGTTTGTCTAAACTTGTTCTTGCCTCCTTTGTTATGCCTCTTTCTAAGAAGGTACATTACACAAGGTCTCCAACCTCAAACAAGTTTATCAAATATAAGGTAATTATTAAAAATTCAGAGAAATACCAGAATATTTTGAAATCAATAATGTGGGTTAAGGAAGAAAAATGGGGAGTATGGATAAATCCATAGTGAGGTCAGAGTGGTAATTATTAATATTAATTTGATATAAATAATGAGAAATTATCAACTAATAGTCAAATACAAATAATTTTAAGTGAAATTAAAGCATAATCAAATTTAAATTCCTAAGGAATGCATTCATAAATTATTTAAATAGAAGGGATTTAAAGTGGGTCAAAATTTATTTCTGAATGCCTATAAGTATTAAACTTTTTCCACCAAAACAGTAAAATAGTTTACATATAATCAAAATAATAGGCATATGGAAAGAGGTAAAAAACAGGCAGTAACTCAGAATTATTTCTTTAACCATTATGTCACTAGCAATATGGATTAGTTACATGGTATAACCTCTGTGGGGAACTCAAGATTAATTTCTTTTGTTCAAATTCATATTTTATAGGACTCACAAGCTGCTGAAATGCTGATATGGGTCAATGCTAAGTACATAAGTGGGTTTCCACGCTAGGAAAGTAGCTTTTAGTGACAAATTAAGTTGACTATAAATAGAATAGCTCAATTATTGTAGCTCACTTGGAACATTCTCCTTCACAGTACACATTGTTATTTTTGTCCTTTCATGCAGATCTACCTATAATATGGGCCCAGAGTCTCTCCCTCAAGTAGAACCCTATCCTCACAGCCTTGCACATACTAACAAGATTAGAAAAATATCTAAATTAAGAAAAAATTATAGTGCTCACTCCTGTTTAATGAAACTGTGTCCCAGGCCTGGGTGGTGTAGGAACATACTTTGGCGTTTTTTAACTGAATACCAATAGAGTAGTAAGATTCTGAGGACTAAAATAAACATATGAGCCTATGGTAAAGAGTGCAAAATAGTGAAATGACCATATTTTTTTCATGTGCAAAAAGGTCCACAAAGTCCATTTTGAGAGGAAAAACTGGATAGATCCAGTTCCATTTACAGAGAGAAGAAAAGAGAGTGATTTAGAACTAGAAACTATCAAGTACTGAAGAAGTTATGCCCTGGGATCCCCTGGAAGTGAAAGTCAACATATCAAAATCTGATGATTCATAATCTTTGCCATAAGAACTGACCTAGTTTTTAATAAATAATAAATGATAACCATAATTTTAATAAAATGGTAATAAAACATGTGAAAAGTTTAAATGATTTAGTATTACAGCAATATTTAATATGAATATTTGCATAGAATTTTATAGAACTAGATAGTTTTAGTCATAAAATGATAAGGGAAGGGATAGGATTTGTTGTTTAAAGCAATGTAGCATTAAAGTTCTAAAGAGAAGCAAAGTTTAGACTACCTCTAACCTCCATCAAAAATCTAATTTTAGATTTGTTTTAACTTATGGAAAGATGGCATCTAATTTACTGGGTGCACTCTCCTATGCTTGATGAGAGGTAAGTTTTTTAGATGAACTGAGTAAAGATTTAAAACTCAAGAAAATTTAAGTTGCAATGTCAAATCCAGTATTTATATATGTTTATTTTCTGTGTTTTCTTTATTAAAGCAAAATGGTATTAATATTATCTACTTTAAAGTTTATACATATTATGTGTATTCTTGACTTAAAATAATTACACAGTAAATGGTAACTATAAATTTTATTATTATTCTTGCACTAAATTTGTTAACTTGTTTTTTTAATAACTGTTTTTTTGTTTTGATTTACAATGTTCAACAATAGGATTGTGTTTAAATTCCCCAACAACTGCGTTTTATACTTACATATTAGCTTATTAGTAGGGTTTTTGCCATATAGTCTCTTAATTCTTTTTTGTATTTTTTCCATTACCACTTATTTATTCCCCTTATATGTCTCGCTTCCCCACCACAATCACCACATTGCTGTCCATGTTCATGAGTCCCTTTTTCTTTTTACTCCTTTTCTCCTCCCCACCCCCAGAGCTGTCAGCCTGCTCTCTATCTATGATTGTCTCTATTGTGCTTGTTAGTTCAGTTTGTTTCTTAGATTCCACATATGAGTGAAATCAGATGGTATTTGTCTTTCTCTGGCTGACTTGTTTTACTTAGCATAGTGTTCTCCGGGTCCATGCACGCTGTCACAAAGGAAAAATTTTTCTTTTGATATGACCAAGAAGTATTCCAATGTGTAAATGTCCCATAGTTGCTTTAGCTGCTCATCTACTGATGGACGCTTGGGCTTCTTCCATATCCTGGCAATTGTAAATAATGCTGCAGTGAACATAGGGGTGCTTTTGTTCTTTCAAACTAGTGTTTTGGGTTTCTTCAGACAAATTCCCAGAAGTGGAATCATCAGATAACACTGAGGCTTTCCCACAAATGTGACAACACCTTTGTTCGTGAATTTTAATCTCCCAGTTTCCTTGCCCTTGCACTTCTTACCAAATATTGCAATTCCATCTTCAGTCCTTTTATATTTTTACCAATTGTCTAATAAATGAAATTCAATAATGGCAGCCTTATCTATTGAACCTATACTTCTTGAGGCTTAGATTCTATTTGGAACTTTGTATAATAAATAGTTTTTATTCACTTTCATTTTATTTTCCCTGTGAATTTGTATCTATACTGTGAATCAATTTTTCTATCCTCAGGTAACATTGCCTTCTCTTTACCTCTGTAGTTACAAATTTCAGTCTATGTATGAACTGCCTGAAACATTTACAGAATTTATTCTAGTATTTATTTTTCATTCTACCTTCAAAAATAGTGAAGCACAGTTATAACAAAAAATGAAGGCCAGTGAATGGAAAGTATCAAATGACCAGAAAAAAAACATAAAACTAAAAAAAAAACCTGAAGCTTAAAAAAAAATATGTTTTTAAAATGACCTTCCTTAAATGTTTCTACAGAAGTGGGAAACCACTGAGAAATGTGTTGTGTTGAAGGTAAGGAGTTTAAGTTCCATGGTTTCTCAACAAAGGAAGACCATGGTTTGATTTTGAACACATGCAACTTGAACACATGCAATTTAAGGCCTTTCAATTAGATGATCTGTGGCTGTTTCACTGGACTAAAGATAGAGACCTAGAGCTTATAGTTGAAATTGAACAGCAGAAAACTAATAGGTAAAATAAGTCAAGACAAAGTCACAAAAGAAATCAAGTTAGAGAGCTTGGGGCCTAGTGTATATTTAGGGACTGACATAAGAAAAAACATTATGCAGCAGTGAAGTCTTAGGAAAATGCTCTTACTGACTGGAAACCATTGTAGGATGCTGGTCCCCTCATTTGAACTTCATAGTACACTTATTTAAATGTTTAGTAATGAAAGTTAGTGATTAAACATATGAGAACATGTAATAGATGTAAGAATGCAAAAAAGTAAATTTACTGTTTTTGTGTCATTCTTTATAGAAAACTTGTTTGTACTCTAACAAGGAATAGTCAGTTTTGTTATTTGGTTATATAAATGAAATATAGCTTTAATCTCTTTCCTTAATATTGATTTGGAAAGGAAATATTTCCCTTATCTTTATATTTAAAAAAAAATAAGATTTAGGATATAAAAACCAATAGTGTTGTCACTTATTATAAGAATTGTATGAGAAAATTAATTCAAAATTAATAGTAGTATTCAAAGGAGAATGAGATTGCATAAAAATAATTGTTTATCAATTTATTTGGCTTTAACTAAACAAAATACCATCTCAGTTCTTTAGCTCAAATGAATGCATTAGTTTTGGGGCTTTTTTTTCAGCATATGTAGAGTTTTAATATAGTTTAAGTGTAAGAAAGAAACTAAATGATAGAGAAAAAAGAAAGGCATTTTCTGCCATTTGTAAATATTTTATATTTAATTGATTTTAATTTGTTTTCAATGCCTTTTGTCATGTTATTTTATTTTCTAATGCCATAAAAACATAACTGTTGGTTGGTTCCTAAATTCCTGCTATACCTAAAACTTTGTTTATAATAAATGGTCTTAACCTATATTTTGAGAGTTGACACATATATCTTCACTGTAATTGTCTTGAAATTTTATATTTTTGGTGTAGTATCCTTTGTCAACTGTAATTCTTCTGTAGTTAAATATCACATATCACACTTTCTGCCTATTTATTTTCCACCCAGCCTCAAAATTAAGATATAAAATATTTTTTATTTTTCTTACAAAAGTTGCATTAACCCTAATAAGTTGGGAGTTCATTTTAAAATATTATTGCTTAGAAAACCTTATCCTGAAAAACTCAGTTTGTCACATACATGCCAGTTCTCAGTTTTAAAAACCTTTTAAATGACCCAATATTTTTCTCACTAGCCTTGCCTCTTGTTGAGAAAATCATTTGTGTTAATAAACTTGTCCCCAATTTTACTTCTGGGATTCTCAATGTTATTGCAAGGAAAACAGCAAACCCACAAATAACTTGTATTTGAATGATTAACGTGTGAAAGCTTTCTCTGGGCCAGGCACTGTTATATGTATTTTACCTTTATATCTAACGTAGTCCTTCAATATAAAATATTACTATGCTTTCATTTTTTTAAAATGAAAAAACTGGAGTACTGACAAGTTAAATGACCTGTCCCAAAGTCAAAGACTCAGTAAATAGTAAAAGCACAAATGCAAATTAGGAAATCTGACACCTAACCAGTGCTCTTTACCATTTTGTTTATCTCTGATCCTAACTAGCATTCTGTTAGATCATTGGAAGGATGTATAGAGCCAGAAGCTATATTTCTGGCTAACTGCCACAGCATTGCTTCACGTACCTTTAGACAGTGCACACTGACCACATTCGAGATCAAGAGTCTGTTGGTTGACCATTTACAGTAACCAACTGGAGGTAACACTACAGTCTCTCTTTTATCTTCTTGCCACTTTTCCTATCCACGACCTATTGATCAAATGATGCCCCTATTTGCTCAGGTTAAATATCAGGATGTGTAGTATTTTTTACATCATTTACTCTTTTAGAGAATATTATAAGCCTCAGTTGCCTGAGCCTAGACATATGGATAATAATTAGGAACATGGTTGTTTTGTTTGTACCTGATACTTATTACCCTCATCACCACCTCTTTCTACAATATCAATCAAAATGTATGCACAATGGAAAATTTACCATGATTCCTGCCTCTATTAGAAATGAAATAAAGGTCAAATGTACTAAAGTGTAATAAAAATAGTATAAAATCCTATTATAACCTCAGAACATTCAAACTTTTGTTGGAGGTGAAACTGAATGAATTACAGAAAATAAGCATGAAACAGATTCTATATGACTAAAGATAATTGTGGATTGAATGTGTAAAATTACTATTTTAGGACTTTCTTGAAGTTACATAATATTACTTTTCAAGTTAATGTGTGAGCATATGCTTATACATTTCAAAATGCTTGTTTTCACATTTTAAAAAGTCTACATTAATGCTAGGGAAACAATAGAAAAATTTTTATTATTTTTACAACCATAGTATATTGCTTATCTTAAGGTAAAAGACAAATGACAGTTAATTATAAAATATGATTCTTGCTTTGTTTGGTAACAAATATCTGTAGTGTGAAATATACACATATTTCTATTATAATACTTTATTAAATAATGCATATTTACAAATCCAAAATAACTGAATTCTCTTAAGATTTATCAATGGCAGATAAAATCATCATGTTCATCTTTCAGGAATTCACACTTAGGTAGGTTTAGGACAGGTGGGTTATAGAAAAGTAGTACATATACTTGACCATTCATTTATGACTCACTAAGTCCATTTAAAGCATTCTAAGGTTGGGTGACCTTCAATGACTTGCATATATGGATTATCAAATATCATAGTAGAAGTAACAAGCCATGAACAGTGTTTGATTCTTTTCAAGCTAAATAGTGCAGATAATCATAATTATTTCTGGGCCAAGGTTCAAAAGTGAACTGTTCATCACTTTTTTGATTTATTGAGGAATCTTTTAAAATAATAAGTAATATGTCATTCTTGTCAGTAAGTTATAAAGAAATTAAATGAAGCAAATTCTGGGAGTGATTTTTAACAGCATACTATCTGGAGCATCTTGCCTTTCATTTTGGTCATTTTGTCTCATAATGTTTATCTCATATTTCAGAACTCCAGGTCACTCATTCAACTTCTCTTATAGTGTGCTGTAATAATATATTCCACTGGATTTTTCTCCATTCAATTTTCTAAGTCATTGCCACTTTATGGAAAGAGTTAATGAGGGCAATAGAACTATTACAGGAGATAAATTTTTTTCTGTAAAGGAAACAATATCTTTTACTATAATACACTGTTATAAAAAGCAAAAAAACTAACATACTGGAAAAAAAAACTTCCTTCAATAAATTAGCAAGTAGAGTCTAATATTAAAAATATAAAGGAAATAGTGTGTGTATGGCTTGCCATGTCTGCGTGCATTGGGATGCAACCCTTTCTTATTCCCTAGTAAATCATTTTTGGTGATGAAACACCTAGTAGATATTATGTGTCAGCCAACATTTGGGGGCTTCCTTTGAGATTCCAGAGAAGAACAATCTTGACAGCTTCAGGGTAGCTCTCCTCACAGGAAGGTAGCATCCATCTGTTAGAACTTTTGGCCTCAAAGAAAGACAAGTTCCCCAAAGAAAAATCACAATTTTACCAAAATCAGATTCTATATTTGGGATATCTGATATCAGAACTAAGACTACCTCTGGATCCAGATAGGCTTTGTGGTTTCTTAAGTTTCCCAAGGCCCAAAATGTGAGGCTTTCCGCATCAAAGTTACAACTAAACTACAGAACAACCATTGTTCAGAAAAGCCTGTAATGGTCCTGAATGAAGTCCTACAACTAAGGATATAAAGAAAAAGCCACAATGAGGCTGATAGGAGGAGCCAAGACAAGGAATGGGCTGGTCCCATATTCACATGTAAAAATTGGAAAGAACATCTCAACTGTGGAGATATCCCCCAAAGAGCAAGGAATCCCAGCCCTACACCAGGACCCACAGCCCAGGGTTCCAGTGCCAGGAAGAGAAATCTCTATAACTTATGGCTGTAAAAATCAGTGGGGATTAAGGCTGAGACTTCCGTAGTTCTAGGCAATTTCTCTTAAAGGACCCACACACAAACTAGCTCAAACTCATTCCCTCCGAGCTCCAGCATTGAAGGAAGCATTTTGAAAGGCACAAGAGATACATGGGAAGGAAATGAATTGTTCATCATTGGGACAAGAGCTGAGGAATGACAGCTTTCCTCTAGACAGAAGTGCTGGCATTGTTCCTTTGGTGACCTTTCTCCTCAGAGCCAGCAAGCACATACCATATTTGAGACTCCATCAAACTGACTCACACTCTTTGTCTCACCCTGGCGATTCCTTGAGGCCCTGCTCCACACAAGTTTCAGGCCCACCAAAGCCGTTTCTAGTGGCTTTCCCATACAAGTGGCCTGTCTTGCCTCATGCTTCATATTTTCTTAAAGTCTTTCAAACAAGAGGCATCTGGCCTCAATGTGTGCTGTACCCCTTGCTACATGGCCCTGGGCCCAACACTAGCAACAGCCAGCCTTGGTTCACAGCTTGGACTCCCCTGAGTACCTCCAAGCCCAGCACAAGTAGCAGCCATCTGCAGATCACTTTGTAGATCATGCTGGGTAACCCCAGGCACAACACATGTGGCAGCTGATCATGGCCTGCAATTCCTGCAAAGCCTTAAAAACAGCTCACCCAGTGAATAACTTCAGACTGTAGTAGTGGAGAATTTTAACAGTGGGGAATTGTAACATACCCAAATGTTCTTTGACATTGTGTCTGTAAATGCTGATTCTGACTAATACATAGCTTATAGATAAATAGCATGTTTGTATAAGTATCCTGGGAACTAACTTTGAAAGCTACAGATCTTGAACTTCAGTCATCTAGCTCTAGAATATTTGCTCACCTTTAAGCAGGATGATGCAAAAACTGGGAGGATGAAAACCAAGATGACGCACACCATACCACTGCTTGACCAATTCTGAGGTCTTTATTGGAATGAACTGTGCCAGTCTGCATGTAGGAAACTTTTTAACCCACTCCCCTTGATCCCTTTTTTCTGCTTTGCCTCTCCCTCCTTATAAAATCCTCTGCCTGCACTGAAATATTAAGATGGACTTTAACACAAGTCTGCCAAATTCTTGAGAGCCTGGCACTCGAATGAAGCAGTTTCTATTTACCAGCTCCTGTCTGACAAGTTTGGCTTTTGTTGTGGCTGGCAGCTAAACCTGCATTTGCTTACAAGACCATGTTGAAGTACTACCACCCAGCTATCCACAAGCAACACACTCAAGGAGCAGACTCAGCAGGCACCAGAGCACTGCTGAAGTCAGTCCTGCTCTGTAGGGTGGGCCCTGCACAGCTGGTCTTTCATGGTAGTTTCAAGTCAGTAGACAGTGGTCATGGCCAATTCTTGCAGCTGATAAACTTTTGGGGTCAATACTTCCCAGTGATGTGCTAACAGCAATTAAGCTCGACTACAAGAGGAGGGTGTACACAACACACACAGGGGGTGCACCTTGAGTACCCAATTTGTGTGTTTGGGGAGGCTGTACCACTGAAATCTATAGGACATCTACTACGTTAGGTCACTCCACCAAGTAAACATTGTAGCCCTACCCAACACAAAGAAACAAACACAGCGAAGCTGCCAAAACGAGGAGACAAAGAAACATATCCTAAAAGAAAGAACAGAACTCCAGAAAAGAACTCAAGAAATTGGAGACAAGCAATCTACTAAACGCAGAGCTCAAAACACTGGTTATTAGGATGCTCAAAGAATTTAGTGACAACCTCAACAGCATTAAAAAGCACCAGTCAGAAATGAAAGATAGATATAAATGAAATAAGGAATAATTTACAAGGAATCAACAGAAGGGCAGATGAAGCTGAGACGCAAAAAAGTAATTTGAAATATAAGGAAGCAAAAACCACCTAATCAGAACAGGAAAAAACAACAACAACCTCAAATTAGGGTAGTGTAAGGATCCTCTGGGACAGCTTGAAGCATATCACACCATGGGGATGTCAGAAGAAGAAAGAGAGAAAGAAATTGAAAATCTATTTGAAAAAATAAAGACAGAAAATGTCCCTAATCTGATGAAGGAAACAGACATGCAAGTTTAGAAGTTTAGAAATTGCAGAAAGTCCTAAACAAGGTGCACTCAAAGAAGCCCACAAGAAAACAAATCATAATTAAAATTCAGACAGTTAAAGACAAACAGAAAATCTTAAATGTAGCAAGACAAAAGTCTATAGTTACCTACAAGGGAGCTCCCATAATATCATCAGCTCATTTCTCAACAGAAAGTTTGCAGGCCAGAAAGGATTGGCAAGAAATATTTGAAGAACAAATAAAGAGCTTCCCAGAAAAGAAGAAGCTAAAAGAGTTCATCACCACCAAACAAGTATTTTATGAAATGTGAAAGGGTCTCCTCTAAGAACAACAAGAAAAATATAAAAAGTGTGAACAATCGTCGTCGTCGGCAGCCGTCTGTCTCGAGAGACGATGGTGTAGCTTCTTAAGAGTCTATCTGCATCGCCGAGAATGGCTGTGCAGTCCGACTCGGGAGTGACACGGTATCTGTCTCCTCCCGTGTTGAATCGACATCTTGCGATGACGCTGGAGTGTCCTCTCCAGTGAAGCTGAAGCTACAGAGCCTGGGCAGGGTGATATGGAGGGTCTGCTGTTGCCCATGCAGCAGACCCCCCCTCTCTTCGCAGCTGAAGGGTCCAAGGGAAAGACGGAGTCAATACAGCTTGGCTTCAGGTGCGCCGCAGGAGTTGCCGGTGTTGACTACAACGTCAAACCGCCTTAGGGACTCCGGCTCCGGATTTTCTGTCGGGGTTTACTCCCTTAGCCTTTCCCCTGAAGAGGTATGCCGCAAGGCAGCGGAGGTTTTTTGGAGTCAGAGTTTTCCTTCTCTGATGTGCCCTGACTGGAAGATCGAACCAGCGACACTTAGCTCGCAGGCCGACGCTCAATCCACTGAGCCAAACCAGCCAGGGGGAGTGTGAACAATAAAATGGCAATAAGTACATATCTATCAATAATTGAATCTAAAAAAGCAAAACAAACTAACAAGCCTAAGAGAAACAGAACCTTAGATACAGAGGAAAAGATGAAGGCATTAAGAAGTACAAATTGATTGTTACAGAATAGTCATGGAAATGCGAAGTATAACATACGAAATACAGTAAATAATATTCTAATAACTATGTATGGTGTCAGATGGGCACAAGATTTATCAGGATGATCACTTAGTAAGTTATTTAATGTCTAATCACTGGGATGTGCACCTGAAACTAATATAATAATGCATGACAATTGTAATTGAAAATAAAAAATGATGCAAATATACACATATATATTTGAAGAAATACTTGTATGCATATATATTAAATGTGGCATAACATACAAAGAAACATTATTTAAGAAATGAAGTACTAACATGAACTGTGAAAGCATTATACTAAGTGAAAGAAGCCAGCCACAGAGGAACACATATTGAATTATTCCATTTATGTATGAAATGTCCAGAATATGCAAATCTTTAGAAACAGAAAATAGATTTGTGGTTGCCTACAATTAGGAGGAATGGGAGAATTAGGAGTTGATTGTTAAGTTGTGCATGATTTATTTTTAAGGTAATAAAAATATTATAACTTTGATTCTGGAAATGGAAATACAATTCTGTGAATGTACTAAAGTACAATCTAATTGGACACTTTAAACACCTTCATTGCATATTACGTGTATCTCAATAAAATGTGTAACAAAAATGGTAAAAAAAAAACTATAAGGAAGAAATACCCTCAGACCTACAAAGATAAACTGAAGTGTACTAATTTTATAATTTTTTAAAACTAGAAGTTGGTTAGAAGCATATCTTGATAGACTTTTTATGTTTGAAACCCAGAAATAAGGACCTGAAAAATAGAGTAGACATTCAGAAATTTATAGGTACCAGACAGACAATAAGGGGGCTTACAGAAAGGAGGGGAGGTGGTATTAAGGAGGCTGGTATTAGTTACTGATTGCAATGTTTTTATTTTTTGAATCTGCCTTAAAATATTGAATACTCAATGCAATATATTCCCAAATGCACTTGTCTTTTCCACTTGTATATGTAAAAATATTTTACTCATTTCTCTATGTCAGTGAGGCATATAGCAGACACTCAATAAACTTTCAAAGAATGGCAGACAGGTGACGTGAACAATTTCTCAAAGAACTGGTCACAAGTTGAAATTCCAGATAATGCCACCTTAGAAGTGCTGATGTGAGAATTTCGAATCATCTCAATAGTGAGCCAAGAAATTGATCTGTCACAACTATAATAACTGTGGTACATTTTATTTAATAATTGCTTACTGGAGAGAACACACATTGTGCTGAGCACTTAACATATATAGGGTCAGGCAAAAATGGGTTTACAGGTTTGAGTATGCAAAACACCAAGTTTATTTTTGCATTATTATTTATTATTGTATTATTTTCCATATAAACAACTGTAAGCCTACTCTTTTGCCTCTCCCTGTATTTCAAATTTTATATTTAACTATCCGATAACTCAGAGATTCTCTCCAGTTTACTAACTAGCAAGGTAAAACTTAAGCATCTACTAAGGTTTCACAGTAATGGCAGAACTGTTTTTTCAAGTCCAAGTCTATCCCGTGGAAAAATTTCTTCTGACAACCAGAAAGTGTTCATGGGGAAAAAGACGGAGTTTGACAGAGGACAGAAAAATAAATAACTACGTATAATACCTATAGTGAATATTATACACAAGTTGGCTCAGAAAGTACCAAGAGCTAACTTTCCACCATTCAGATTTGCTAGAAACCTAGTATCTTTCACAGCCCTTCAAAAATAGCTAAGACCGTGGTCTAGAGTGGTATATTTTTAAAATTTTAATTGCATTTTTTCCATTACCATTTAACCCCCTACCCCCAACCCCTATAATCACCACACTGTTGTCCACGTCCATGAGTCCGTTTTCCTTTTTGCGCAATCCCTCAACCCTCTAACCACCTGCCCGCCCCCTTAGCTGTCAGCCTGCTCTTTGACTCTGTCTGTTTTGCTTGTTAGTTCAGTTTGTCCGTTAGATTCCACATATAAGTGAAATCATATGGTATTTGTCTTTCTCTGACTGGTTTATTTCACTTGGCATAAGGTTCAACAGATCTATCCATACTGTCTCAAGTGGTAAAATATTCTTTTTTATGGCCAAGTAGTAGAATGGTATTGAATCAAGTAACTCTTATGAAATATTTGTATTAATATTTTCCATAATCTAGAATTTACTTTTCTGGTTTCAACCCAAATGTTATTGAAATAAAAAGCATGTTTTAAAAATTTTGTTAAACAAAATTTTAGTTATAATTAACTTAATTTTAATTGTTTCATAAATATTTTTTATATTTTATCAGATTTGATTATAGAGAAATATCAGATAAATTATACAATATTTTTTACAAAATTAATGTATGTTTAAAATGCCAGTCTTTTTTTTTTTTTTTTTTTTTTAAATTTTTTTGTTTGTTTTTCCATTACAGTTGTCTCTCTCTTTTTTTTTTTTCCCCCTCTTGCTTCCCTGTATCCTGCCCCTCCCTTCCCCCACATTCAGTCCCCACTCAGTTGCCCATGTCTGTGGGTCATTTATACATGTTCTTTGATTTTACACTTCCCCTTCTTACCCCCTTTTCTCCCTCCCCCCTGCCCCCTTGTTACTGTTAGTCTACTCCTTGTTTACATACCTCTGGTTCAATTTTGCTCATTTGTTTGTGTTGTTCATTAGTTTCCTGTAATAGGTGACAGCATAACGTATTTTTCTTTCGTTGCCTGGCTTATTTCGCTAAGCATAATTCTCTCTAGTTCCATCCATGTTGTTGCAAATGGTAGAAGTTCCTTCTTTCTTTCTGCTACATAGAACTCCATTGTGTAAATGTACCACAGTTTTTTGATCCACTCATCTACAGATGGGCATTTAGGTTGTTTCCAGCACTTGGCTATTGTAAATAGTGCTGCTATGAACATTGGAGTGCATAGGTTCTTTTGAATTGGTGTTTCAGGATTTTTCGGATATAATCCCAGTAATGGAATTGCTGGTTCAAAAGGCAGTTCCATTTTTAGTTTTTTGAGGAAATTCCAAACTGTTTTCCATAGTGGCTGCACCAGTCTGCATTCCCACCAGCAATGCACCAGGGTTCCCGTTTCTCCGCATCCCCTCCAGCACAAGTTGTTTGTTGATTTGTTGATTATGGCCATTCTGACTGGTGTGAGGTGGTATCTCATTGTGGTTTTTATTTGCATCTCTCTGATGGCTAGTGATGTTGAGCATATTTTCATATGTCTATGGGCCCTCTGTATGTCTTCTTTGGAGAAGTGTTTGTTCAGGTCCTTTGCCCATTTTTTAATTGGGTTGTCTGTCTTCTTGGTGTTGAGTCGTATGAGTTCTTTATATATTTTGGAGATCAATCCCTTGTCTGAGATGTCATTGGCAAATATATTTTCCCATATGGTTGGTTTCCTTTTCATCTTGCTGATGTTTTCTTTAGCTGAGCAGAAACTTTTAAGTTTGATGTAGTCCCATTTGTTTATTCTTTCCTTTATTTCCCTTGCCTTAGGAGATATATCAGTGAAAATGTTGCTACGTGGGATATCTGAAATTTTCCTGCCTATTTTTTCCTCTAGGACTTTTATGGTATCACGGCTTACATTTAAGTCTTTGATCCATTTTGAGTTTATTCTGGTGTATGGTGTAAGTTGGTGGTCTAGTTTCATTTTTTTGCATGTCCCTGTCCAGTTCTCCCAACACCATTTGTTGAAGAGGCTCTTTTCACTCCATTTGATGTTCTTTCCCCCTTTGTCAAATATTAGTTGACCATATGAACCTGGGTTTATTTCTGGGCTCTCTATTCTGTTCCATTGATCTATATGTCTGTTTTTATGCCAGTACCAGACTGTTTTGATTACCGTGGCCTTGTAGTATAGTTTGATATCAGGTATTGTGATTCCTCCTACTGTGTTCTTCTTCCTCAAAATTGCTGTGGCTATTCGGGCTCTTTTTTGGTTCCATATAAATTTTTGAAGTATTTGTTCTAGGTCTGTGAAATATGTTGCTGGTATTTTAATAGGGATTGCATTGAATCTATAAATTGCTTTGGGTAGTATGGACATTTTAATGGTGTTGATTCTTCCCATCCATGAGCATGGTATATGCTTCCATTTATTTGTATCTTCTTTAATTTCTTTCTTCAATGTTATGTAGTTTTCTGAGTACAGGTCTTTTACCTCCTTGGTTAAGTTTATTCCTAGGTATTTTATTTTTCTTGTTGCTATGGTAAATTGAATGTTTCTTTCAGTTTCTATCTCTGAGTTTTTATTGTTGGTGTATAAAAATGCCTTTGATTTCTTAATATTGACTTTGTATCCTGCTATTTTGCCGAATTCACTTATTAGGTCGAGTAGTTTTTTTGTGGAGTCTATAGGGTTTTCTATGTACACTATCATGTCATCTGCAAATAATGACAGTTTTACTTCCTCTTTTCCAATTTGGATGCCTTTTATTTCTCTTTCTTGTCTGATTGCGGTGGCTAGAACTTCCAAGACTATGTTGAATAGGAGTGGGGAGAGCGGACATCCTTGTCTTGTTCCTGATCTCAGGGGGAATGCTCTCAGTTTTTGCCCATTGAGTATGATGTTGGCTTCAGGTTTCTCATATATGGCCTTTATTATGTTGAGGTATGCTCCCTCTATTCCCATTTTGCTGAGAGTTTTTATCATAAATGGGTGTTGTACTTTATCAAATGCTTTTTCTGCATCTATTGATATTATCATGTGGTTTTTGTCTTTCATTTTGTTTATGTGGTGTATTACGTTTATTGATTTACGAATGTTAAACCATCCTTGCATCCCTGGGATGAATCCTACTTGATCGTGGTGTATGATCTTTCTAATGTGTTGCTGGATCCGGTTTGCCAATATTTTGTTGAGGATTTTAGCATCTATGTTCATCAGCGATATTGGCCTGTAGTTTTCTTTCTTTGTTGTGTCTTGACCTGGTTTTGGAATTAGGGTTATACTGGCTTCATAGAATGAGTTTGGCAGTCTTCCCTCTTCTTGTATCTTTTGGAATAGTCTGAGAAGGATAGGAGTTAGTTCTTTCCTAAATGTTTTGTAGAATTCACTTGTGAAGCCATCCGGTCCAGGGCTTTTGTGTGCTGGGAGTTTTTTGATTACTGCTTCAATTTCACTAGCTGTTATTGGTCTATTCAGACTTTCTGCTTCTTCTTGATTCAGTTTGGGAAGACTATAGGTTTCCAGGAATCTGTCCATTTCCTCTAGGTTGTCAAATTTCTTGCCATACAGTTGTTCATAATAATTTCTTATAATCCTTTGTATTTCTGTGGTATCAGTTGTGATTTCTCCTCTTTCATTTCTGATTTTATTTATTTGGGTCCTCTCTCTTTTTTTCTTGATGAGCCTGCTTAAAGGCTTGTCAATTTTGTTTATTTTTTCAAAGAACCAGCTCCTACTTTTGTTGATCTTTTGAATTGTTAGTTTAGACTCTATGTCATTTAATTCTGCTCTGATCTTGATGATTTCCTTCCTTCTACTTGATCTGGGCTTTGCTTGTTGTTCTTCCTCTAGATCTTGTAGCTGTAGGGTTAAATTTTTTATTAGATATTCCTCTAGCTTTTTTAGGTAGGCCTGTATTGCTATGAACTTTCCTCTTAGGACTGCTTTCGCTGTATCCCATAGGTTTTGGGTTGTTGTGTGTTCATTATCATTAGTTTCCAGAAACTTTTTGATTTCTTCCTTGATGTCATTGTTAACCCATTCATTATTTAATAGCATGTTATTCATTCTCCATGAGTTTGAATGTTTTTGAGTTTTTTCCTTGAGGTTGATTTCCAATTTTAAGCCATTGTGATCTGAGAAGATGCTTGATATAATTTCAATTTTCTTGAATTTGTTAAGGCTTGTTTTGTGTCCTACCATGTGGTCTATCTTTGAAAATGTTCCATGTGCACTTGAGAAGTATGTATATTTTGCTTCTTTGGGGTGAAAACTTCTATATATATCGACTAAGTCCATTTGATCTAGAGTGTTGTTCAGTGCCTCCATATCTTTGGTGTTTCTTTGCTTCAAAGATCTGTCCATTGTTGACAATGGGGTGTTAAAGTCCCCTACTATGAGTGTGTTGTTGTCTATATCTTTCTTGGAGTCTTTCAAAAGTTTCCTTACATATTTGGGTGCTCCTAAGTTTGGTGCATATATATTTATAAGGGTTATATCTTCTTGATGGATTTTTCCCTTAAGTATTATGAAATGCCCTTCTTTGTCTCTTTTTATGGACTTTGCTGTGAAATCTGTTTTGTCTGATATAAGTATTGCTACCCCGGCTTTTTTTTCATGTCCATTTGCTTGGAATACATTTTTCCATCCCTTTACTTTCAGTCTGTGTAGATCTTTTGTTCTAAGGTGGGTCTCTTGTAGACAGCATATATGTGGGTCATTCTTTCTAATCCATTCAGCTACCCTATGTCTTTTAATTGGAGCGTTTAATCCATTTACATTTAAGGTTATTACCGATAAGTACTTATTCATTGTCATTTTTCCCCTTTGTACTCGTGTTCTTCTCTGTCTTTCTCTGTTTCTTTATCTTCTTAGAGCAGACCTTTTAGCATCTCTTGCATTGCTGGTTTGGTGGAGATGTATTCTTTTAGCCTTCTTTTGTCTTGGAAGCTCCTTATTTCACCCTCCATTTTGAATGAGAGCTTTGCTGGGTATAGTATTCTAGGTTGTAGGCCTTTGTTTTTCATTGCTTGGAATACTTTTTGCCATTCCCTTCTGGCTTGTAGTGTTTCTGCTGAGAAATCTGATGATAGCCTTATTGGAGTACCCTTGTATGTTATTAGTTGTTTTTCTCTTGCTGCTTTTAGGATCCTCTCTTTGTCTTTGAATGTTGCCATTTTAATTATGATGTGTCTTGAGGTGGGCCTGTTGGGGTTCATCTTCATTGGGACCCTCTGTGCTTCCTGGACTTGCGTGACTCTTTCTCTTGTCATGTTAGGAAAGTTTTCTGTCATTAGTTTTTCAAAGAGGTTTTCTATCCCTTGCTCTTCTTCTTCTCCTTCTGGAATGCCTATGATACGGATATTATTACGTTTCATGTTGTCCTGCAGCTGTCTTAGAACCTCTTCAGTCTTGTTCAGTCTTTTTTCATTTTGTTGCATTGTCTGGGAGTTTTTGTGTAGGTTGTCCTCCAGCTCGCTGATCCGATCTTCTGCTTCCTCTAGCCTGCTTTTAATTCCTTCTACTGTGTTCTTCAATTCAGAGATCGTATTTTTCATTTCCTCCTGGCTCTTATTGATAGCTTCTATGTCCTTTTTCATGCTCACGTAATTTTCTGTGAGTTCCTTGTAGTTTTTCTGGAGTTCTTTGAAGTTTCCACTGAGCTCATTCAGCTTCTCCATAATCCATGTTTTGAATTCCATATCTGATAGTTCGCTCCCCTCTATTTCATTTAGCACTCTTTCTGGGGATTCTACCTTTCCTTTTGATGGGAGGTTGTTTCTCTGTCTCCCCATTTTTTTTGACTCCTATTGTTTGTTGGTGCTTCTTGGAATGATCTGCACTTCCTGGATCTGCCTCTGGTTGCGTCAGATCATGTACCAGTCTGGCCTTAAAATGCCAGTCTTTTGTCCACTGTCTTCCCTTTATCTTTGAGAAGTGGGCATTTCAAGGTTATGGCTTCATCTTGTAGAACACTTCTGTATGCTAGAGATAATATCATTGAAAAGAATAGCATCAAGGTGACACCTACATTGCTAGGTCTTCATAACCTTTCAAAAAGTCAGCTTTGCCCTTAAACAAATTTGAAGAATGAGATAATTACACCAACCTGAAGGCCCACAATGTAAATTAATCTAGACAGCGGTTAGTCAGGTTTTTTCAGTTAGAAATAGCAATGAAATGAGCATTATTTTAAGGACTAATAACATTTTTAAAACCTTATTTGAGTAGTACTAACAGAGATCAATGATAGAATTTCAAAATTTAACTCTTGTGACTGAATCTGTGTTTTATTATTTAAATGATTTGGTTAGAATAAAATAATAGTTGTTATTCATAATATCTGGTCAATAAGTAGTCCGCTTCAAGTTGAAATAAAAGAAAAAGTAAGACAGTATTGTCAGAAAACGATACATATTTTTTAAACTGTCAGACCATCTGAATGTTTGCAACAACAAATGCTTTTATTGCCATTTTTGTTATGTTTGGCTCTAATTTTCTTTGAAATGTGAATCAAAAACCGTTGCCCACATAGTTCCCCTTTTCTCAGAACACTTTGATTTGCTTCTCAACTTGAAATATTTTCTGTCAATCACACTAAATGCTTTTTTTCAAACATCAGCTAAGTTATTTATTATGAATCAGAAAATTTTTTCAATTTTTCCACTGTACATATGTGCATATATAAACTTACTCAATGTTTGCACTTAGAGTAATTTAATTACTCTTAAAATTAAAAGAGAAACACCTTTTCAATATTGCATTCCCTCTAACAAATCATAATGCACATATATAAGTGTCACCAACACTGTGACACTAACTTTAATTCACTACATTTATCCAGTCAGAGGAGTAAAGTAGATATTCCTCAAAGAGATTTTACTGTTTCCTAAATAAGTTCTCAAAACCTCATTTTACTTAATATTATCTTAAAGATAATAGACATTGGCCATAACAAATAGCTGTACTTCTGTCTGTTTTCATTTACTCAATTAATGTAAATTGAGTTTCAACTTGAATATATTTTATTGTGTCCACTGTACTATGTAATTCTTTTTCTTTAAAAAATACATAAGCTATTTAAAAAGAGATGACCACTACGATCTGCATAGTAATATTCCTTTTGAAAAGAACACAAGTATCCTCTTCATATCATATGAAAATGTTAATGAATTTCATATTGTAGACCAAAGACCACTGCATTAGTTATTTATTTTTGTCTCACACAAACAACTTATCACAAACTTCATGGTTTACAAACAGATTTATCATTTTTTAATTTTACTTTATTTTTATGATGTTGAAGTGTCACAGCTGTCCAAGAAGAGTACTGTTTCTGACAGATATTAGAGATATATAGGTTTCTACTTTTCATATCAACAATTTGAGCCATTCATTATGTAGAATTTTTAACAAAAGAGTGGGAAGTTAGATAAGGGATTTAAGTAATATTTGAGAGAATATGTGAGAAAGAGAAGAGCAGCTTCTGATAATTAGAAGTTGACAAAAAGCTACAACTTTACTTTTGCTGCAAGTTAGCCTGGCACTCCCAACTAGACCAAGATGATCTGTTGAACATAAACAACTTCATAAAACACCATCAGACAAGGTTATTCTCTGACCAAGATTGAGCAAAATAAAAATAAGACCATTCAATAATCATGTCTGAACACAGCCATAAACAATACGTTGTTTAAACCACAGCAATGTCCAAATTACCCCCATCTCCACTAAAAGAGTGACTTTTGCTTTTTTACAAATAGCCACTCGAGCCTTACTCAATTCCTACCACTTTCCAGACAATTATTATACTCGATATACAATTACACTTGCTTCTAAAGCAAAGGTAAAAAACAAAACAAGCAAACAAACAAAAACAGTGAAAGAAAGCAAAACTATTTCCTTGAATACTGCTCAAAGCAATACAACACAATCCTCATCCTTACAATATTCTCTTATTGAGACATCAAGTGTGGGTGCATGGTGATCCAACTTCCTTTGTTATTGGAGTCAAGAACCTTATACTGTTCTACTACAGATGTTTTCTTGGTAGTTGTGGCTGCTCAATATCTACTTCCACCATTTACTATTACTATGTATGCACAATTTGATGTTTTATAGTACTGTAAAATCATGAGGAATAATAAATATATGATACGAGCTCCTTTTGATAAAATTTATAGATATATTTCCTTTGTCATTTTCAGTTTATTTTTGGATAGACAGATACATACCGTATTTTTCACAGTATAAGATGGATCTCACCATAAGACACACCTGACCATAAGATGCACCTAGATTTAGAGGAGGAAAACAAGAAAAAAATATTCTGAACCAAATGGTGTACCTAAATATTTAACAAAATATAACAGAATAATATTTCAGCCATGTAAAGTGAACAGCAGTCAACAGCAGTATTAAGAACCATCATTACTGTCATTAACAAATGAGGAGAGACTATAGGTTCAAGTACTCTTCTAGTTTTCTGGGAACCCCAAGAACTCATCATCGCTAGTGTCAGAATTTATGAAGCTCAGTTGCTGACTATCACTGATATCACTTTCTTCGCTATCTTCATACTGACCAGATGCCCTGATATTCAGCAGTAAAGTGGGACATGTAAGCATCCCAAGGGTTTTGTGTGGGTCCACCGCTTCCTCTTCTAACACCTGTCACCGCCACTGACAGGTCAGGTAATACACATCACGGTCTGTGATGCAATATTTGCTCTGCAAGATGCACAGACATACAGACATCCCCCACCACCACTATTTGGGGAAAAAAAGTGTGCTTTATGGAGCAAAAAATACTATAGATAATAAATGGATACATAGGTGATAAATAAAAGAGAGATGAATGGATAAACAGATTGATAGAAATAGTATTTCTTGTATTAGAAAATATATTAACACAAAAATTATTTTGTAATCAATGTTGACTATTGTAATTAACAGTATTTAGCATTAGACCGTAAACAGCCTAATAACTAGTTTCATAATATCTGCCACAACAATTTTTATTCTTCTTCTTCTATGTTAGCTGCTCCTTAATTATGTTTTAGTTTTATATGTTGGGTGACTTCAAATAAATTTAGTTAACAAACTTGTTGACCTTTGATAATGTAATGAATTTAGTTGTTTGGATATTTATTTTAACTTCATATTAAAATTACATTAATTTGCTTACACTAATGGATGGCATAAAAAAAAATGTTTTTCACATCAATGAAAGACATTTTGTGTTCCACGGAGATCCTTTGGAGAAAGACTTTGTTCTATCTATAGATTTCCCATTCACCTGTTTATCTAACAACCACTAGGTTTATAAGTCAGAGCCTAGAAATGTTGTTTATTCCCTTTATTTTCTTAAAAATGTAATTTTTACTCATAATTGAGAATGATAACAAATATAATAGTCTTTCTATATTAGTAAGTAAAAAGTAAACTTTGAAAATGTACCTCATTCCATTTAAAGGAAAACACTGATAATGAGAGACGAGCCAGGGAAAATGCATGAATGTTTAAGGTAGTTAGAAGGTAGAAAGGACATATTTCAGGGCATATTTGAGCTACTTTCTACTTTACCATCAAGAATTATGAGCTTTTAGAGTACAGAATTAAGTTTTTCTAACCATCCAGTTGTATGGTGAATTTATTTCAGGTAGTGGATGCAGGAAACTGATAGAACTGCAAAATGTATTGAAATGTGAAAAAAATATTTTCTATTCATATTAAAATTCAATTATTATTAAAAAGCAACTATTCTCTTGTAAACTTTTCTCTAAAATTAAGGCACTCATGAGTTCATATTAATTCTCAGTTATAATATCTATATATTTATGTCTACTTTTTGATACCTCTCCTGTTATCTGTAGATGGCAAGTTCTCTAATTGACAAGTTAAAAATTGACACAGTGAGAAGAATGTATATTTTAGATAGGAATGTTGTGACTGAATTTTGGGATGACAAATTGATCTTTTAAGTACTAATTGTGTGATTTTTTATGATTCATTGAATATCTAGAGCTTTGGAATCCTCATTTATTAAAATGGTAATAAAAATAGGTTCAGTGTTTATTGTTGAACACAGTAGAGAAATATAATGAAACATTACATGCCATTATGATATAGAAACACACGCAAGCAAAATTTGTCACAATGTATTCCTATATATAACTCATTCACTTTAGTAGAAGTTATATCTTAGTCCATGGTGAGATGTGAGTTATTTTTACATAAGCAGAAAATTAAAATTATTTATATATTAATCATTATTAATTTAATACTTCAAATTTGACATTCTTTTCTTTTGGAGAAAAAATAAGTCAAATAAACTTTATACAAGGCACAAGCATAGATTTATGTGTGTGAAATATAAAATTAATTGCTCTCAGAGACTTTAACAATGAGTAAAGCTAAAATTTGAACAATTATGCATCATTCCTAATGTTCTTTGGAGAGAAAATAATCTAGTCCTATTCAGAAGTTTTTAGATTCCACAAATGAGTGAAATCATATGGTATTTGTCTTTTTTTCTGACTGACTTATTTAACTTACCTTAGTACCTTCATGCCCATCCATGTTTTTG
Source organism: Furipterus horrens (assembly GCF_987537825.1). Taxonomy (NCBI): domain Eukaryota; kingdom Metazoa; phylum Chordata; class Mammalia; order Chiroptera; family Furipteridae; genus Furipterus; species Furipterus horrens. The sequence goes on along the minus strand of NW_028327171.1, from coordinate 183,682,713 downwards.
TATATGGCAATATTTCATTGTGGGGTTTTTCTTATGGCTGAGTAATATTTCCCTGTGTACACATACCTCATCTTCTTTATCCCTTGATTTATTGATGGAATACTTAGGTTGCCTTCATATCGTGGCTATTGAGAATAATGTTGCAATGAAGATAGCAGTAGATATATATTTTTGAAATATTTTGAATTAAATTATACCATTTTAATTTCAATTGTGAAGAGCTCAGTTAAATACTTCAGATATTCTTTTTTGCAGCATCTACCTATTCCTATTTGGAAATATAGTAAATTTTCATTTCTTAAAATTGTTAAAGATTTCATACACCTACATAATCTTTATTTCTTACAAGTTCCATCTCTTGTTACTTATTAGTTTGGCATTTGTATCTTGTATTAGAAAGTTTCAACAGAAGGGGTGCTGATCAGGGTTCTCTGGCCATGAGTAAGACTTATCAACTATGGGATTTAACATGGCTAACCTGACTGAGGTTTGTCATTGGAGATGCACCAATTTAAGTATTTTTAGGTATTTCTTCTGAGCTATTCAGATTTCCTAGAGAAGATTCCTCCACTCTCCTTCCTGAAGGATGTAAGTATGGTTACCCATATTCTGTTAAGTCCAAAGGAGAAGACAGAAATATCAAAACTTAAAGTCTCATTCAATTCCCCTGATTTTAGTATATTATCTTGGTATTTTGTGGTGTTTGATATTTCCTAGATTAGAGATTTTCTTTTATCTTTTTCTAGAGTGATTTCCCACTTCCTCCAAATAAAAATAGGTGAATAACCACCTGTATAAAGCTATAAGTTCTACACTCAATAAGTGAACAAGTAATGTAACCTACAAAAGATTATTATTTTTAGTTCAGAGAAAGTTTGAATATATAATGAAAAATTATAAATATATATTTATTTAAAATAAACTATATAAATAGTGAACACAGAAGATATTTTTATTAAAGTGAAAGACAAAGATGTCCATTGTTATTCTTACTGGTCAACATTATGGTGAGGTGCAAGCCATAACAATAAAACATGAAAAAAAATTCAGTCAAAAAAGTTGTTGTTTGGTCATTGAATCAGAAAAAGAGAGAACAGAAAAGCAAATGAAAACAATTTTCATTTAAGCACTACCAGGGAATAGAAAATTTTACCCTGTGCTAAAGAATTCCCATGAAACACATGAGAGAAAAGGACTTGATTTTAATCAATAAAAAATATATCTGGGAAGGGTTTAGTCAAGGAACCCGTATAAATGACTCATGGACATGGACAACGGGGAGGGATATGATTGCGGGAGAGGGGGTGGGTTGGGTGGGGAGAGAAATTGGGGGAAAAGGGGACAACTGTAATTGAAAAACCAAAATATATATATATCTGGGAAATAAAATTTTATTATATGTAAATCAAGTAGAGGGTTTTTAAATAGAGTTCAGAAGAGTTAGAAGAGCTTTTCTATAATATTTAATAACTGAAGAAATACACTGCAATTGATTACATAACAGTCATAATGACAGGGGGACATTCTAATTAAGAATATTAGCAAATCAAATATTTGGAATAAAATGAGCACACTTTTGGGGGCAGACAGGCAACTGGACTTCTGTACTAAATAGTGTATTGTTACTAAATAATTGAATGAAGATGCATAAAATAAGGGGCAGGGTAGATTAAGCTTCATATTGAGGTAACACTATTTGTCCTTCAGCATGAAAGTGACATTTAATCAATATTGATCTAACAGCAGTGTGAAGAACAGATAAGGAAGAAGTTGATATCAAGTTACTGAAGAGTAAGGTAAGGAAAAGCATGGATAAAAATGGCATTTATGGTTCTCACAAAGTCTCAGAGTCCATAGTCTCAACACTTGTTTTGTTACATACTTTGATGCATCTTTTGCATCTACTTTTATCTAGCTTTAATTCTCATTTACTGACCTGATTATTAATTATTTTGGTTTTATATTTATCTCATATTTAGATTTGATACTCTACTTAAAATATGAATCCAATCTCTACTAAAAACCATTGCAACTAGAGTATGGATTCTGCCTATCCAATGCCACCCTTTCCGGAAAAACTTATTTGGTTCTAGCTTGTCCTAGAAGTATGAAAAATGTCCAAATTGAAAAGTTGGAAAAAAAGACTGAATTTCCAGGTATTAACTTAATACAGAAATCATCATTTTAAAAGTCTATCTATTGACTAATAAGTTATAAAGCATTCACTGCAATTCTTAGTGTTTCTGAGGAGGTGTAGAATAAAAGTCAATCTTAAAATATAATTATGCCATAAAAAATAAAACATTTAATTTACTCAGGAAAAATATCTGAAAATGGTAGTGTATAATTATATTGCAGAAGATAACACACTAAAATAAATCGACTTTAGTGGAAAACAAAAACAAAAGTTTAGAGCTTTCTAAAAAGCTTGTAAGGCTTTAAATTATAAATCTGAAATACTGATGCCAGATGCCAGATGGTTTATGTAAATGACAATGTAGAATGTGAATAGTGCCTGGCGTCTAGGTTCCTGAGTTGTCAGCATAAGTGTAGTTCTACCGCATTCTTCATCACCTAAGTGTTTAGCTTTTTTAAAAAAATAGTTGTTATTTCTCTCTTAAAGCATTGCTTTAAAAATAAGAACATATGTTTCCATTTGACAAATGTATGTTCCCATGACATACAATTATCAAAGTCATACACTTAGCTCACTTTATTGTGTAGATTTGTAGACTTGTATGTTCTTCCCATTAGCATGTAATGATAAGAATAATAGTTTGCACTTTTATGTCATTGACAGACATTTGTTTCATGTTTTATTGTGACAAGCACTCTTATAAATGCTTTACATACATTAACTCTTTTATCCCTCACAATAACCTTAAAGAAGTATGTTCCACTGTTACTCTTTTTCAGAGGAAGAAACTAAAAACAAATAGATCAATCAACTTTAATATCACAAAATGATTAAATGGTGAAATAGGAGCAGAAACCCAAGGTCTGACTTTAAAGTTTTCATTCTAATCCACCATATTAGTACCAAACTTAGCTCAAATTAAGCACTTGGTAAGTATATATTAAATAATAAACAAAAGACATACACTGTTTATCTCTTTTGAATCCTTATCATTTATATTCATGGATTTAAAAAATTAAATATAATAAAGGTATAGTAAATGAAAGTTAACTATATCTCCTAAATCTCTGTATGATAGTTGCCAGACATAATAACTATGAAAATTTATTTTTAAATTCCCTTTTGTGGTTAAAAGATCAAATTACGTACTCAAGCTTCCTATTTGCTTTATCACCTTAAATACACACACACACACATGGATACATGCATGTATGTGTATGCATGTGTGTATGCTTAAACAAACAACATTGTGTAAATGTCTTGAATGTCAATAATGTTTTATTTACCTTTACACATGATAAGAAAGATATTAATATTATGTTTATAAACACTTGTCATAGGGAAATTGAAGGGTATCACTTAGTGACTTCTAGCATTCAGTGGTGCTTGTGATAGGTTGTCTCAAATGTGATTTTTACTCCTTTTTATGTTAACTATTTCCCTGAAAGATTTTAAAAGCACATTCTTCCTTTTTAATAAAATATACCAAGAATTTTATTTCCTTTTTCATTGTTTATTCTGTCTGAAACTATTACTATTAGGACGTTGGAACAGAATCTGTACTATATATTGCTACATATATATTTGGTCTTTACTCATAATTCCTTTGACTCATACATGCATGTAGTGCATATACAGACTTGATGGCAAGAAATAGATTTTCAGTTTAAAATAATACTGAAATTCAAGAATAGATATCTTCTTAACACAGTTGATACATTAATTACATCTGGAAGAATATTGATTCCTTTATCCTAAAGAAAGCATGTTCATTTGTCCAAACTTTATGACTCTCCATATTTTACAATTTCAAAAGTAAGAATTAGCATAACATTTTATTTATTAAAATAAAGTATACTAGTGGGTTGAATGAAGCATTCAGAAACACTGAAATACCAGCTTTTTAAAAACATACCTCTACTTATTTATTCATAGAAACCAATAAAGAAACTGAGAAACATTATCAATGGAAAGGGGAAAAAAACAAGATATTTGCCATTCTTTTTTTTAATACTAGGATCTTCAAGATGAAATTCTTAACAATATTTTCATACAATACTGAATAGTCTTTTACTTACTGCAACTAAAAATTTACAAATGTTTGTTTTAAAAAAATTTTCAATGCAGGTCTGACATTATAGTCTACCATGGTGACTACTATTTTTTTTTATTTATTTGTCTTTTTTATTTTTCTCTGTTTCCTTTTTCATCTATCATATTTTGTATACAATTGTTTACTATATTCATTTCACAAATATTGTTATGTACCTGCTATGTAAAGTCCTGAACTAGAATACAAAATAGTGCTTTCCCTCAAAGAGATAACAGTTTAATGAAATACAGCATTGCATTCATTCCAATACCACAAGAGATATTAGAATACAAAAAAATAAATAAATAAATACAACCATGACTGCGGTTGTGCTCATTTAATTTCAAAGGATGAACACAATCAAAATACCTGTTAAATCAGTTACATATTGTTTATTCCTTAAAGGAAGCTTAGACTTCTTGTAAACTCAGAAAAGATAGTGCTTATAGAAGCTAGAATATAATTTAGAAAAGTTTAATCACAATTCTAATGCTTGAGTTATTTCGTTAACTCCCTGAGAAATCTAAATTAAGATCTTGATTCTAGTAATATTCTTTTATCATAACTCAGATACCCATACTATTTCTCTCTCTTCTTGCCTTATTTTTTTTTTTTCATTTGTAAACAACTAACTAGTTCAGTATTAATCTGTTCTAAATTCCTGGAAGATAAAATTTAGTAAATAGATAGCATTCTTCTTGATGACTGAATGATGTATTTTCAGGAAATTCCTAGAATCATATTAAGTTGTGAGAATTCATTGCCTCAGCTTGTACAGGATGCTGTGGGATAAGATTTCATGCTTGCATAGCCACAACTGATGCCCTGTTTTCCAAGAATCAGATCTACCTATTTTATATTTCTAAACTAATCACTACATATGGATTCACTTAACACCTTCTCTATTTTTCTCTAAAATAAGTATAAATTTATCTACTTGGTTTACATGGCCCCCTAAAATCTATCACCACCCACTGGAAAGTGCCCATTGTATAAATCAAGTTTTAATCATTAAACTATAAAGGCTTTCTGGTCATTTTCACTTATTAACTTCCACCAGCCTTAAGGTATTGTGAGCTGTTATAAATGGAGGAAATAAAATATATATCTACAATCTACACTACTCACACAACATAATCACCTTTGGATATCTATCTCTTGTATTGCATTAAAAATAGCATGTTACATGTATAACTATGTTCTCTAAAAAAGTATACTATGGAAAACTATATTTAAACAAAAGGCAATTGCTAAATTATTTATTTGAGTACAATTTTGTAAGACAATCTGTTTTGAACTAAAGGACAAATTTCTCTCCTCTCTATATAAGACCAAATTCTTCGGTTAAAAAGCCTTTGTCCTATGGTGAATATAAATACTATAAAATAAGAATTAAAAAAACATCCTAATGTAAACATTCCAAAGTTGTATGCATTGCACAAAATCATCAGTTTAATCAGTTAATCAGTGACTAAAATCTATCCAAAGAAGTACCATAAAAACAAATATTAACACAAACAGTGTATTTGTAAAGTGGAAATTATTGTGGTATAAATTATTTAGGTAGAAAACAGGACAGAGTTGAAACATATATGTTATGCCTTTGTAAAATACTTTAAGAGTAAACTTCAATTTATTCCTGAAGAGAATGTCATATTTAAAATATGTCATGTGACCTCAAATTTGTTACTATTATAATAAATATACATGTTTTGTAACAAGGTAATTGTAAATATTTCACCACAACTCCATATGACAGTGCTATCTTAATCTAAGAGGGTAATTGATTTTGTAATGATCTGAAGTCAATTAATTCTGAATATCTTATATCTCAATATAAAACAGCATATTTTGAAGTCTTGTTTTGAGTTCAGGTTAAAAATGAAGAACAACACAAACAAATGAACTAAATAGAAAAAGGAACAGAATAACAGTTGTTAGGGAGAGGGAGGAGGGGGAGGGAGAGAAGGGGGATAAATAAGCGAAGGGTTTAATCAAAGAACGTGTATAAATGACTCATGGACATGGACAATGGGGGAGGGGGTATGATTGTGGGAGAAGGAGTGGGCTGGGTTGGAGGGAGCAATGGGGAAAAAAATGGGACAACTGTAATTGAAAAACCAAAAAATAAAGTTTAAAAAATTATATATATATATATATATATATATATAAAGATTTTTAAAAATGAGGAAGATGATAGCTAATATATCTTTTAGAATTCAAATTTAGTGATTTTCAAAACTTGAATTTCAGCCATCCTGTGTGTATGTGTATATATATATATATATATATATATATATATATATATATATATATCATGCAGATACTGAACTATTCTACTTAAAATTCTTCGAGATTATGATGAAAATGTCCGCTACCAGAGAGAAATGCAAATAACTATTCCCTCTAAAAATTCTGCATATAATTGATGTTGTAGACCATTAGAAGCATATACAGATTCATGGATCCTAGATTAAATACTGCTGTCCTAGAACTTAAAAATTAAATGATACAACTATTTACTCACATGGTAAACTTTTCTTTCATTTATTCATCACTCAATCAACAAAGAATTAGTGCCTGCCTTTTATTAGTTAGAATTCTCATGGCAGAAAAGCCAGCTCAGACTCACATAAAGAAAGGCAATAAGTCAGAGAATATTCATATTGCTGTATTATTTTTATTATACAATTGATATATTTATTTTTATTGAATGTATTAAAGTGACATTGATTAATAAAAGTATATAGGTTTCATGTGTACAACTCTATAATACATCATCAGTATATTGTATTGTGTTTACCACCCCAAGCCAAGTCACCTTCTGTCACTTTCCATCACCATTTATCCTCTTTAACCTCTTCTATCTGCCCCTGCCTCCCTTGCAATTCTTTCTCTCTCTCTCTCTCTCTCCCCCCTGCCCCCACTTAGCTCCCTGTCTCCATTTACTAAGAAAACTGCTACCTAAATATGGCAGAAACATCGTTCTTTCCACCATGCCCTGAGACTGATTATATTGAACATGAATCTGATACATCAACTCTGCTCCTCAGTATTATTACTTAGTTTGGCATTGATTTAATTTTCTTTTAATTCTAAGCACCGACTCTACCAAAAGATCTATTACGCATGTCAGCTATTCAGCTATTTTAATCTTATTGTCTGATGCTGGTATCTTTCTCCTAATGACTTGTCTTGTGATTTTAAAACCTGATCCTTTAATAAGACTAAGTAAACCACTCATATTTTCTAGGTATGAAGTGACAAGTTTGAAAATATATGCATGCACGTGCATGCACACATATATTTATGGGTTAATTGTGTATTTAAGAAAATTTTAGGAATAAATTTAACTCCCTGTATATTAAAAAAAAAAATTAACCAGCTAAGATAATGGTAGTAACATGAACTATGTTCAAAAAACAATGTTCAAGTCATACAGCCTCACTTCTTACAAACCTACATAACTTAGAACAAATCATTTAATTTCTCACACTCCTCACTTTTGTGAAACTTCTTATTTGGGATTCTGACATAGCCAATGCATGTATACCAATGTATTAATTTCCTAAGGCTGCCAAAAAATAATAAAGTTAAGTTTTAAAAAAAAGTTTTTAGCTTGCGGTGGTGTTGGCAATTTTTGTTATTTTTGGCTTGTGGCAACATAACTCCAATCTTTGTCTCCGTGTTCAAATGGCATTCTTCTCTCTGAACACCTCTGCCTTAGTGTTTAATTTCTTTCTTCCTACAAAGACATCATCAGTCATCTTAGATAAAGGGCCCACTCTAATCTAATATGACCTCATCCTAAATTGATTACATTTGAAAAGACCCCATTTTTAATAAGGTTACATTTACAGATTTGAGTGGACATAATTTGTGGGGGAAACAATTTGACCCACTTAGGATAACATGTGAAAAATATTTTTTTATATTCCTACATATTTTCAACAGCTCTGCCATGAAAAGTCATACTTCTACACCATTATTATTTTGGTTTAAACCACAGTGTCCTAAAACAATAAAACTTTTTTCTTTTCTTTTAAATTAAATTTATTGTAGTGATTGGTTAATAAAATTATATGTTTCAAGTGTACAACTATATGATACATCAACTGTATATTGCATTGTATGCCCACTGCTCAAAGTCAAATCTTCTTCTGTCATCATATATTCGACCTTTTTTACCCTTTATTACCCCCACCCACTTTTCTCTGGTAATTACCATGCTATTTGTATCCATGACTTTTTGTTGATTATTCTTGTTTGTCCATTTGATGCTTTCAGTTTTATATCCTACATAAAGTGAAATCGTATGGTTCTTAACATTTTCTGTCTGACTTATTTTGCTTAGCATGATATACTAAAAATCTATTCATGTTATCCCAAATTATAGCATTTTATCTTTTCTTATAGCTGAGTAGAATTATGTTGTATATATGTATCCTGTTTTCTTTTTTCAGTCATTTATCAAAGGACACTTTGGTTGTTTCCATGTCTTGGTCACTGTGAATAATGCTGCAATGAACGTAGGGGTGCATATATCCTTGCAAATAAATGTTTTCAAATTTTATGGTTAGATCCTCAAAAAAGAGTTTCTGAGTCATATGATAACTTTATTCTTAATTTTTTGAAGAATCTCCATATTGGTCTCCATTGTGGCTATACCAGTTTATGCACCCACCAGCAGTAAATAAGGGTTCTTTTTCTGCACAACTTCTCCAACACTTGTTATTACCTGTCTTATGGAACATAGGCATTCTAACATGAGTGAGGTGGTATCTCATTGTAAAAATTTTTTTAAGAATTACATTTTCAATTGTTTTTCTATTACAGTCATCCCATTTTTCTCCATTGCTCCTCCCTACCCCGTTCACCTCCCTCCCACATTCATTCCCCATTTGTTGTTTATGTCCATGTGTCATTCATACCACTTCCTTGACTAGACTCTTCCTCTTCTTTTCACCCATTTCCCCGTCCCCCTGCCCCTCTGGTCACTGTCAGTCTGTTCCTTGTTTACAAGTCCCTGGTTCTATTTTGCTCATTTGTTTGTGTTGGTCCTTACTTTCCTGTATTAGGTGATATCATATGGCATTTGTCTTTTATTGGGGATGCATAGGTTCTTCTGAATTGGTGTTTCAGGATTCTTCAGGTATAATCCTAGCAATGGAATTGCTGGTTCAAAAGGCAGTTCCATTTTTAGTTTTTTGAGGAAATTCCATACTGTTTTCCATAGCGGCTTCACCAGTCTGCATTCCCACCAACAATGCACTAGGGATCCCTTTTTTTCACATCTTTGCCAGCACTTGTTTGTTGATTTGTTGATGATGGCCTTTCTGACCAGTGTGAGGTGGTATCTCATCGTGGTTTTAATTTGCAACTCTCTGATGGCTAGTGAAGTCCTGTATCTTTTCATATGCCTATGGAACCTCTGTATGTCCTCCTTGGAGATGTGTTTGTTCAGGACCTTTGCCCATTTTTTAATTGGATTGTCTGTCTTCTTGGTGTTGAGTTGTATAAGTTTTTTATATATTTTGGAGATCAAACCCTTGTCTGAGGTGTAATTGGCAAATATGTTTTTCCATACAGTTGGTTCCCTTTTCATCTTGCTGATGGTTTCTTTTGCTCAGTAGAAACTCCTTAGTTTGAATTTTTCTAATTGCAATTGAAGTTGAGCATCTTTTTATATATCTGTTGTCCATAAAATAAGAATATTAACATATATTTACTAGCACTTCTCAGCCTTAATCATGAATGTATTTATCAATATTTTGATTTAAGAATTTCCTGATAAGGTAGAGATTAGTTCAACGGTCATTTGAGGAATATAGGGAGGCTGAATAGTTACTGAAAAAATGAGGTAGATGCAGAAACAAAATTAAAATGCTAATTGTTTGTCTGACTCTTGATTTTACACACAGCTCTTACTTGGAAAAATACTTAAAGTACCAGGCCTACATTTAAAAAAATTTTTTTCTTATAGCTGCCTTGAAGTGGTTAAAAGAAGTGCCCAAATATTTATGTAGACATCTTTGGAGTATAAATAATCCTTAATCTAAATATTCTAAAAATTTAATACCTCAAATAAGTATATAAATAATGCATTTAAAAAATTATTCAGAAACATCCTGCTAAAAGATAACATACAGACTGAAAAAATATATGTAAGCCAGATATCTTAAAAGAACTCATATCAAGAATATATTTTAAAACTCTTGAAACTTAACAATATTAAAGGAAAAATTCAAATAATAAAAAAGAAAAAGACATGAATAAACATTTTACAGAAGAAAGTACAGACCAGAAAATACACAGATGACAAGTTAACACCTAAAAAGATGCAAAATATTATTAGCTAGTATTTAAGTGAAAATATCATGATACTTTACTCTTATTAACATGGCTAAAATTTAACAAAAAAAAAGTAAAAATACCAAAAGGTGCCAGAATATGGAGAAACTGAATAACCACTTTGCTGGGCCAAATGGGTTCACTGGTAAAATCTATCATTTAAGGAAGAAATTATACCAGATCTTTGCAAACTTTCAAAATTTGGAGTACAATTCATTCCATGTGACCAGAATTACCCTAAATCCAAAACTGAAGACATTACAAGGAAAAGAAAAACAAAAAACAAAATTACAAATCAATACCTATCATGCACATAGATTTAACAATCTTCAACAAAATATTACCAAATAAAGTTATAAAATATTACCAAATAATATGTTTTAAAGGAGAAATTATGCACCACAACCAAATGGGATTTATCCTAGAATGTAAGGTTAGCTCAACATTCAAAAATCAGCTAATGATGAGGGAAAAAAGTGGGACAACTATAATAGAAAAACAATAAACTTAAAATTTAAAAAATTAGTTAATATAATCCATCACACCAACAGGCTGGAAAACAAAAATCACATAATCATATGAATAGATACAAAAATTTAGCATGAAAAAGATGAAAAAAAAAAGTTAAAATCAAACACCCATTCTCAGTAACATATGAATAGAGGAGAACTTTCTCAATTTGATAAAGACTATTTACAAAATACTTACAGCTAACATCATACTTAAGGCTGGGAAACTTAAAGCAGTCTCACTAAGATAGTCTAATGCAAGTATATCCCCTCTCATTACTCCTTTTAAACATCAACTGGAAGTCCTTGATAATACAGAAGTCAAGAAAATAAAATAAAAGGTATATAGATTACAAAGGAAGACATATAACTATATTTGTTTACACGACATTATTCTCGATGTGGAAAATTTGAAATAAACAAAAAAATCTGAGAACTAATAAGCAATTACAGAATGGTTTAAGGATACAAGGTTAATATACAAAAGTAAATTGCTTTACTGTATATCAGGAATTAACAAGTGGAATTTAAAATTTAAAATATTTATACTAGTACCTAAGAAAAAGAAATACTTAGGTATACTAACAAAATACTTACATATTCTATATAAGGAAAACTACAAAGCTCTGTGAACAAAATCCAAAAAGTTCTAAATAAATGGAGACATGTTCCATCTTCATGGATAAGAAGACTCATTTTCAAGATGTCAGTTAATTTGCAACTTGGAATTCATTGATCTATGGATTCAATGAATATCAACAAGTCATTTTTTTGTAATTGGCAAACTAATTCTAATTTTCTGGAGAGGCAACAGACCCAGATAACCAATAAAATACTGAAGAAAATAATAAAATTAGAGGACAGATACTATCCTAGTTGGAGACTTACTATGAATCTACAGTAACCACGATAGTGTGGTATTGGTGAAATAACTGAGAAATGGTACAGAGTGGAGAGTCCAAAAATATATCACAATAAATAGAGTCAATCGATATTTGACAAAGCAACAAAGGCAATATAGCAATACAGGTGAGCAATGATAGGCTCTTAAACAAATGGTACTAGAGCAACTAGACATTCACTGCCAAAACTAAAAGAATCTAGAAACAGACTTTACAACCTTCACAAAAAGTAACTGAAAATGTATCATTGACCGAAATATAAAATGCAACACTATAAAATTCAAAATAACACAGGAGAAAACCTAGATGGCCTTGTGCATATTATACAACCATGTTCTTTGGTATTTACCTTTTGATGTTTTTATTTATAGTAACTTTATTCATAAAAAACAAACAAACAAACAAACAAACAAAAAACTTGCAAGCAACCAAGATGCCCTTCAGTAGATGAATGGGTAAGTTGTGGTACATTCAGACAATAGAATATTATTCAGCTCTAAAAAATGAACTGTCAAGCCAAGAAAAGACATGAAAAAATCTTAAATGCATATCACTGAATTATTAAGTCAAAGAAGTTAATCTGAGAAGGCTACATATCATATAATTCTAACTATGTGGTTTTCTGGAAAAAGTAAAATTATAAAGACAATAAAAATATCAGTTTTTGCTGGAAGGTATGGAGTAAGGATAGATGAATAGGCTGAGCAGGGGATTTAGTGCAGAGAAAATACTCTATATATCATAACAATGGATGTATTTATTTATACAATTGTCCAAATCTATAGAATATATATCAAGAGTGAGCTTTAAGGTAATTAGTCTAGGAACTTTGGATGATTATGATGTATCCATATCAGTTTATCTTTGTTAAAAGAAATACAAACCATTCTAGCAAGTGACAATGATCAGTGGGAAGCTTTGCTTGTGGGCAGGTAGAGGTATATAGGAAGTCTATATCTCCCACAATTTTGTTGTAAACCTAAACCAAACTGTTCTAAGGAAAACTGAAATAAAAAAGTCAGTCCAAAAAATGTGAATAAATCTTTAGAATAAGAGATTTAAGAGACATAAAAATACAATTTAGTGTTGAAAGCAATTTAATCTTGCTTCTAAAAAGTTATAAGGTATAAATTATATTATTGGAACAATTGAAATGGTTAAACTACATATCAGAATTTAGATTATATGGAATATTTAATCTTCTTAAATGTGCTTCTAATATTGTGGCTATGTAGAGAGAATGTTTATTATGAAAAGGTGCGTGCTGAGGTATTTAAAGATGAATTGTCATATCTGTAATTCATTTTCAAATGGTTCAGCAGAAACCAAGTTTACAGAGAGAATAAAGCAAAGATGATAAAATAATAACAGTTGCAGAATCTATAAGGAGGTTATTTGTTATACTAGTCTTTTAATTTCCTGGGTTTCTGAAATGTTTACTAATAAATTGAAGAAAAGTGAATGGAGAAGTCACAGTATGAGAGGAATGGCTTTATTCACATAGTGCATTTAAAATTAGAATAAAGATGAAATACCTGACTGATATTAAATTGTTGCAATTCTTAAAAAGAAACATTGCAGTGTAATAAATTACTTAATGCAAATATACTAGAATACAAATACCAGAACACATTAAACACATATAAGATTTCAGTAACTGGAAATATTTAAGTATGGATTAATAATAAAATTAATAAATTAATCAAGTATTTTAAATAGGTGACTCTCATTCGAGTACCAGAAAGTATGCACTGATGAGGTTTAGAGCATCCCTTCATACTCCAGTTCCCACAGGCCAGAGAATCAGTTCCTCACCCGCTCTCTGCAGATCCAATATCACTGTCATGGTATCCCACTGTTACAGAGCAGTGTGTGATATATCCTTTGAGTGTGCTGAGGAGAAAAACGTTTGAGAACCTCTTAGATGGAGTCCAGAGATTCATACAATCTAAATGGGAATTACAAAATTGAATCTGATGTTATTCTGTCATACAAGGTAAATATATAATGAAGATCAATATTTTATTTTAATTAATAGTTTATATAAATGTCTGAAAGTATGAATAAAATTACTTAAAGCACTTTTTAAGCTACTAATTATAAAATGAAAATATTAAAAATATTTAGGTTTAGTTCAAAATAATATATGTTGGTATAAACTTACTTTATAAAGTGATTACTTTTATTTTTGAAAGTGCATTACCATTTTATTTTAGAAAGAACAAAAAAAGACAACTTAAGGTTGTTCTGCAAGTGGGAGCTAAAAAGCATCTTAAAATCATATCACTAAGGTGGTGTTAATATAGTGGATAGTTTACTGCAGCCTAAGTGTAAATTATTTTCTTTATCATAGACCTATATTCAAATGTTGTGATGTATATTTAGTTGAATTCAATAGGGTACAACTTGTACAGTGCTAAACACAACAAGAGCCATATGCCCAAACTACAACACACTGTCCTTGGCTGTTACAGTGGCATTCGTCACACTAGTGTGCTGAAGCCCTGTTAATCTCCCCATTATGACATACACATTTAGCGACCTACAAGCCAATCAATAAGTATAACTTACTAACCTTGATATCACTGTATTTTATTAACTCTAAACCCAAAATATAAAATCATGATTTCTATATCTATTACTATTAAATACAAATGTACAAATATATAAATATGCATATATGCATGCATGTTGAAAATAAAGATAAATTTCAGTTATACTTGACAAGGCCTAACTAAGGACAGCATAAAACCAAGTAAAATATAGCCATAGATCTCAGTTTTCATTAGCTTCAAGACCCATCTTTAGTAAATTATAAACATATGGTTATAAATGTCACCCTGAAACATAGATATATATCACTGAAGTCACTTAGCCCTCTAAAATTTAGTTATAATCAGGTTGATCTCTTTTCTTGTTTCTTGTGGGAAAAATAAAATCTAGATATTCATACCTATACATTTTTTTCCTATTTCCAGGGTCGCCAGTTTCTCATATACTAAACTTTTTTCATCATTTCTAATATATTGTTTTTCTTCTTTTCTCTTCTACTAAGTCATGTTTTTAGTTACTTTGTTTGCTTCTGTACTTACCAATACAAGGTAATTGTTCATGCACTGAGATATGTGGTCAAGGATGGAGTTACACAGTCCAGCCTCTAACTTGACATTAACTTTCCTTTACACTCCTGGCCACCAAGACCTACTCACTGGTACCCTTGTTCTCAGCTCCAACCCTTTCTCTCCTGCTCTCACCCTAATCTTCCCAGTCACATACATCCACTGAATTCCTAGGTATTCATTACATACATCTTTTTCTCCCTTTATTGTAGTATCTTTTACTGAATCCTTCCTTTACAGAAAATGGCTCAGGTTATATTACTAAATGAAGGAAATTTTTATCCCATAAAAAGATTGCTGATGTTAATTGTTGTTATTATCATTACTACTCTTACTACTGCTATCATATTGTTTCTAAACACAGAGCAAACTAGCTGCATTTCCTCTCTCATATTTTTTTGCAGTAGATGCAATAGTGAAGACAGAAAATTACAAGATCAAAAAACATTCCAAATCAATAGTGCCAAATTTAGCATTTGAAAGCCAGCTTGAAATTGATGCATAATAAATTATTTTTCTTTTTATCAAATTTATTGCAGTGACATTAGTTAATAGGATTCTTGACCACTCTTCCTTTCTTCAATTAGTGTTCCTGTGTTAAAATTTTTTAAAAAGGAGTTTATTTTCTAATAACACAGAATTGTGTAAAAGAAATGAACATTTTACCTAAAAGTGTTCACTTTATCAATGTTCTTTCTAAATTCAGAAAGAAAAGGAAAACATGACATTTGTCTTATAAATGTGTAGTTAAAATTGTTGTGAGAAATTACCTAATGCAGATATTTCCAATTGATTTGGTGTCATGCCCTATCAATATGGTATACTAGAAATTCCTGGGAATAACTGGGGAGATTGCAGCTGACATTTTAAGGAATAGGGTCAAAGACACTAGATGTTCTAAAATCTATTAGTCACTACAACCCAAAGAAGAATTATTCTGTATATCTCATAACTTTTGAATATTCAGCTGTGCAGTCATTAAGGGAAAAAATATGCATAATTATTCAATCATAGAACCTAACTACACATTTTGTATAAACAAATAAACTTTTTGCATGATATATGTTGAATTTTCCACCAATGTAATTATTATGTAAATTATTAGAAAAACTGTACTTAATTTTTTAAGAATTTTATCAGAAGTTGGTCATAATTGTGGAAAATTGTGTCACCAATAAAGCACACCTGTGTGTCTATACATGTCTGCAATAAAATATACCTGACTTATTAATGCTGCTTATATGTATAGGCAAAGAATCAAATTTACTTATATAAATATACTAGTGGAGTTGGACCCAAGCATCAAAAACTTAAAGTACAGAATCTTTATTGTAAATTAATTGCATTTATTTCTTTTACTTTAAAATTGGAACAATATATCAATTTTATTTAGATCATGTGTATAAATAGTTTATACTATGAATAAATAATATTTCAAGATAGTAAAAAGAGTGCTATAAAATATTTGCTACGCAGAGTGCCAAAAAGTCCATAGCATGAAAAACTAATCTAGGCAATAGTTAGTCTTTTGGAAATTATTTAACAATAAACTTTTAGTGAGTAAATGCAAATGTTATTTATTCCCAAATTTGCTACTCTTACACCATGGGCAAGTCGCTTGGGGACTCTGTGACTCAGTTTTCCTATCTATAAAATGAGAATGATAATAGCGCCTATTTTATGGACTTACTGTTAACTGAATAAATATGTATAAAGCACTTAGAACTGACAAGCATCAAATAAAAAGTAGATATTGCAATCATCATACATTATCACTATTAAATGAAGAAAATATAGGTGGATAAAAAGTGTAACTTACAGTGACAGCTTTTTTCAGGAAGTACTGAAGGGAATTTATCTAGTCAAGCATTATAGTAAAAGCATTAGGAAATGATGGGGATGTTAAGGTGCTGACAATGATAGTGAAAATAGACCCAAGATAAGAAGCACGCTTCAGTAACAAAGTATCAGTAGAAAGGAAATCAGTATAAAGATATCATATAATTGGATAGAAACATGAGCTTACAAGAATTGCATAACCAAGGTGTGGGTAATCTAAGGTCATGCCTAGAGGTATGAACAAATGGGAGATGCACGGTGAGTATATCCTAAAAGTTTGTGACTCATTATGTAGGTAAAAAAATAATATGAATGTCAAGTAAATCCTTGAATGAGAAATGATATTTTTAAATAAAAAACTATAGGACATACATAAAAATGAGAGAATAAAACCCCATACAATACTTGTGTGTGTATGTTATTAACCATAAAAAAAATCACATCACTTGATGGTAAGTAATCTATTTTCTTTCCAACCAGAAGTTTTCAGAATCAATTATGCAAAATCTCTGAAGTTGTTATTCTAATGTAAATAACCTAATTTGCCATATAATAACAACCACAGTAATTACATATATATGTATGTGTGTATATCGTCGTCGTCGGCAGCCGTCCGTCTCGAGAGACGATGGTGTAGCTTCTTAAGAGTATCTGCACCGCCGAGAATGGCTGTGCAGTCCGACTCGGGAGTGACACGGTATCTGTCTCCTCCCGCGTTGAATCGACATCTTGCGATGACGCTGGAGTGTCCTCTCCAGTGAAGCTGAAGCTACAGAGCCTGGGCAGGGTGATATGGGGGGTCTGCTGTTGCCCATGCAGCAGACCCCCCCTCTCTTCGCAGCTGAAGGGTCCAAGGGAAAGACGGAGTCAATACAGCTTGGCTTCAGGTGCGCTGCAGGAGTTGCCGGTGTTGACTACAACGTCAAACCGCCTTAGGGACTCCGGCTCCAGATTTTCTGTCGGGGTTTACTCCCTTAGCCTTTCCCCTGAAGAGGTATGCCGCAAGGCAGCGGAGGTTTTTTGGAGTCAGAGTTTTCCTTCTCTGATATGTGTGTATATATATGTG
Source organism: Furipterus horrens (assembly GCF_987537825.1). Classification (NCBI taxonomy): domain Eukaryota; kingdom Metazoa; phylum Chordata; class Mammalia; order Chiroptera; family Furipteridae; genus Furipterus; species Furipterus horrens. The sequence goes on along the minus strand of NW_028327171.1, from coordinate 183,664,698 downwards.
TGTATATATATGTGTGTATATATGTGTGTATATAGATAGATAGATAGATATAGATATATTTTAGTCCTCTTTTGAGAATATATCTCACCCAAGGATATGTTTATATATATGTACATATATATAACTTTTACACCAAAGAAAAATTACAGTATAGTTAATTGGTTATTTAAAAATACATGAGAGAGACTTCCGGCCAAGATGGAGGCTTAGACGGACGCGCTAGGTCTCCCTCTACAACTAGAGAGGAATACAACTACTTCAAAACAAAGGATAACTAGAAATTCCAGAAAATAAAACTACACGGAAGCCCAACATATGAAGTTATAAACCAGCGGCGCTCTTTGGGCAGGTAGGACGAGAGAAAGGGGGCGATGCTGTTTGCGGTCGCACCAAGGACAGCGGCGGGGAGAACAACCCCGGCTGCAGTCGAACCCCCGGCAGCTCGCGACCCCAACGCTGGGGAAAGCAGCCACCGCATCGCCTTGAACAGTGAGGCCCAGGGGGGCGGGAGGACGGATCCCGGTCTCCTAGCGGAATAACTGTGTGAATCCATCTTGGACCCCCGCCCCCAAAGAAAGCGCCACAGGGCTGCGAAATAGGTCGCGGACAGGCACCGGTCGCTGGATTGTGACGCGTACACAGGCACTGCCCCCTACAGCCGGCCCAAGAAAACAAAACGCATCTGTCAAAATGAGGCAGACAACTATAGAAATCCCGGTGGCACAGCTCACCAGGCAACAGATGGAGAACCTGACAGATGAACAGATAAGAAACCTGTCAGATGCTCAGTTCTGGGCCATTGTTATCAGGTGGCTTACAAAATTCACAAAAGATCTGGAAAAAGATGAGAAAGAAGCGAAAAACACTCATAACGAAAGGAACAAAACCACATACGAGACAGATGGTGAGGTAATAAAATCCAGAGTTCATTTCAACAAACTGGAATATGGAGAAGGAACAAGCAGTCAACCAATGCAGCGAGAGGAAATGGGAAGCAACAATGAGAGGATCAGAAACCTCTGGGACAGCTATAAAAGGCCCAACATAAGAATCATTGGTTTGCCAGAGAGCGAGGAAGATGAACTAGAACTTGAAAAATTGAGTGAAAATATAATAAAGGAGAACTTCCCAGACTTGGGGAAGGAAATAGACTTACAGGTCCAGGAAGCACAGAGAGTTCCAAAAAAACTGGACCCAGGGAGAACCACTCCAAGACACATTATATTCAAAATGTAAAAAATTAAAGATAAAGAGAGAATCTTAAAAGCAGCAAGAGAGAAGAAAAGAATTATGTACAAAGGGGTCCCAATTAGACTATCAGCTGACTTCTCAAGGGAGACCCTGCAAGCAAGAAGGGACTGGCAAGAAATATTCAAAGTAATGAAAATCCAAAACCTACAACCACGAATACTCTATCCAGCGAAATTGTCATTCAGAATAGAAGGACAGAGAAAGTGTTTCCAGGACAAAATAAAACTGAAAGAGTTCATTAGATCCAAACCACTGTTATATGAGATGTTATATGGTTTAGAAAAAGGAGGATCAAGACAATGAAATCTAAAATGAAAACTGAATCACAAGAAACAACAGAAGCTAGGGAATTGAAACAAAGGCAAACTAAACAGGCAACGAGACTGGAAAAAGAACTATAGGTATGGGGAACATATTGGGGGGAGGTCAACAGGGAGGGGGAATGGGGAGAGGGAGGGAGATGATATAGGCATTAAGGATCATGGTAGGAGGGAATGGAATAGACAGAGAGAGGTTGAGAAGAACTGTATGCACAACTAATGGACATGAACTAAAAGGGGGGGACAACTGGAGGGAGGGGGTCCACCAGGTGGAGGGGAGCAGAGGGAAGGGAAATTGGCACAAATGTAATATTATAATCAATAAAACACATTAAAAAAATAAAAAAAATAAAAATACATGAGAGATGCAAAAGTATTTTCATACAACTGATCTCTAAACTCAATATTTATGAATACGAAACGATTGTTACCCCCAAAGTTCACTTATTGAAACACTGAATTTTAAGTTGTTCTATAACTTCTTATCACTTGGTTTTGTTTATGTGTTACTGGATTTTTCAGTTTGATTCCATATCAGAACTTTGTTTTTTATTACATTTCCTTCTCACAGTTAATTTTTGCAATTAATGTCAGCAACTTTTAAGAAGCTCCTCTAAATCACAAGAATTCAGTTTGGTGGCTGCTTTAGAAATAATTACCATTTTAACTTATCTAAACTAAATCTTATGATTGGAAGGAAAAATATTACACAAAATATGAGGGCTGAGAGCAGGATGACTAAGAAAGACAATTAGAAACATTAATAACTACAAAAATAATTAACAAATAAAAGAAGCAGTTTTAGAGCTTCTCATCAGTTATCTTATCTTTACAATTACCTTATGAGAAAGTATTCATATAAACATTTTGATGAAGAAGAATATAAGACACAGAGAACCTACAATTAGAGATGTCCCTGAGAATAAATTCTTAATGGAATGAGTTAATGCAAACCCAAAAGAATTCAATTATATTTCCAAGAATGACATATTATATATCACTCAATTTTTTCATTTATTTATTGTCTCATATTCTTTGTGATTAATAAACAATGGTAGAAAATATTGGAAGGTTGGAGTAACTAGGGAAGAACAGAAAAAACAATACACACACACACACACACACACACACACACACATATATATATATGAAAGTATAGTCTGTTGAATTAAAACTGAGTTTGGTAATTTCATTAACTTTAAAGCTATTTTGCTTTATGAAATATAATAAGATTGTCCTAATGTCTATTAAACAAAGTTATGAGCCCTGGCTGGTGTGACTCATGGTTGGCGTGTTGTCCTGCAAATGGATATGTGACTGGTTTGATTCCCAGTCAGGGCTCATGCTTAAGTGGCAGTTCAGTCCCTGGTTGAGGGTGAAAGTATGAGAGGCAAGTAATAAGTGTTTCTCTCTCGCTTCCTTCTCCTCTCTAAAAATTAATAAGCATGTCCTCAGATAAGAATTAAAAAATAAATAAAAGATACACTACTATTTCCAGCAACAAATCTCATTCTTGCCTTAATTTTACTTCTAGTCACTTTTTGAAGTGTTTCCTCTTTAGTATATTATTTGCAATACATAAGTTATGACTAATTCGTAAGTTCACTTGATTTACAGAATTATATACGAAATTTATAATTAAACAGCGCAATATGCCAAATACAAAAGTGTAGTTTGTGTGTGCTAAATCACTTTTTAGAGGGGTTATTCATCCTTTGAGTGTGTAATTATTACTAATGGATATTGACTCTGAATAACCTTTAAAGATCATGTAGTAAAAAAGATAAACAAACATAACAGGCACCTAACCACTTCAGAGGGTGAGTAATTCACATATGCTTAAACCCTAGGCCACAAGAAAATTAAGAATTGTTAAGTACCAGGAAAAAAATTTGAAACCAATTTCTGGCACCTGTTTTAGCCATCTGATGTCATCTGGCTCATAGTTAATGATAATCTACAAGAAATTTTCTATTCCATTTGTATAGAATGAATGACTAAATTGAAACTTTCTGTCCCCTTGTTGTTAACATTTAGTTATATTTTGTAGTGTGGATGTATACTAGCAGTAGTTTCTGTTATTTTATAAAAAAAGAAAGTGGTTGAAGGTCTATTTTAAAGTCTCCTAAACTTTAAACTGCAATATAATTCTGGAACAAAATAAAGTTTAAAATGAATTTCCACTGCGAAACTGTTATAAGTATTAAAAAAATAATAGTACTTCTTTTAGTTTTACTATAATTCTTGCAAATTTGCTCATTAAAATGATAAAATGTAAACATCTTAAAGTTAATACAAATTGAGCTTCTGCTTTTAGTACAGATATTCTAAGACAAAAATATGTATGAGAAAAATAACAGACTTTGTTTACTCTTATCCTAGAGCCTAGATGGAATGTGGCAGAAAAACAATTAGAGTAAGTTGAAATTTACTTTAACAAAATACAGGTATTCTTATTCCTTATATCCTTTGCAATGGTACATTTGTTTTAGATAAAGTCCTTTTTTTTTTCTCTCCAATCACATTTTTATTTGATTTAATTCACTTTTATTGAATGATGATATTTACATTAAGTGAAGCTGCTATGGAAATAATGGTGTGCTCAGGCATTTATATGACATGGCATTACCTGACTTATTTCCCTTAATTTAATAGGACTCAAATTGAATTTGAATGCAAGATGCCTAAAGAAAATCTATTATTAGTTTTTGTTGTGAGTTCTGTATAGGTTCTTTTACTTGACGACAATAATAAATCAATATCTTAGCAAGACAAGTTTAAGAATCATTCCTGTCACCCATTGTCCTTGAATAAGAAAACACGTCAATGTATTTATTTATATTCAACTGTTTTAGCACATTATGTTAAAAATCGCTGCATATAACAAAAAGACGTATTCCTTATCTTCATAAAGTTAACAATGTAATAAGAAAGACATAATAAATGTGTAGAAAATATAACTAGAGATAGAAGAGTTCAAACTAATAAAACAAATAATAAATATGGGGACAGAAAATGTATTTATCTGTGAGCAGGTGAATAGGAGAGTTTAAAATACTCACATGTTTTGATAGTCCACTCTGGATATGGAACTGAGAATATAAACAGATAAATCTTGTTCAACATTGTGTTTGAGTTTCTGAAAGTATTTAAAACAAGCAATGGTTAAAACAACAGAAAGCCATATAGCATTTAATAACTTATTCTGCCAGCTTAAATCCTATAAAATGAAAACAACAACAACATGATTAATTTGTTTTCAAAACTAGATAGAGATGTTATATGGAAAGAAAAAAGTAGAGAAAGATGTTAATCACAAAGCTGTATATTAACTGAGGAAAGCCTAATCTACTTTTTTATGTACATCACATAGAAATCCACAAATTAAGGCAAATGTAATTAGAAGAAATATTTGTATAAAAATGAGTATTCACACACACACACATACACACAAAGATTGAAATAGAAGCTTTTAAAATTCAGGAGCCCATGAGGCTGTTACTTTAACAAATTATATATGTACTTATTTTTGTCAAATTTCATCTTATAGGTCATTATATCTCAACTACTTAAAACAAAGAGAAATAAATAAACATACCAGACAAAAAATGAAATTCATAGACACAGACAAAAGTATGGTGGGTACCAGAGGGAAAGGGGCATAGGGGAGATGTATGTAGTAAGGGTACAAGGGGTCAAATATATAGTGATGGAAAGAGGTTTGACTTTGGGCGGTAAATATACAACGTGACATATAGATAATGTATTATGGAATTGTACACCAGAAACTTAAAATTTTTATTAACCAATGTCACCCCAGTAAATTTAATAAAATAATTTAAAACAAACAAAAACTGACACCAACCAAAAGCAAAAACATTTTATATATATATATATATATATATATATATATATATATATATATATACCATGTATCAGTGAGAAAGATGGCATTTGAGAAAAAATGTTCAAAACAAAAGAATTTTAAATACATATTATATAATTGAATTGCAGTTTCAAGCTTAAAAATTTCTTCAATATTACTTGTTAGATTCTTTAGTGCTCTACCATCTGAATTCTTAAGTATTTGCTAATGAATTTTACTTATCATTAAACTTAAATGTAATATATGTAAAATTTTTAGACTTTTCATTTTGTATCTCCTCCCCTTATATAGAAAAGTTCTACATGATTACATCCTTACCATTTTTCAGACCTCAATATCATATATACTTGTTTTTTACTTAACATCTTTAAGACCTGTTGGGGAGAAAAATAGTGCAGAATCTAAGAATTCCAGTGGGAAGAACATACTAAGGCCTTTCTCACCACAGGGCAATTTTTACGCTCATTTCCTTTGTTGGGGAATGAGCTCCAGTAATCCCAATACTTGTTTCACTCAGATCTTTGCTTAAATTTTCCTTAATCCAATTACTTTTCTTAACACCATGAAAATAATAACTATCTCCCATTTGTCTTCCATGCACTTCTTAAACTTTCTTGTAAAATGTATTACCACCTAAAATATCATATATTCATCAATTTACTACTTTATTGTGGCTGGTTTATATGTACCAGAACAGAAGCTGTCCAAGAGCTGGGAATATATTCACTGCTTTAATGCCTAGAAAAGTGCATGGCACAGAGTAGAAACTCAATATATATTAATCAAAACAGTAAAATGCATAATTTTTCTAAATTGCTCAAAATTATTAGTGAACTAATATATTATTAAGTAAATGTGATTAATTATTTCCTAACACTAAACTCTTGAACCACATGTTTTAAAGTAGGCTAGGCTATGTGTTTGTACTACTTATTTAATTTCCATAATATTTTATGAATTTTTATTAATGAGGAAAATAAGATTCAGAGACATTAGATTCCCCATGAGATACTATAACCAGTAAAATGACAGAACTTAGATTGAATTATGATTATCTAATTTGGAATCTCATGCTCTTCTTCCTAGATTTGTCATTGTAATAATTGAAGGCATTAGAATGTTTTTATTTTTCCATTTCTAGGTAAGATTGAAATGATCAATTCTGGGTGTCCATAATGGTCACAGAATTATGATTAAGAATATAATTGTAAATCCTTATACACTTTTTATTCTGTCTCAGAGAAACAAGAAATTCTAACCTTTTTGATATAAAGAATGATGGAAATATTTATCAATATTTACAGATATTCAAAGTGATAAGCTTAATGATTTCCATGGACATTCCAAAATCTAATATGAAGACATATTTATGGAGATAATCTGCTCCAAAATATATCAGCCCAAGAAACTTTATCCTGAGGCTTTTTGAATTACAAAATTTCTAAAGCTTAATTACAAGAAAGTGATGGTGAATCAGTCTACAAAGAAAACTCCCTTACCAAATTGTCATATTTTTGAAGCCTCTCTATATTCAAACCATCAAGAAGAAAAAAATAAACAAGAAAAATATTAAATTAGTGTTAAAATTCACTCCTGAATTCATTCATAATGCACTTTGTGTTCATGCCCTGAAACAACTGCTGAGCCTTCTAATACCATTGATTTTATTAAGTACATAGCACTATTTACTGTCAGAACATAGCAGGTGTGGCAAATGAAGCAACAATCTTATTAAACAGCACTTACAGCAACAAAACTAATGTATTTGGACACTTGGTATGTATCTGACATGACAAACCAAGGTAATCAATTTCAGTTTGTTCATTGTCCACTCTAGGTGAGCATGCAGTGGTGCATGCAGAGAGCTGACACTTCTATTTGTTTTCCTAATGCATCTGGAATTTCTATATTTTCTTTCACATACCTTGTCTAATAAATAAAGAATTAGGCAGAATTATTGAATCATGTTTTTAGGAGATGTAAATTTTACTGCTTTACTTAATCTTGCCATACTTTAAAACAATTCTACATAGTGAGAAAAATGTCTAAATAATTAACCAAAAACAAAATGGCAATTTATTCTTTGTAAATTCTCCTTCACCTTAAATTAGAAACAGAAAAATATATTATTTTGGTATATTACTTTTATTGCATTCCCATGGCTTCATATTTACAGCTTTATTACTCATATTTTCATTGAAAGTTCTTCCACTTGGCTTTTCTACCTCCAGATTTTGCCCAGCAATTGAAACAATGCTTTTGGCCAGATTAAGAACCATAAAACATAGCTCTAATCCTGTCGTTCTTATATTAATAATTCTTCGATGACAGCTATATCCTAAAATAAAGTTTAACTTCCACAGCGTGACATTGATAAGCCTGTTTGACCGCAAACTGACCTATCAGTGATAACTTGTAGTTCTCCCCTTTCTACACCTATTCCTCTATCATACTGAACCTTTTAACTTTTCAAAACCAATTTCGTATTTATTTCTCCCACAATATCTTATTTCATAATCAGGTTAAAATATTAAAGACACCTTGTACATAGTTACATGTTTCTTATTTTTCTCAAAAACTCAAAATTTGTTTTGATGATAATAAAAATAAGTAAATTTTTGAAAAAAACATATTTAATAAGTAAAATTGTCAGGAACTAGCAGTTGATGGAAAAGGGTAAGAGTGTGGGATAACTTCCAGGTTTCTAACTCATTTGATTTGGTAATGCTAACTGCCAGTGTGGAATACAAAGGAAGGCACATGGTTCAGGAACGTGGGAGAGGGGTTTACAGATTTGAAGAATCCATAAGACAAACTATCAAAAGAAGTTGGATTCATCATCTTTATCTACAGAATAAGCCAGATTTAGATAGATTGAGTTGGGTCAATTAGCATAATCAAAGTTTAAAAGCCAAGAAGGAAGAGAGCACCCGGAGGGAGAATATATAAAGAAGAAAGAGTTAAAGATTTATGGAAGACTAAAGGTTATCAGAACAAAACAAGAAACTCAAGAAAGAGACTAAAAATAAACTAGTGAGGAAACTATGTCAAGATAAGGAAGAAACTAAAAACTGAGACACAATAAGCCATTAATTAGTTTTGATTCATACCAAGATAAAAAAAAACAAAAACTGTTTGTTAGAATTTTCCATTAAGATACCATCAGAGTCATTTTTAAGGGTAATTTCTGTGGAGTGATGTTATCAATGCACATTGCAATAAGAAAAGAAGTGATTGGTAGTGGATGAAATGAAGACTGGGGCTTTGCACCATTCTTTAAAGGAGCTCGATTGAGAAGGCAGGGATACAGAATGTTACCTGAAAGAAGATGGGGAGACTGTTACTTATTAATTTACTCAATGTAGTACAGCAGGCTTAAACATATGTATTACTTAAGGAAAGGAAAAAGGAAGAGAGAAAGATATGAAGATATTGGAGAAAAAGATAAACAATATATATGACTAGTATAACCCTATATTTGTTTTTAAGTCTGTGTGCATTAGTGTATGTGTATATATAGGTATGTGCCCAAGATATATACATATGTGTGTGTGTGTGTGTGTATATATATATATGCAATTGTGTGTGCATTTTTTATATGTGCACATTCATGCATGTATATGTTCAGACACATATGTCCACATTTTATTCTGTGAATGTGAATGTATAGAAACAGTCCAGAAAGGTGCATGACAAATTATTAAGTTCTGTAATATATGGAACTAGAGACTGGAAGAAATCCTGATGGGATCTTTATAAATACTCTTTTTTGTTCTTGGTTCCTACTGTTTTAACAAAAATAAACTAAAATTTCAGCAAAAATAAAATATGCCTTTTTGGATTAAATAAGAGAAAAAACACTTGTGGAATTTAAAATATATACTGAAATCTATACCTCAGTCCAGACAGCTCTTCATTTAAGAGGGTTCCTAACACCCATCTAGAAAAGAAAAAAGTGATGTATGGCTAGAGAGAGAAAGAAAACCACTGATCATCTAGACCAGCAGTTTTCAACCTGTGGGTCGCAGCCCCTTTGGGGGTCAAACAGCCCTTTCACAGGGGTCGCCTAAGACCATCAGAAAACACATATATAATTACATACTGTTTTTGTGATTAATCACTATGCTTTAATTATGTTCAATTTGTAACAATGAAAATACATCCTGCATATCAGATATTTACATTACGATTCATAACAGTAACAAAATTACAGTTATGAAATAGCAGCAAAAATAATTTTATGGCTGGGGGTCACCACAACATGAGGAACTGTATTAAAGGGTTGCAGAATTAGGAAGGTTGAGAACCACTGATCTAGACAAATGACAAAGGTTGAGAAAGAGGGGATCATTTGAACGCAATAGCAATAGCTATGGGGCAGATTTGAAATCATGGAGTAAATAACTTTGTTTAAAATATTTTATTTATTTATTTTTAGAGAGAGGGGAAGGGAGGGAGAAAGAGAGAAAGAGAAACATCAATGCGTGGTTGCCTCTTGTGTACCCCCAACTGGGGACCTGGCCTGTAACCCAGGCATGTGCCCTGACTAGGAATCAAACCGGCAACCCTTTGGTTCACAGTCTGGCACTCAATCCACTGAGCCACACCAGCCAGGGCAAAATCACTTTTTTTTAAAGGAACAATACTTGTCATAATGACTTATGGTAAAATTAATCATAAGAAAGTATATCACTCAGTGAGTGAGTGAGTGAGTGAATGAAAGAAGAATGGTACAAGTAAAAAATTCTTAAAGCTTATTGCCATGCTTTCAAACACCACATTTCTACTAGTATTGGTGTTACAAAAAGAAAGCAAGAAAGTAAGATCTATTAGGACAACTCTAAAGGAGAATACGCCTGACATTTAGAGCATAAAGTATTAATGTTACTGTTGGCCTGAGTCTTTAAACATTGAAGTAAAAAATTGCTCTTGGGTATTGAGCAATATTTTAAAAATTGTATCTCAGAATCTTAGTCTATCAATTCTGAAAGTGTCTGTGTGTGTGTGCATGCATGTATATGTTATGTATAGTAGGAACCAGAATTAAATGAAGTATTTTACAGAGAATTCTAATGTTTAATGTTATAGCTCAGATAGCAAATAAATATTTATTAATTCTTTATATGGTTCATCTATGAGAAAATAAATTTCTTTTAATAGATTATAATAGGCAAGTTTGTGTTTATTTTTCTATTCTTCCACCAATATTTTAGCCATGTAACTGCAATTTAGAGCCCATAAAAATATGTTCATTGGTGTTATTTGCTCTTTATTTTAAATGATTTAACTAGCTTATATGTTAAAAACAAACACAGTCAGACTGCCTGAGATTTTAATTTTATTTTTGAACAGTTTGTTACTCGTATAGATCTGTCTTCATCTTTAACTTTTGTTCATTGCTTTATCTGGATAAACTTATTTATCTTCATTCTTCTTTTCATATACAAACTAGTCTGCCTTTACATTTGAGATAATGACAATATCAATATAATGATCATATTCTCAAAAAGGATTTGTAATTTTAAGCATTATTTTTATATGAAATTATTAAAGAGTACATTCAATATTTAAGAGTAAAGAAGAACTTTCAAAATGTAAAAATTTCTCACAGTTCAATTTGCAATTTTGGTTTTAGAATTGTTCTTCATGAATAATATGTTCAACTTCCATGTATACAAAAAAGAGCAATATATCAAATACACAAAGGTGAATACTATAAAATATAAACCAGCAAAAATTGTAAACAAAACCACATTTGGAGTTAATAAAGGCCAAGAGTAGTTCTTTATTCAATGATAACAAAACGTCAGACCCACAGATTCCTGGATGAATGCCATATTTGAACATATTGCTAACTCTCTTATACACTCTAGTAATTCTGCCATCTTCACATAATAATTAGCAGTAATTATTTAATTGTAGTTCATAAAAGTCTTAAAAATGATGATGTTAAATGTCTGGATGTCATTAGCCTCCTTTTCATTCTGTTTATTACGCCTTTTGTAGCTAAGCACAAAAGAGGTAAGGGAATGTTAAGTGTTTTTAAATTTTCAAAGACTTCAAGAATACTAACATTATCTTTAAGATTCTTTATATTATATTTTATCAAAAATTCTAATGTTTCCCTAATTGTCATTAAAATGGTAGGCAATCTTCAATAAGTACTATATCACATTATCAATTATTATATATATGATAGATTAGGTATACATATAATTAAATAACAGCTTTACTTCCCACTAATTCAAGTTACTACATTCTTTTATTAAAATGAGTGCAGAAACTATTATTTCCACATGGGCTTAATAGGCAAATAATTTGCTTAGTTTTTATTCATCAAGATTACTAACAAAAGTTATTACTCTTCCTTGGATCTGTCTTCTCTGAAGCTCTACAAGACATCTGACTTCACTTCTGCATTTTTAAACCTTGGGTAAAGAAAGAAAAGATCCCCTTGAAACATTTTAAAGGCAGCAGGGGTTTGAACATTATTGAAAGTCATATCGTCACTAAAATTAGCACTTACTTTCTTATAAAAATAATAGTCAATGTCTTGAATGCAGCTCTATTTTTTTTTTTACTAGAAAGTAAGAAGCACCTATGTTTCCAAGTTCTAACTCCTTTTATTCTAAATGGATTGTTATAGAAAGGGGGGAAAGAGGTATTTTTATTATCCAGTTCAGCCTCCAATCTCTTTTCCCGATAACCGAGAGTAGGAAATTTGCCTGTTGTGTATGATTGTGTGTGTTCATTTATGTTATTCTTACAAAATGGTTCAAAGTTATGAGAAGTTCTCACAGTCACTTTTTCAGTGATAGCATTCAGATAATGGATGGTAGTGCTTAATGAGAACATCCCTGACATGATAGCAACCCCAGCTATCATTGCTTTAGGGCAAGAATCCTGCATGAGTAGAAACCTAGTAATGGGTTGATACTACATGGGAAATTAGATTTAGGAGAGATCAACAAGACAGTTCTGTTCCACAAATTTTATTATTATTCTGGCCCCAGCTGAGCTGAAATGTAGAACCTGATTGATTCATTACAGTACTGCACACTCAAACATAGGTCAATAGCTTTTAAAGCATACTGAGGGTGTTAATGCTCATCACTTTAACCCCCTAAGTAAATTCCATATCTCATATTTATGTTATTTTTTTTGCTTCAACATTTATTCTATGTAAAACCACCATTAGTGTTACATCCTTTTTATGGTTTAATTCATATAAGATAGAGATAATAAATAGTAGCCATTCTCAGCTTTTTAATTTTACCAGTGAAGCTATACTTTAAAAAATTGGATAGTTTGAATATTGAAAGCAAAAGTGCATGAGGTTTGTTGAGAAAGTATCCAGCCATTCAATATAAAAAAAAACAGAGACATTTATGGAAGAAGATATACCATACAAGAAACACTGTACATAGAACAATCATGCCTTAGTCTCCGTCAAAGTAGGCACCTTGGGACTTCACACAGTTCTCCCATCACCTCTTCCATTGTTCAAAAACAATCCACAAAATCCTTTGTTGGTATCACCATCAGCTGCTCTGCTGTATTTTTTCTGAATCCCATCAATGTTCTAAATTCTCTTCCCTTTCAAATGTGATTTTAGTTTTGATAAAAACCACAAGTCACAGGGTGCCAAATCTGGGTTGTAGGGGACACTTAGTCACCTGGGTGATTAGATATTTCACCAAAAGAAGATGCAACAAAGTTGCAGCAAGATCAAGACCATATTAGCTGTGTGTGTTTTTAATTGGAAAGGTGTTGCTCATCATAAGTATGCCCCTCCATGCCAAACAAATAATAAGGAATACCACCTTAATGTTCTTTGTCAGTTGAGATGTAATAAAATTTTTTAAATTAAAAAAAAAGAGAATATTTGTACTTGAAATGACTCTTCCTAATGTTTCTCCCCTGCCAATTTACTTTTAGGCAGCCATGTCATTTTATGAACAGAGTTTCTTACTTCCTGTAGCATCATTTGCGCTCCCTTCATCCATAATTAGGATTTTTATATCCTGTATGTGAAATCTTTCTCTACCCCAATTTGAATGTCCTCTTTGGAAAAATGTCTATTATCAGGTCTTTTGTCCATTCTTAAGGTTTTGTTTTTGCTTTTGTTTTTGCTACTGAGTTTTGTTTGTTTTACATGTTTGAGATATTAAGCTTTTATCAGATACATTATTGCAAACCTTTTCTTTTAATACCTTTTCATTTTCTTGATTGTTTCCTCTGCTATACAGCACTTTTTAATTTGATACTTTTACACTTATTTATTTTAGCTTTTGTTGCCTATTCTTTTGGTATCATTTTTTTTCTTTTTTTAAGTATATTTTATTGATTATATTGTTACAATAGTCCCAATATTTCCCTTTTGCTCCTCTCTGCCCAGCACCACCCCTCCTCCAGAAACCCACCCCCCCAGTCCATGCCCATGGGTCATACATACAAGTTCTTTGATGTCACCCTTTCCTATATTATTCTTTAAAAGAAAAAATTAATTAATTAATTTTTTAACAATAAAAAATAACAAACCCTCCCTCTCAGACTTAAGACCCTTTATAATCTTATAAAGGACAACGGGCGAAGATCTCGAGCTCCTCTAGCTGCTTGAAGCTGGGCATGGTCATTGTCCTACCTACCCTTGGGTCCAGAAATCCCTAATAAGAGTGGGGTTGTGGAGGGGAGGGTGGCCTTCCCACATGGGGAAGGATCGTGCAGACTCCAGGTCAGTTGGCTGTCCCCGGACAACAGCATGCTTGATTTAACAGGCTGGCATCCTTGTTGTATTCTGGGGGCAACAAGGTTAAAGGACACCATTCAATCTATAACCACTAGATGACAAAAGACAGGTATTAATTTTTCAATGTCCCACATTAGGGAAAAGAAGGGCTTCTTTGGAGGAAGGTGTGCCAGGTACATCTCACCTGACCAAAACCCTTTTGCCCGTTATACTTAGTTTGGGCTGAGGGAAATATTTTAGGTTTCCTCCTTCTCAAACCTCTGGGCCCTTTCTGTCCAAGCCATTAGGATAGAAAAGAGAAACCAGTTTTAAAGTGAAGCCCACAGACCACCCCATGCTTCACCAACCCAGCCACTTAGTTCAGTCAAAAAGTTGAGTCTCAGGAGGCAGCGCTGCAGACAGGATTAAGTGAGGCTTATATGTACAGACAATCACTCAGGTAATGAGATCATAGGCTTATGTCCTTTGAAAACAGAAAGCACATGTTAATTTATGCAACATGTACCATTTCTTGATGTCTTATCAAGAAATCACTACTCATATCAATATTGAGGATCATTTCCCTGTATTTTTTTTCTATGAGTTTTACTGCTTCAGGCTTACATATAAATCTTTAATTCATTTTGTGTTAATTTTTGTGTATGGTATAAGTTAAGGATCCAGTTTCATTCTTTTGCAAGTGGATATCCTGTTTTTTCAACACTGTTTATTGAAAAGACTATCTTTTCCTCATTGTGTATTCTTGTTGCATTATCACAAATTAGTTTTCTTATATTCATGGGCTTATATCAGGGCTCTCTATTTTGATCCATTGGTCTACATGACTGCTTTTATGCCAGTACCATACTCTTTTGATTACTTTGGCTAGTCAAGGTCTTGTACAATGTGTGTGAACATTTATTTGTGTCCTATAGCCTTAGTGTATCTACTCAAAGTATTTTCTAAATAACCTGGGTCAATCCTCTTTCATTTTCCCTTAAGTGTGGTTATCCCTTTCATTTACAAACAATTTGGTTCCTTTTGTCACATGTATATTTCATGTGAGACTTTCCCCATTCCTATATTTTAGCTTTTTTTAAAAATTTACATACAGTAATACACTCCTTGTTGTGGATAATTCCATGGATTTTGATAAGTGCATTTAGTCGTGTATCCACAATCACAGTTCCATATAGAATACTCCTGTCATTCCATACTTAGTGATGTTCTCTCTTTCAAATCCAGTATTGGTAACTTATATCTTCTTTTATTTGAGTTAGTCTTATTAGAATTTTGTTATTTTTATGGATTTTTCCCAAAAGTTATTTTTAATTTTAAATAAGTTTTTATATTTTTATCAATTGTCTCAATTTCTGCTCATATCTTTAATATTTCTTTCCTTCTGTTAGCCTTAAATATAAGTTAATTTTTTTCTTTATATCACCTTAAAAAGTTATTATTTGAGCACATTCTTCTTTTGTGATGTAAGCATTTAATACTATAAAGTTACCATTACTTGACATGACTTTAGTAGTCATTAATAGCATCTTGCTTACTAGTATGACACTCATGTTTTATATGCTCTGACTCAGCCCTGGAATCAGTCATTTCCTTGAGAAGCCCTGGATTCATTTAGGAAAAAAAATGATATTATATTAGAGGCATTTTTGGATCATTAATGTTTGATGCTACTAAGTTCTTTATTGTTTCTAGCAACTTTCAATTTAAAAAATAGGAAATATGATCTGTAACTATAGAGTTGTTAATCTCATTCATTGATGATAAACAGACTGTTATAGATAACTATTCTCTCCTGACAAAATGCCAATTATCATAGTTATTAGAAAACCATCATCATAATTACTTATTGATTTGTTCTAAATCACAATCACAACACTCTCAGTATCCTAAATTATGACTACAGAAAATAGTTCTAATTTTTTGATAATTCTTTATGTTCTTAATATTCTCACTTGGTATGTAAAGTTCAATATTGTGTTTTAAAGCCACCTTGAACAGTTCCTCACACTATCCTCATGTCACTAACTGTATACAAAGTCTCATTTTTCTAATTTCACTTCTGAGTTTATTTCTGAGACTTTTTAATTTATTTTTCTTAATTGTACAAAAGTTTCCAGTTTGGAAGTCAAATTCAGAAAACATGATCTACTCTTAAAACTCTAAATGCTATTTGAGTCCTCTGTTTACTTGTCCCAAAGAGGTAGTAATTTGTTTTATTAAACATATGTCTTTTTTTGTGCTGTAAAAGATATCATTTCCCTCTCCTTGCACTTACATCTTTTAGCATTTAGGAAATTTTATATTTTAGTTTTAATGTTGATGTTTATGTTATTGCTTAAATATTAACCTTATTTTCACTTTACATACACTTACCTTAAAATTTTATTTTATGTACAACATAAGATTAGCTAGTGACCACTTCTTCCTTCCTGTCTCTAGTAGCTAGCATCTAATTTGAAATTATATTTGTTTATATTATTAGAGTTGGGTGCCAACGATTGCACTTTCCACACATGTTCCAAAGTATTTCCTCATTTTTGAAATTATTTATTTTGTCACAAATTCAAACTTACAGGTATTTTCACATTTTTAACAGTTGAAATGCACCTAATTGGGGCATATGACCATTATATACTGCATTTTCTTACACATAGCTATCATCTACCTTTAGTTCTCTTTTTAAATATATATTTAATGCTCACCATTAATCCTCATGTTGTTGCCATTCCAGCTATCTTCATAGTATGAAGTTTGTTCCTTGGCTTTCTTGAGGACAGTAAATCAATACTTCAAAAGGCCTTATATGTTCATAGCAGTTTGATTGAGACATTTACACTTGAAGGTCACTTTAATGGATATAAAATCCTTGGCCCACATTTTCTCTTTGTATGTCTTAATTATGTCACTACCCTGTCTTTCGGTATAAAGTATTGTTGTCAGAGTCTCCTAATAACCTCATTTTATTTCTATTATAACAAAATAAAAAAACTGTAACTTGACCTATTCTTCCTTAGTATAATACTCAAAATATTTTAATTTTTCTTTAAAGTCCAAAGTGTTGGCCATTCTAGATTGATATTCTCAAGGTTTTGAAATCACCTTACAATTTGTGGTTCAACTTTATATTTTTATTTTATTTCAAAAAGTTTAATGGCAGAAAACTTTTTGAAAGAATGCTTTTAACATTCATTTTCTGTTATTATAGTTTTATTTTTTATGAACTCTTATTATATGTATGTATATATGTGTCAAAAAGAATCTTATAAAACTTTTAATCCTATGAGAAACAAAACAAGCTTGTCCAATCTCACCACTATTATTCAACATACTACTGGAGTTCTAGCCAAAGAAATGAAAGACATATAAATTAAGAATGAAAAAGTAAAATTATCAGTTTTTGCAGATGACATGATTCTTTGTACATCAAATCTTAAATATTCTACAAAAAAAAAACTATTAAAACAATAAACACAAATAGTAAAGTTGCAGGATACAAATAAGTATTAAAATAAATCCAATACATTCTTATATACTAACAATGAAATTTCAGGGGAAAAAAAAAAACAGAAAACAATTCATTTTGTAATTACAACAAAAAAAAGATAAAATATAGGAATAAACTTAAAAAAGGATGTGAAGGACCTATATACTGAAAACTATAAGACATTATTAAAAGAGATAGAAAAAGAAACAAAGAAATGGAAAGATATTCTGTGTTCATGGATTGGAAAAATGAGCGTAATTAAAAAGGCTATATTACTCAAAGTAATACAGGGTAGGGCAAAGGTAGGTTTACATTTGTGAGTAAGAAAATAGAAATTATCCTTGTGTTACTACTTATTAATCATTGTATTTTTTCATACAAACAACTATAAACCTACTTTTGCCCCACCCTGTATACAGGTTTAATGCAATCTCAATCAAAACCCCAATAGCATTTTTTGAAGATCTATTTGTCTTGACTGAACAATTCATGAATCAGCAAGTGTCCCACTTGACCATAGAAAAGCATTTTAAAGAAATAGAACAAAAAAAGTCAGATTTGTATAGAACCACAAAAGATCATGAATAGCCAAGACAATCCTGAGAAAAAAAAAGAACAAAGCCAGAAGTATCACATTCCCTGACTTCAAATAAACTACAGAGCAACAATAATCAAAACGACATGATACTGGCAGAAAAACAGAAACACAGCACAATTCAATGGAGCAGAACTGAAAACTCAGTAATAACCCACATGTATACAGGTAATATTTTCAACAAAGGAGCCAAGAACATACAATGGTGAAAAGAAATCCTCTTCAATAAGTAGGGCTGAAAAAATTGGAAAGCCATATGCAAAAAAATAAAACTAGACTGTTATTTGTCCCCATATACAAACTTTAACTCAAAATGGATTTAAAAAATCTAATTATAAGACCTGAAACAATAAGTAATATAGAAGAAAATATAGGTACTAAACTTATGGACCTTAATTGTAGAGAACATTTTATAAATTTGACCCCAAAATCAAGGGAAATATATAAAACTATATGAAACTAAAAAACTCTGCACAGCAAAAGAAATTGCCAATGAAAAAAACAAACAAACAAAAATACCAACCAGCCAAAGGGAAAACAATATTTGTGAACAACAATTCTGACAAAGGTTAACATAAAATACATAAAGAACTCACACAACCCAACAAAAACACAAGCAATCAGGGGACCTGAACAAACACTTCCTCCAAGAATACATATAAATGGCTGATAGACATATGAAAAGATCCTCAACTTCACTACTTATTAGGGAAATACAAGTCAAAACTACAATGAGATACCACCTCTCAGCTGTAACAATGACAACTATCAAAAAGACAATTTGTAACAAGTGTTGGAGAGGCTGTGCAGAAAAAACTCTCTTTCACCACTGGGTGGAATATAAACTGGAACAGGCACCATGGAAAACAGTGGAGGTTTCTCAAAAAATTCTGAAGATCTACCAGAAAATTTTGAAAAAGTTTATTTGCAAAGACATATCTACTTCTATATTCACTAAAGCATTATTCATGGTGGCCAAGTCATGGAAACAACAAAAATGGCTCCTTGATAGATGACTGGAGAAAGAAGGCATGGTATATATATATATATAATGGAATATTATGCAGCCATACAAAAGGTGAAATACTGCTATTTGTGACAACATGGATGGAACTTGAGAATATCATACTAAGTAAAATGTCAGAAAAGTTCACACATGTATGGCATATAAAACTGAAAGCAAAAAATGAACAAACAAGACAAACAAAAATTAATATACACAGACAACAGTATCGTGGTTACTGGGTGTCAAATATATAATAATGGAAAGAGATTTGACTTTGAGTGGTAAACACACAAGGTAAAATACAAGTGATGTATCAAGGAACTCTATACTTGAAACCCAAATAATTTTATTAACCCATGTCACTCTAGTAAAATTAACAAAAAACAACAAAAGTTTTTATCTCTTCTTACTTGTTTATTTTTAAATAATTTCTTCTTTTATACCTTTTATTTATTTTTTCAGATAGATATTATAAGCTCTTGTGTTCTTTCCTGTATATTTATTACTAAAAGTGTGTGTATATGTGATATATATATATATATATATATATATACATATATTCTGAATAGAGTGAATAAATGGTGTATCATCTATTCAGAATTCTGAATGTATGATATATATTTTAGCATATATGTTTACATACACATATAAACGGAAATAAAGAATTCCACCTCTGTGTTTCTTTGTTCCATTTTTTTAAATCTCCAGTTCCTCCAGTCAACAAATATCTGAGTATTCCTCATGTTTCTCATTGTGAGTTATTCTTTCTCTGGATTTCATGCCATGATCACTTCTCTATTTTTTAAACTTAGATCTGCTCTTCTCTTTGTCCTTATTTTAGCCTTTATGTTCTATTTGGAAAGAGATGTTCTGTTTTCTTATTTTACTTTGAAAAGGTCAGGATCTATACACAGTCTACTACAATTCAGAATTTCCCAGATACCCCCACAATCACCCTCAAATTGGAACAAGCAAAAACCCTCCCAGCTTTTATGATACTTTCTATGGCTCATTAGAGATTTCCACATACATCTTCTGGAAATTTACTGATTATCTATCTTTCAAAGTCAACAAAAATATACAGTAACCCCCCGATCTGTGGTGTATATGTTCCACAACATCCAATGTATGACAAACTGAACATAGAACCAAACTATGTATAAGCAAACTGTTTTGCTTATACATACATACCTATGAAAACAAATGTGGAATCACTATATTGAACATCAGAAACTTAGATATTATTGTATACTAACTGTACCTAAATTTTAAAATTTTTCATTTTTAAATTAATCAGTGTAAGAAATTAACAATAATAATAATAAAAGAACAATTATAACAATATGCTGTAGTAAAAGTTATGTGAAGTTCTCTCTTCTCAAAATATCTTATTATACTGTACTTACCCTTCAGTGATGATGAGAAATGATGCAATGCCTTCATGATGAGAGGAAGTGTGGTGGAAATTCTAGCCAAAGGGATAATTTGTGTCCTGAGTGGGATGTGGCAGAACTGCACAAGATTTCATCACACTACTCAGAACAGCCCATAACTTAAAACTTATGTATTGTTTATCTCTGAAATTTGTCTTTTTAAAATTTTAATTTTTCTTAGTTTTGAAACTTCCTGTGAATCTATAATTATTTCTAAATTTAAAAATAAACCAAAAAATACAATGTGAAATATACCTCAGTAAAGTTGACTTTAAAAAGAAAAATTATTTTTTAAGGTTAAACCAAATGTACGGATCTTGCTCTATGTAGCTCCATATTTCAACTGTAGCTTTCTCACTGGTCCTTATTTGTTTTGTGTTGAAATCTTTTACTTAATATTTTCAGATGGTTCTTGGCCTCAGGTAATTGAAACAGTGAAAGCAATACTATGGTTAAGGGTGGGCGTTCACTGTTTGTACAACATAGCTCTTGGTGTTTTGTCTCCATAAGTACATATATTTAGATTCACAAAGAGATCTTCCCAATTCTTAATTTTTAACATAGTTTACTCAATTTTTATGGGGAAATTCAGGTTAATTATGACACAACTATTACCATTTTCCCTGAGTTCCTACTGTCATTCTTTCTTTTTAATCTGAGAATATGTTTATTGATTTTAGAGGAAGAGGGAGAGATAAAGAGAAACAGAAACATTGACATGAGAGAAACATCCATTAGTTGCCTCCTTACATACCCCAACCAGGGATTGAACCCACAACCTAGGTATGTGTCCTGACTGGAAATAGAACTCACAAATGTTTGGTGTACAAATGATGCTCCAACCAAATGAGCCACCTGGCCAGGGCCCCACTGTCATTCTTAAACAATGTGTTTTATTTTTTTCAAATATAAAATTCTAAGGTGGCAATTATTTTTTTTCAATCATTTGAAGTCATGATTTCATTGTCTTCCAATTTTTACTGTTTCTATATATAAGGTAGCAACTAATCTTATTTACTTAAATATCATCTGTTCTTTGTTTTGTCTGAATGTTTCTAACATGGTTATATTTGTCTTTGATTTTAAGCAACTTCACGAAAATGTATCTAGTCCTGCATATTTTTAATATATTTTATGGTCTGTCAGGGTTCTTGAATGAGTGACTTGAAGTCTATTATGGTTAATTTTATGTGTCCACTTGAATGAGACTTGGAGTGCCTACACATTTTGCCAAACATTATTCTGGGTGCATCTATGAATGTGTTTCTGGATAGCATTAACATTTGAGTTAGTAGACTGAATTAAGCACATTGCCCTTCCTCATGTGGTTGAGCCTCGTACAATTAATTGAAGACTTGAAAAGAACAAAAAGATTGAGTGAGAAAAAATATTCTTGCCTGACTTACTTTTAGCCTAGACTTCAGTCTTTTCCAGCCTTTGGACTTGGGCCAAAATAGCAGCTCTTCTTGCATCTTGGACTTGCTGGCTTTCAAACTGAAATGTACACCATCAGCTCTCCTGGTTCTCAGAGCATAGGTCATACTGAAAGTACACATATGCTCTCCTGAGTCTCCAGTTTGAGGATTGCAAATCTTGGAACTTCTCAACCTTCAGAATCAGTTGAGGTTCATCTTTGCCATAAGCAAGCTCTATCCACTGTTTCTTTTCTTTTAATTTATTCTTACTGTATTTTTCCATTACCATTTATCTCCCTTATACCCTCGTCCACCTCCACCCATCCCCCTCCCTTTGCCATCAGCACACTGTTGTCCATCCATTGTTTCTATGTATCTAGATTAACACACCTTCAAAATAAGCTGTTACCACTGCCACGAGAGCACAGTCTCATTTTACTATCCTGCAATATAATCACAGCCTTGCTTTCTCCCACCTTGTGTAGTGTTCTTTATATTCCCTCTTTAATTTCAAATATAGAAGAAGCTACAAGACTTATTCTCTTGAGCATTTGAAATCTTACTCTTGGGCATTTATTGCCAGTTTGGCTAAAACAAACTCATAAAAATTACCTATACTTTTGGACGTTTCTTACATCTACTCTATCTATCCATCCATCCATCCATCCATCAACATATCTTTTCTTGGTTCTGTTTCTCTGGAAGACTCCAACTAATATGTCTTTCACCAGTTTAAAAATGTTTCAGCTACTGTCTGTTCAAAAATACTTTTTTGATGTATTGTCACAGACTTTTCCCTCTGAGGCTCTATTTACACATTCATAAGATATTATTATATGCTCTGTTTTATGCGGTCTTTTATTTCTCTGTCTTCCAATGTTAAATATAAATCACTTTTTGCCCTCTCATTTTTCTCTAATTACCTTTTTAATTGTACATGTACTTTTAAAAATCTGTCTTAATTTAAAAGTTTATCATATAACCAATACTAGAATTTTCACTTGATTTATTTTAATAGTTTCCATTTTGTTCAAATTCTGTTTGAGTTTTTATCATCTTGTGCATATTAATTGTATTTATTTTAAATCCCCTATTTGATAACTTCAATATATACTTCCCTAATGGGTTTATTTCAATTGTCTGTTTTTTTCCCTGGCCTTATTTTATGTTTTTTTTTTTTTATCTTTCCTATGAACCAGGATTTTTGTTCTTATGTGCCAGACATTGTATTTATAACATGTGTAAAAATAATTTTAGACCAAGAATGCTGTTATTTATTGCCTCCAGGGAGAGGAAGAGAAGCATAATTTCAGAATCAGAAGGATTGAAAATTAACTTGTAGCTTCAGCAGGTGGTTTTCTGCTTCTATGTTACCCATATTCTGAGGGGGAGTTACATCCAATTATTGTTTCTGTACTTGGTGAGGTAGCCAAAAATTATAAACTTTATCCTAGACTCTCAACATATCTGTTCCACAATCTACAAGCTCCTTCAAGGAAAAAATGAAAATAAATGATAAGCACATTTTCCTATGTCTACATTCTCCTCCAACTCATGGTCTGCTAAGTTACTTTCCTTACTACCCTCTCTTATCTTTAGGTATCTCATATGTCACCCAGATTTTGTGTCACACAAATCTAAGTAAGGTTCAAAACTATAAATTGTAGAAGTCCTAATTCAATATTGTATAATTATTAGAATTATGATCCCCTTTTGACATATGAGAAACATAAGTACCAAAAATATTACAGTAATTGATTATTCTTAGACATGATAATATAGCTAAGGAGAAATATGGATTCAAGTACTTTTATATCTGAACATATTTACTTTTATAAAGCACTCTTTTGAAGTCCCTACAAAGTTGCTATCTCAGTTGTAAATCCTTTACAAATATTAACTCTTTTAAACCCTTTAATTATACAGTCAGTTAAGTGCACCTATGATGCTAATGTTGTTATGCTTGATGGTATTCCAGCAGCCCCTTAAACTATCCTTTCTTTCTTCTTGCAGTTTCCAATGGGTGTATTCTACTACCTTGTCTCCAAATGAGTGATTTGATCCTCTGCTTTATCTAGTTTGCTGTTGGTTCCATTTAATTTATTTTCATTTTAGTTACTGTATTCTTCATTTCTGACTGGCTTCTTTTTAAATTTTCTATCCATGTTGTTATGTTTCCCATCTCTTTGTTGAAGTTCTCACTGAGATCATCTGTTCTACATTGAGCATCCTGATAACAGGTATATTTGAACTTTGAATCTGGTAAATTGTTTGCCTCCATTTTCTTTAGTTTCGCCCCCCTGGAGTTTTGTTCTATTCTTTCATTTGGAACATGTCTCTTTTTCTCCTTACTTTGCTTGCCTGAGTTTGTTGCTATGCATTAGGTAGATCTGCTACATTTCCCGGTCTGGACAGAGTACCTTATGTAGTAGGTGTCCTGTGGGACACAATGGTCTAATCCCCCTCTTAGCCTGAGCCAGGTGCTCCAGGTGTCCCCTGTGTGTTCTCTCCTGTTGAGGTTGAGCCTTGGTTCCTATTGGCACATCATAGGTGACATTGACCCTCAGGCTGTAAGGTATGCCCATGGCTACAGGGAACAGGTTGTTGTGTATGAGCTGACAGGCTGACTCCATGGAGTGAGAGTCACTTGAGTGGAGCTCTCTAAGATATAGTACTTATTTTGGACTTAACTTCCTCAGGATCATGTTGTAGCATATCCCCATAAGTGAATGTTTAATTGACAAAGTGGACATTTTAGGACAAATACACACAGAAATCTTTGTTTTAGAGACTTAAAATATAATCTCAAAGAAGTATTACTACTTAAAGCTCTCAAAGTCATTTTGTTATCTCACTCTTCGCTCTCCTTACAGTAGTACAAAGACAAATGATTCAATCTTATATATTAGTTTTAGTGTATTGAACTAATAATTTAGGAAAAGTGGCTGATGAGTATCCGATGAGTGCAGAGAGTGTTTCCCGATGAGTAGCTCCTCTAGTGCATGTTGGTTGAAATCTAGAGGTTACCAGAAACTTTTAGTAAGTCAGACATTTGGCTATCAAGCTGGTTCTGCACACTTTCTTTTTGCCTCTCTTCTTTATTCCTTTTTTCTTTGTTCAGATAGAAAAGGGTTTCTTTGTTTAGTAATACTTAAACTTTATTCTGATGAGGAGAGGAGACAGATACTATGTCACTCCCGAGTCGGACTGCACAGCCATTCTCGGCGGTGCAGATGGACTCTTAAGAAGCTACACCATCGTCTCTCGAGACTGACGGCTGCCGACGATTCTGATGAGTATAAGTAGGAGCAAGGTTTGTTTTTCTTACAGAATACCCCATTCTAAAATATTTTAGTATTAAACCTAGTCTTAAAAGTCACCAGCCTATTTCAGAGCATACTACATAAGATTGTCTCTAGGGGCTCGACCTCCATCAAAAGAGGACTTCAGGATCTTATAGAAGTGAAGCAGTGTGGAAGATAAAAACAGAGGGAAGCCATGGGGTTAAAAGATATCCCAAATACCCACTCTAGCTTGTAGGTGCTAAGGGATATTCAATAGGAAGAATGCAGAAATATCCACTATCCTGCAAACTGTAACAATGTCTGATGGACTTCTGATATGATGTTTTCTCTTTTGAAGTACAGTACCTTTTCAATCCTCTAGATATGCTGTACAAAAAATGAGAACTTATACGTAACAATCCTCTTGTCCCATTTGCACAAGTGATATAATGTTATGTAAAGAATATGTAAGATGACTTGATTATTTGGTATTTTGGAATGCAAACACTAGTTAGTTAACAACCAGGGTTAGGCAACATCATGTTAATTATCTTTCTTTACATAATAAAAAATAAGCAATAAAACACAATTTACAAAACTGGCAGGAAAATCACTGCCTTGTTTTACAGATAAGTTTTGAAGATGTGGCGCTTAGGAAAGTTAGCTCAAATATGCACTATGTATTTTATGGGGAAAAATAGTAGAGGATGGTTTAGTTCTTGATAATAGTGTGTTGAAAAATAATGACAATCAAGTTTTGGAGAAGTTAATTAGATTAATCAATTCAATGTCATTGATATGGTTAACATACTATTGTTTTGGGGGGGAAATGAAAGCATACTTTCTCATAATTGTGAGGAAAATAATAAAAAAGTCATTTTTCAGACAGGAGGGTTAGTAATAGACTCAGCTAGAAGAGTGTAGAGATACAGACAAAAAGCAGTGTGTTTAAACTTTAGGGACATTCATTATGAGCATTGGGGCTTTGTCTCTCTGGGGATTATTATGAATACTACTGCTATGAATGTGTTTGTACATGTCTTTTAGTGGACATATGTATGTTTCAAGGTACCTTTAAATTTAAGAGAAAGTATTGATTTACTCATCAAGCACACTAATGTTTTCTCTGCTATGTCTAATCTGTTCATCACCTCCAATATACTTGCAACTGACATTGTAGTTTTCACCTCTACTAGTTTGCTTTTGATCTTTTACAAGAAATTATGTTTCATGTGTCTACTTATCTTTTTGAACAGTACACATACAACTATTTTTTATCCATGCCTATGAATTCTAACAACAATATCAACTATAAACTCTTTTCTATTGATTTTTAAAATTTTCTTAAGAGTCATATTTCCTCCTTCTTTGCATGCCTGGTAACCTTTGACTGATCTCAGACATTGCGAATTAAACTTTTAGTGGATTTTTTTTTTCTTGAGCTTTATTCTGGACACAGCTACTTAGAAAATTTAATAATTTTAGATCTAGCTTTAAAAATGTGTTAAGTAGAGGCAGAGCAGTTCTCATTCTAGGGGTTGTTATTCTACAAAATTGAGTCAAGTCTCACCTGGGAAGTGTATATGCAGTGCCCCTGGCACTGCCAGGTTTGAGTCTGGCAAGTGGGAACAGGTAGTATTCCCGGTCCTATGTGACCACTGAGTACTGTTTCTTCTAGTTCTTTGAGATGGTTCCTTCCCAGATCCAGGAAATTTCCTTACATGCATGCGCTCATAAGTACTCTGTTAAGTTGTTAAATTTTCAGAAGCAGAGAAGGGGCAGTTGTCTCTGTGCACCTCTCTATTTGATTCATTTTGGGATATGCATACAAAAATCAGGTTATATAATACAAACACTGTGTTATGTGCCTTTTTAATCTTACATAGCATGCATGTACCACAGTTCATTTTTAGTTTTTTCCTATAAAAAACAATATAAAAGTATTTCATTGTGCTGGTGTGTGCTTATTTTAGAATATGGTTTGATTAAACATCAAATGTGCTAATTGAGAAAGGAAATAGATGACTTGAACAACCAACAAGCTCACTTAAATAGAAATGTAAAACATTTTGTATACTGCAGTTGAAGTGCATGCATACTTATTATATACATGAAAAATTTGCAGAACCAAAGCTGCTATTTGGCTATAAAAATTCTTATAAATTTAGAATAAAAATAGAAGTAAGTGAGAAATATTTTCAAGAACACAACAATTTCAAAATTAGAATGCTGTCTACCAAATTACTCCTGTAATAATGAGCATGTCTAGTCTAAAATTATAAATTAAAATACAAGGCTTTATATCAAAACATGGTATAGTACTGGATCAGAATTATAATTTTATATGCCTTGTTTTATGCTAGTTTATCAGTGTATCCTAACATGGTATCAGAGAAGAAGGCAACATTTTAACACGGTGTTTGTTTTGTAGTTTAAAATAGGGAAAAATTTTTTTTAAAAAGCTAGGATTATAACAGTTAGAGACTGCCTAAATGGACCATTGTATATGTAAGCATTTTTAAAACAAATAAGGTTATCATTGAAATAATGATTTGTATCTAAATTTATTAACATGAAACAATTTTCAAATTATATAGATAGGTGGATATTAGGATGTCAAGTATTTATACTATAATCCCATTGTAAACAAAATCTCATGGAGGTTTACACATACATATGTGTGTATATGTGTGTTTGCAAATAAAGATACCTAGAAAAATACTCACCAAATAATTAGCTCACAGAAGTAATATGATTTTTTATATTACCCCTAATATATTTTTGGATTATTGACTATAAAATAAAAATCATCTTTATAATCAGAGAAAACAATAAAATTAGTTTAATTAAATAAATCTCAATTTGTTTTCAGTAAACAAAATCCCCTTAAGATTTGCCTGCCTTTTATTTATTTTTCTTACCTGATTCTCTGACTAGGACTTACAATACTATGGTTAATAACAGTGGTCAAAGTGGGCATCCTTGTCTTGTTCTGTGTCCTAGAGAAAAAAGTTTTCACAATTTCCCATTGATGATGACTTAAGCTCTGTGTTTTTCATAACAATGAGAACTCTTATGCAAGAAATACTAAAGGGAATATTTCAAATTGAAATCAAAGAATACTGAACAGTTTAAAGCTGTAAGAAGAAATAAAGATCTTTAGTAAAGGCAAGTATACAGGCAATTATAAAAACTAGTATTATTTCAACTTTGATTTGTTACTGCACTTTTTGTTTTCTCTATAATTTAAGAAAATACTGCATAAAACAAATGTTTTATGTTTTTTGATACATAAAGATGCAATTTTGAGGCATCGATAAATGCAAAAAGGTGGCACTAGATCTTCATAGAAGCAGAATGTTTGCATATTATTGAAGTTAAGCTGGTATAAATTCAAATAATGTGTTATAACTTTGGGATGCTAAATGTAGTCCCTAAAGTGACCACAAAGAAATAGTTAAAATATATACAAAAGGAAATGAGAAAATAATTAAAAGATTTTGCTATTAAAATTCAGCTAAAAACAAAAGGAAATAGTAATGCAGGAAGTTATAGATAGGATAAGGTCTATAAGGGATATGGAAAAAATGTAGGAAATTGAAAGAAATTTATCTTTATCAGTAATAATATTAAATAGACATGATTTAAACTCTCCAATCAAAAGACAGATATTGGAGGAATGGGTAAAAATACCAATGATCAAATTATCTTCTGTCTACAAGAACTCCAGACTCAAAGACACATTTCAGTTAAAAATGAAAGAATGGAAAAAGATAATCTATGCAAGTAGTAATTAAGAGAGCAGAGGTAGCTATACTAATACCAAGCAAAATATAACTTAAATTTTAAAAAACATTATAAGAGACAAGGAAGATTATACATTAGTAAAAGATTCAATACAGCAAAAAGATATAACTATTAACATTTATTTATCTAACAAGAAACCCTCAAAATATACAAAGCAAAAATTGACAAAATTAAATGCAGAGGTAGATGTATAATTGTTTTTAGGAAACATGCTTTGAATTTGGCTTACTTATAATAATAAAAAAAAAAACTCAAAATGGTAAAAGGACTTTATGAACTGAAAAAATTTAAAATAAAAGTTTTACTGTATTAAGAATATGAAACTTTCATCAAAACTAACAAAATCTGCTTTTTCTATTAATATTTAAAACAGAAACAACATGACATTACACTGCAGCACAATAAACTAGTTAATAATGAAACAGAATGATCAATATTAGAAACCTAAATCATTTCAATCAGAAGTACAGTTGTTTTTATTGATCCAAATATCAACAAACACCCATTAAATTTGTTAAATGATTTTAACAATTTAAAATTTTTTACACAGTTAAAAAAATATATAATATTGAGTTTTATCAGTATAACTGAAAGCACAAATATAATGATGAAGGTATGTTTTTACATTTTTTTTCTCAAGTAAGCAAGGAAGAGAAGACAACTTTAATACTCTTTAGACTAGCCCTTGGAAAGTATATTTCCTATTATATATAGATGTCAGTAATAAAATGGTTATATTCTCAATGTTTATAATATAGACTAAAATCAGCACAAAACAACAGACCAATATACTGTGTGCAATAAATTTTCCACAAACTGAAAAAACCTAAATCATTAAGCAAAACTATTTTAGATCTTTGACGTTTATGAAAAGGAAAATGAATTGAAAAGCTTGACTTCCTGATTATCTCTGAACCTCCTTTTTCTTGTGTCTAATTATCTATTAATAAACACAACTGAGGCAGTTGAATTGCAAAGACTGCATAGTCTGTTCAAGGCAAACCCCACCCAAATGTATTGTCTCTGTTACTATAACGAGTATGAGAATTCAGCATGCTCTAGTGTATAGCTCCGTGCTCTATTGTCAGCATCCCTGAGACCCTGCCAGTGTGTCCACAAGGCAAAAACTATTTCATAATAATACTAACACCTATTTGCCCTGTTTTCTCTCATTTAATAAAGCAGCCCAAAAATGTGGAATCAGCTTTATTTGTTTAATTGGTTTATTGACTTAAATATAGACTCAGTTGATCGTCACTTAATGAATTGTGATATTTACATTTTTTTAATCATGTTAAAGAAAGGTTCTCAAAGTACAGTTCTCAGGTGTGTAAGGTCGCTCATTGTCTTTCAGGATGTCCTATGAATCAAAGTTTTCACAATAGCGAGATAGTATTTTCCAGTAGGTTGACATTTGCAGTGATGATGAACAAGGAACTAAAGGGTGTATGGACTAAATATGTCCCTCTAAAACCCATATGTTTAAATCCTAACTCTGAATGTGATAATACTAGGAGGTGAGGCAACTGGGAGGTGCATAGGTCATGAAGATGGAGCTCCTTCATAAATGGGAATAGTACTTTTACAGAAAGGGCTCCAAAGAGCTCTCTTCTGCTCTTTCTACCATGTAAAGATACAAGGAGAAGTCAATGATCTACAACTTGCAAAAGGGCTCTCAATAGAACCTCACCCTGTTGGCAGCCTCCAGAACTGTGAGAAATAAGTTTATGTTATTTATACACTACTCAATCTGTGGTGTCCTATTATAGCAGCCTAAGAGGAGACTGAGATACTACATAACACAAATCAGCAATTTTCAACTGGTGTGACACAATAATTTTTAAAACATGCAGTATCTGGCCTCTTTTCCCTTAGATCATCAAATAAAATAAAAGACAATAGCCAAGACAACAATAGTTGTCCAGTGTGAATGTCTTGTCTTGAACCATAAATATATAGGTCATATAATAGAGTTGCATCTTACTGGTAATGTCTCATAATAAGTGTGTGTCTGATTGGTTCATTCTTGATACCAGAAATACATATATACAAGTACAAGCGCTTTTTTTTTTAAGTCACTTTGGAGCAAAAAGGGTATGTAATTTTATTTTTTTATAAGTCAATTAAAATATACCTATTTTTTTCAGACTGACGAAAAATATATATTTGTGTGCCACAGAATTTGAGTAAGTAGAATGTGGGAATATGAAGATAATATTTCTGTGAAATCAAAAGTGGGGTCTCTATAAAACTATTAAAAAATAAACATTTCAAGTATTTACTACCTTAAAGTATTTCTAAATTCAAAAGTTAAATATATATATATATATATATGTATATATATATATATATGATGTATGGGACTAAAATAATAGTATACACACTTCAATTTACTTTAACTTAATAATTACAGGACAACTGGATGTATATAGCAAAAATGGATAAATATATTTAATGTAAGTATATGTATATATTTGTATTTTCTTCACTAAATATTAGAGTAAAGCTTAAGAATATTTTGAAATGTGTTTCTGAACACTACATGAATATTTCTGGTCAAAAGTACAGAACTGTGAAAAATCAAGAAAAATAGAATATGTTAATTTTCTCATTATTTGGAACATGGGCTGATGAACTACAGTGTATCAGCTTGTTGGTGAAGTCTTACTGGAATAATCATATCCATTTGTTTATGCCTTATATATGGCTTTTGTCACAGTAGAGGGGCAGAACTGAGTAGGTGCAAGAGAGACATTATGCCCCCTGAGAATAAAATATTTGCTAGTTAACCCTTAAAGGAAAGTTTTCAGACTACTAATCTAGAAGAAGTCATGTGATTTCAGAGATTGTCTAAAACCATACACAGAGCAAATTCAGCAATCAGAGCATTTCAGATATAAGATAAAATATTTCTTTGAAATAAAAAAAAATTCTTCCTTCTAGCCCTGCACTACAGGGTAAAAAAAAGAGACTAGGAGAGTGAAATACATCTGAAGAGAAAAAAGAACTATGTTTCCTTAAGCAGTGAAATCAAGAGATTATCAAAATAAGAAATTTATGTCAGAAAAGAATAAAATGGAGAACTTTATTCATGAAGATGAATTTAGTGACTCTCATAATATGTATAAATGTCTCCTGCTTGTGTCTTCAAAGATTAAGTCCAGGAAGAAGAAATTCAACAGAGAAAATACAATCATAAATATTCAAAAACTCATAAACAAAAATGCTCCACAGAAAAAATATTTCAGATATATAGATTCTTTCGTTAAAGAAAAAGTAGCCAATAGAAAGTTTGACAAAAGCATGAGGATAATCTTGGAATTCCTTCCACCTGGCACCGGACCTGGTATCACAAGAAGCTAGAGAAACCTGTAACAAAGGACTCCTTCAGTTTCAGTGCCATGCTATTGGAATAAGGCAGAAACTATTCCCAGTGATTCACCTTTACATCATTTCCTCTGGGAGGTTGCTGGGCTCATTGGAAGCACTCAGGATTAACGCTAGAACTCACGTCTTCACCTACTGAAAGACTCAGTGAAACAGCAAGGGTGGATTCCTCAAAAGTGTCCTTTGCAGTTCCAGGTCCAAAAAGCTAAAAGTGTAAATGTAGAAACACTTTTTAATAGATATGAGATAATGTCTTTTTTAACTGAACAAGTTTAGCACTTACAATTTCATGAAAAAATTAATAAATATATAATATACATATACCATGCATGTACGTATGTATGCATATGTATAGATACTCATATATAAATGTGTATGAGTATATATGTATACATAAATATTTATGTACACACATACATATTCAGGCATATCCCTTAAAGCATAGCTCTGGTTTCATATCTATCCCATAGAGTCTGCTCATTAATTAAAGAAATATTTATTGAATATTTATTATATTTCAAGCTCTCTACTAAAAGTTTAGAACATATTGGTAATAAAAATAGCAATCGTCTCTGCATCATTAAATGTATGTTCTACTAAAG
Source organism: Furipterus horrens (assembly GCF_987537825.1). NCBI lineage: Eukaryota > Metazoa > Chordata > Mammalia > Chiroptera > Furipteridae > Furipterus > Furipterus horrens. The sequence continues at coordinate 183,631,479 of NW_028327171.1, read as the reverse complement.
GAAAAAAAACTTTAATATAATAATGCATACATATCCTTTTGCTGTGTGTTATTACAGAAAAATAAGATTCAGGAGAATCTGACTTAAATTAAAATTTCAGCAACTTTTTTCCAAGGAAATTATATTTAAAACTGAGCTCTAAAAAGGTAGACTCAGACTTACAGAATTTACTGCCAGTGGCAAGACAGTGCCCATGGTTGCATGTATGCCACATGTTAATTACTGCCTGTGAAGCTTCTGTTGGCTGGACAATATTCTAGCAATGTCTTAGGTAAAAAGAAAGAAGCAGACTAAGAAAATGTGTAGCTGGCTTGAAGCTTTGAGAAATATAAAACAAACATTTTGGAGAGCAAACTCATAAAACATTTTTGAAAAACTAAATATAAAACACATAGAACATAACATGTTTTTGACAGGGATAAAAGTAAGATTTTGCAAATAGGTTCAAAATAAATTCATAGTAGGAAACATGGGTTTAGAAACCCCAAGGAAAGTGAAAACAGCAATTTGGTCGACATCAGTAATGCCCTGTGACTCCCCACCCCCCAAAATGGAAAGGCCATAAGGAAAGAAACAGAAAGAGAAAAAGCAAACATCATAAGGTAGTCAATAGTCCTGCATTAATCTGTACTGGTGGAATATTACATATATTTTTACATGCATTTTTAAAGCAACATACACAAAAAATCCAACTTGTTCAAAAATTAAACATGACACTGTGTTACATAAGATATAATTAAAAGAATACCCTGGCTGGTTTGGCTCAGTGGATTGAGCGTCGGCCTGCGAGCTAAGTGTCGCTGGTTCGATCTTCCAGTCAGGGCACATCAGAGAAGGAAAACTCTGACTCCAAAAAACCTCCGCTGCCTTGCGGCATACCTCTTCAGGGGAAAGGCTAAGGGAGTAAACCCCGACAGAAAATCCGGAGCCGGAGTCCCTAAGGCGGTTTGACGTTGTAGTCAACACCGGCAACTCCTGCGGCGCACCTGAAGCCAAGCTGTATTGACTCCGTCTTTCCCTTGGACCCTTCAGCTGCGAAGAGAGGGGGGGTCTGCTGCATGGGCAACAGCAGACCCTCCATATCACCCTGCCCAGGGTCTGCAGCTTCAGTTTCACTGGAGAGGACACTCCAGCGTCATCGCAAGATGTCGATTCAACACGGGAGGAGACAGATACTACCATGTCACTCCCGAGTCGGACTGCACAGCCATTCTCGGCGGTGCAGATAGACTCTTAAGAAGCTACACCATCGTCTCTCGAGACGGACGGCTGCCGACGAGGGGGACGGGGTGGGGGGGAATTAAAAGAATTTTGAATTTTTAATTATTCCCCAACAAGATTAAGAAGAAGACATGAAAAACAAAACAACTGCCTACCAAGTGGGGAAAAAACTGGAACTGCTGAACTACTGAATTACTCAAGGGCATTAATAGAAAGTGTGGATAAAAGACAGAACTGGATTCAATTTTCTAAAAGCAGAATCTCATTAGTTTAGCAGGTGAAGAGTTCCACTATTGGAGTTTTACTATTACTCATGTGGTTTTATAGCTACTATTTTCTACTTAAAATAATGAGAATGCCTTCAAGTACTATTATGTATTTGTCTTTTATCATATCACTTTTAATGATTCCAGAGTATTCAATCATTTGGTACATCTTATTTTTTTTAAATTTAACTTTGTAGAACAATTAGGCTGGTTTTATTTCATCAGTATAGAAATGCATCATAAATAATCTTGTGATTACTTTAAGTGGACCTACTAAGCTAAAGGTTATAGTCACTCGAAAGGCTTTAATAGGTATTTTCATTTGTTCTGCAGAAATATCACAACATTCTCTATCCCACCAACAGTGAGCAAGATATCTGCCACCTTATACTTATGGGATGTTGTAATTAGAAAAAAAAAAAGCTATTAAGTCAGCAAACACAATATAAAAAATAATGATACGACCCAGATATAACAGCTTGAGGCAGATATATAGTGTTACTGCCATGCAAAAATTTATGACAAGGAAAACTAACATTAAGTAAAAAGTCAAAATTGAAGTTGAAAAAGATGAAACAGAAATGGGAATTAGATTTAGTAATTATAAAGAGATCAATATTATAAAATTTTACCTTTGGTTTAAAATATTTTAATATCTATGTAGCATGTTGATTACTGCTATCTAAAGTATAATTATAATTATGAAACTATTTTTATGATCTACAAGCACAAGTAGATTGAGAATCAAGAAATAATGCTAAGTCATTTAGGAAGCTTCAGGGCAATTTGTCTTGTTTTGTTTTGTTTTAAGTCTAACTAAATAAAAATATGATAATAATGAGTAATAAAAGATAGTGTGTTTATGAACTAGTTAAGCTAACTTCAGGAGACCTTGCTTTCTTCATACTATGCAATGAGAATAATGGTATCTATCACATAATAGTTTAAGTAACTTAAGTGAAGTGAGTGAAATAATGCATAAAAGTAGCTAGTATTTATTAAATCTTAGTACATTTTTATATCTCTTTTCATATACTAGAGCATTGATTTTTCACACACAAAAAAATCCTATGGCATAGGTATTATGGTCATCCACATTTTGTAGATGAGAAAGCTGAAGCATAAGTAGATAACTAAGTTGTCAAATCACACAGCAATAAAGTAGTATTTTTTTATGCAAACTAACTGGTCTAATTTAAGACTCTTTCTTCCAGTTCTCTGCTCTTTGCTGTCTCTTGTAGTAATCATTAGACATATATACTTTTCTAAATAAATATGAATTCTGTAAGTTGCAATTTTTATAATAGCTTGTTATATAATTTTAATGATATATGTTACTGTTTTCTTGATTTTTCAAAACAAGATGCATTTATAACTTAAATTAATTTTCTCTTTGAAAATGCTTGTACCAAAACTTTGCAAGTCATTGTAGCTTTGAAGAAGAATATCTATCCTCTTGTGAGTTTTGTAAGTAATTAACCCTAATTCCCTATTTGCAGTGTTTTTAACAACAAGATAGTATCTTCATTCTCTAGGATTAATAATTTCAACAAAATCACAAAGCCTGATGTTTAGCAGGTGAGTATTCTGTAAATAGTTAGATTTAACTTAAAGCATAATTAAAAGTGAACAAATATTTTCAGATGGGTATTATCAGGTAAGATTTTAGTCTCAAAGAGTCTTCAGAATAGTCCAGGCAGAACTCTCCACAGGGCATTATGTAATGTGGTGCTAGAATAGCCTCATATTCTGTGGTGCTAAGGATCTGGAACTGAGAGTTAGATGAGATACGATGAGAAATAAATACCTTACTTCTGTTTAACTGCTTAGTAATATTGGTGAAATGACACATCATAGCAGGATTTCTCTTCTATTCAGTACTCAACTTCACTTGGAGATATCTTTACTTGTGTGGAAGGCAGGTGTTCAAGATAACAGCAATATTAGAACTCCACATAGAAAAGCAGACTGTTCTTACTCATCACATTTATCATTGTCTCAAAGAGAGCACTTTAATGTTTCTATTTTTACTTTGCCAATAGCATGCAGTTGAGCCTGTAAATAAGCTTAATCTGGATTGTGAAGACCAGGTTTCATACTCTGTTTATGTCCATCTGGCTCAAAGACACCAGACAAATAACCTTTCTAGATTTCAGTTACATAACCTGTAAATTGCATTAATAATAGTATACATCTATGTAAATATTGCCAGGATTAAATAAGAAAATATATGTAAAGAATTTGCCCAAGTGACTGATTTAAAATAAGTGTTGAAGTATATCTACCCTTAGTTTCAGTAATAATATCTTAAGATTAATTTAGTCAATCAGAGTTAGTTTTATTTTAATTTAGCATTGCCAAATCATAATTACCAAATCATAATTTTATTTATTATTCAAAGTTAATTATACCCTCAGTGCTAAGAATTCAGAAAGTACATGCACACAGATGCTTATCTCATCAGCTTAGTATAGAGTGATTTTTCTTTTCTTTTCTTTTTTAGTTTCTATATACTATAGGTTGATATTTGGAGGAAATGAATTTCTACAGATTTGTGAAGCAAGTGTCAAAATGCATTAATTCTAGAAACGGTTAATTAGGTTGTATTGGCATTCTTATTTCTATTTCTTGGTGATGAAAGGAGGATTCTTCAATGTCCTGTGTTGTCTGCATCATTTTTAAGCAGACACAGAAAAGATAACATTCTCATCCAAGGGAACAGAATGGCCATGTCATTTGGGGTAAAATAAAACACATAGGAGTCATTCAAAGAAGTTTAATAATTTCAGTAGTTTAATCATAAACATCGTCAACAACTGTCAAGGGTTAGATTTTTACTCTATTTTCAAACTATACACTTTGGATGCCACAGTTATATAGTTGGAAAAGATTTCTGTGTCAGACAAACATTAGTACTCATGACACTGCATGGACTCTGTTTGCTTCTCAAGCTCCAGGAGGACACGTATGTTGTGCATGCAGTGGGTTCTTGTCACAGCAGAAGAATCCCAAGCTTAAGAAAGCCCTCATCTTTTAAAAATGACTACTCATTCCAACTAACCCTCCCTACAGAAGCAGATATCAATGAAAGGGCACAAGATAAAAAGTTTTAAGTCATGACACTGTAATAAGCATCCATCCCAGTGGGGGAAAGTGGGAACTCCCCTTAGGCAATGCCAAAATTTCTGGAGGATATCCCACACTGACAGGCAATTTATCCTGAGGAAGAAAACCATAACATTTCCTGGACAATTAATAGTTTTGTCAAGGCGCGAGACTGAGCTGCCTCTAATGCCCTGGCTCGGTTGGAAACTTCTCTGTCCAGCAGAGGTTTCCCAACCATGGCGGAACAAACTTATCCAGGATGCTGTATTTTGTCTGGAGGGTAAGGGAGGTGGCTGTTCCCTCTAGTGGAGAAAGCACAAGACCCCCATTCCTCATGATTTTATTGAGAAGGGTACAAATGGGAGATACAAGGTCAAAATTCATAAATCATCATTAACTTTTAGGTGCCTGGATTAGAGTTGACAGTTACAGATTACAAGTATCAATATAGACAGCACAGTGACCAGTCTGTGTTAGGGTCTATTAAACATCTTGATGCCACACTGGCATTAGGTGCAAGGTTTCATATATTTCTGCTAGAGATTGTTTATAGTTAACTAAGAGATAACAAAAGCAGAGAAAGTTCCAAAGCATAATAAGCATTCTTTAAATCCAATTCCCATGGAAACCCTCTGAATGGCCTTTGGGCATGTCTCCCACACAGCCTTCCAGTGTTCTGTTGAGACCTAAAGACAAGCTGGGGGTTAGGGGCCAGGAAGCCCACCTCACCGCCAAGGTTACAATTCCCAAAACCACAAGGAGCAGTTCCCCACAAAGGCCTAGTGGTGTAGAGCACACAGTAGGTTTGTGTCAGTTTGATGTCTTTGACCCAGTCCCTCAGAACCTCACCCAAGTGGGTTTCATAGCAATTGCATGGAGAATTTCTTTTCCTACCTTAGTTGCAGGAGTAGTGAAACGGCAATGACTCAGTGGCCCTTACAGATGATGGAAGGAAGCCTGAGCTTCATCGTGTATATTGAAGCCACTATCAAATGGAGCAAACAAGAGACTCAGACATGGTAATTAACTGCTACGGGAAGAACCGCCACCAACTAGGACCCACTCAGTCAGGGGGTTCTTATGGAGCTGGGCTTGTCAGTGACAAAGTTGTACTTCCAATTGTTTCCCAAGCTTGATTACCTCAGAGATCCCTCTCTGAAGGATATAATCACAACCACTTAATTAAGCAGGATGAGCAGAGTTGGTTTTCTTTTAAATCCAGTCTTAAGTGCTTAAATTAATGATGGACACAGGCGTAAACAGTTACAAATGAGTTTTTAAATAATTTAGCTTATAATAATTTGTCCACAGTAAAACAAATCCAAAAACAAACAAAAATTCTTAACTCTACCAGTCTCAGTTTATAAACCACTTTACATGACCATAATTTTCTCAACTCAAACTACAAATGTCATAGCAGTAAAACTGCTGTCAATAGGGAGGATAAATGCTATATGATGTTATATATATATATATATATATATATAAAATGTACACACACATACACACATATATATACACACACACACACAAACACATGCTGGAACCTAAGTTCCTTTCCTTAATCAATATTATTTATTTATTTGGTATCTTAATTACTTCAAAATAATTTAAAGATTTTTAAATAACCCATTAGATAAAATAGAATATTAAAACAAAGTTATAAATATCTAAATGAAGGCAGAGAGTATTTATGTGGTATGTTACTTGAGATGAGTTAACAACTTTTATAAGAATACTAATTTTAGCTTTCTCAAAATTGAAGCAAAAATAACCTATATATAATATATAGAGATAACATATAGAATATATATACTTAAAATATATAATATAGAGAAATATATGTTCTATTCTCTATATATTCTATATACTCTAATTTTTTTAAATGTCAGTTTTATGGAGGTCACAGCATTCATTTAATCAGGCTAAAATTCTTATATTAACTTCTTTATATAAAAAATATATTTTAGAATATATTAGATTTAAAAAAATAATTCCAAAGACAGTACAATCTCTCCATATACCCCACACCAAGATTCCCAATTACTATTCTTACATTTAGCATGATACAGTTATCACCAGTAATGAACCGATATTGATATATGCATATCAAATTAGTCAGGGTTCTCTAGAGAATATATAGGCTACAGGGAATTGACTCACATAATAATGGAGACTGAGAATCCCCAAGATGTACAGTTGGCCAAGTTGGAGACCTGCACAGCAGCTGTGTAGTCATGTCCAAGCCTGAACGGCTAAAAACCAGGATTCCAATCCCAAGACCAGCAGGCTCCAGAACCAAGAAGAGGGGATGTTTCAGTCTGAGTCCAAAGGCTGGAAAAGACCAACTCCCAACTCAAATAGTCAGGAGAAGTGTCCTCTTAACTCAGTCACTGTTAATGGAATGAAGTCCATCTACATTAGGGTGGTAGGAGGCACTGGCTTCACAGGCCTGAAGAGCTCTGACTGACAGAACCAACGTGGCATCTGAACTGCACATGTTTGCCATTTTCGTTACCAATTAGTGCCCTTAGCCTGTCTTGGTGTCTGGGCCTCTTAGACAGAGTCCAGGTCGCTGGCCAAGGGTACTGAGAACCACAGAGCCTCTGCTCAGCCACAGAGGTACCTCTGACACTGAAGCCAGATATTGCAAGAACATGGAAGTCCTTCTGGACAAACCCATCCCTGGAAAGAAAGAAATCTGGGAACCCTGATTGTCAGAGAGACCCTGGAGTTTATTAAGGCAAGAAGGCCATATGGGGTCTGGCTTTCGTGATCTTTGCTGGTCCTGAGAAGGTAGCTCTTCCTGGGTTGATTAAGCTGTATGTAGAAAACTATACAGTTTTCCACATGTTTAAAAAATAGCTTGAAGAATATTGTATATAACATACCAGTTGGTTATTTTCTTCATAGAAAGGAAAACAAAACTATGTCTGAGTGCTAAGATCATTTTTTATAATATTCCTAAGGATATTTTTCTTGCAAGAACAGTTATATATATATATATATATATATAACTGTTCTTGCCTTTGGCAAATGCAGCACAAATACAGGGACATTTTACATATAGTGTGAAAATACAGGGACATTTTACATATAGTGTGAAAACAGGTGCTAATGCCTTCACAATGGCTCATCGACCGTCTGGAACCCCCAAAGATTTATGTCTCTAGATACTTCATTGAATAAAGTTTATTATACCTGGCAAGTTTGCCTGTCTCTGGAGTGCTTTTATAAGATCCTTGGAAAATTATTTGATTGCATTTTAAAGCTGTATTTGAAGATAAAGAAAAACAAGCTACTAAGAAATGAATATAAATCAAACTGTTTTGAGGGCAAGTTGGAAATAGGAGTGGCATAATAAGAACAAAACTCAAGCCACCATTGACCAAAAGGATTAAAAGCACAATTACAAGACAGAAAATACTTATTTTGTGATAGCAATTGATTAAGGAATTTTTAATGATTGCTAACTAAATCAAAGACATAACAGTCAACAAATAAAACTGCTAGCAAAATATAAACTTTCCATAACCCTTTAATGAAAGATATATACATGTATATACACAAAGACAATGGTTTAGATATTATAACCAGTTCAGAGAGTAAGAGAAAATGTCTTATCTGGTTAGTGTCCTTAATCCTCTTAATCCTTCTGGGTCCATTTAGAAATGTGATCAAATGTGCAAAAACTAAAATTAAGCAAAATTTATTTGACTGAATTTTATCTTCAGCATGAAGCAGATGTTTAAGTTGGATAGTTTCTGTCTTTTATTTTTTCTGTGACAAATGAGTGAGAATAGCTCTTGAGGAAAATCCGTTTCCAAAATGCATTCATTAGGGCTTTACTCAAGTGCATGGAAAAAAGATGAAGTGACAAGTCAATTATAATATAATACGGGTTTGAAAGGATTTTTTCCACTTTAAGTAATTATGAGACTAATTTACCAATGCTCACTCTATTACTAGGCCTAGAAAGCTCCTGATTACATATTAAAATAAAAGTACAGTGTTTTTTGAGGCATGACATAGGAAGGCCTCATTCTGAATTGTGAAACTTAAGAATATTCATCTTTAAAGTCAAAATCTGATATAGATTGAGGAAGAGAAATAAAAAGAAACAGAACACATTCACTGGTCACTATCGTAAGATAAAAACTGCTTCAAATCCTTTATCTTCAACAAAAACTAGCTCAATGGTATTTGAAACTTGTTTAATCCTATCAACCTTTTGTCCACATATGTGAAATGGGATTATTAATGCTTAGCTTGTATACTTGTTGTGATACATAAATGAAGTAAGTGTAGAGCCTTGGCACCTGCCTAAAAATAGAGAAACTCAGGAAATACATTCCTACCTTTACTCTTCTGGGGAATTTAAAAATGCAATCACAAAATTTTGTCCACTTCAACCACTTGACAATATGATCATACCCATTATCAAGCAAACTTTCTCTACTTTTTTGACTCTCAGTGGTTGTAACTTCCTTTGCTGGGCACAAAATTCTGTACTTCCTCTCTTTCTTTCTTACCATTGACATTGTCCTTTAGTTCTTGGCTTTGTTTAATCATACTTTACAAACAAGCATTAAGTATTAATTAGTTAGTAATCAGTGGGTAGACACTGGCAAAAAATGAAGAAAAATTTAAACACTCAGTGCCTGAATTAGAGGGGCTCACAGTTCATTTAAACAAGCAAATTAAATATGGCAATGGGACTACAATATAAAAATGTGTGCAATTACATTTTTATCTCTTCACTTGTATACCCACATAGATACCTGGCAATATACCCACAAAACTAACTAATTTCCCAGTACCTCAAATCTTTTGTGTCCTACATTCCAAAATACCCCTTGTATATAGTCAGTTTAATATTTTAATTTTTCTTATCATTTTTAGTACTAATCTAGGTATTTCAATCATAGTGGTAGCACGCTCATCCAAAAATATGTGTATGGATGAGGAAACACAATAAGGCTTTCTTTATTCTTTATTTTAAATATTCACCATCTACCTGCTCATCCACTTTTTTATCTACTAGTAAATCATTACACATATGACCATGTATGGTGTAATTATCAAACATTTTAATACCATTGTATATTCTTCAGAAGAACAATTTCTAGGAAGTGAATATAAAGTTGCAGGAATATTAATGTTCTAAGTGTTTGGCATTTCTCCCAGAAGTGCTACAAATAAACACCTGAACACTTTCTTTTTCAGAACCAGTAGGTTTAAATAGAATTCTATTTAGGTCTTTGAATTGTAACATATGTTAATCCCAATGAGAGTCTCTGCATGAAAAGAATGTTAGCAGAATTTTATTTAACATAGTATTATCAGGATAACTAGCCACTTTGTAGTAAATATGCTATCAATATTCTGACCTATGAACTTAGATTTACAGGAAACAATTCAACAGATTATAGTTTGATCTGAGATTAACTTATTTAACGGTTCAATCGTCGTCGTCGGCAGCCGTCCGTCTCGAGAGACGATGGTGTAGCTTCTTAAGAGTCTATCTGCACCGCCGAGAATGGCTGTGCAGTCCAACTCGGGAGTGACACGGTATATGTCTCCTCCCGTGTTGAATCGACATCTTGTGATGACGCTGGAGTGTCCTCTCCAGTGAAGCTGAAGCTACAGAGCCTGGGCAGGGTGATATGGAGGATCTGCTGTTGCCCATGCAGCAGACCCCCCCTCTCTTCGCAGCTGAAGGATCCAAGGGAAAGACGGAGTCAATACAGCTTGGCTTCAGGTGCGCCGCAGGAGTTGCTGGTGTTGACTACAACGTCAAACCGCCTTAGGGACTCCGGCTCCGGATTTTCTGTCGGGGTTTACTCCCTTAGCCTTTCCCCTGAAGAGGTATGCCGCAAGGCAGCGGAGGTTTTTTGGAATCAGAGTTTTCCTTCTCTGATGTGCCCTGACTGGAAGATCGAACCAGCGACACTTAGCTCGCAGGCCGACGCTCAATCCACTGAGCCAAACCAGCCAGGGTTTAACGGTTCAATAATGCAACACATTTTTATAATTCCCATAGTTAGATATATTACAAAATTATTATTGTATAATAAAATTTTATATTAATATATTTTAATTTACCACCATTCTTTTTATTTGCAAGTTGCATCAAATAACAAATTTGCAAATAAATATGGTTTAAAATGAATTTGAAATTGATATTTCAGGTAATGACTTGTAAAGTTTTCTGTGTCATTATCAACTGTTTCCAATTACTTTGATATTTATTCAATGTATTTTAAATATTCATTATAATACAAATATTTTTCCAAATAACTTTAATCTTGTAGAGCTTCAATATTTATAGTCATACCCATACTTTAATATAAAGAACAAGAATCAACAGGAAAGCCTAAACATCTATTCCTGTCTCAACATGTAAAATAAAGGGGACCTGGGCTTGATATTCAGTCCTCAAACTAGGGCTCCTCTTTCATACAAAAATGGAAGAGAAAGAAGTAGGGAGAAATAAGGGGGAAGGAAGAAAGGAAGCGAGAGAGGATATGGCAGAAAGAGAGAAGGAAGACAAAAACTGAGAGAAAATCTGTCAACTACTGAGAGTGCGTACCTTCTCTGGCCACAGAATGTAGGTAATAGATAACTCATTCTTGAGCTTTTACTGCTGCTCAATTGGGATATCTTTCGAATTATATAACTTAAGAAAGAAGACTTTTATCATGAGTTTGGAGATGGCTTAAGATACAGTTTCACAACAACACTAGGAATTAGCTATAAATATTTTCTCCAATTAAAAATAAGAAAACCAAAACAGAAAACTTTTAGAATTCTTTTATTCTAATGATTCTGGGAGTATCATGGATAAAGAATTCTTTTAAAAACATAAACAGATGAAGGAAAATATGTTTATATATATATGGATAGAAATATAGATGATAGATGATAGATATAAATATAGATGATGTAGACATATAGATATGTACACTTATGTGTATATATAATGATTATTATAATTGTAATAATTCTTATTATGATATAGATTCTTGCTCTAATTTTTTTGTGAGGAGAAACAATGACCCTCTGGGTTATTTGGCTTTTTATATGCAAAGCTTTTATTTTCTATCTCACAGAAATAACCCTTGTGACAAACACAATGCAACTAAAATGTATCTATAACAGAGCTTGTTTACTGAAATTAAAAATATTTTTAAATTAAATTGAGCTTATTCACCTGAGTCATAAAGTGAATTCACTGACTCTAACTGAGATATAAAGAATAAAAGTTTTCTCTTAAACAAATCCACAACACAAGGTAAAATGCATATGCCTACCCACATGTACACAAATATATTCATGAAATATATTCACACATGTATTTACATGGATGTTTTAAATACAGATAACCTAAGACATAAGATGCTTCTACTCACAATTTTTGACTTCACAGTGATGAAATATCAATATATATTTAGTGGAACCCATAATTCAAATTTTGAATTTTGATCTTTCCAGAAACTAATAATATTTGGTATGATACTGTGTCATGCTTCCGGGCACCGGCAGTGAACCACAACTTCTCAGTCAGCCACAGGATTCAAAAAGTAAACAACCAGTACTTTGTAACATACTGTGCTTTCCAGTGTTTTCTGGATATGGTGTTTGATGTTTTCACATCTCATCGTGTCTAAAATATGCTCACTGGGTGTCTCCTGCTTCTGCTGAGAAGAGGAAGGCAATTACTTTGGAGGTGAAAATCAAGGTAATTCCCCAGCTATAGGCTAATGTGAGTTTTCTGAGCACATTTAAGGTAGGCTAGGCTAAGCTATGATATTCAGTAGGTTAGGTGTATTGAATGCATTTTGTCTTAATATTTTCAACTTACAATGATTTTATCGGGGACATAGCACATCATAAATCAAGAAGCATCTGTATCCCAATGTGTCTCACATTCAAAATATCATACTTTTATGTAAGTTTTTAAATAACAAACCCTACCCTGCTCTGTTAGGCAGAAGTGATAAGCTCCTGGTAAAAGTTCAGTTCCAGTTCCTATTTCACCCTCACCAGTGTTAATGGGACACCCAGAGATGTCTGTGTGCTCCCAGAAAGATGAACCTTCCTTTGCTCCTGGCCCCTTACAGACTGAATGGATTATCACTGGGAAGTCTAACACTGTATAAGAAGCACCCCAAATTCTCTGGACAGCCACTCCAAAGCATTTCCAAAACACTGAAGGCCAGAAGCCAACTAGATGAAATAAAAGAATATGAAAAACAAAAATCACAGAAGAGAAAATAAAACAATTATTAACATGTGAGCAACATTTTTCTTACATTTATATTTATTTCTTGACTGAATATCTCCTTAGCCTTTATATTTTAGTTTCCTTTTTCAATATGCTACCCAAAATGTATTGAAGGACACTGGAGACCTTTAGAATACTAAACCTGACTTTTCCATAGATCTCTGGATCTTTCTAAAAATGTTAACCCTATGACTATACCTCTGTAATTTTTTCTGTCTAGACAGTTGTTGCACAGGGTTATCCTACTTCTAATGAATTGTCCTTTTCTTTCCCCATCTTCTCACTCAGGAATAAGATTGATTTTTGTCAGTGTTGCTTATCTCCATCTAAACTAATTTATTTTATATCATTATCTTCAGACCTGAACTCTTTCTGAAAGGTCAGTCATAAATTACAAAATCTAATTGACTTCTGGTGTCAATTTGTAAATATACTATTCATGTCACTCTTTAAAAAAATAAAAGACAAGTCAGACTATTATGTTCCCCTGTGTGTGTGTGCGTGTGTGTGTGTAGTATAAATAACATGAATTTGAGTAAGGGATATGTTAAAGTTTTCTGTACTATTCTTGCAACTTGACTATGGTTTTGAAATTATATTAACATAAAAACTTACCAAAACCAACAGATGTCAGTTTAATTTGTACTTTTTCTCTTGCATATATGTAAATGGTTTTCCATATTTCTCATAATCTGGATTTGAGATAAGACTTGTTAAGAGTCAAGAGTCTAACATCAGATTGTTCACTTCAAATATTGATTGCTCCATTAATAACTAATATGACCTTTGCCTACAGACTGAAGCTCTTTTAATGGTATCCTTTGTGTAAAATAAGGACAATACTAGTATTTGCTCTATAGGGTCATTGTAAAGATTAAAGGAGATAAACCATATGCTCTGAGGAAATCAAAGTAAGAACATAACAGTCAGTTTATACAATTATTAATATTGTTGTCAAGTTTATGAATCCTACTTGTACAATACCATTATTCCTTTCTTTGATCTATTCATATTTATGGTATTATTATGCATATTATTTCAAAGAGTTTTATTACTCCCTGCTTCCAAACCATGTTATTTATAGTGGCTAGAATAATAAACATATACTACAATTCAAATTGTGTGTTTTCCTTTCCTGATGAGCTTTTGTTATTTCTCCATTACCTCCCAAACGTGTCAAGGGCCTCAGTTTGGCACTTGAAATCTTCCAAAATACGGCCTTCATGTACTTTATATTCTTATTCTCTTCCATTATTCTCTGTAATTATTTAATAGCACTGTCAGACAACCTGAGTTTCCACACATATGACTTGTGCTTTTCTGCTTCTGCATCATTCTCATGCTGTGCTGAATCTATCTCTATTCCTGACTTTCCTTCCAATGTAAGTTACTGCTGCCCCAATCCTTCCCAAAAACAAGGTCACATTAAGGCAACTGTTTTACAAGACAAAATACCCAAATGTTAGTAGTTTGGTTCTTACCCATGGGAAGCCCCCAAGTAAGTGACCCTACTTAAACAGTAGCTCTCTTATACAAGGTAACTCATGAATCCAGGCAGCTTTAGTCATGTAGTTCTGTCATTTTCTATTAATTGTCAAGGTTACCATGCTTGCTTGCATCAAGTCGGTGAAGAGGAAAGACATATGGAGGGTTTTATAGGTCAAACCTGGAGTTGCACATATCATTTTTGCTCTCATTCCATTGTCAATAGGTCAGTTACATGGTTACACTAAAGTTCAATGGAGTCTGACAGTGTTACCTGGCTATGTACCCAAGAAGAAGAAACATGTCTTGGTAAATATTCTCTGCCACACTATATTCTGAGTGCATTTCAAATATTTTCTTCTTTGAGGCTCTTCCTTTACGTCCCAAGCAGATATCATATATGATAAAAATACATAGATGGGAGCACAGAAATAAATTTACATTTCTAAATTTGAGGTTAGTTACAATAAGATGTTACTGGTGAAATTTTGTGTTAAATTGCTGTTAAAGTCTACTGTGAAATAGGATTGTGCATCCTCTTTTATGGAATCTGTGTAGAACAGAATAGGTATTCATCTGTATAGCACAGAATATGGATTCACACCAGATGGCAAAAGGATGAGTTAATTAATTTCTTAAGGTCCCTTATGACTTTCTAGTTTTAATGATTTAAATGCTTTTGAAACGGCATTTCCAAGTGTCATTTTATTTTTTATACACAACTTGTGTCAAAATTTTAAGCTTTCCAAATGTCAATGTAAATGGCATTTTTATAGAGTGGATGTTTTCAAGCCATGCTCACATTATTTTACTGAATTAAAGGGAACTAAATAAAACTGTGGAGCTTACTCTTTCTGTATCTTATTATGGAGAAGTAAACTCTACTACAATTTAATAATCAAAATCTTATGGTCCAGATTTTGAAATTATGCTATGAAAGCCATCTGTATTACAAACTGATTCAGAAAATGTAAAATATAAGGGGCCTTACCAGACAGTGCTGCACTTGGTGTTTTCACGAGCTCACAGACAGCTTTCTCCAGATGTTGCCAGGCAACAACAGCCCATATAAAAAGATTTCTTGTTCATAAACTAAACCTCGTTGGTAATACAATAAAAATCAAGATATTTACCACCTGTGCAGGTAGCATTACATGTAAAATAACTTTAGCCATAATATCAAAAAAAGAAAAGGAATTAACGCAGACATTTTTATTTAAAAATATGACAATGACCTTAGTAGAGAGACCTGTAGTAAGAATGATAGACATCATCTGAATCATATACATGTGTCTGTATTAAGGGACAAAATTGGATACTTCAGGAAAAAAAATTAATTATATTAATAATACATTATATGAATAGAAAATTAATGAAGATAAATTGACGTAGTGGCCTTGTGAAAAATTATCAGACTAATAGTTATAATTTAAGAGTTGTTGATGCTAAAGAATGCATGATCTGATGGAATTTTCATTTGGGAGAGTGCAGTCATGTGAACACTGCAGTTCAAATAAATGAAATACAATATACAATTTTAAAGAAGGGATTTTTTTACTTTTGCATATATTGAATAATTGTACCATAAATACACAACTGATACATTATGAGGGATAATTTTTAAAACACCATTCAATTAATAATCATTTTAAAATGCTTTCTAGCAATAGTTAACAATATAAATCTTTCTTATTCTTTCTCTGAAAATGTGTTCATAAGAAAACCAAAGACTTTGTTTTGCATATTTCTAGTTATGGAAAATGTTTCATGTTCTTGTTAGACAAAGAACTGCAAAAAGAAATAGGTCAGTTAGAAGAAAATAGAGACTCCTTAATGTAAGTCAGACAAATATAAATATGATATGTTAAATAGTATTCTAAATACAGAAAATAATTTTTTAAATATTAACTCTGACTATTCGATACTTATATATATTTTTAAATTCCTGCTATTTTAAGCACTTCACAGATATTTTTATTTGATGTTGATTTGTTCATATCCTGCATTTTGTCTTTTCATATTCACATAATTTCAAATGCAACTATCTTCACCTCAAGTTCACCCATAAACTTACTCCTCTCAGTTACAATCAGTTCTTTGTTATCTATCCTGGTAGGGAACTGTTATGTTCTCATTATTGAAATTTCCTGGTACTCATCTACATTACACATGGATTACTAATTTTCAAAGTACTATACTACAAAAATTACTTCAGCATTAAAATGATACTAAGAAAAATTACTACTTTTCATATGTACAGAGTTTTACAGCTCTACTTACTTTAATCATCATTTATTCAAAGCTTAGACTATGCATGGCAATAATTTAGAGCATTTAAAGTTATTGTTTACCCCCCTCAGGAAGCATACAGAGTATTGGTTTTCCATAATAAAACTCAAAACAGAGTAAAAATTAAAAAGACAAAAATGCATACATGCATAATGTAAAAAAGATATTCTCCAGAGCGATTTATAACAATCGCATTTTTCAGATTACTGTAGAATCAAATCATTTTATCACTCTTTTATATCCTAAAAATGTCATAACATTTTATGGTATTTTTTTTTGTATTCTGTAGTTTCTCAGGTTTGTTTCCACCTGTTTGTAAGTGTCTTTTTAGGACAATGAATAAGTAGAAATGTTTCATTTTATTGAGGCACGCATTTTAATTTTCTAAACTTTGACATCGGCATGTCGCTTTATTGGCAAGCCTAACTCCAAAACTAACATCTCAGCATTTATATCTCTATAGTTTAAACTTGAATCCATGTAATCCATGGTGTCACATAGTGAAGTGTCTATTATTATCGTCATTTTGTAGGTGAATAAACTGAAGAAACTTACATTGCAGAATTTATGGGATGGAACAGTTGTAAGTATTGAGTCTCTTTGAGACTTCCACCTTCAATGTGAAGGAATAGCTTCTATTTGAGTAACCTGATGAGAACTAAAAAATGTGGATAAAAGAGAAAGAAAGAAAAAATAAAGGAAAAAGGGAGAAACAGATTAATTGGACTTCAGAAGCCAACATCCTGGACAAAATATGTATGCATTTCCTATCACCACTGTAACAAATTTCCACAAATATAGTAGCTTGAAAAAATAAAAATTCACTATGTTACATCTCTGGAAATAATTCTAAAGTGAATCTCATGGGGCTAAAATCAAGGTGGTGACAGAGTTAGATTCCTCTAGGAAGCTCTAGGGGAGAAACTATTCTCTTGTGCTTTTCCAGCTTCCAGAGGGTGCTCACACTCCATGGGTAGTGTTTTTCTTTCAGTGATCACATCACTCTAACTTCTGGTTTTGTCTTCATATCTCCTCTTTCATACCCTGACCTTCTCATGTAGACCCTTATGATTACATCGCGCCCACCCAGACAACTAAGATAATCTCCCCATTCCAAAATCCTTAATCTAATGACACTTCTAAATTCCTTTTGTCAGAAAAGGAAGCATACTCACAGAGTAAGAAATTAGAAGTGTACATCCTTAGAGAGCCTACCACAGAAAGAAAATGGTATTGAGATGATGCTGCATGCACCACTGTTTTTTTGTATCTTGATACTGGTTATTACACAGATTAAAATGCACTCAGAGTCTTAAGACTCAAAGTCAGTCACTTAAAAGATCAACAGAATTAGGCATTCTAAAGTTCTAGAATCATCTTTGGGCTGGGTGGAGAAGCCAGATTTTTGTGCTACCAAAGAAGCCAGGAACTGAGGGTCTGATATCACAGAGAAAGGAGATTGTAGAGAAACAACCTCAATATTTTGCACACTATTTCCACCGAAGATGTAAAATGATCCATAATCCATGTTTGTGTATAATTAGAAACCATTTAATGAGAGAGAAACCAAGAAGAAGACAACTGAAAAAAGATTAAAAACTTATAATTATAGACAGACCCTGACATTTTTCCTGGGCCATGATCCTGGTATTCATGGTCTTGTGAAAGCTCCTTCCTTGAATGTGAATGAGACCTATGACTTCTTTCCACCCAATAAAATATGACAAAGATAATAGGATGTCACTGTTATAATAATTTTACATTATATAAAATTTTGTCTTATTAGCAGATCTACTCTAGAGAGTCCTTTGAATAGATAATGAACTAAGTGGTCATGCTGGAGATTCAACATGGTAAGGAACTTCTAGGAGAGCTGAGAGTCCAACAGCCAACAGTCATTAAGCAGCTGGGCTTTTAGTCATACTGCCACAAGGAAATGAATTAGCAATCTGTTAGCAATCTGAATGAGCATGCAAGTGGATCTTCCTCAGTCAAGCTTCCAAATGAGAATACTGCCTGGCAGGTATCTTGATTGCAGCCTTGTGAGACCCCAAATAGGAACGAGCTGTGCTCAGACTCTTAACCCATAATAATTGTGAAATAATAAATGTACATTTTTAAAACATACCTTATTTTTTGAGCAGCTTAGGTGCACAGAAAACTTGAGCACGAACTGCAGAGTTCCCATTTACTCCCTCAAGCCCTTTCCCCATTTATCCCTAGTATTAACAACTTGCAGTAATGTGATGCATTTGTTACAACCGATGACCCAATATCAATGCATTATTATTGCTATTATTATTGTTAACTAATGTATGTGGTGTACTTTAGGGCTCATCACTTGTGTACTACATTCTACAGCATGCATTCATCATTACAGCATCACACAGAATAGTTTCACTGCTCTAAAAATAGTCTATGCTTCACCTACTCAACTCTCCCAACCCCCCTACCCCTGAAAACTACTCATCATTTTACTTTTGCCATAGTGTTGTCTTTGTTGGAATTAGTTTGAATTATATAGTACATAGCATTTTCATTTTGGCTTCTTTCATGTAGCAATAGGCATTTAAACTTCTTTTGTGCCTTTTTGTGGCTTGACAGCTTTTTTCTTGTTATGCTAAATAATATTGTTTAGCATGTTTTTTGTTTTTGGCAATTTGTAAACGAAGTTCTTATAAACATTCATGTGCAGGTTTTGTAGGGATACAAAGTTTTCAAATCACTTGACTAGACCCCAAGAAACATGACTGCTGGATCATATGGTTGAAGTATGTTTAGTTTAGTAAGAAACTGACAAACTGTCTTCTAAAGCAGCTGTACCAGTTTGCATTCTGAGCAGCAATAAATGACAGTTCCTGTTGCTCCACCTTCTTGTCAAAGTTTTTCATCAGTGCTTTGAATTTTGCCTTTATATTATGTGTGTAGTAGTGTTTCACTGTAGTTTCATTTTGTAATTACCTAATGAAATATGGTTTTGAACATCTTTTCACCTACTTAGTTGTTATTGGTTTATCTTCTTTGGTGTGATGTCACTTTAGATTTTTTGCCTGTAATTCAATGGGGTAATTTTGTTTCTTATTGTTGAATAGATGTGTACTATTTAAGCTGCTAAGTTTATGGTAACCTTTATAAAACAATAAAAACTCAATGTAAAACATAAATAGAGAATGCAATAATCACAGCATGTTGTTGTAAAAATAAATGAATTTTACTGCAAAGCAGTAGGCATTGAAGCAAACCAAAGATGGCACCAGAAAAGTTACCCACTAGATGCTAGAGCAACCCAGAAATAGATCAGCCTTTCCTAGATCAGGTTTAAAAGTGAATAAATGATCTGACTAAAAAAAGAAAATTAAATCTTTCTAGAATGAAATAACATTATTAGAATCTGTAGAACTTTAATATATATTATCCATTATTAAATTAAGAAAAATATTGAAAGTTAGCCCAACCTAATCAAATTGGTGTTTCTCTTTCAATAATTTTATATAGGTTCATTTAATCATATGCACACTTATTTATACAATACATAGAATTTGCTTTACTTTGTTTTCAAAAAACACATATAATAACTTGTTTTATTTTCATATCTAACATGGATAAACTGACAATTATGTACATGTAAGTGTAGCTACCCAGGGTTATATTTAACATAATAATCAGTGTGATAAAAACAGATACTGGAACTAAAAAACTGATATGGCTTAGCAGTGAATATAAATGAATACTAATCATAAATACATATTTTATAGCTGCATAGTACATATGAGCTATGTCCAGAAGGTTTCTATCCATGTATTATGAAAAATAGACATGTATTGAAAATACAAGGTACAAGAAACATTGTACATAGGACAATGATGCCTCAATCTTCTTCAATGTAGGCACCTTGGGACCTCACATAGTTCTCCCAGTGTCTCTTCCACTGTTCAAAACAGTCTGCAAAATCCTTCTGCTCTGGTAGCAGAAGTCATAGAACAAATTTTGCCACAACACGTTTCACACCAAGATACTGCATCAAAATCACAGACACAGTAGTCTTTGAAATCCCCAGATCAGCTTCTAGTTCTCACACCATCAGTCACTGATCTTTATTGATTGCAGCCCATACACGTTCAACATTCTCAGGTGTTCTGCTTGTTGTAGGTCTTCCATAACGTGGATCACTTTCAACAGGTTCTCAACCATCTTTGAAGCATTTGTGCCACACTTTTATTTGTGTTGCACTCATTGTAGCATCCCTGAACATCTTCTGAATTATCCTAATAATTTCTACAGACATATGTTCAACCTTAATGCAAAACTTGGTGCAGATTCATTGCTCTACTCACTCAGTCATTTTGAATGTGACAGCCACGTAGTACACGTGTTCCCTAAACAGAGTCTATCACACTCAGTGACTAGTACAGTGAAGTCATCATTGTTCACATATGTATTCCAGTCCACTCTCCTTAGCTGACAGATTACTTCAATGTCATGCCAACCATTCTCATCTTATTAACAATGTCTGGACTTTTCCTGAATAGAATTCGTAACCTATGATATATGTAACATATTTTATTTAATCATTTTCTTGTAAAATTATTTAGTAAATATTTGCATTTTTGTTCAGGTACACCATGGAATGCTTTATAACATAAACCAATGAAATAAAAAGGTTTAAATATATTTATAATAAAATAGAAAAATTATGCCATGACCTAAGTTTTACAGATATTTTTAAGAATTTATAGGAAACTATTTAGTTGTCTTTTACATCATTTTCATATGTAAAGAACATTGAATTAACATTTTTATTTATTAAAATGCCAAGTATTCTACCAGTGAAACAATATGAATGAAAAAATAAGAAAATAACATGTTTCCAGACCTATCTTCCGGAAAAAAAAATAAAAAAGACACATTTTAAGGAGTACAATGTGCAACGTGAAGCCTGCTTATGAATTATTTTCTTTAGAGGGAAGTTAAAGAATTATTGCTTCTTGAACTAAGACTGACATAGGGGATTAATTTTGCCCTCAGAACAACACTATAAAATAATTATTGTCATTTTAATTTTAAGTAAATTTCCCATTGACCACACAACTACTAATTTAAGAACTAAGATTTTAATTGCACTCTTTCAGACTCCAAAGGTTATATATTCAACAATGTTTAAAAAGATATATAATCTTATATCCCTTTTGGGAATAGTAAGGAAGAAATATCCTTTTATCTCCAAAAAGAAAAATACCAAAAGGTAGACTTCAAGACTCTTTATGACCTAGTCTTAAAAGTCTCATAGATTTCTCTCTGAAGCTGGACACTAACACCTGGGCAGAGTCTAACGGATGGTAGGAATAGACTTGATCTTTGAAGGAGGAGTTAACAGTCAAAGGAGGAACAGACTGATAACATTCATCTTGAAGGCAGGGTATTAGACCCTCTACCTTCTGGCTGACAGTGTCAATGCTAAATTGAGATTAAGGATACAGGGAGAAAGGAGAATAAATTCTTATATTTGTTTACTCTTCACTTCCTGTTTGATCATGGGTGCCAGGGCCTTTCTTTTTCTATCTTCTTTCACCAAGGGGCATAACTTCTCTTAGGTATCTCTTTTATTTTCACTATGTCTTTCAGGTTTTTTAACCTCTTCCAAATAAGTTTCAACTATTGCTAAACCCTGGGATTTGGAGGTGGAGTAGAGGGCAATACTATTCTGTTAATTTTCCTTAAACAATCCCACACATTTGTAGATAACTCATTTTTATATAGTTTTTAATCATTGTTTTTCAGACTATCATCTGTTTACTGCAGACTTCACACACACAAAAACTTCAATAGAAGTAAATTTAAGAAAACATACCAAAGTAAGAATATATTATTTGTATTCACAATTATTTTTTAAATGTGCTTTATTGATTACAGTGTTACATTTGTTCCAATTTCCCTTCCCTCTGCTCCCCTCCACCCGGTGGCCCCCATCCCTCCCCTTGTCCCCCCCCTTTTAGTCCATGTCCATTGGTTGTGCATATAGTTCTTCTCAACCTCTCTCTGTCTATTCGATTCCCTCTTACGATGTTTCTTAATTCCTATACCATCTCTCTCCCTCTCCCCCTTCCCCTTCCCTGCTGACTTCCCCCCAATATGCTCCCCATACTTATACTTCTTTTTCCACTCTCATTGCCTATTTAGTTTGCCTTTGTTTCGATTCCCTAGCTTCTGTTGTTGTTTCTTGTGATGCAGTTTTCATTTTAGTGTTCATAGTTTTGATCCTTCTTTTTCTAAACCAGCCCCTTTAACATCTCATATAACAGTGGTTTGGATCTGATGAACTCTTTCAGTTTTATTTTGTCCTGGAAACACTTTCTCTACCCTTCTATTCTGAATGACAGCTTCACTGGATAAAGTATTCGTGGTTGTAGGTTTTGGATTTTCATTACTTTGAATATTTCTTGTCAGTCCCTTCTTGCCTGCAGGGTCTCCCTTGAGAAGTCAGCTGGTAGTCTAATTGGGACCCCTTTGTACATGATTCTTTTCTTCTCTCTTGCTGCTTTTAAGATTCTCTCTTTATCTTTAACTTTTGACAATTTGATTATAATGTGTCTTGGAGTGGTTCTCCCTGGGTCCAGTTGTTTTGGAACTCTCTGTGCTTCCTGGACCTGTAATTCTATTTCCTTCCCCAAGTTTGGGAAGTTCTGTTTTATTATATTTTCACTTAATTTTTCAATTTCTAGTTCTTCTTTTTCGCCCTCTGGCAATCCGATCACCCATATGTTGGATCTCTTAGCTGTCCCAGAGGTTTCTGATCCTCTCATCATTTTCTTTGCTTCCCGTTTCCTCTCTCTGCACTGGTTGACTGTTTGTTCTTTCTCTATGTTCTGGTTTGTTGATTTGAACTCTGGATTTTATTTCCTCACCATCTGTCTCGTATGTGGTTTTGTTCCTTTCAGTATGAGTGTTTTTCGCTTCTTTCTCATCTTTTTCCAGATCTTTTGTTAATTCTCTAAGCTACCTGATAACAGTGGCCCTGAACTGAGCCTCTGACAGGTTTCTTATTTGTTCATCTGTCAGGTTCTTCATCTGTTGCCTGGTGAGCTATGCCACCGGGATTTCTATAGCTGTCTGCCTCATTTTGACAGATGTGTTTTGCTTTCTTGGGCCGGCTATAGGGGGCAGTGCCTGTGTACTCGTCACAACCCAGCGACCAGTGGCGATCCGCAACCTTTTTCGCTGCGCTGTGGCGCTTTGTCATCACAACCCAGCAACCGGCGGTGGTCCAGCAACCTTTCTCGCTGCACTGTGGCACTTTGTTGTCACTGCCCAGTGACCAGTGGTGATCCGCAACCTATTTCGCAGCGCTGTGGCGCTTTGTGTGGGGGCAGGGGTCCAAGATGGATTCCTGCAGTTATTCTGCTAGGAGACCGGTATCCGTCCTCCCACCCTCTGGGCCTCACCGTTCGAGGTGATGCGGTGGTTGCTTTTCCCAGCGTTGGGGTCGCAAGCTGCCAGGGTTATACTGCAGCTGAGATTGCTCTCCCTGCCACTGTCCCTGGTGCTACCGCAAACAGCACCGCCCACCTTCGCTACTCTTACCTGCCCAAAGGGTGCCGCTGGTTTATAACTTCATATGTTGGGCTTCCGTGTAGTTTTATTTTCTGGAATTTCTAGTTATCCTTTGTTTTGAAGTAGTTGTATTCCTCTCTAGTTGTAGGAGACGGAGTGTGTCCGTCTAAGCCTCCATCTTGGCCGGAAGTCTGTATTCACAATTATTGTAGTTTGTTCTGGAACTTAAATTTATTTTATTGAAACATAATTTACATATCATAAGTTGCATGAACTTTAAGTATATAGTTAGAAGATTTTTGAAATTATATATAACTGTTCAACCACCACTCCAGGTAAGATAGAGAACTTTTACATCACACTAAACTATTAACCTAACATTATAATATTTTCTAAAGAAAATTTAGGGTTTTACAAAATAATGTGTTGAACATCCATATAGAGGCACAGTGTCTAGGTCTTTGTCGGTGTAGAAAGAAAGAGTGTTTTATAATAAGAAAGTGGTACCCTGGCTGAGTGGTTCAGTTGGTTGGAGTGTTGTCCATATACCAAAAAGGTTGTGGGCTCATTTCCATGTCAGAGCACACAGCAAGGTTGTGGGTTTAATCCCTGGTGAAGGCACATATGGAATGCAACGCATCAATGTTTCTCTTCGAAATCTCTCTCTCTCTCTCCCCCTCCTCCTTCCTATCAAAGATCAATAAACAACATATCCTTGGGTGATAAAGGAGGAGAGGAAAGAACATTATAACATGATACAGTAAGAAATGGCAAAACTATAATAATTCAGAGAAAAAATGTGTTGTGGAAGAGCTATATTTAGGAAATAAAGATACATAAATTTTTAATTAAACCACACCTCTGAAGTCATGTAAGTGCCACTTACTAAAAAAAAAAAAAATTCTATTCTATTAAAAGGACTCAATTGTAGAAAGAGAAGATCCTACATTTTTTATTAATTAAAAATACTGCATCTTTAATTTATTTTTTATTTTTTTTATCTACTGGGGTGTCTATTGAGTGTATGTGCATCTTCTTACAGAGGAAAGATGAGATGAATAAAATGTAAGTGGAGCAGCTTGAGTTAAAAATAAGTTGTATCCAAGGACAAATACAAAAGCTGCTAGAACAAGTCACTTTCTTGGATTGCTATTGCAGCAAAACAAATTACCCTAAAATAAAGCAGCTAAAAACAACCATTTTATCTTGCTCACCACTTTCTGATTGACAAATCCTGGGATGGTGCAGTGGGTGGTTCTTGTTTGGACTTTCATGTTTCAGATGTTGAACGGGTTACAGTCACCTGAAAGACCAAATGGTATGGACTCCAAGATGGCTTACTCAAGGGGCTGGCAGTTAAGGCTAAGTGACAGCTGAGAGCACAGCTGGAGTTATTTAACAGATTATTTACACATGTCCTCTCCAGCATTGCAATCTCATGGTAATCATCATTTTTACATGGTTGATAGCTTTTCCTAAAGAGAACATCACAAAAAAATCACGTATTAACTACATGTCCTTTTAATGTCCTTGTAAGTCACAAATCCTTATTTCTACCATAGTCTGTTAATCTAAATGCTCAACAGGGCAAGCAGAATCAATGGGAAGGAATATAGATGTCCCTAGCCTTTTTGCAGAGAGGAATGTGAAAAAAGAAAAAGAAAAAGAAAAGAAAAACAGCACTGAAATGCACTAAAGGGTGAAATTTCAAGTATCATATAATTTTCAGATAATTCATTTTGAGAATGTTCTCCATTATAAACCCACATAAAACCGAAAACCTTGGAAGATGAGTCTGTGATGATATGACCTGGGTCTTAGAAAGTCATTGTAGATGCCTCAGTTTTAGGAAACCAGATTGTAATGGCAAGCTGACATTTTGCTACTGAGTTTAGAGAAGTGCCTTGCTTTATTTAAAAGCAAATGACTGACATGTTTTTCTCTATACTTGTAGACTAGTTACTATTGCAGAGTAACAAATTACCATAAACATAGTGGTTTAAAACAATAATAATTATTATCTCACAGTTTCTGAGGGTGCAGTGTAGTTAAACTTATGCCTCAGGGTCTCTCACCTGGTATCAACCTGGGCTGATATCATATCAAGGCTGGAGGAGGAGGAGGCCCTTTTCATCTGTCTGGTCATGTGCATGTTTTCAGAGTTCAGTTCCTTCAAGCCTTCAGACTGAGGGTCTCAGTTCCCTATCAGCTTTTGGCTGGAGGCTGCCCTCAGTTCCCTGCCATGCAGGGTACCTCCATAGGGCAGTTCACACCATGGCATGAATCAGTCATAACAAGTGAGAAGAGTCAGGAAGATAAGAGATAGAGATAGATATACGGATAGAGATACAGACACAGATACAAATACAGATGATACAGATACACATACAGATGCAGATGAGAAAGAGAGAGAAAAGAGAGAGAGAGAGAGAGAGATCGGTCTTTCATAGCCTGCTTAGGAAGCGACACCCATCACTTTTGCCATATATATTTCCATTAAAAACACATCATTAGGTCTAGCACACACTCTATAGGGAAGATTTATACAAGAGCGCAAATGCCGGGAAGCAGAGATCGTGGTAGTCATCTTAGAAGTTCCTATCAGAATTTACACTTGTTTTCATTTGAGTAATATTATTCTATGTTATTTGTATGTGCTTAGTCATTGGTTTTAAATGTATGTTGTATGTGAATTTTGCTTACCTTGCTTTGTTTTATTTCCTTTTTATGTTATGTTTCCTATTTTTTGTTTTATTTTTCATTCATTAAAATATTACAATTCTCTTAACATTTTCATCAATTTGTTTTAATTACCCTTTATTATTTTTTGTTTACTTCATCTTTTTTTTTTCTTGACAACTACTTATTTTTTTGCTGATGTTTTGTTCTGGTAGCTTTATAAAAAGCAGTAATGAACATTTAAGAATAGTCTGCCTAAGCAAAACGATTGGGCATACAGTGTATAAAGGAAGATGTTTGTTCCTCAATAGTGTTTCCAAATTCCCTTATTTTGAGCTTTAACACATTTTTCAAATACATTTAATTCCTATTCTTTTGAGAGTGGAATCACCTTTCACTAATATTTTAACTTAGGAGCATCTTCTGAATTCTACTAAAATGTTAACAAACTATAAATACTTATGTTTATCTGACTAAGAGCTAGATTGTATTTAATGTCAGCTAGAGCTATAATTTGTTAGAAGCTTCAAATTCCTCTGATGTCATTGTATGTTTTTTCTTTCTCTTCTGTTTTCTTAATACTACTCTAATTTCTAGTTATACAGAGTCTGCTTCTTTTAGGTCTTTAATTTGTAATCCACTACAATTTAACTGGGCAATGTTGATGTACAGAAGGTGTGTGGGAGGAGAAATTTCTGTAATTGAATTATGATGATTAAATCTCAGGCTTAAAGTGGGCCGGTATACATGGGCTGTGAACTTCCTAAGTTATCCTTACCTTTTTTAACCCTTCAAAAAGATAGGAAGGCTAGAGGGTGTTGAATAGAACAGGAACAAATTTCTGCATATAAGGACATCTGATATTTGACAGCAGACAAATGTAAGGAAAGGTGAACTTTTCAATAATGATGATGGAGCATCTAAGTATATAGGAATTTCTTATGGCTACCATTACAAATTATCTTGAATTCAGTGGCTTAAACTAAGAGAAATTTATTATCTCACGAAGTGTAGCTGGGAGCACCTTTTGAGCATTGATTGGGAATGTGTGTTTAATTTAGTATGCGTTCATAGTTACAGCACCAGTTCTTTTAAATTTGCTCATGCTTCAATAAACCCCCTTTCCCTCTGAAGGACCTAGGTGACAATTCTTCCACTCCTCATCTAGCCTATGTTAGACTCAGGTGTCCTTTGGCTGTTTTTTTAGCATGGCTCCAATCTCTGTCCCTGTCTTCACAGGGCCTTTCCCCCGCCCCCTTCTCCTGGCGTGTGTCTTTCCCCTTCTCTTGTTTAATAGACATTATTGAATTTAGGCATCAGATTAATCCAGAATGCTATCACCTCACAATCCTTTACTTAATCACATGTGCAAAGACCATTTTTCTAAATAAGGTCACATTCACCTGTTCTGGGGATTAGGATTTGCACATATATTTTGGGAGGACAACTATTCAACTCATCACACTATCAGTATAGAAAAGAAAATAATCTCTTATTTCACAATATGTTCTAGGAAGATCAGTTATCGAAGTGCAAAAAGAAATGTATAACATTTTAGATTGAAGGAGAATATATTTTAAAATTCTGAATAGGATTTCCTAAATAATATTTTAAAAGATAAATATTGTAATAAATGTTAGGAAATTTTAGTACATTTAAATTAATCATATTTATTAAAGGACAATATAAAAAATGAAAAGATGCTTATTTATAATATATTGAAAAATACAACATATCAGTAAGAAAAAGTTAAGCCTCTAAAAAGAATAGACAAAATTTATGGATGAATTTCTGACAGAGGAAAATATATATATAGACCATAAACATTAAAAATGTTCAAATTTATGAGTAGCCAGTAAAGTAAAAATTAATACCACAATGCAGTATCATTGCATACCCAATAGATTTTCAAAATAAAAATTTGCTAATGTCAAGTGTTGTTAGAATATGAGGCTATGTAAATTTCCAAATGTTGTTAGTGGGAGTGGAAATTTACACACTCTCTTTGGAGAACATTTTGACATTACCTACAAATTTGATAGGATATCTTTATATACTTCTTCATATTAGTAATGGTAAAAGTTGCTATCAAGTAGATATAGCTAAAAAGAAGTACATTGTACATTGACAACAGTATAAAATCACCCTGGTGTGTATATATATATATATATATATATATATAAAAGTAAACTCTATTTTATTTGTATTGAACTGTAAAGATGGTTCAAAATCCAAGAGCAACTCATTATGGAAATGGTATTTATATACAAATTTACACACAAAATTTAGTTTATAGGTGAACTAAACCCAGGTTTCGTATATATAACATTTCAGAAGAAGCACATGAATCAAATTTTAAAACAAGTTAATTTATTACTATTTTAACTCAGATTACAAAAATGTGAATACAATGCCTATTTTTCAGCCTATCTCTAGGTTAAAATATAAAAAAAACTGTCTTTATGTTCAGTGAAACTAAAAACAAAATATAAACCACATTATAACAGAGGAAATGTCAAAACATTGCAATGAAGCATGAACAAATTTAAAAGAACTTGTAATGTAACTATTTACACATACAAGATTAAACATACATTCACAATCAGTATGCAAAAGACAAATTTTTAAATAAAAAAATATTTATCTCATGGAATGACAGGAAATTTGTCATAGTTTATTTATGCTGTAGGATAAATTAGCAAATATTACATTTAACATAACAAGAGGTATAAAAAACAAAAGGAAAAACTAAAGGCCAAATGAAATAGACTAAAAAATACCATTAATGAATCAATTAATAAATTAAAACTAGGAATGAACAGAATAGGCACCAAAAAATACAAGTTATTTCCAAAGAATAATTACTTACATAATCATAATCAATATGCTGGGTTAAGATAAAGAAGTTAGAGCAAATAACAAGGTACTAAAAGATGTAGAACAAAAAAACATGTAACATATGGATATTTAATCAGTGACAATGAGGCAGTCCTGTGAGGCTGTCATCTTGGGAGTTGGCATATCTTTTTGTAACCCTTAAATTGGACCTCATAGGGTGACTATTTAAATGAAATATAAGTTTTATCTCTCATGTGTTGTAAGCAGCATCATATTTTAATATGAAAAAAATAGTATCCTAATATGCATATATATATACATACATATATATATATACACATATATATACATACATATATATATATATATACATATATATATATATATTTGCTCCCATTGTAATTTTCCCAAGAATCAGTTTTGTTTTTAGTTTATATTTTAAAATTCTTAAATATTTATTTACTAGATTAAATTATTTTCAAATTGTATAAACACATCTAATGGAACAATTGAATCCAGAGAAATGCTCACTAACATTCTATTTCATTAATTGATTCTATGTTGAGGTTTTTGCTGCAAATAAAAGCATTATACAAGGAGTAAGACACCAGCAATAGAATATTTTTATGCCATATATAAAACTCGTTGTGAATTAGAACTTCAGAGAGATTTAAAGTGTATTTTAATAGTGAGCATTGACATTCTGAGCTATTTCATTCTTTTTTAATCCAGATTCTTAACAGCCTGTAGCAGTATTTCAGAAGCACTACAATTTCTGCCAATAACCTTTCACCAAGAAACAATTTCAGTCAGCATTATCACTCAATGTAACCAACAGAAACCAGAAATCTACTTCAAATGTCCTTCAAATAGCTAGATGAATCCAAGGGGATAGAAAATGTAAAACTCAGAATATGCGGCCTGACTTTGATACTTACTTGGTCTGATAGAATAATTTGGTCTCTATATAGATTGCACTGTATAAGAAAATGTAGAAGGAAAGGAATCTGTAATGTGTCACCTTATCTAAATCAGGTACCTGTCATTTCTTCAATTCTGTTTAAACTATGATAGGTGTTCTTATTCAACAAAAGAATCTTTTTTCTCTCTAGAAAACAAGTTTTTTAAAGGGAAAATAGTTCAAGTAAACTATATTTTCTTGCTGGAGATACTACAAACAATGGAAACTTAAGCCTTGATTAAAGATAACCCGGATTTTAGAGGGAAAGCTACAAACCGCCCACAGTGAACTACCAAGAAGGCAGTTTCTTTCTAAGTGATTGCCACATTGATTCACTATTTACATTTCCCACATGTTTTGCTCCCTTTAACATTTTTCACTATATTATATTTTTATACATTAGGTTTATGTGATATTGTCATTATGGTAAGAAATACATATTTGACCACCCACCTTTCTCACAGGAGATCCTAAAACCCTTGTAATTTCCTAAGTAACAAGAGCCTAAGGGTTTCTTTTGTTATGTTAATAATGTGAGTTTTGGAAAGCTCTTAAGGATCTGGGCTGGTTGTTTGTACAACAACCTGTGACTTCAAGTCCTTTCTGCTAAACCTCCAGGAAGCAGATTGGCCTGGAGATTGAGTTCAATCATCAATAGCAAATGGTTTAATCAATTATGCCTATGTAATGAAGCCTCTATAAAAACCCAAAGGACAGGGTTTAAGGATCTTTCACTTTGGTGTACACATGAAGGTGTTGGAAGAGTGGCATTCTTGGAGTGGTAATAGAAGGTCTGCGCCTTTCCCCATACCTTGCCTTACACATCTCTTACATTTGGCTCTTCCTGAGTTACAGCTTTTATGATAAATCAGTGATGTATTAAGTTAAATATTTCTGTAACAGTATACAATAATTAGTTTTGTTTTACTCTATCTTACTCTAGCCTTACATATCAGCAACTTCTTCTTACTCCTGCATGTAGATATGCAAACTGTGAAAAAAATCTAACCTGTAGACTAGAAATTACTGAAACAACTTCCTATGCAAAACTAACCTCTTCCTCTTCCTCCTCCTTCACCTTCTTCTCTCTGTCTTCTTCTCTCCCTTCCTGGCTTCTCTTTGTCATACACTTACATGAATAAAAGACAATGTCAGCTGCTGAAATTAAATAATTAAATATATAAATAAAAGACAGTGTAAACAAAAATATAGTTTTTACATAATAGATACACATGCCTTCAGAAGAAACTTACATTCAACATATGTCATGTTAAATTACAGACCTACAACAAAATAAAAATAATGTGGCTTGAATTCAAAATTTAAATTAATCAATGAATGCAATCGGTATCAATGAGAAAAATAATACAGCTGACATATATTCATGAGATTATTGAATTCCAAGATTAAAGAGAAAAATATGAAGAAAGCAAACAAAAATCCTAACTACCAGACATTCCAGATCCAGAAATGGCAGGAAGCTTGTGTTGAACTAATCCTCCTGCTAATAAAAATTATAAACTCTGAGAAAATACAAAATACAAACAAATATAAAAGAATTGTTATTTAAGTTTCTTAAAGGTAATTTATTTAAAGCAAAGGCAATTATAATGCATTCTGTATTTTATAATGTATAAAAACAAAATGCATCAAAACAACTGCACATAATCTAGGAGGGAGAAACAGAAGCATACTCTTATAAGTTGTTACATAATACATAAAATGGTATAATATTGCTTGAATGCAAACAGTAATACAGTAAACAAGTATATGAAATAAACCCAAAAAGTCACAAAGTAACCACTGAAAAAAGGTAAAATAGCAATGAAACAGCCAAGAATTGTAGCTACTATGACAACAGAGGAAATAAACATAATAATACAAATAATCCAAAAAAAGACAGAAAAAAAAAAAAGAAAGGAAAAATAGAACAGATAAGCAAATAGAAAACAAACAACGAGATGGTAGATTTAAATCCAATCTTATCAATAATCACATAAAATTTAAGTGATCTAAATACAATTAAAAGGATAGACATTGTGATTAAATAAAAATGCAAAACCTAATTATGTGGTGCCTGCAAGAAGCCAACTTTAAATATTAGTGCTGCGCTAAGGTATATTTGAAACCTGCGGCAAAAGAAACAGTGATAACACTTATCTTACCTTCATTTAAAATTTGATTTCTGTTGTTATTCATAGATTTGTAAATTAATTTTGATTCTTAAAATACTACTTTAAAATATTGTCTTCATAGTTGAGGGTTTTTTAAGTCCTTTTTATATCTTGCATCCGGGGTGAATATCTAACTCACTTTACCCTAGTTCTTCTACTGTTAAATATAAAAATGCATATAGTTTAAAAGCAAAAAGATAGAAAAAATATATATCATAAAAACATTAATGAAAAGAAAGCTGCATGTCTATATTAATATCAACCAAAGTAGGTCTCAGAGTAAGCAATATTATCATAGATAAAGACAGTCATTTCAAAATAATACCAATGTCAATTAATCAGGAGGACCCAACAATCTCAGATGCATATATATGTAATGATAAAGTTTCAAAATACCTTATATAAAACTAATAAAATTTAAGGAGAAGATGATTAGTCCATATTTATAACTGGAGATCAGAAAGTTAGTTAAGATATTGAAGAAATACATATATCATTATCAACTAACTTAACATAATTGATATGTATAGAACATGCCAATGAAAAACACAAAAATACATATTCTTTAAATGTGTACATGGAACTTTTGCTGTACCTTGGGCCCTAAAACAGCTCAAAATATTTAAAGATTTCAAATCATACAAACTAAGATCTCTGTCCCAATGGAATTAAGTAACAAATCAATGAGGAAAACTGGAAAAGCTGCAAATGGTTGGAAACTGAATAACATACTTTTATATAACTCATCGGAAAAAGAAGAAGTCAAAAGAAAATTAGAAAACATTTTTCACTAAATAAACATGAATATTTACACCAAAATTTAAAAAAAATTATTCCAATCTAGCAAAACTGATCACTTAAAAAGATAGGAGACACAATTTATCAATATCAAGAATGAGGGAAACACAAATTATCAAAGCTCACTCAGAAGAAATTGATTACCTAAAAAGCAAGAATTTAATTCATATACATATTTTAATTGCCAAGTTCTTTGTACAAAGAAAACTCAGTGGTGAATTTTGCCAAATATTTAAAGGTAAAATATTACCACTTGTACATAAATTATTTCAGAAAATTGAACGGTATAAAATACATCTGAACTCATTCTATGAAGTCAGCTTTACTCTCATACTTATCAGAGATATTACAAAATAAGAAAACTGCAGCCCAGTTTTACTGATAAACAAAATCTCCAACGTAAACCCTGTACTTAACTCTGTTAAGAATATTTCAGTCAATATGACTCTTCTAATTTAAAACTTTTTCAGATCAATAGAATTCAGCAATATAGATCCTGTTTATTAACACTTATACTTTAATAAGAGTTTCAGTACAAATTAAAGTTTAATAACTGGTATAATATAGACCTTCTAATTTTGAGTCACATATATTTTTATGTGGACTTTTAAAACTTCCTGCGTCACTCCATCAATTCTTTTTTAGAACTTTAACTAAATAGTTACGTTTAGAGAAATCTGACTAAAATTTTTCTGAATGTTTGTCTTTTTTTATAACTGAACAAATGGTCCCTTAACTTTTATTGACAACACATTAAGTTCTAATATTTCACAATCCAACTTATTGGCAATAAAATGCACTTAAAATGAATAACCATGACATATATTTGCATTATTATTTTGAGAAATGATGTGAAATACTTTCAGTGTTTAAAAGAACTAAAGAAATGTGATGTTATAAAGTTGTCTATACTAGCACTATTTGGTAAAATTTAATGCAAATAATATATAATTTAAATACTTAATACCTCATTAATAAAAGTAAAAAGAAATAAGCAACAGTTAACTTAATAATGTATTTTATTAGCCCGATATTTCTAAAATAGTTTCATGTCAACATGTAATCATGTAAAAATAGCTAAAATGCTTTCTTTTGTGCATGTGGCTATAACATAGGTCAGTAGAAATTTAAATAGTTTATAAGTATGAATTCATAAATATGCTTCCAGTAAAACATAACTTTAAATAGAAATATACACAACTTAATTGTTATATTTAAATAATTACATATTGATGTTCAACATAACCTAATAATTTAAGAGACTGGTGTCTAAAGCTAAATTTTCTGAATTCAAATCCCGCCTTCAGAGTTTACTTTCCTGATATGCACATGCCTTGATTTACTTTATGTAAAAGCAACATTAAAAACAGTACCTTAGTTATAGGTCATTGTGTGTATTATACAAGTCAAGTCATATATCAACCACTAGATTAAAATTTGACTCATAAGTAGCTGATGCTAGTTATTATTATATTTATAAACCCAAAGTATTCCTTCACTGAGGACTCATTAATACAACAACAACAAAAATATCACTTCTTCAAATGTTAAATATAAATTAAATTAAATTAAAACATACAGTATATTATACATTCTTAGACTTTTAGAGTCTTTCAAATAATTTCAAAGATCAATTTGCCTATATTTCTTCACATTTCTCTATTTCCTCTCGCTATTTCTTTCCCTCCTGAGGGATTTTGAAAATGTGGTGCAGTCTGTTATTTCATCCTTACTAAGTTCAGAAAAGATTAACAGAATCAGTCCTTGAAAGTTCAAAGGATAATTTAGTCAAATCTCGTTTGGACTCTGGCTCTAGAAAAGACTGACATTGTCAATTCTATAGACAGTTTATTCAGCCACTTTCTGCGCTAGACTAAAACAGAGCTAACATTTATATTTAATGAGATGGTTTGTCTTATTTCAAAGCCCAAGTGTTGTAACTTTTAAAACACATTCAAAGCCTTTTTGAGCTATCAATTTGAAAAAATGGATAGAAGTGAGGGAAATTTTTCCCTATTTCTGTTGTTAATATTTTTATTCTGAGTTTGGTAACTTTTAGAACATGACACTTGGATGTTTGCTTAGCTATTTGAAATGCAATTAGAAAAGTAGAAGTTGAAACAAATCAAGTTATTTAAATTTGATTATAATCTTCACTCTCTTAACTGATAACTTATTAAACTAAAATATCCCTTAACATGTAAAGAGGGAAAGACTATTCTAATCTTTGTATTCTCAGCTTGTCAGTTTATGAGAAGTAGAATTTTTTTGTAAGAGTGTCAACTGAGTGAGGGACAGAAAAAATGAAGAAAATTAAATCTGGAGCATGTGACAACTAAGGCAAGAAGTCCTAGAAGGGTGAGAATTTATATATTCTTGCAGAGTAATTGTGTGAGCAAAACATTGCCCCTCAAAAGCAAGATTAATTTTATACTTAATTGTAATTCAAATTTATTCTAAAATAGAAAGGCAGTTGTCTCTAAAATCAGAGGTAAAAAAGTGCTCAGAATGGTTTACTAATTACTACAGAATTCCCTTTAAAACGTGAGTTTCAGTAAAGGTGGAAAAAAAAAATCAAAGTTTACTCTACTGGAAGTTCACTGGACTCTCTCTCATTTTTCTTCCCGTGGCACTAAAGTACAGGCTAGTCTATAGAATTTCAGGACATACTTAATTTAGATATGTAGGACCTATTTACTATCCATCCTCTTAAGCAACAATAAATCTTGGATTGGCAAAAAGTATCTTATTGTTTGAAAATAAGTCTACTTTAATATAACTAAAACTTGATTCTATTCATTTATTTAATCTCTGAAGGAGATACCACAAATGTAAATGTCTTTAAATTGCATTTTTAAAAGAGCTTGTTAATTATATTGTTATTGCTATAATTTTTATATGAAGAATAGTGATAATCCTTTTAAAAATCATGAGCTCCTTTTAATTCCCCATAAAAATTCACTTGGGCTTATGCATACAAATGTTTGCATAAAATTTCACAGGACTCATAGTTCATTCATGGACTCTAGGCTGAAATTACCTGTTTTGTTTGAATGAGGTAAAGGTGTGTTTATATCTTTATCAGGGGAGATGTATAAGCCCAATTCTCTGAAGACAGAGTGAAGTGACTGGATAAATCTAAATTTATTGCAAATTACTTGATATATAATAGAGTTAAAATGCCAAATTTCTAAGACCTTTGTCAGGGAAAAAATATTTAGATTCATAAAACTACAGTTGCTAATGGTTGCTATACTTTGCTTTAATATAGTGGGAGTATAGAAAAAGCAGTCATGTGACAGATTTTTAATGGACAGGTTCCTTTCACAGTGATATGCACATGTTTTTACTTTAATTCACTTTCATAAAACTATCTGTCATATCATTCTGAGCGCAATGCTATTGCTAAGTGTAAGGTCTGCTGCCTGGAGATTGCATACATTTTTATGGAGCACCATATATTTTTTTCTCCTTATATTAAAGTGCAGTATGGCAATCTGAGAATGTGTACTAACAGACAGTACTCCATTTACTAGGTCTTCTATAGTCATCAGAAATTTTATTAAGTGAATCATAATGTAATGAGGTTTAAAAATCAGTTGCGATTTTGAATGAACCTAGTCAAACAGTCAGATGTAGACTTAGTCTTCTAGACTCTGGATTCCAGACATATAACACTGTTACATTCCCTGAGGTAAAAATGTAATCTTGACAAATTCACAGATATTACAGCTGTGACACCTATAACACTGAATCAGAGCTAAGTGGTATAATTTTTAAAGTTTATCCTTGGAACCCTCCCACCCCTTGCAGCAACTTGTCTGTGCATTCCTCAAGTCCATGGCTTCCTCCTCTCCCTTGTTACTTCCTTTCTGTGCAGGTGAAAAGGTCCTCTCTGAGCTGAATGCTGTAATTCCTACCTCAGTGGCTGTAGTACATTACTTCAACTCTCTGAAAATCAGTCAGCTCTGTAGTAAAAAGAGTAAAATTATGTAAGGTTGATATAAAGATAAAATGAGACAGTGTAACGGAAGAGAGTTCCTCACATGTATCAAGACCTACAATCACATGTTTGTTGGAAGAAAGTATCAGTTAATTGTCATAACAGTAGCTTAATAAGTTGTATTCATCTTTGAAACATTCTGTTGGTTTCAGATTATCTTTTAGCCTACCCATTGGCAACATATTCAACACTGCATCCTTTGAAAAATAGGAGAAACCATATTTTGCAAAAACTCAACTTATAAAAATAATAAATGGAATGTATTTACCATATTGCACTAGGTTTTCAGGACAAACTTTTCAAAGAAGAAAGGGAGAGATAATTTAGTGCAAAAATATTAAAAATATATTAGTCATTGATAAATTTCACACTGTTATAACTGTGGCCAACTATTATGCTCACTGATCATGGCTGGGTAAATTTTGCCTTTCAAAATCTAAAACTTTTACTTATTTTATCCTAACAAAAGTACTGACTGTTTCAGGTAAATCTGGATGATATATATGTTCAGGTAATATATGAAAATATGTATGTAAAATTAGTTACTCTCTGTAAACAGCAGATTAAAGGATATCAGCAAACCATGAGTAACACCTACAAGTTTTCAGTAAAATCTTAAATATAAAACTTCAACTAGCTGTCTGAGTATTTTAAATCTGGTACGGTATTAAATCCTACAAACTTATGTCATAAATGACTACTTCAGTTTAGGCTACAAGGGAGATAATGTAAAAACATTAAAGGAAGATACATTGAAACACAAAATATATATGATATATGATACATATATATTTACCTGTAAAATATCATTTCTAACACCTTTGCAGTAACTGTGAAATAAAAAAGGCAAAAGCTCATGAGGCATATTTTCAA
The DNA here is from genome assembly GCF_987537825.1 of Furipterus horrens. Classification (NCBI taxonomy): domain Eukaryota; kingdom Metazoa; phylum Chordata; class Mammalia; order Chiroptera; family Furipteridae; genus Furipterus; species Furipterus horrens. Next base: position 183,592,952 of record NW_028327171.1, on the reverse strand, counting down.
TCATCTTGAAATGCCCTTTACCCTGGTAATTTACTTTCCAGTTATGCATGCATTTTAAATGACTACTTTGCTAAAATGTGAAAGATGTTAAAAAGTAAAATGAACATATCATGCACTAAAGAAGAATGTAGGGAGAAATTGAGGTCATTCAAATTATTGGTAAGAGGCTTATAACTCAAAATGATGATTGTGAAAATGAAAAGATGGCAAACTGGCAAGCAACCATGTGCAAGTTGATTGTATAAGAATGATGTCATTCCCTTGATCGGGCAGCACAGACCCTGTGGAAGCACTTGTCACTGCTATAAGTGACATTTCCCAATGTCAAGTTGGAACATAAACCTATCATAAATCATTATAACCACAAGTGGTCAGAAATGGCAAGTTGAGAAATATTAAGAAGGCTCTTATTGTTCCAAGATTTTTTCCTGAATTGATCATTTGTGGTCTCTTAATTACACAAATCACATTTTCAGGGTATTCAAATTGCCTAAATATAGCAATTCTGTACCTATTCAGATAAAAAGTAAGTTATTATCTTTACCCTAAATTATAGAAAAATTTCTACTTTTCTTCCCCTAAGTTTTACTATTTCTACTTTTTCCCTAGTAGGCTAAAATGGTTTAATATTTGTGGCAGTGATATTTGAGCTCAAAAGTTCTCTCTGCAGTTATTGTGAAAAATAAATAATAAATAATATTCCAAGGAACATTGCAAATAGGATATTTTATAACTTCAATTAGAACAATTCTCATTGGAGCTCAATTTAAAGCATCAAAGAACTACCCCAAAACATCTGCCTAAGATAAAATAATTTCAATAACTGTCATACAGGCCAGTGAAATGAGACTGAGACTGTCAAGTAGTTTTTCTTAGGTGTTATGACAAAACTAGAATAAAATCAGGAACATAAATGTAAGGGAGTTCTGAACTTTCTGACTTCCTTATTATTTTATTTATCTCTTTTGATGAATAGGCTTGCCTCATTTGAGCACAAAATTATTAACCTGGCATCTCTGAATTGTTGTTTTGGATAACAGGGAGCTAAGAAGTAAATTTAGTGCTTAAACACAACAATTATACTAAGTAAGATTTTTGATGCACCATGTTTTGATATTGTATTTCTAATTTATTTGGCTTTAATTTATATGTGTGCTATGATATATAATTTCAAATCTTTTAAGAAGCAAATTTTTGAAATAACTCCAATGGCAGAGCTTACATAACCTATTTTATGCTTTAATCAGAATTAATAGGCAATTGTTATCATCACCATCTGCCCAAATTTAAGAATTTTAAATATATAATCCTTCTGTTCATTTTTAAAGAAATACTAAGTATATTTCATTAACTGTTTTTTTTCTATGTAGTATACTTTTCTGTATGTGGATAATTAATTTTTAATTAATATAACAGGATTGAAGTTTTCAAAGAGTTTTTCTGAGTGCTTAAATAAATAAGAAAATCTTTTAAAAAATTATTTGTATAACTTTCATGGATTTAGAGACGGCTGTCCTATTTTTGTCCACTAACTTTTAGCCAAGATCTCTGAATTTATTTATTTTAATCCTTTCTGTAAATTAGTACCTCAATTCCTTAATCATACTTGAGAATCTTTTCATAACTCCCTTCAATTTTCCTGTTCCTGAGTCTGCGCTTGAAATCAACATTAAAATCAAGTAGAAAAATTTCTTATAGTACAAATCCGCTGTGTTTGCTTCAGTCTCTTGGTATTTTTACTTATCAGGTATTTTCATTTACTACCTATCTGTGTTTCCAAAAAGACGATTTTATTTCTGCCCTAAGTCTAATAATTTTAACAGCACTTTATACTGCTATCTGCCTCTTTCTTAGTTTAGTAGTATTGCAGATTTTTTACTTTGATTATTTTTCCTAGTCCTTCTGCTCTTAAAGTAGAAAGCAATTTTTAAGTCTTACACACACTACTTTTTAAATCAGTTGGAAAATATATTTTTTCTCTAAACATATTGCTATTTTTCCTAGTACTCTTTAAGTAGTAATGCTGAGAAATATGATGTAAATTTATGTAGGTATGGTTATGAGTGAAATAATTCCTGAAAGCAAGGAAAAATACTGAATGACTTTCAAATGACTTCCTTGGTCCTCTGATTTTTACTAAAATCAATTAAATACAGGTAAGAGAAAGTGAAAAAAGAGACACCATCTTTATCATTTAGTTTTTGCTGCACAACCAACAGACCCAAAGCTGGTGGCTTGAAACAACCAACATTTATTAGGTCATAATCCTGTGGATGGGAAAGTTGACCTGGGACTTCTTTTGCTGTGCTTGCCTTGGCTCACTCATTCAGCTCCAATCTGCTGGTCACTAAGCTGGCAGTTGACCGGGACATTGGGGCATCTGAACCATATGTCCAACAGGCTACTGTGAACTTCTTCAGATTACAGCTGTCTCCTAAAAACAATAAAATAGGGTATCCACCAATGGCTGTGTCAGAAGCAAGAAGAAAAGCATGACCCATGTGCAAGCATTTCCTAAGTAACAGTTTCTGTCACATTCACAAGCATCTCCTTGGCCAAAGCAAGTCACATGATCATGACCAGATTCCAAAAATGAAGAGTTAGACTCCACTTCTTGAGAGAAGAGTGACAAAGTCACATCACAAAAAGCTAAATCATACTAAATCATAAGCTATTCAAATTTCTTTAGCCCTAGCTTTCTCTTCCTTTTCCCTTTATTTGTCTTCATCCATTTAGGGGATACCTTTCATTAATGACTAAGTGGGATTCATTCTAAAACTTATCTTTGAACATATAATATTATCTAAATTTACAAGAAAATAAGAGATTTCTTTAATTGGGGGTACACCAAAAAATCTCTGCATGCAAAGTCTGAAATTGTGGCCCTGAAAGTGTTTTAAATATTTATTTCATGGTATTCTGGTAGAATCATCAAGTCAGAGCACTGCTTCTTATTTCCATCACAAAAAGACTAAAATGCAGTGATACTTTTCATCACTTAAATGTAATTTTGACTTTCACAGTTATGGTATAATTCTTGTATAATTGTTCACAATTATGAGATATCAAAATTGAAAAGGGAGAAGAAAAGAATAGTTGTCTATCTTGGAAGGTTCTGTCAAATATTTAAATTATATGCTGACATATGTGAGGGTGTGGGATAAGGATATGGTACAGAAGCAGAAACTTTGGAGAAAAGTTTCTCCAAAATTCATCTAGATTTGTGAAGCCCAAATCAATTATATGGCTTTTAAAATGAAAGAAAATACAATTTTCTTTTTAAAAAATTATGTTGGATGCCTTTATCACATTTTAAAAAACTTATTTATACAAATATGTAAGGACAAATCTAAAGTTAAATGTTGAAATCATTGTTATTAGATTTGGCATTGACACTTCCCTTTTCTAGAGAAAATTGTTCATTGACTTGTTATAATAAATATGCAGCAAGTTTTCCTAAAGGTGTGTAAATATATAGGGGCAAAATGGACTGTGCAAAATTGAAAATAATGATAGCTATTGGAATAATCATTTCAAAGATTTTTCATATGCTTTTATAGCCCCAGTTAAATCTACCATGTTCTGTCAACTCAAGGAACAGAAAAAGAATGTGTTTACCATCTCGGCAGTGTTTACCTAATGTGTTAGGATTCTTTATAGAAAGAGAAATTATAGAATATACATATAAGAAGATATTTATTATAAAGAATTGGCTCATGCAATTATGGAAACTGAGATGTCCCACAATATGCTTGCTTTCTATGAACTAGAGACCCAAGAAAGCTGGTTGGTGTCAATTAGTGTGATTCTGAAAGGCTGGGAAACAAGAATATGAGGGCTCATGAACATCCATTTTGCAGCTCAAGCAATCAAGCAAGACAGGCCAAAGTCTTGTTACCTTTACCTCTTTGTTCTATTCAGGCCCTTTATGGATTACACAGTGGCCACTCACACTGGGAAGGACAAATTGCTTTACTGAGTCTAAAATGCTAATTTCTTCCAGGAATACCCTCACACACATACCTAGAAATAATGTTTAGCTAAATATCTGGACACGTTGTGATCCAGTCAATTTGCCACATAAAACTATCACACTTTACTTTCACAAAGATCTCTTGGCATTAATCCAAGGAGTAAAGTATACTGTACAATTCTTCATTTGTTAGCATACTTTCCAGTTCTGTGTTTGTCTAATTTCCAGAAAATTATGTCTAAGATTATATAACATATCTTCTCAAAATGATTAATATCATGATAATGTAAATATAGACTAAGATAACATTATTTTATCTATGATAGAAAATATTATACATTACCATGAATGAAAAATGTTTGTTGAAATTTTATAAAGTAACAGTAATGTCACTTTTACCTCTGTAATTCAGTGTATATATAATTATAGCATCTTTATGAAAAATACAATCAATGTACCATTTTCAGGATGTTTTAAACCACATATATTTCTTCCTACTATACATATTTTTACAGTTCAGTATATTGACAGGATATTTAAAATAATCATTAATGTCCTTAGTCACTGAACAGGTTGTAAAATTTTTAGTTTTCAATTTAAGATACACCCCTTAAATTACATAAAGACATATTCCTAAGTATGTAAGTAAAGCTTGTACATATGATTCATGAATTAAAATGCATTAGTATATAATTATAAAAATGGAAATGCATACCAATAGTAAGTCATGTAACACAATAAATTTCTCTACCTATTTTTTAAATACTATGAGCTCCTATTCTGCATGCTACAGACAATAATGGAAATATAACTTTCTTATCAGAAGTAAATAATGGGATTACTTTTGATGTAATGTACACTTCAACTGGGATTCAAAATGATCTTTACCATGGAGTCTTTATATCCTTAAGTACTTGCATTTCTCTATGCTGCTCATTAAAAATGTATTTCAGATGACCAGAAGCAATTTTACATAACCTCCCAAGACTAAGATTGTCTAGTTCAGTGGCATAATTTTAGTTGCCTCAATTCGGAGACAAGTTTTTTTTCCCAAGAGGGTACTTGCTTCTAGTACTTGATAAAAAATGATAAATCTATTCTATTAATTTGTATCATTGCAAACAGTAATTTTATCAGATAATGTATCAGCATATTCTATGCTGTTCAACAAAATCCTGGAGGCAAAACAGAGTAAAAACCTGTATGTAGCAGATTCTGTTGTTTCACTGCATTTTTCATTAATATGCAACTTAATCTTTTTTATCATCAAAACCCTTTGGCAAAACAGTAACTAAACCTCAATACCCTCCTAAAGAAGGTCTCTATCTATCATATATAACAAAAGTAAGAATGAAACCAGAGTAATATATTTGATATATGGAACTCTTGGCAGTGAAAGAAGATACTTAGGAACATAAATTGCTGGTACTGTTAAAAACTACATGGAAAATCATAAGCCATTGGAAGAGTCTTCTATCAAATTTTATTTGAATCTTTTCTGTATAGTAAAAATGTAAGTTCAAATTAAAGGAGAAGTATGTGAATAAATACAGAAAATTTCAAAAGAAAGAGGATAAACACTTTGTCTATAAATAAAAGAATACAGGGTTATCAAAAAAATTAATATGAGGACATTCTGTTACTTCAAATCTGGGGTCATAACCTAAGAATTCAAAGGAGTTGACCACATTTCAAATACTTTAAAATACCAGAGAAAGGGCTTAAATAAATGACTCCAGCCAAATATAAGATGAAACATGGCAACTGGAACAAAATCAACACAATAGAAATTTGTGGGAACAAACAGGAAAAATAATGCCCCTACTAAACAAAGGCATGTGGTGCATTGCAAAACTATGCACCCATTGTAGTCTTACCTAAATTGTTGTGTAAAATATTATTTTGCACTAAATATCCAACTTTTCAAATGTTGGTACAAATTTACTGTGTATCAATATAAAACAAGTCTTATGGTAAACAGTCTTGACTTTTGATCTAAAATAGTTCAAAGATTAAATGGTTTAATATGAAAATTTAAAGAATTTGTTCTGATGTATTTGGCATAGAATACTATCTGAAAGTTATTCAACTCTTTTGTCTTAAAATGTTTTGGCTCGGTTAAAGTAGAAATATCAGGTTCTTTGGGTCTTACAAAGTAAATTTAGTTAGAGTGTGTGTGAGTGTGTGTGTGTGTGTGTGTGTGTGTGTGTAGAAGAAATGGAAAATATTTATAGGATGATACATCTCTATTCTAAATGCTTATTTGGTGAATTTCTTGTGATACACACAAGATTCTGGGGTTTTTTCTATAAGACAGTCAATAGTAGATAAGAAATTGCAATTCTTCCGTGGGTGATGTTGGCTCAATGGATTGAGCTCTGGCCTGTGAACTTAAGGGTCACCAGTTCGATTCCCAGTCAGGGCATATGCCTGGATTGTGGGTTGGGTCCCCAGTTGGAGGTGCACAAAAAGCAACCACATATTGATGCTTCTTTCCCTCTTTCTCCCTCTCTTCTCTTCTCTCTAAAAATAAACAAATAAAATCTTTAAAAAAAGAAATTACAGTTCCTGGGAAATACCAATACTCAATACAATGTTACATATTTTCAAATATAAGGTTGAATTATTATTAAAAAAGGTGACTGTGGACACGTTGGTGATGCTAACTTTTTGATTCATGGAATTAATATTTTAGAAATCGTTATTCTCTTGTAAAACAAAATATCCTACAGAGAAGTGTACTATGTTGTTTATAATCTATGGAAGTCAAACATGACTGGTTGCCCACTGTGAGTTATTATTCACACATTTGACCTATGCTAAGTCAATGTTTGAATTAAGACATTTGCACAAAGGGTAGGGAACTGTTTTAAATGTATTCACGGAAACTGAAGCTCTATTATGGCAGAGATCTTTTATGTGGGGCCACTGCCATAGCTTCTGCATCCTAATAGAATTACAGAATCTTCCTATGGATGTGTTATAATGACTCCTCAATGATGTTTCTTAATGGAAATAAAATTGACATTTATAGTGGATCTTAAATGGCACTACTAATAAAATTGCAGTACTATATTTGACAGGAATTAAGGAAATAGTTTTCAATGTTTGTACAACCCATATTAAAGAGTAGAAAGCTCTTACCAACAGGATATATTTTATTCATGTTTTATTCTTGCAGTATCTACCCAGCACAGTGGCTGCAAGGTTGTGTGTGTTCAAATGTTTGTAGCTGGAACAAAGAATTAAACTGAGTGGGGAAATAAGTCAGCAGAATGCAGAATATATAAATGCTCAATATCTTTAAATCATTTTCAGACACTCTTTTTTCTTTATCAAACTCCAGAATGTTATAACCAGATGCTGTTTAAAGATTCGGCAGGAAGAGAGCATTATGCAGTATAAAACATTCAGAATGTATTTCAGGTTTTGTCCCTCATAACAATTCACATTTTTCCCTGAGGAAGCTATTTTTGATTATTTGTTTTTGTTTTTATTATTTATTTTTGTTTTGTCATCAATAAGGAAAGGGCAGAAATTGAGTTATAGTTAGAGGACCCATAGTAGTGGATGAGAGAGCTTGAAACTGAATTCTCCACCCATTGACAACACGGAGCTATGGCCACCTGGATATTTAGGAGAAAAATACAAAACAAGAGAAACAAAACCAAAATTAAACAGCACTGACTACAACAAAAATAAAACAAAAAAAGCGAAGATGCAAACAAAATGCTGTAAAGGTTGATATTATATGTCAATTACAAGCATTGTACCACTTTCAAATGTGTCTTCATGGGAGGAACTGCATTTTTCATTCAAAATAAGTAATATTTGGAAATAAAATTGTGATAAAAATAAGAAAGAAGAATTACAGAGGTGAAACCTTCTACCAATGATTGGTTGAACAATTTCAGCTAAATTTTTGTCCCATGGTTGATAGACCAATAGATCTGCCAGTGGAAGGACACAATCTTATGGACTTTATTTACTTAACTAATGACTAAGTGTTAGAAGCTTGGTGTGAAGAACCTTGTTTACCCAATTATCAAAATCCTTTCCTTTGAGTTGGGGCTTTATTCTTACATAATTTCTAATAACTTGAGATTATTATTATGATTTTTATTATTTTTCTGGCTTTGTAATTACCATTTTGAACTTCCTTATCTAAAAAAGAAACTACAAACAACTTACAACATTTCATGTTTACTCATCTGTCATCAGCCTTTGAGTTCACTGGTGAAAACCACATGTACATAAGTGCTTCTGATTGTACCTCATATCCTTATCACAATCTTACATAATAGCTGCATGCTACACATGGAATCCTAAATGAGAAAACCATTACTGTATATGTCTTAAAGTAAGATAAAAGCTGCTTCTTTTTTACTTAAAAATCAATAATTTTACATGGATTTATGATGAAAAACAAAGAAACAGGTCCTACATTCTTTTGGGTACCCTGGCTGAATAATAACAAAACCAATTATCAAGTGAATTGTAGGTATCTGGACATCATGAATCTCTATCCCTCAATAATACAATTCTAATTAAAAAAAAAACCACACACACACAAAATTCCAGTTCATATTTTTCAAGTTTAATGGTGAAGAATCTGGGAACTTAATGGGCCATGTATTGATGTTAAACCTTTTGAACTCTAAATTAAAGTGCCAAGCTTGTCACCTACATTTCTAGTATTTCAATATTTTCATAAACAATATACAATTTTATTTCTATTTTAGTACTAAACTGTAATAGTTTCACTTTCAATTATTTACCTTATTCCTATCTAGAGAAATAATTACACAATTGACAGTGAAAGGAAAACATTGTAGTATTTATTCACTAGGATTTCCAATAACTACCCTAAACTTTTTAAGCTTAAATTGAAAAAGAGGTCTGAAGGATATAATAATTATATGTTATATCAGTTTATTACACTTAGAACTGGCTGGTTTAGCTCAGTGGATTGAGCGTCGGCCTGCGAGCTAAGTGTCGCTGGTTCGATCTTCCAGTCAGGGTACATCAGAGAAGGGAAACTCTGACTCCAAAAAACCTCCGCTGCCTTGTGGCATACCTCTTCAGGGGAAAGGCTAAGGGAGTAAACCCCGACAGAAAATCCGGAGCCGGAGTCCCTAAGGCGGTTTGATGTTGTAGTCAACACCGGCAACTCCTGCGGCTCACCTGAAGCCAAGCTGTATTGACTCCGTCTTTCCCTTGGACCCTTCAGCTGCGAAGAGAGGGGGGGGTCTGCTGCATGGGCAACAGCAGACCCTCCATATTACCCTGCCCAGGCTCTGTAGCTTCAGCGTCATTGCAAGATGTCGATTCAACACGGGAGGAGACAGATACCATGTCACTCCCGAGTCGGACTGCACAGCCATTCTCGGCGGTGCAGATAGACTCTTAAGAAGCTACACCATCATCTCTCGAGACAGACGGCTGCCGACTCGACTCGACACTTAGAACTGTCTTCAGGAAGCAAAATATACAATGTTATGCCTTTGTCTATGATAAACTAGCAATCTTAAATAGCAATATAAATAATGTTCTGATACTTTATAAAAGTACTATTAAAGTTACTTTCTAATAAACTCTCTAATATATCATATACAGATTCATCTAATAAAACATTGTACTGAAAACCATTGCATTGTATTTCCTGATCCACTTCAATAAATGAATAATGAGATGACATAGCATATCATATTATTCTACGTCTTTCAATTTTCAGGAGCCCAGAAGCTTCATTTTCTTTTTCCTTGTTTTAATGATATGTAATGCATTTTTTTACTTCTGAGGCAATATATTTTCAATTTTTAGGAGACTAAAGACAAGAATAAAGCAACTAATAAACAAATCTAATGTGCCCTGAAATGAACAGGTTTGATAAATGCGAACACTGGACATTGTTGATCAGTAGAAGGTAAAACTGAATTCCGATATATTTTATTAAGACTATTTATGAGTTGTCTTGAGTTATTTAAAATTTTAAAGTAGTTAAATTCAACAATCATTTACTGATTATTCACTGTGTAGAAATTACTGTGTAAGATAGTTTGGTGAAGAATCCATAATGAGAAGTCAGGAAAAGTAGTTTCTATTCCAACCCTATCAGTTTTTTGGCTTTGGAAAAGCAAAATTCTCTGAGTTTCAGTAATTGGCTACAAAATGTAGTGTCCTTACCATGGTCTCAATTAAAAAAAAAAAAAAAAGACTTTGTTGTTGATTTTAAGGCATGCATTTTATTTTTTGTAAGTTTATGTAAGATAAACAGTTACAACATATGTGCTAATCGCTATTACATGAAGAAAAATTTAATTTTTAATACTTAAAAAATTTTAATAATAAAAATTTGTGGCTTGCAAAGCCCTTCCCTTGTTAATTTTGACTCAAGAGATTAAAGAATTTATCTGCACCTTCAAAAATGGTTAGAATTCCAAAGGAAAATTATGCAGTGAAGGACATCATGTAAAGAATAAATAATAGGAGAATCAATACAGAAGAACAAAAGGTACTTGGCATATTTACAGGATTATAATAAGAAATTCAAAATTTTCAACACTGAACACAATAAATTACTTCCTACTTCTGATTAAAAATAAAATAAATCTTGAAATGTCGAAAAACTTCTGCAACTAAACTTTATGCCTCTTTGCAGTATATGATTATCATCTGTTATGATGGTGTCTTAAACAAATGCTTAGTTTGAATATTTGATCATTCAGAAATGCATAATTGTGATACAATAATCACATAGTTGAAGCTGCTACATGAGTATTATAAATCCACATAAAAATCTTTCATCAATAACATTCCATTTATTATTACAAAGGAGTAGACTAAACTTCTGGAAAAGAAATATATACACAGAATTAGAGACTAATGTTCAAATCATCAGAAGCATTCCACTACCAGAAGCTACTAATACATTTTTCTAAGCATCACTATCTCTGAATTTACTCATAAAATCATTTCATATTTGAGTGTGAAAATGTCCCATTTCAACTAAGGAGGAAAGCTGAAATAAATATGTACACTTAATTCAATAACTTTTCTTTAATTCACTTGTGTAACCAGTTGTGCCTATATTAAAACAACTCTAAAGTAAGGCCTTTATAACAAGAAAAGCATTATAAATCATTAAAACAGAAATCCTAACTAAAAAGCTTCGGCAATGAAAAATCACCATCAAAATGTAAAGAAAACCTTTATTGAATGGGAAAAAATACTTGGAAATCATATATTTGATAAAGAGTTAATATTAAAAATATAGAAATAACTCATACAACTCAATAGTAAAACACACACACTCAAAAAAAAAAAAAAAAAACCCAAATAATTCAATTAACAAATGGGCAGAAGATCTGAATAGACAGTCTTCCAAAGACATACAGATAGCTAATAGGTACATGAAAAGAAGCTCAGCATCATTAGTCATCAGGGAAATGCAGATCAAAACCACAATTAGATATCACCTCACAGCTGATTGAATGGTTAATATTAGAAAGATGAGAAATAAGTGTTGGCAAGGTTTAGGTCAGGGTGATCCTTGTGAACTGTTGGTGGGAATGTAAATTGATATAGACACTATAGAACAGCATGAGGTTTTCAAGAACAGTTAAAAATAGAACTTCCATATGATCCAGCAATTCCACTTGTGAATATTTATCCAAAGAAAATAGAAACACTAAACTTGAAAAGATATGTGAACCTCCATGTCCGTTGCAACATTATTTACAATAGCAAAGCTATAGAAACAATCATTCACTGATGAATGAATGGATAAAGAAAATACAGTGTGCATGTATATATAACAAAATATTATTCTGTCATATAGAAGTAGGAAACCTTGCCATTTTCATCAGCATGGATAGACCTTGCAGACATTATGCAAAGTGAAGTAAATCAGCAAAGACAAATATCATATGGTCCATTTATATATAGAATCTAATAACTAGAACCAAATCAAAACAATTCATAGATAAAGCGAACAACAGACTGATGCTTGTTAGAGGCAGGGTGGGTGGTGGTGAGCTAAATGGATAAAGGGAGTCAAAAGGTACAAAATTGAAGGTATAAAATAAGTATCTAAGTATATATGGCAATTCCTAAGGACAATAAATATTTTTAATATTTCTCTTTGAGCCAATTACTAGATAAATGTCCTGCATAATAAGCACCTTTTTTAATTAGGACAATATAATACATTATACAGTTAATAAATTTCCCTTTTGAAAGAAAGAGTAGGAACCCTTTAGACTATTATTTCATAACCAGCAGCACATAACATATATCTTTTTTAGACAATGCACCAGGGATGATCACAAATATAACTATGAAGAAGATACAAAAGTACCTTATCACCAGAGTCCAGAGTTTGGCTCATTAAGCTTGGTTAACTCCACCAATGGCAATCACCTATACAAATGCGTCTGAAGATATTCTGGGATGGCTTTCACCTTATCCTCTCTTCTAATTCTTGTCCATTTGCTTTAGATAAATCTCACTAGGGCCTTTTCTATAACATTTTTCTATTGCTCTGTTCTTTTATTCGATGCTATCTTTCCTATAGTTCCTTGATATGTTCCCTTTATTCCCTCATTTAATTTTATCAAGTCATGAATAATTGTTTTACATATAAAAAGTGACATACCTTTAAGAAAATTTGGAAATTAAACTATACACCTTTACAAATAGGTGACATAAACCTCTAAAGCTCTTGAGAATATCCATATTCAGAAGTTCCAGAAAGTAGCTAACTCTCCATTCTCCTGTAATGAGGCCTGCTTCCCCTCAGGCAGAGATTCAGTCAATTAACATTTATACATGGACAACAGTGCAGAAATTGACTGTCTGGGGGAGGTGGAGGACTAGGATGGGCAGAAGATGGCAAAGCAGAAAAAATTGGGGCAACTGTAACAGAAAACAGTAAAAATTATTCAATTAAAAATTAATATTTATCAATTATCTTAAATGAATACAAGTGCTCTAGTATATTTTCCCATTTTTTATAGGCATTACATGTGAATTTTTGGAAAGCATAATGAACTATTATTTATAGCATCATTTCTAAGTTTACTATATATATTCTCATATCCAATCATGATATCTACAGCCAAGCATTTAATCTAAACCTGGGTTTTAAATTTGGGGGGTTTACAATAGTAAATACATCTTTCATTCTAAGTATTATTAAGTTTTCATTGGTATTACAGTCTAGTACATTTAAAGGTTAAATAATCACTGGCAAGGAACATTGGACAAATGAGAGAGTGAAAACCTTTTCCCCTGACATTTAGATATAACAAGCCAAACTCAGTTTCAGTAATTGTGATCCATTTAATTTCATATTTAGAAGATTGATACTTAGTGGCTTGTCAACTGGCATTTGCAAACAGATCAAAGTTTTCTTTCTCTCTCTCTCTCTCTCTCTCTCTCTCTCTCTCTCTCTCTCTCATATATGTCTTTTGGAATCAAGTTGAAGAAATTAAATTTAAGAAAAAAACTGTAAAAAATAGAAAATTGAAAAATAATTTTCTAGTAATTAAGAAAAAACTTTTATGAGATGATTCAGATTTTTTTCTAGGTAGCTAAATTTTGTAATTAATATAAGTTGAACTAACTGCAGATAACTTTTTTGCTAGAACATATATGTGTCTTAATTATAGAAATCATTGATAAATTTTCTAAGTATTTAGGTAGTTTACTTATTATGATGGCTATTATTGTTTTCATTGTTATTCAATTCTATTGACTAGAACAAGATGATAGAACATTAAAAAAAGTACTAGTTCTAACTCTGACATTAAATAACTATGCATTTTTAGATTAGATTTTATATAAATTTTTATTATATAAGATATTCTGAATCATGTGAGGAAATATCTATTATAGATTATGAATACTCAAGCTATGGTACAAATTACACTTGGTTAAATTATCAGTGCTCATCATTGTTATTAGTTTTGTCTTTATCCATGACTTTAGGTCACGTTTTTAACTCTGGTCAATTGCCTCACATTTATCACTGGCAATTATAGGGAATGGACAAAAGTGATAGGTTTAAGGAAATCTGTCAATACTGTAAGATAAATCAAAAGGGATAAATACAGACTGATCATTTTGTTCATAATATTTATAGTTACTGTATTTTCCTTTGTGCTTGTATGTGACGATATATTTACAATTACAAATCCCAGCTTTGCATAGTTCCTGAATATAATTAAACAAAGTTGTTCCCTTAAACAACTTTGATTCAGTAGGTCTGGGACAAAGTATAAGAATTTTTATTTCTAAGATGTTCTCAAGTGAGGCTGACTGTGCCACTACCACACTTTGAGAATCACCTTGTGCTACTTTCCTTGTATCTTTGGGTCTTTTAAGATAGAAGAAACATTTTTAAACCCACCTTATAAAAAATTCTTGAAAATACTAATTGCAAATAATGAGTTATGCGTAGTGATTTTGGAGAACTCTAGAACAGGATTCTACAAATTTTTCTATAGACAATAGATAGTAAATATTTTTCACCTTGTGGTCTCTGCTTCTAATTACATAGACCACAGAAAATGCCATAGAACAACTTGCAACCAAGTGTGTGTGGCTAGATTCAATTTAAAGTTTATTTACAAAACAGGGAGGCCAGATTTGTCCTGGGGACTGTTGCTTTTCTCCCCTTGTTCTAAAGTAGAGAAAATTAAATATTATTTTAGGAAAATGCATTAAGTAGCTTCTCACTGTGATTGTTAAAGTAGACATACTATTCAAAGTAATTGATGGAAGGTAGAAACCAAGTGCTAAAAGTAATTAGTGAATAAGAAAGAGTTAGCAGAAAACAAGAATGAAGCTAGAATGTCACAACTTTAAAAGTTTCAACAGAGGAGAAACTAAAAAGAGAACTAACAAAGTGGAGGCAAGAGGAGGAAATTCTGGCAAAACATCATGTAGGAGTGTATGTGATTTAAGGGAAAATGTGTTACTCTTTGGGTAGTTATTTGGGAATCAATGGAATGAGGCAGAGGCATAATTTTCCTTATGTGATTCATTGTGAGTTCTACTAATACATGGGGTGAGTTTAGAGTAGAGATTACCAATCATGGGAAAAGAGCAAGTGAGGGGCTAAGGTGCCCTGGATTGAAATGAAAGATATGGGAGTAAAAATGTAGCTAAAAGCAAGGTTGCTCTCTTTGATGGGAGATTAAGAACCCTGGGGTTTGTAGAGTATATATTGAGAAATAAACAGTAAAGAGGATATTGAGAGAAAACTATGATGAGAACATACTCTCAAATAATATGTTTGTTGTTAGTTCTCTTTAAGAAATTTGATATTATTAGATATCACTCAATTCCATGAGACCTAGGGTAAACTAAGCAAGATTATGGAAAGTCTATTTTATCAGATTTTGGTAGAGAAATGATAATGTCTCCAAATGAGGGAATAATCCAGGCACAGCAAATCCAAATTTGATTTAGAAATTGTACATATCTAAACTAGTTCAATTAAAAGGACATTAATATTTTGAGATGCTGACGCTGACATCTGTCACATATACTGACAAGATGTGACAGCAAGAGATGAACTGACTGGACGTCTATTAAGAGATTACATCTCAGAGAAAGGGGAACCCTTATGCACTGCTAGTGGAAATGCAGATTAGTGTAGCCTTTGTGGAAAGCAGTATGGAGTTAACCCAAAAAATGACAAATGGATCTGCCTAATGACCCAGCAATTCCACTTCTGGGAAGTTATCCAAAGGAATCCAAAACACTAATTTGAAAGACTATATGCACCCTTATGTTCATTGCAGTGTTATTTACAATCACCAAGATTTGGAATCAGCCCAAATATCTATCAGTAGATGAATGAATAAAACAGCTGTAGTAAATTTACACAACAGAATACTACTCAACTACAAAAGAAAAAAAAAAGAAGAAGAAGAAAAATTTAACATCACGACAGACAGCATGGATGGACCTGTAGAACATTAAGCTAAGTGAAATAAGCCAGTCAGAGAATGACAAATATCATATGATTTCACTCATACATGGAATCTAATGAACAAACTGAACTAACAAGCAAAACAGAGACAGACTCATAGATAGAGAGCAAGATGGCAGCTTTGGGTAGGGAGTTGGAGTGCAGAGGGGTCAAGCAAAAAAGAACGGATGGACCTGGACAGCAGGGTGGTGATTGTGGTGGAGAGGGGGCTGAGTGGAGGTTGAAAAGGGTATATATAGGGAGATAAATGAAAATGGGAAAGAATACAGTAAAAATGAACTATTAAAAATTTAAAATGAAGTTATATCTCAAAATGAATTACCTAATATATTTTAATAATTTTGTTTTGAAATGAATAGTGTTTATTTTGCATTACATAGAGTTTTGTGATTTTTATGAACATGTAACTTTTATTGTGTAAATATAGTTTCTGAAATTATTATTTTTACAGGTTTTGTTTCCCAGGCTAGATAGTTCTTTAGTTGATATTATTTGACTACAGCTTTTAGTCACATAAAAAAAGACCAATACTAGATAACAAACTCATTATATATTCTTAAAAATGTAAATATCTAGTTTAAAACTACCTTATACTTTTAAGTTATGAAGATAAAAAACAAAACCCTATCAACCCAGATAACTTTTCTTTAGTGTCTCAGTAGTTATTAGCAGCAAAATTATAATCTCTAATGGCTCTTTGTAATATCTTGTGGGTTTTTTTTGTTATTTTTATGTAAAAAATAGAATCTACTTCAGTTGACTGGTTGGTCATCATATTTGGGACCTCTCTAATGATGATAAATGATAGTATCAAATAAATTACTTTCAGGGATGTATATGAGATTATGTTTGTATATTATAAAAACTCATGCTTGTTTTTATTTCTCTTTAAAAAAGGAATAAATAGGGCTGATATTTTATTTTTACTTCAGCTGTGTTGACCAGCAATGATCAATTACATTTTGATAAGTTTTTATCATATAGGTTACATTGTTTGAATTGACTAATAGTTACTCAATTCCATGATGACTCATTGGCAGTGCATTACAGATAAGCTTAGGAAGGTAGATAATATTAAGAAACGCATATCTTTGCTTAGATATCAACATTTTTTCTTTCTTCCTTCTTTCCTTGTTTTCTTTATTTTTCTTGTTACCTTTTTTTGTGTAATAATGAGTAGATCAGCATCATCATCATCATCATTAAATAAAACCATAAAATGGTGCAGTATTGTAACATTAGTTTTTGTGGAAATCACTTATGGGTTCAGACACATGGAAAGTAACAGAGAAAGTGAATTTGAAGGCTGTTTTATTTTTCAGGGTACCTGGGTCAAATTAAAGCAACCTTAGTTTGCTGAAAATTGTCATTGCTCTCAGTAGAGCTGGAAATATAATTAACTTAAGATATGGAAAACTATGTTTCCAGAGACTTGAGCAAAAGCCTTCCTAATACCCTGAATATTAAAAACATACACATTCATGCATATGTGAAGATTTCTACTTCTCTGATTATTAATGTACTAAAAGTTATGGTGACATTGAAAATTTTACTGTAGCATTGCAAAGGTCATGTATGTAATTGAGTGTGTCCCAAATTGTAGTCATATCCCTTGTCATCTAAGCAGCCAGCTATAACTTCTTTTTATATTTTCTAATTCTTGTTTTACCTTTTCAAATTTTACTTTTGTATTAACATTCTGGGACATGAGGGAAAGCAAAGAAGATACAGATCATGGTTCAGAAACATTTAAGTTATATGACAGAAAGTCTGAATCTCTAAAAAATATCTAAAAATAAAAAATTATTTCTTTCAAGGTAAAACATAATTTTATCACAAAAAAATGCTACTTTCATGTCATATTTTCATCTTCCTTTTAGAATGCTAATACATAATTAAGCAACATATTTAAATATTTCAGGTTATTTTATTGGTAGATTTTGGCATGGCCCTGGCTGGTTTAGCTCAGTGGATTGAGCGTCGGCCTGCGAGCTAAGTGTCGCTGGTTCGATCTTCCAGTCAGGGCACATCAGAGAAGGAAAACTCTGACTCCAAAAAACCTCCGCTGCCTTGCGGCATACCTCTTCAGTGGAAAGGCTAAGGGAGTAAACCCCGACAGAAAATCCGGAGCCGGAGTCCCTAAGGCGGTTTGACGTTGTAGTCAACACCGGCAACTCCTGCGGCGCACCTGAAGCCAAGCTGTATTGACTCCGTCTTTCCCTTGGACCCTTCAGCTGCGAAGAGAGGGGGGGGTCTGCTGCATGGGCAACAGCAGACCCTCCATATTACCCTGCCCAGGCTCTGTAGCTTCAGCGTCATCGCATGATGTCGATTCAACACGGGAGGAGACAGATACCATGTCACTCCCGAGTCGGACTGCACAGCCATTCTCGGCAGTGCAGCTAGACTCTTAAGAAGCTACACCATCGTCTCTCGAGACGGACGGCTGCCGACGAGATTTTGGCATATGTTACGTAATCAACATGTACATTTACTATGCCTGAATGGCATGAGAAATGAACCTATCAATCCTTTCACTACCTTGTAAAAACAACAGAACGAATGGCATGTAGAAGAGAAGAGGGAAAAATCCTGATAATCTTAAATGAGGTATAAAATATTTGTTTCATACTTTTTTCACTTCTTCTTTCCTCTCTCCCTTCTGGTCCTTTTATCTCCTGCTATATGGTTAGATGCGTGTCTTTGGTGGCAGACGAGAGAGTGTGAATTGGATGTTATTGCATTAAGATGAGCTAGAAAATAGCCAGGATGGCAGAGATAACAGATTAAAAGTATAGATTTTAGACAGACAGAAGGCACAACATCATGAAGAATGACAGAACTAGCAAGAAGAATGATGCACAGAGGTCTCTGAAGCTCAGGGGAGCTCTGAGCTCTTGTCAACAACTCCCATCATTCTCAGTCGCTCCATCCCATTGTTTCTTGCCTCCACTGAAAGTTGGCTGCCTCCTGGGAGTACTTCAGCCTTCTCCATGGGAGGCTGCTGATTTTCAAACACTCTTGCTATATCAGGATTGGTTAGTAAGTTGATTACATTTCCTGAACACTAATCAATACCACTTCCATTTTAAAATTTACTTCTGTAATTAAAAAAAAAACTTTCCTTTGAGACATGTGCAGTCTGATCTCCCTCACCCTCTCCATCTCATTTCCATAGGAAATATGTTCTTGATTATTACTAACCTTGTGAAAACTTCCCCTCATTTATTAATGACATTAGCAAATAAATTACATTCTTACACTCCTCTGAACCTCCTATGTCATTCACATTGCCCTTACCATCCCCATAGATGGTCCATTCCTCTCTATGAACTTTTTATGTTCAATCGCTTTTCCTAAATTACTATGTAGCTAAACCTAGAATTTGTCACTCATGAAATCTGCACCATCTATAAAATCAGAGTTCCTAACATCCACCTGACAACCACTGACCTTCCCTCTAGTTCATCAGCTCAGGTAGCTAAATTGATGAATTTCTTCTCTCTTTGAGGTCCTTACCCTCACCACATTCCTACCACTCACCACTCCCTAGATTTATTTACTTCCCTCTTTCAGCAGTCTTGCTTTTGTGTTGTATCCTGAGAACTCAACTTTCAGCCACAGAGTCCTTTTCAGTTTTTGTCCTGCTAAAAGGCGTAAATCTTGGAGTCTGCATTCAGAAATGGCCAACTGTCACGTCAGGGGCTTGAGACAAAAGAAACGTAAGTACAGTATTCCCATTGACTGTTGCCAGCTCTCATATTGTCATCCAAGTCTAAACCCTTTCCTCTTCTAGCAAAATAACTGCTTTTCATATGTACTTCACCACATTACTAATTCTTAAGCCTCTCTCTTTAAATGTATACTTTCAACAAAGCTGATTTTGCTTCTCAGTTGCAATGCTGGGACACATTTGATTTAAACAATATTGTTTATTTCAGAGACTCTAGAGAAAATAAAATAAATAAGACTTATCAGGTAGAATGGACAGCAATTTTTGATTGACGTGCAGACAGCTCCAAATAAAATTCTAAATAAAATTTGCTTACTAAAAGATTCTTTGACCAAAGTTATTGGCAATTTCATCATCTTGAGCAACAAGAAACTAGATTCATTTCTCTAGTGAGTTCTTTCCCTCCTGCCCTCCAATGGCTTCCTTTTCTTCATCTTTCCCTCTTCCCCTTTATTTTTCTGATCTTTCTTCTTCCTATATTATGTTATCTCTTTTGTTTTCTCCTTTCCAGACTCTTTATCTTAAAAAAAAAATGGTTGCCTTAAAAATTTCTTATGAGCAAGATAGGCAGGGTGCTATAGAATTTAAATCTTCCCTAATGAACTTTAGTTAAATTATGACCTATAATTAAAGATGTTCCTAAACATAAACAAGATCATTAATATTCAAAAAATAATTTTGAATTTTAAGGGATGCTTACGACTCATGGTTCCATGATCTGTATCAACTTACATACATGTTGGTCAGAATCTCAGAAGTTAGCTCCTGAATGGCAAAAGTTAACTGAAATGACCCAGAAAGGGACCTTCAGGATCCCTCTTTCTAAAATAAACCCAAATATTTTTTAAAATACAAAAAATTACCCCCCAGAAGGTAAAGCTCCTAAAAACCATACCCAAAACATTTCCAATAAAAATTAATTAAATATATTTTAAATGATTTAAATAATTAGATTGATTGAAATGGTCGATAACAAAGAAAAGATGAAATTAGAGGAAATTTTCAGAATTGTCTGGAAAATGCTTTCTGACAACATTTGAAAGTTAAAGAAAGTGCTGATGTAGGAACAAATTTTTTGTTTTTTTTATCAATGGAGTTATACTAAAATCTGACATCTGAACAGAAGTTAGAATGTAAAATAGCTTGTTTATCTTAAAACAACACTTATAAAACATTTTGAAAGGCTGTCAAGCAAACTGAGACATGTCATAAAATAAATGATAACCCTACAGATTAAATATCTAGGTGGCCCACTTTCTAACAACCATCTACTGACAAGAACACTTGTAAATATTGTAAACATATTGGACATTGGAAAAAATAATTTTCTATTCTTAGAGAAGAATAGCAAAAATAAAACCAAAAAATTCTTCAATTAATATCAGTGAGGGTGTCCCAAAATGAAAAATTGCCCAATAGTCTGCATTACCCTCAACATTAAAGGTGAATTAACTATAAATTTATATCATCATTCTCATCAATTCTTAGTAGATATGGGTTGCTACTCTTTCTACAATATTTGAAATCTTACCACTTTTGCTCAACCTCTGTCTCAGAGGAAGCATACTGTATAAGTGATAGGCATTGAAAATAACCCACAAATTTTCCCCCTTCTAATTCTTAACTGCAACACTTGGGTTCCTGATTGATAAACATTACCCCCTGCTCTGTGATACCACCCCTATAAATTTAATAAGGAGAGATTTATTTTGCAAATGAAATTGTAGTATTAAGTGAAGACTGGAGGGACTATTTCTTGAGGTTCTTTAGTACCTTCTTACTCATAATCAGGTGTGTCTGCTTCACCATTGTATTTGATGCTGACATTGTAACTGATATTATATAAACTAAAAATTATACTAGCATAGAAAAAATAGTTGTTCAGACAGATAGATACATCATATCAAATCATTACTCAAACTTTCATAATATCTTAGAAAAGAAGCAAAGAAAGGGCTCAAACCTACAAAAGTCTATGATAAAAGTCTTTTTCCATAGTAGTCTTTGTAACACTCCCATCCTCTCATGAAAGAAACCAAATGGATGAGGAAATTGATTTGTTTGAGGCCTTGGGGTCATTGACAAGTATGTTATTCCTCACTTTCTGGTAGTATCTAACCCAAATACCAGGCTGTTGTCAATTTCCTCTGAAGCCATTTCCTTCACAGTGGTGGATCTTTGCTCTACACTTTCAGCATATCTCAGCCAAGAAAATAAGTACCTTTACCTTCACCTTGAGGACCGCAATATAAATGAATGGTTGTGTCCCATGGGTTCACAGAATTCCCCCTTCATTTTCCCAGGTCTTCAATCAAGACTTAAAAGGTCTAAATTTCCCTTGTGATCTAGTTCTGATATAAAGTGTAGATGATCTACTTTGTTCAGAGAACAAAGATGCTAATAGAGACTCCATTTACTTGCTCTCAGTTCTAGAAGGAAAGGGCCAAACGTTTCATAAGATACATTGCAATTTTGCCCATATATAATCTTTTATTTAGGACATGGCCTATTCATTGAGGGAAAAACATTACATCCTGATAAAGAGCATCCAAATGTATCCTAGATCTCTCACAAATGATAATCACAAGGACTCCTAGGTTTAAGTGAAAAGTGACAAAGATAATCATGAGAATTTCTAGGTTTAAGCGACAAATGACAAAGATTTTCTGAGACTGAAAAGCCTCCTTTTTAATTGGCTAAAGTCCTCAGTAGAGACCCTCCCTTTCTGTAACCGAAAGAAGTATCTTCAACAGCCTTCTTTGAGCTGTTTGTACATGAGTGATCCAGATAGGTCCTTGGGGCTGAACTCAACTTCATGGGAACCATTAAAAAGCCTTCACTTTGTATGGCTTCATCTTTTATCAGGTTTCAAAGGCTTATCTCCCTTGTCTAAGGTGATAGCTGCCACAACAAAACTTATTGTTGCTTCTGCTAAACTATTCTAGGCTTCACACTTGACCTTCTGCTTTTTATGGTATAAAAGTATTACTACCCACTAAAAACACACAATACTCATCAGACAGTTAGTTACCCACTTTGAGATTCTGTTATTTTCTCCCCTTCACATTACTATTCACCACTGCAACCAATACTCTGAATCTTGAAAAAGGAACATTATAATGATCTTACCTTAGTTATAAAATTTTCTGTACCTCTCTCAGGTTTATTAAGAATTACCATTAAGACTTCTCACTTAATATTGCCTGTTGATAGATCAAGCCTCAAAACTAAAAGTCTATTTTATCAAGTGTTGATAAGAACTACCAGTTCTCTAAGATTTCCTTTGAAAAATAGTACTCTGTGAAATAAAATCTATACATGATAGTTTTAAATCACAGCCTTTTTCTCTTAGCATAATATGCTTGATATGTATGCAATGTTTTGCATAAGTCAGAAATAATTTGTTTTTATTACTAAATAGTATTCCATTATATGGATATAAAATAATTTGTTTATCCATTTGCCAATCAATGAACACTTGGTTTTTTTTTTCCAGTTTACAATAATAAAAAATTTCTATAAAACTCTGTTTTTAGAGTTTTAGTAACATTTTGTTTTCATTCATTAAGATAAATATGTAGATATGAGACTGCTTTTTTCTATTATAAGTATACATTTAATTTTATAAGAAACTGCCAGACTGTTTTCCAAATGGTTTGCACTATGTATCTTGCATTCCAACCAGCAATTCAGAGTTCCAATGTTCTGCATTTTCATCAGCACTTATTTATTTGTTACTTAGCACTTCTAATATATATGTAGTGGTATCCAATTGTGGTTTTGTTTTGTATTTCTCTAATGACTAATGAGATGGAACATACTGCCATATTCTTTTCATTTTATTAACTGTGTCTTAAGAAAAACTTAAGTTTTAAAATTTTTATGACATTTAAATTACTATTTTTCTTTTAAAGTCTTATGTTTATATTTTAAGATACCTCTGCCTAACCCAAAGTCATCAAGATGTTCTCCCATGGTTTCTTCTAGAAGTTTTATAGATTTAGATTTATAATGCAGTACAAATAATTTTTATAGGAGGTGCATATTATGAGTCAATGTTCATGTGTTTGGAAGTGAATCCAATATTTCTAGCAAAATTTCTTTAAAAGTCTATCCATTTTCTATTGAATCGTTTTAGTTACCTTTGCTAAAAATTCATTGCTCATGTATATTTGCATTTACTTTTGAAGATTTTATTATGTTCCTCTTTTATATGTCTTACCTTTCATTCATATTACATTATCTTGATTATTGTGGCTTTATATGATAATAAGATTATAGTAAGAAATCAGGTAATGTAAGTCCTCTAACTTTTTCTTTTTAAAAATAATTTTTGCTGGCTTCTGACTCCAAGACCCCAGCCCCCTGTATCACATACTCAATAAACCATCTTGTTCAACAACAACAACAACAATAATTTTGCTATTTTATTTCCTCAGACTTCCCCAAACATATTAGAGAGAGAAAAACAACAACAACAACAAAATACATTGGCATTTTGATGTGAAATGTATGAATCATATTGGGGAGAATTGGTACCTTAATATTATTGATTCTTCCAATTAAAAAATCCCTTCAACTTTAATCTGTCTGTTACTATTCCTACCAAAATTCAAGCAGGAATCTATCTAGACATAGGTAATCAGTTTCTAAAATACAGTAAGAAAAAGGAATAAGAATAGCCAACATTTTTTTAAAGAAACATAAAATTGAAGGTCTCCTACTGCTTGGTTTTTATACTTATATACCTCTAGTATTGAAGAGATGGTGGTATTGTTGAGTGGATAAATACATACATCAATGAAACAAAATAGAGGATTCAGAACTAGACTCATGCAATCATAGCTAACTGATTTTGAAAATGGTATACCAACAACCCAGTGGAAGGATGGACTTTTCAATGAATAACATAGAGGCAACAATTGGATACCCAAAAATTTTTAAAAGAAGAAGAAAAAAAAGGAATCTCAACCTAAAGTTTACACCTTGCAAAAAATAACTCAAAGTAGGTCATAGAACTAAATGCAAACACAAAACTAGTAAAGGGAAACAGGAGAACATTTTTGTAATTTATACTCAGGTGAAGAGTTATTATATTTGACATAAAAGGCACACTTCATAAAAATGAGAAGACAAGTTAAACTTCATCAAAATTAAAATTCTGTTAAAAGAAGGAAATGAAAATCACACTGGGATAAAATTTTGCTAATCACATATCTGGCAAAGGACTTGTACTCAGAGTATATTTTAGAAACTCTCTAAACTCAACAGTAACAAAACAATCAGCTTAGTTAGAAAATGGGCAAAATATGTGAACATATTTTTTCCAAAAATGACATATACATGGCAAATAAACCAATAAAATAGTCAATATCATTAGCCATAAGGATATAACAAATTAAAGCTATGATGAGATACCACTCGTCGGCAGCCGTCTGTCTCGAGAGACGATGGTGTAGCTTCTTAAGAGTCTATCTGCACCGCCGAGAATGGCTGTGCAGTCCGACTCGGGAGTGACATGGTAGTATCTGTCTCCTCCCGTGTTGAATCGACATCTTGCGATGACGCTGAAGCTACAGAGCCTGGGCAGGGTAATATGGAGGGTCTGCTGTTGCCCATGCAGCAGACCCCCCCTCTCTTCGCAGCTGAAGGATCCAAGGGAAAGACGGAGTCAATACAGCTTGGGTTCAGGTGCGCCGCAGGAGTTGCCGGTGTTGACTACAACGTCAAACCGCCTTAGGGACTCCGGCTCCGGATTTTCTGTCGGGGTTTACTCCCTTAGCCTTTCCCCTGAAGAGGTATGCCGCAAGGCAGCGGAGGTTTTTTGGAGTCAGAGTTTTCCTTCTCTGATGATACCACTATACACTTACTAAAATAGCTAGAATAAAAAATACTGATGATATCAATAATGGCAAGAATGTAGAATAATTGAATCTCTCACTTGTTGCTGGTGATAGTGTATAATATTATAGTCATTCTCATGAACAGTTTGGCATTTTCATATAAAGTTATGCATGTACTTACCACATGACCTAGTAATCACACTGCTGAGTATTTATCCTAGAGAAATAGAAACTTATGTTCCCACAAAATTCTGTACACGAATGTTTATAACATCTTTATTTGTGATGGATGAAAACTAGAAACAACCTAAGTGCCCTTCATCTGTGATACGTCTATATGAGGTATTATTACTCAGCAATAAAGAAAACAACTATTGATACAACTATTAAAAGCAATTTTAAAGAGTTGTACTTACATAATAACCCCAAAATTGATGGACATGGACTGATGGATAATATATTTATTGTTTTCATGGGTTGGGATTGGGAAAGGGTGGTATTGTTAAGAAATAACATAAGAGTTAATTTGTGGTGATAGAACAGTTCTTTATCAATTGTGGTGATGGTTACTCAAATCAGCATATGTGATCATTTCTTTTCTGGAGCTAAACACATACAGTGAATGAGTAAACTAGTGAAATCTGAATAAGTCTGCATTTTGTAGTATTGTACATCTTTCAATTTTCTGGTTTTGGTAATGTGTGATAATTGTGTATGATGTTATCATGGGAGAAACTTGGTTAAGAGTAGCTTGGAATTTTCTGTACTGTTTCTGCAACTACCTATTAGTCGTAAGCTATTTCAAAATTAAATGTTATTTACAAATCATTATTAAATTGTTTAGATTTTTATTATTTTAATTTGTCCTCTGCTTATAATATGCAGTTGTTTAGTTCTTTCTTTTTCAGATTGAATGACCACCATAAATTCTGCTACCAGACTTCTGCATTTTAAAGTTCTCTATTTTGCTCTGCCTCTGAAATACATTGATTTTATTTTAATGTGTTTTTTAAAGGACTAATGAATGTTTGCTTTCCAAATTTCCCTCATATTTGATGAATTTTGTTATTTTCTTTTATATTGGATAAGAATCTTAGTTGGGCATAAATATTCTTAGATTATAGTATATTTGCCTTAGAACACTGTTGTTTAATTGTTATCTGGCATTCAACATGACCTCGGAAAGATCTGAGAATAGGATGAATTTTATTCCTTAGAATCACTTTTCTTTGCCAAGATTTTTACATTAATATTTTATCACATATAATACTACTCCTTTTATTCTGTATTCTATCTGAATGTCAGACTACCTCACATTCTATCACCTTATCATTTTAAAAAATATTATCTCCAATTATTTTCTTTATCAAGATTCATTCCTTTCTATCACTATTTGCTTTTATTGTGTAGCTCACTGCTTCCGATTTATTAATTCTGAAATAATATAATTTTGGTTTTTAATATGTTTCAATAGGCTTGAAAACTCTCATTTAGTCTCATTTTGAGCTCCATTTAATAAAACATGCTATTTTAATTTAATTTAGTATGAATGAATTTTGAGGAATTCATTTTTCTTCAATTATTTGTCAAAGATAATCATGAGGGCTTCTAGGTTTAAATGACAAAGATGAAACACCTCTCTGTGTCATAATGGTTATTAGTGACATCGAGTATATTTTTATAGGTGAGACATTTATTGAACAGCTTTGGTAGACAGTTTCCACAGCTTCCTCTAAGGGAGGATCTCGTGCCCAGTTGTGGTGAGCACGGTCACCAGTCATCTTCCAATGGCAGTTGCTTCAGGATGTGAATCAGCTGCAGAGGAGAGCTGCCTTACTAAAGAACACACTTTCCCTAAGGAGGCCACAATCAGTAGGAGTGAAAATCGATCCCCATTTGTAGCACAGGTGGGACAACTCTAATAGACAATATGCAATTCAGGGGTCCGCATTGATTCGAGTGAGTCTTTGTGACTCTACCTTGGGATTGAATTTCTTCCTTTTCTCAGTCCTAATTCTTCTTCTTTTCCTTTCATAATTTACACCCCCAAAACCATCTTGGTGTCTGCTTCCAAATAAGTATTCAAATATGACACCATTTTTGGTTTACTTTTAAATTTTACTTTCCACTAAATTACCAATATAGTTATATATTATTCTCTTTATTTCAATATTTATTGGTTACACAACATCATTTGTGAAAATATACATACAAACTATAAAGAATAGTAAAATTTATCGTTTTGTTTCATTATTTTTATGTTTCCTCATTTTTACTTACTTAGTTTCCTATGTGATGATTATTAATTCATCCCCAGATATTAAAGAATACTTAATCCTATTTATTAAATATTTTTAAATATAGGAAATAACCATATTTTCCAAAATTATCATCTACCATTACATTTGAGTGATAACTTAACTGAATATATCATAGAATGCTAGGTTGGAAATCATGGGTTTAAGAACTTCTTAATTTTATTCTGATTCTGGGTTTTATACTTGAGAAATTAATCCTATTCAGCTTCTGAATCTTGTACATATTCTTAATCATTTTTCTTTCTTGAAGACTCTAGCATCTTCAGTTCTTTTGTCTGAAATTTGACAATGATGTACTTTTGTGTGGATGGTTTTTTTTTTACTTATGTGTAAAGCATGCAGTAGATTATTTCATATCAAAAATAATTTTATTAGTTCTTTAATGATTTTTTTCTTCTAGTATCTCTTCTGTACACTCCTATTATTCATTCTTATGACCCATCCTTTAATCCATTTATCGTTTCTTTTAGCCATTTCTTAACCTTGCATTTTTCTGAGAGTTTTTCTCAAATTTATCAGTTAACCTGCTAAAATATTTACTTCTACTGTCATATTTTAGATGTCCAAGTGTATTTTTATATATAAAAGTTATTTTTATAGTTCTATAAATTCATGATGCATTGCCTTCCCTTATCTCCTAGGAGATATTGATTATAGTTGTTTAAAGACTTTTCTCCTGAACTCTGCACTGTTTTTATTGTCTCTGAAATAAATTTTATTTTCTTGTTTTAGTTTATATGCTTCATAAGAGGGTTTCTTAAATTTTTATAATCTTATTTTTCATTTACATTTAAG
Organism: Furipterus horrens; assembly: GCF_987537825.1. Lineage (NCBI taxonomy): Eukaryota > Metazoa > Chordata > Mammalia > Chiroptera > Furipteridae > Furipterus > Furipterus horrens. The sequence continues at coordinate 183,564,289 of NW_028327171.1, read as the reverse complement.
AAGAAGCAACTTAGAAGCTTCTCAGTTCTTGGATGGGATACAGCAAAGATGAGGCCTCAAAGAAAATTGATCATACAGTGAACCAGATTTTGTTCTGAGCAGTGACTAATTTCCCCTCATAAGGGTACTGTAAACATCTGCATGGTGGGAATAAGGGAGTGAATCTCTGGGCCAGCATATGGGATCTATTGAAGTACAGAAGTATCCTCACTGGTCAATATGTAAATTTAATATTCTAAACCTGTGTTCAAAATGGCATTTCACAAAACAGTCTCAATTGCGCAAGACTCTTCAGGAAAAAAACTTCTAGCTTATCACGGGTGAGAAGTCATCTACTGTGTGAGGTTTGAAAGGATATTTATTCATTTGACATATTTGTAAAAAACTCATTATGTGTCAAACATTGTTACAGGTAATTGAGATACATCAATGAAAATAACAGAAGATCCCCACCATAATGGTGCTTACATTCCAGAGATCAAGTGTCCAAATATTCTTTAATCAAATGTTAAATTAATATATATATATATATATATATATATATATATATATATATATGCATATATTTGTCCTTACCTAAACCCCTCTTTTGGAATTTTCAAGTTGTAAGCCTTGTTATAGGTTCTACATCATAAATACATTTACTTTTGTTTGGCTTCTCTTCCTGCAGGTATCATCTCTCTCCTGTCAGCTAAGGCAGTCACAATATCCATCTATTTTCACTTTCACCTATAAAAATGTCTACACTGTTTGGTTTTTAATTACAATCTGTTAATTATTATTTGAACTAACAATGTATGCACAGTCCAACATTGGTACATGTATATTTAATAAATGTTTGTTTCAACATACCTTAAACAATATATGTTGTTTTAGTTTTCATGTAAATGATATAAAACTGATCCATAGTTTAAGTGATGATTTTTTAAAGGAGTAATTGCAAATTTTCTAGGTTTCAACATCAATAATTCTAAGAACCAGGTTTTAATTCTGGTGTATGATTAGATTAGTGAAACTTCTTAGCAGAAAGGTAAATGCTGAGCCAAAATCATTTGAATTTGCTTTCAAGGGAAAAGGGCAGAGGCAGTCTTACATTATCGTATCATTTAGAATACAAATACAGAATTTATTTTCAGATCAATGATACCAGATGCAACATTAATAACTTCACAAATTAGCTAACATAAATTTCTGTCCATAAATGTTTTTGTGAATGTATTTTCAATGTAATGTATTCTTGAGAATAAATTTTAACTAATAAAAATAGTGATATTTCTGCTCCCTCAGGACTAGAGTGAACTATCATAACTAAAATAAACTATTCTTATAGCTTCATCCAGATGTTTTGAATCATTAGCACTGCAAATGGTTATTACTTTGACATTATTTATAAAGAATAAATTTTAATATAAATTGCATTAAGATCAATTTCTAAAATTACCAATATTCATTTCAAAATCTTGTAAGATAAATATTAGATTAGACCATTATTTCAAAATATCCTACCTCTTTCCTTATTTCCAGGGAATGTATAAATGTCCCCATTCTTTGACTGTGGGTTCAACAATATGATTTTCCCAGGCCAACTGGGTGTTAGAGGATGTGAACCAAACACTTAAAATGTGTTTGTACAATAGATTTGCTCCCTTATATTTTTGTCATGCTTATGAGATGTTTTCCTAGGTGGCTGCTGATACCTCAGTCTGAACCACACAATGAAAACATGTGGGGCGTGTCCTGCACTGTGGAACAGTGCCATGTAACATCACAATTTGAGTCAGAATCACACCTATTATCCACAGTCTATTGTATAAAACAAATGTTTGATTTATATGCTACTAAGATTTTATGGACTTTTGTTATCAATTAAAACAAAGATGGGGGTGCTGCTATAGCAAAAATGAAATATGACATTGGTTTCAATATTGAACATAAAGATATTTCTATAGGAAGCAGGAGAAAATGACAAGAGAATGGTTAAGAAAATTTTAGACCTGAATTATAATATAGTAGTGAAACGTTTGGCAAACTATAGCCTGCTACACTTTGTAAGATAGAAAATGTACTTTTGAACTTGCAGACTTGGACACACATTTTTAAAGGCAGAATATTAAAAGTTTTTGCTGGTTCTCATTATCTGTATTTTGATAAGATATTGCCTGGAGTATAAGCAGAATTAAGTGTATGTACAGTTAAGTTCAGATATTCTATAACTTTTGGAGTTAGAAAATAGAAGTTTCTCTTCTCTAATTTCTTGAGCCAGTAAAATATTCTTAAATCAATGTCAAAGGGGCAAAGCTTGGGGACAGAGACTATATCAGGATGCCCCCAATAAAATACGGTCTTGAAGTTAAGGGAAGGAAAGGATGACTGTAACACTCTTTTTTTTTTTTTAAGACTTAATTTATTTATTTATAGACAGAGGGGACAAAAGGGAGAAAGAGAAGGAGAGAAACGATGTGAGATTGTTGCCCTGACTCAGACTGAACCCACAACCCAGACATATGCCCCAACAGGGAATCAAATAGGTGATGTTTTGGTTTGTGGGACAATGCCCAACCAACTGAGTCATGCTGGCTGGGGCTGTAAAACTTTTTATGAACATCTAAAAATAAAAAGTTGGTATCTAGTATATGTGTTAAGCTATAGAGGAAGTCTTCTATAAAGAAGAGAGAGATACATGGTCATGCCTCAAAAAAATCACTGACAACATAATTCATGGCACAAGAACTTGATGGACTTGTATATATTAAAGGCCCACACAGCTTTGAGTGAGCTGTTTTAGGGAACATGTTTTGTAAGCTTGAACTGAATTAGAACAATATGTACAAGGTCTGTCTGGAAAAAGTCCAACCATTGTTAATATAATGAGAATGGTTTTCATGACATTTTTGTAACCTGGCAGCCAAGGTTAGTGGACTGGAATGCACATGTCTAGAGACTTCCGGCCAAGATGGAGGCTTAGACGGACACGCTAGGTCTCCCTCTACAACTAGAGAGGAATACAACTACTTCAAAACAAAGGATAACTAGAAATTCCAGAAAATAAAACTACATGGAAGCCCAACATATGAAGTTATAAACCAGCGGTGCCATTTGGGCAGGTAAGAGTTAAAGAGGGCAGCGCTGTTTGCGGTCGCACCTGGAGCGGCGGGGCGGCGAGGAATCCCGGCTGCGGTCAAGTCCCTGGTGGTGCGCGACCCCGGCGCTGGGGAGAGCGGCCGCCGCATCGCCTTGAACAGTGAGGCCCAGGGGGGCAGGAGGACGGATCCCGGTCTCCTAGCTGAATAACTGTGTGAATCCATCTTGGACCCCCGCCCCCAAAGAAAGCACCACAGGGCTGCGAAATAGGTCGCGGACAGGTGCCAGTCGCTGAATTGTGATGCGTACACAGGCACTGCCCCCTACAGCCGGCCCAAGAAAACAAAACGCATCTGTCAAAATGAGGCAGACAACTATAGAAATCCTGGTAGCACAGCTCACCAGGCAACAGATAGAGAACCTGACAGATGAACAGATAAGAAACCTGTCAGAGGCTCAGTTCTGGGCCATTGTTATCAGGTGGCTTACAGAATTCACAAAAGAGCAGGAAAAAGATATGAAAGAAGCGAAAAACTTTCATAACGAAAGGAACAAAACCACATACGAGACAGATGCTGAGGAAAAAAAATCCAGAGTTCATTTCAACAAACTGGAATATGGAGAAGGAACAAGCAGTCAACCAATGCAGCGAGAGGAAATGGGAAGCAACAATGAGAGGATCAGAAACCTCTGGGACAGCTCTAAAAGGCCCAACATAAGAATCATTGGTTTGCCAGAGAGCGAGGAAGATGAACTAGAACTTGAAAAATTGAGTGAAAATATAATAAAGGAGAACTTCCCAGACTTGGGGAAGGGAATAGACTTGCAGGTCCAGGAAGCAAGGAGAGTTCCCAAGAGACTGGACCCAGGGAGAACCACTCCAAGACACATTATAATCAAAATGTCAAAAATTAAAGATAAAGAGAGAATCTTAAAAGCAGCAAGAGAGAAGAAAAGAATTATGTACAAAGGGGTCCCAATTAGACTGTCAGCTGACTTCTCAAGAGAGACCCTACAGGCAAGAAGGGACTGGCAAGAAATATTCAAAGTAATGAAAATCCAAAACCTACAACCACGAATACTCTATCCAGCGAAATTGCCATTCAGAATAGAAGGACAGAGAAAGTGTTTCCAGGACAAAATAAAATTGAAAGAGTTCATTAGATCCAAACCACTGTTATATGAGATGTTAAAGGGACTGGTTTAAAAAACAGAAGCTAGGGAGATGAAACAAAGGCAAACTAAACAGGCAACGAGAGTGGAAAAGGAACTGTGGGTACGGGAAGCATATTGGGGGGAGGTCAACAGGGAGGGGGAGTGGGGAGAGGGAGGGAGATGATATAGGAATTGGGGATCATGGTAGGAGGGAATGGAATAGACGGAGAGAGGTTGGGAGGAACTGTATGCACAACTGATGGACATAATCTAAAAGGGGGGGACAACTGGAGGGAGGGGGGCCACCGGGTGGAGGGGAGCAGAGGGAAGGGAAATTGGCACAAATGTAATATTTTAATCAATAAAACACATTAAATCTGAAAAAAAAAAAAAACAATGATGACTTCACTGTACTAGTCAGTGGGAGCGGTAGATGCCATTGAGTGAGCATGTGTGCTGTGTGGTCATCACATTCAAAATTACTGAGTGAGCAGAGCAATAAATCTGCATCAAATGTGGTGTTAAGCATGAACACCCCTCCACAGAAATGATACAAATGATTCAGAAGGCTGAAGTTATGGGCAACTCTTGATTGGCAGCTTCATCATGACAATGCACCCACTCATGCATCATGTCTCGTGCAGTTTTTGGTGAAACATCAAGGTGACTCAGCTCCCCCTATAGCCCAGATGTAGTGTCCTGTGACTTCTGGCTTTCCTCAAAGCTAAAATCACCCATGAAGGGGAAGAGATTTCAGACCATTGATGAGATTCAGGAAAATATGATGGGCCAGCTTGTGACAATTTGAAGAACTGTGTGACGTCCCAAGGCACCTATTTTGAAAGGGACTGAGGCATCATTGCCTTATGTACAGTGTTTCTTGCATCTTGTATCTTCTTCCATAAATGTTTCTATTGTTCATATTACATGGCTAGATACTTTCTGGTCAGACCTCATATTTGAATCAAGATGTACAAGCTTCATCCTAGATGACTTAAATTAGAATCTCTGGGATGGGACCAAAGCATTGATATTTTATAAAGATTCAGAGATGAGTAATTTGTGCACCCTCATTTGAGAACCTGTGGACTAGCTGATTGTTTTTGGATCATTTCTGAAAATTTTTTAAAAAGGACTAGGAAGATCTATTTCAGATAATAAATGACCTCTGAGCCAAGGACTTTCTACAGTAAAGAAGCAGGCTTAGAAAGCTGTAAAGTATCACAAATAAAAAGTAAATTTTTCAATGTTTTCTTCAGTTGTGGCCACAAGGAATGATAGAAAATAAAATTTTTTTAAAAAGCTTTTCAGAGGGCAAATGGAAGTCATAGAGAATAATGGACGCTTAGGTCACTCCACCAAGCAGAACCAGAATAGAAAGAGCTTGCAATATATTAGGCCTAATATAATTTCAGAATCTCCAGACTATTCTCTTCTTTGTATCTCCCATTTTTCTGCTTTTCTCATATGCATGTTTCACGATTTTATGTTGAATACATGGGAGAGCACATGAGAACAGATGCTTAATTTGAGTTTCATAGATCTCTATATAAAAAAGAGTCACTTTTAAAACGGATATAAGTTACCAGATTCTGTATTTCAAGTCATATGCCATCACTGGCTAAGAGTTGGTGGAGTCTTGGGATGGGGTTCGTGTATTTTACACATGAAATGAACATGAATATTTATAAAGACTGTATTATATTAGATTATTGTTAAAAAGTATTTATTCTCTCTCACCTCCCCAAGTTCTTGGGAGGGATATGCTCCCTGTCTTTTGATTTAGGACTCAACACACAACTGATTAGCCAATGAAATGTTAACCTCGAAGAAAAACACAACAGCTTCAACTGTACCTTATAGTTAGAATGTGTTGTCTTGTGTGGCTTCCATTACTACAAGAAGACCTCCCAAAGAGATGCTGCTACCTCAGCTGGGATCCTGGGAATAAACACTGCAGGGTAGAAGTCACCAGCCATGTTAACTTGAAGCAGAGTCACTTTAGATAAATTGAATAACTGTGAGCAAAGAACATGCTTATTGCATGTCAACAAATGCTACAAATGTTTATTATAAACCAATAGTTTAAAATACATGGAAATAGGAGATGGTGATACCAGCAAGATGACCTATAGATGTTCCCAGGGCTTGTTCTCTCACAGAAAACTCAATTTGAACTACCTATGCATAAAAATCCCTTCAGAAAAGCTAAGAGTTTCAGATGAAGGATGACAGTACTTGAGTGTACCAAAGAAATAAGAAAATATGCTTTGAAAATAGTAGGAAAGTGTTTCTCATGACCCTCATCACACCTCACCCAAACCCAGGCAGCCCAGTAGAAGGAGGGACACCTTTCCTACCTGGGAAGAAAAGTAAACTGAGCACCAGTTCTTCACCGGAGCCAGCCAGTCCCCACAGACCCAGCTTTCAGGCCAGCTTCTGAAGCCAGGTTACATACTTTAAATATATACAATATTTACTTTTTTAATATATAAATAAATAAATGTGATCAATACATCAAAATATTAATTGTGCCCTTGTTTAGATCTGTAGGCATGACAGATTTTTGTTTCTTTAAATGTATTTTACATATATTTTACATAATATTTAGTATTTTCATAGTGTTAAAATAGGAAAATCCTCATGCAAATTTTATTCTTTTTGCATGTGCTCAGACTCCAAAAGTTTCATCTAAGTGGTGGTGTATCTTTAAAAGTAGACCATATACTGTGACTACTTACATGAATAAATGTTATTTTACATCTTGATTATTTTAGAAGGTAAAATTTTATTTGTTGATCTTTTAGAAAAATTAAAACATATACTGTATATTTTATGCTTTAGTCATGATATCAATGGCTATAAAATGCTATGATTCTGTAATTCTTATTCCTTTCAGTTTACTCTCCAAGTTAATCTGCTGCCTGTTATAGATTTCAGATTTTTAAAAAAATTACTTTAGCTACAGACTCCAAAAGCACAGTTATTTTAAAATTATTTTTGAGAATATATAAGACATTCAACTGAAACATGCTTTCAGTAGTATAAAAAGTGTGATTGTGCTAAAAAGAAAAAATTATAAAAATACAAACCAGGTAATGTGTTCATCACTAATGCGTTACACAGAGTATTTTTGAAACTTTACCTTCCCGCTAGGCTCCCTTGGGTTGGGTGACAATATGAAAATTGTTCTGGACAATGAGTTTTGAGCACAGTGTTATGTATCATTACTAAGAAAGTAATGTGTATTCTACATACATGAATGTATTTTTACATTAATGTTAGTATGTTTTAGCAACAAAACTCAGCTTATTCTGATTTATACACCATGTTTGCTGACATAGAAAAGAGTGATACGATGAGAAAGAAAACTAGCAGATGTCTAAATTTATGGAGTAGTATAAAATTCAGCACACCTCTAAAGAAAATAACCAGTTTGAATGCATTGCTCAGTTAAAAAATTAATTAACTGTTTTATTCATTTTTAGCCATGATATCCATGCTGTTATATCTGTTCCTCAGAGGAAGCTTTTCTAATATTCCAAATTCATCACACCAAGTTATTTCCCCATGTGGTATCCTCACCTAAAACACTGTTCTTTCCACGTCGTGATACCTTTGACACTCAATTATAATTATCCTTTTAATATATATAATATCCCAAAGGACAAGTACCAGTTCGGTTTTGTATATTCACGTACATATCCATGGGCCTACAAATTAGTAGCACATAATAAAACACACACACACACACACATATTGCTTGAAATTGCAAACTGATTAAAGCATTATTATCTTTCCCATTCCTACAGTGATATTTATATACTGAATAAATTAGCACAGTTCTAAACCCTTGACTGATTTGTAGCCAGTATTTTATTGGAACACAGGTATACCGATTGATTTGCATATTGTCAATGGCTGCTTTCACCTTAAAACTGAAGACTTGAGTAGTTGTGACAGAGACTGTATGGCCCTACAAAGTCAAACAACATTTGTTATCTGGCTCTTTACAGAAAAGGTGATTGAGCTTTGCACTAAACAAGCTGAAACATGACAAGTCAAAAGGATGAGCTAAGTCAAATTCACTGTGGAAGGTTGAAAGTGAAAAACTGTGAGACCAAGTAAAAACACCATTTGTAAAAGTCTAGGGGTGAATGTAAATATGTAATTTAGAATAAAGTAGAGATGATGATAAACATGGTCAGTACACAGAAGACACAGATAAGTGCAATATAATTGCTCTAACAGGTTTTTGGAAAATTAATCTATGGTACATAGATAAGAAGACTGATTTAAAGGGCAGAAGTGGTGTGGAAATTATAGTAAATCTTGTCTCTGGCTTTGGATGAAAAAAAAAAAAAACCTTCACATTAATTCTCCTTGTCATACCTAAATTCTATACCTCTGCCTCTTTGCCTAAGTATCTTCGGTCTTTATTATTTCTTCTTTTGATCTATCAAGCACCTGGAGTGTTTGTGTTGTACATACATGTGTGTGAGAAAGAGGAGGCAGATAGAAAGAGAGAAACTGAGAAAGAGACAGAGAAGTTTGTTACATATAAGTCCAGTGTTCTTCCTGTTTTAATATTGATAGCATCCCGTATTTGATCTAATAAATTAACATTTCAACCCTTAACTATTTACAGAAAGCACAAATAACAATAGCAGTACAAAATAAGAAAGTAGAAGCAGATGTACTGACAAGGAAGAAATGGGTAGATAGATTTATAGTTCATCAAGATGTTCATCGTGTCTTCTACTCTATAAGATATGCTAAGACCACCTGTCTGAATTATGCAAGTTAACAGCTTTTCATAAATATAGTTTTACAAATGCTATATAACATTTTCTTAGCTTCAGTGTACTAATTAATTGGGAATCTAAGAGCTGTATTTTTTTTCCACATAAGCAGCAGATCTTTTAGTAAATTTGTTAATTTGAAAGATGTTGCTCAATTTCCAGCACACTAAAAAAGAAGATACATTACAGATGTCAAGGAATTCACAGTTAATGTTGGAAACAGACATGTGAATAAATAAATGCAAGTCATATATTTGGGTGCTAGTATAGAAACGAGGCACAAGGAGGTGATTGAGTGCTGCTAGGGAGTAAGTAAAGGAAGGTGTTGGAAGTTAGTGCAGACTTCTCAAAAGAAATCAAATTCAACTTTGGGGACTAGCCATCATGTTCAAAATCTTAAATTCCCCTGAGAATTTAGAGTTGATTTCTAAACTATGTATGAAGTTGCTTCCACAAATGTACTATGCCCCTCCTATTTAGGCTGGGTATAAACAAGCGTAATCCAAGTAAGTGAAGATTTTGAATTTATATTCACTTTCCCCAACTCAAGGGAGGAAGAAGATGTGCCCATTTCTTCAGGGTTCTAATCACTGTTCTCTGAGACAATATTGGCGAGGGGTTGAATTGCTCTTCTCTACATCTTCCAAAGACAGAGTTTAATGATTTTATAATATGAGATTAGCATAAAATTATCATTATTAAGGTATTTTTACTGGTCTATTTTGAACTCTCAACCACAGTGTTCAGAAGAAAAGATAGAAATAATATTTTTCTGGAGTATTAGGAAGGTTTGGCCTTTAATCAATGCAAACTTTTTTCAATTTTTCTAGGAATGCTTCAATAAGATGATAAAATTTGAATGAAAAATTCCTGGGGAATATAACAAAACTATAATATTAAAGTATGTGGTTTTTTTCACTATAGTAATGGGAAGGATAGCAATGCTTTAATCAGTGTGCACTTTCAAGCAGTATGAAGTTGCCTCAAACACTCTGACTTACAGAAAACTCGGTAGTTTGGAAGATAGAAACTCTGGAGATTTTCTCTATCAATTTTATTCAAAAACACATGCTGTTTTAATTTGTGTTTTAAATATGTTGACTGCTAATAGGACCTTGGCACTTCCCTCCAAAGGAAATTTGTCATTCACAGACATATGTTGATTGAAAATATCATTTATACTATTTCTTCATGTACATAAATTTCTGAAAACATTTAGTTCACATAAGGGACAGAAATGTGTCTTTTTTTTTTTTTTTGAGATATATCTACTTTTAAATATGCTTAGTAACTGTTAACAGAATTATCAGCATAAAGTATTAAAGTATATAACTTATTTACTTTATGTCAGGTAGCCTTGCTCTGAGAAGTCACCTGGAGACCATTCTAAGATTAAACACCATGTTTACTGAAGGAAGAGGAGGAAGAGGGTGGAGGGAAAAGGAAACTCCCAGACCAATTCGAGGACCCATAGGAGCAAGGGAAGCAGGGAAAAGGTGACTTCCGGGCCTGTCCCGTAGGAAGAAGGGAAGAGGGAATGGAATCTCCTGGTCCACCTCAAGGGCCTGTAGGAGTCATCTGCCTGTATGTTTGCAGGTGCCGTCTCCACACTTTGCCAAATACACATTTCCGTTAGGGTGAGTTTACCCATTAGCACATTCAGCAGGTTATTTACATCTTCCTGTCTTTCCCCCATCACACCAGTCAAAATATCATGCTAGGTCTATCAACATTTCTTCTGGGAACGAGGAAATTTTTATTTCTGTGAGAAGGGATAGGACTGGGTTAATTTGCACATGATTCATTTGCATATATCTAAAGTTCAGGTGCACAGTCCAGCTGCTGCCATGTTCTAACACTTTATTTGAAATTATAAAAAATGGGAAGAGCAGATAGAGCAAAAGTTTATGTCATGTTTTAGTAAATAATGAATCAAAACAAGATTTTAAATATTTCTTATTATTTAAATATTACCTTATGAAGGGGGAAGGAAAATGCACTTAAGAGAATTGCAAGCAAAAGATGTGGATGGCAAAATTAAGGTGATGTTTTAGACATACAACCTTCAAGAAAAATGAACCGAGTATACAAAACAGCTTACTCTTGCCCTGAATCCTGCCTAGGGCAGAGGATTGGTACCTGTAAGTAAACAAACGGGTCCAGGCCAAGAGCCTCAGCAGTGCCTCCTCAATAATTGTCCCGTGGGAGTGCTTATAAAGCCTTAGCTTTCACTTTAACTTTATTATCTTTCACGCCAGGGTACAGAAAGGAGAACTTATCTATACACAATAAGGTCATTTAAAGTCAAACTTACCCAAAGACTTCTAATGTTTCTGTTTTTGTTCTTGTTGCCTAACAGAAGCTTCTAATAAAAGACAGAAGCAAACTTTTCAGATCTTAGATACAGTATGTATGATTCAATTTGAATCATGCTTTCACTTATATCCTCAGTGTGTGAGAAAAAAGAGGATTAAAATGGTGATCAGATTTAAGAAGTTTCTAGTCTGCAACTTTGAGTTCTATGTTTATCAATCATTTATTTTAAACATTATCTCACTTTTCTTATTTCTACAATATGAAGTTTGCAAAATAAATTTAAAGCACTAATTCAAACATTACATTTAATTATATGAATGCAACTTAAAGTTTGCCACTCTCATCTTGAAAAAGAAAAAGATTTAAAAAAATACTTTCCTCCGTAAAAATATGACATAAGCATATAAATGTTATGACTATAAAAATGTAGTTTTGTAAATGTTTATTATTATATAGTGGCAGTAAAATTTTACCTGGCTTTTAAAACAGGAAATGTGATCATGGAAAAAAATCAGAGAACAAATTTCTGTGACAATTTGCTCTCAGATAGAACTGAAAATATTCACTTAAAAAACCCACTATATACAAACATCAAATCATTATGTTAGACATCTGAAACTAATATAATGTTTATGTCAATTTTTTCTCAATAAAATAATTTTTAAAGCCACTAAACAAAATTGCCCTTGGCAATATATTATGTAATTTATATTGAAGTCCCCACACTTACTGAAAGTTTACATAGTTCATATATACTAGCAGTTAGCTCTCTGACTTATTCATGTATAAAACATCCCCTAAGTGATTACATAAATTAGTATATGGACAAATGGATTAGAAAAATACACTTTATATAGATTAAAATATATAGTTAAAGGCAACATTTTATAGTTTCAACTGGAAATCTCAAGAAGCGATTTATTTTCCTACAGGTAAATTTGAACTGCTAGGAAGCCCAGAGCTTGAGACATGCATGTTGTTAAAATTAGCTCTGTAAGATGATGAATTCTTTGCACCTGTGTGTCTCTTCAGAAACCCTTGAAATCTCTAAGAAAATAGTTCAAAAATAAGAAGTGACATAGTTAAAAGTTAAAATATTGCCTGATTCTGTTTCTCATCTTTAACTTAAAAAAAATGTTTTATATGATTTTTATCATTTCCCACAGGAACCAGAATTAATGTATATCCAAATTTATAGCACTGTTTTAAAAATATGATTGGAGATTATAGTATGGAAATGTCTAAATGTAATGCAGAATATGCTGCAAAGAAGATTGTGTTTTTTATCAGCTTTATTGTTGGCACTATGAGAGATGTCTCCATCTTTCCCACTTTGCCCACTTCCACCCAAATCCTGCACCACTTCCCTCTGGCCATCACCACACTGTGGTCTGGACCAATGGGTTATGCATATATGTTCTTTGGTTTAATCCTTTCACCTTCTTTCATCCAGTCCCCCACTTTTATGATTGTGAATTAGTATAGTAGATATGTTAGGTAGCAAATGAGAGTCTATAACTAGACTAGATTTGTAATTTGAGGTTTTAAACAGTAAGACACAAATTCTTTATTTTTTTAAAACTATCTGTGCTTAGTTCCTTTAGTGATACCTTCTCTTCTAAATAGCTGCTCAGTTGGTAAATAAATTTGTTTCAAGTTATGTTATATCTCATTATAAAATTATCCAGTAGGTGATGTATGCTAAGTATTAAGCATAAACTACTTTCCAAAGCTCCATAAAAAGCTAAAATAACTTATAATTGTATTTTAATATATATTCTATAATTATGTTTTAATGCTAATAGATTCACAGAATACCAATTTGCTGACTCAATGAGAGAGGGTTAGTGCTGAGAGTGTTGACAAATACAGTGGAGGATAAAACAAATTATCTTTATATCTATCAATAACTTATCACATACATTTGAATTCAAAATAGTTATTGATTAATTCAAAATAAAATATATAATTTATAGGAAATCAGAATATAAAAGATACTTCTAGCTAAAGTGATCAACTAAAGAGTTAGGAAGAAGGTTGTATTTAAAGTGATCATTTAAACACAGGTAAAAATAGACAAATAAATTTTGGTGAAGAAGTGGAAAAGAGGTACTCCAATCAAGAAACAAAAATAAGGAGACCATAGATTATGAGAATTTATAGTTTGTTACTGGGACCTTCTGGCATGGATTCTAGATTTAAATGACCCACATGCACATATTGGCCAGAAGTCAAAACTGAGCAGGAAAGGAGGTCAGATTGAAGATCCATGGATAAAGCCAAGTTTTAGTGGGTTAATTTTAGTTCTGCCATTAGTGGATGAACATTGTTAACAATAATAAAACAAAAATGATAAACTCACAATGCAGAAGGTTATGTGTCTGTTTTAATCTAAGCTCTTTAAAGAACAGACAAGGACAATAAATAAGCCTCTACTAAGATTTACTTTACACAATTGCTAACTCATAAGTTTGGAGCTAGAATTCTTAGTACTTATGTCACCTAAAAACCACAAATCCATCCTGAAGCTACAATTGTTGTGAGTTAATTATTTATCTAAGCCTCTTCTAGGAGAAAATAATTAACCTTTTCTGAAGATGTTCTCAGCAACAAGGTCTCAAAACATTCCTCAGATAAATTTTTAAGGCACATGAGGTTACAATTTTAAAAAGTTACAGGACATGTGATGAATGAGAATTAACAAAAGTACAAATTAAAGAATGAAATTCACAGAGAAGTCAACTCTTGAATCTTCAAGGTACAGATTATAATTGAACATGTTTAAAATATTTTTAAAAATAAAATAAGAAATTTATAAATAATGAAGAAAAAAATTATAAAAATTGACCGAACTTTTAAAAAAAAACAATAAATTATTACAGATAAAACAAAAAATTAAATATAAAGCAATTATACATAGGCAAAAAGAATATTAATAAAGTATAAGATAACTTTCATAAAGCTATTCAGATTACAATAGAGCTGGACAAATAATGAAAATATAAAAGTAAGTTTAAGAGGCAAAGACAGCAGAATTCTAAATTATTTCCTAGAAGGCAAGAAAAAAAGAATTCTGCAACAGGACTATTAAAAAAGAAAAACACTTAAATTTTTCCACCTTGAGAAAATATATAAATCTTCAGATTCAGAGACTTCAACAAAACCATTCACAACTTTCTCTGGCCAGCATAGCTCAGTTAATTGGGAGTCATTTTAAAAAGCTAAAGGTCACAGGTTGGATTCCCGGTCAGGGTAAAATCCTGGGTTGCAGGCCCGGCCCCAGCTGGAGCACATGAGAGAGGCAACCAATGGACATTTCTGTCTCACACTGATGTTTCTCTTTTTCTCTTTCTCCCTCTCTTCCTCTCTCTCTAAAAAATAAATGAATAAAATCTTTAAAAAAAACATTCACAACAAGATGCATTATTTTTAAATCGTAAAGCTGATGAATTGAGATATGCTTTAAAATAGAGCCAGGGATAAAAGAAATATTACCTTTAAAAGGAAAATATCTTACAATTGACTTCTCAATAATAAAGATTAAAAGTCAGTGAAACAATAAAAATATTTTTCAAGAGCTAAAAACATTAACTTAAAAATACAAGTACAAAAAATTAATTTTCCAAAACAGACGCATGTGATATTTTTGTATAAAAATTGAGAAAGTTTATAAGTCTCTCTATATATATAGATATGAAATATATGATCACAGAAAAGAGATCTAAATTGAAACAGCAAATGAGCAAAAAAATAGAGTTGTGCATATGAGTTTGTATAAAGTTTAATTGCATAAAACAACAAAATAACATCTACTCTGTGGGGTTAAAAATCAAAATAAATATAATTGCATATGAAGAAGAAAAGGTGAGATGGTAATGAAACTTTGCTAAGGTTCTTGTGTTAAGGTGAAGGTAAAATACAGATTAATGTAAAAATTTCATTATATATATATTTGACTAGACTTTATCAATAACATAAATAATCAATAACATATTTTATATGGTATATGTATTATATCCTGTAACCTTATTTAAAAAAAAGTAAGCCAGTAAAAACAAAATGTTGTTAAGAAAATCACAATGAAGAGAAAAAAATTTTTACAATACTTACTGAAAAGAATCCTGAGTAAGTGGACCCATGCAGTTCAATCCTGTGTTGTTCAATGGCAAGCTATGTTTTAAATTTCAGTTTTAAGAAATTTCAGATATCTTTTGTTACCTTCTTTATTCACAGTATACCTAAAAGCCTTATGAACAATTGATTTATTCTTATTCAAATGTATCTATCATGCTTTTGAAGTTGAATATGTACATATCATAGCCAACTTCAGGTTTTAATTATAAAAAATAGTGCAGGAATTTTGAAATACATTTATGCCACACAACATTGTCTTTTGTTAAAGTATAAATTATAAAATTCATCTATATAAAGTTTAAATTCATAAATGCTATTAACATAAAGAAAATATTCCTAGCTCTGGTTATTTGTTATAATGGAGTTCCACTTTTATTTCCTTTTCTCTTACTGATTTTATACTTCACATACCTTTTAAGTATAAAAAGAATTGATGATTACATGAATCCATTTCAATTACTTTTAATGAAAAAATAGTTTTTCTAAAATGTTTTTATGGGGTTCTTCATCTTCCGAAATGATAGCCATATATATATTATTTATTCAAATACCTATCTATCTACATAGATACTAATTTCCATATGATTAGATCTAACATGTATCAATTTATCAAACTTTAAATTATGTTTTCAAATACGTGATGAATGCACTTCACTGAATATGGCCGATGTGATCAAGATCACTTTTATTTTATTTTCTATTACAGAGGACCAAGCTAGAAAAAAATAAAATTGTATGAATTTTAGTTCACTACTTTAAAAGTGTTCTATAAAATAAAATTCCCTGGAAAAATGGTGAGCTGCTTCACAAAATAAGTAGAAGTCCCTGCCCTGGAAATATTTAAACAGAGGCTAAATTAATTTACATAACAGGTTTTGTCAAAGAGATTTTCTTTACTGAATGTGTGGCACCTTCCAAAATAAGTGTCATGCCATATACACCCTTCTCCAGCACCATCTGCACCCCTGACCCCACCTCTGCTGCCACCACCCTGGCAAGTGTCCATAATGGTTTTCTATTACATAACATCGCAAGTAAATACAATACAATTAACAAAACTAATACTTGATTGGTACCCAAAAGTTCTGTTTCCAGCACTGACTCAACTATAGATATATGATTTTATAAAGTTAACCACTATTAATGCCATTTTCCTCACTTGAGAAATGAAGGAATCTCAAAGGTTAGTCATATTTTATTGACTATGTCTTAAAAAGCCCAGTTTCCTTAAATGCTGGGCTTTGACCTACTTATAAATCAGTGAACAAAACTGGTGTGTCCCTTATTCTAACAAAAAATAAAGTTTATTGAGGAAAGAATGATACTAATCAGTTAAGCAAACAAAGAAAGGGAAGGCCCAGTCAAGGAGCTAATATAAATGACCCAGAGACATGGACAACTAAATAAGGACTGATTGTGGGAGACAGGGAAGGTGGGCAGAGCAGGGAAGACCAAAGAGGGAAGAAAGGGACAACTCCAATAGAAAAGCAATAAAAAAAAAAAAATTTTAAATGTGAGTTGCTTTTAACATCAATTCAAATTAAAATACGGGATATGGAATACGCTAATAAGTTGTAAAAATTTTTGTTGCTATAAGAGTGACTGTTTCTCTGAGAAACTGACTTTTAAATTCAGATGCAAGAATGAGAAGAAATCAATCAGACAAAAAAAAAAGGATGTCAAGCAGAGAAACCTGTATATGTCCTAAGATAGAAATGAGCCTCAGTTTTCTCATTAACAGAAAGAAGACCAGAGTGTCTTTGTCATTGTGAGTGAGAAGAGGGAGACATGTATATTGGTGAGGTGAGCAGGGTAAAGTCATGCAGGGCATTATATGCCATGGTAAAAAGTTAGAATTTTATTCTAAGAAGATAAGAGGCCATTGAAAGGTTTTAATGTGAGGATTGACATATTCAAATTAATATACTTAAAAAAAATTCCTGCTCTGCATAGTGAATGGCCAGGAAAATTGTAAAGAGACCAAATGAGGAGAATAATTGGGAGGTTATGGTAATGACCACCCAAAAAATTATTCTGGCTTGGATTGGAGCCCTGGCCTTAGAAAAAATAAAGAAATGGAAAGACATATTTTGGAAATTTCATTAAAAGGATGAAGATAAGTATTTTGTGCACATGAGGTCAATGTATGTTTCAATAACGACTCTCACATTTTTGACAAGATAGGTTTTCTCCTACTAAATGGAGCAAAGATTGAAAAGTTCAGTTTTAAGCAAGTTAAATTTGAGGTATCTGCAAATCTCTCCAAGATCTGTAAATTAAAGACTTAACTCCTCTACCTAGCTTTCTATAATCATTGTCATACCCTTCTTCCATATTTAAGCATATTTTCTTTTACTCTTCATGCATACTCTCAGCTAACTCTCTTAATTGTTCCTTGTAAGTGTCAAGCACATCTATTCCCCTTAGTATGTTTACTTCTCTGACATATCCTTTCTGAATACTCTGGATACTTCTCTTTTTCATCCAGGTCCTCATTTGGATATTTGTTAGAGTGTATAAACATTCCTTGACTCAAAAAGATTTATCCTTTCAGACAATTGAAAGGTTTGTTCTCAGTGGAAATCAGGCCCTATCATGGGATTGTGAGGAAAGCATTCCAACGACACACGCAATGGAGATTGTAGTGTGGTAAAATTTATTTGGGTGGAAATCTGCCCCGGGTCTCCAATTTCCTATGTCCTTCCAGCCAGCCACGGTAAAAGTCCAATCATGTCTTCAGCAAGGCCAAAACAGAAGTCAGTGTCCAGTTTCTGCTTTATACTAAAGCTTAGTCATTTTGCAGCCCATGCCATGTGCTGTGACCCAGTAGATGTTAGACTCATATGGTCATGTGTTCCTGAGCAAGAAAGTATGTGAACAAATGGGTAAGTGTGGATCATGAGAAAGAGAGAGAGAGAGAGAGAGAGAGAGAGAGAGAGAGAGAGAGAGAGGGAGAGAGAGAGAGAGAGAGTTTCTTTGTTCTCTTAGGATTATATTAGCTTGGATTTGGGACAGACCAGGTACTTTTTCAAAATAACCAATCAGTTCAATCAGTTTCCCAGGCTTTTACAGGCTTTTCATAAATCCACACCCCCTTGTTAGACTGACAGACCTCTTTTGTTAAGCACCTCCTCCTGTGCCACCCCCCCCCCCAACCATTCAGTACTGGAGGAGGAAAAGAAGAATGTTAATCTTCCTGGTGGAGTAATGGTATGATCCCCTGGGGTGTAAAGCTGTAGCTTACTGATGAAGCAAATAGGTTTATGCTCCCCAATTTATTAAATTCAATGTCTAATTCCCTTTGCTCTCATCCTTTTATTAATAGCTAGTTTTCTACCTATGGTAACAGTTGTGGATTCAAGTCTACTCATGTTTTCTAGTAATCAACCACTGCTTTGTATAATTTGAGATAGATACTCCTTTTCCTACCATAATAATCTTTGCCACATGCACTTTAGCCTGGTAGTTCAGTGGGAAGTAGATGACTTTCTTCTGAACACTCTTAATGGCTAATCTTCACACCTTCATAATTGGTTTATTTGAAGATCAGCATGGCTTAGAGGTGACACTAATTCACAGATAGCATATTTCTAGCTGAGGGCAGCTTTTCTGTTGAATCATTTTGTACAGTAGTTTGCCGAGGGTTACACATATGAAGACTTCATAAATGCTTTTGATGATGAAAGGATCCAAACTTTGTTTCAGGCAATGGTAAATGTATGTGCCATTTTCACAATAAGCTTTGCATTGAGCATTGGAAATAAAGTTCAAGCAAAGAAATTTTCTCATTTTACATTAGTTTCAAAATGGCTATGTCTACATTCTTGGGAATAAACCTTTGTTGATAAGTGTATATTTATTAATATTTTTCAAGCAATGAATTAAAGATTAAAGAAACATGACAATTACAACCCCACATCAAAAGAAAAATATTTCTAATAAAATAATTGCTCTGAATTACATCAGTTGTTTAATATCTGATAGCCCTTAACAGATATAACTTGCAATTTACCTTCCAGGTACTTTCTATTTTGAGAAAAGAATATAAGTAAATCTTCCTGTTATTAGGCTAATATCAGCTCAAGTTAATTTCCTACTGAGATGCAAAAATATGATTCAGACAATGAAAAGCATATTTTAGAGAGACAGTTTGCCATCAAACTACATCAACAATTTAAATGATTAACATGTTTCTATAAACATCCTGTTCCTTGTTAGGAATGGATGAAACACAGTTGTTCCCCATTGTTTTATTTTATATAAACAACTGTTAGTGTCATAAAGGAAACTTATTTTTATGATGTTATAATTAAAACCATATATTATTACATCTTCTGTCACATATATTAAAAGAAATTCAAATATTTTATGAGCTAAGCTTATGAATGTGATTCTTTCTTAATAGACAAATAGTTCAGAGTATACACCATCGTTCAGATATCTCCATACTTGCTTGTTTTGATTGAATAGTGCACAATAGTCTTACTTTTAACCCTGATATAATAAAAAAATTTCAGAATCAGTTTCTTCTAGTAGGTACATTATAAAAATTAAACTGTAAATAGCTAATCAGGTCCTATGTGGTTATACTGCTTGATGATTATGTTCATAGAAATTTCTCTTAAAATAGAAGGATATTAAAATTGTGTATAATGCTTCTGCAATTTCGCATCTCAATCCATAGCTTCAATGTGGTGCTCCCTTTGAACTGCTCTTACAGAACGAATTACTGATCGTTAAAATGTTACATTTACATTTATTATTATCTGACATAACACACAAAGTCACTGAAAAATAAAGTAGTTATATCTGAAATTAGGTCTTTGGAGAGGAAGTTCAAACTATGAAAAGAAGTTTCTCGAAAGTTAGGAGAGAGGTAAGATTTATCTACTCATAGGTTATATATTCCATAACTAAGAACATACTGTGAGACTTTTTTAAATAGCATGTTCCCATATTGACCATAGTCCATTCGTTGATCATAAGGAACAAGAGAATGAATATGTTTGCACTACACTCCAACAAAGAGTTGGATATAGCAAGAAAAAATGTAACAATAGTCATTCTCTGTGTTCTGCAGTCTTTTCTATAGTTCTCAATCTGGCAAGATCAAATTATCTCAACAGTTTTATGACAACTGAAAAGTAAAATTACCTTTTTTTAATCCCCTATTTTGAAGCACCTCCATTTCCCAAGATTTCTGTGCATTTGTATGCATTTGTTCAGCAAAGCTCAGATTCAGCTACGGCATTCATGTTATGAGGACTTATTCACAAAAGCCAAATTAAAATCAGTGAAAAATATGTTAAAGTGGGATCAATCCTGGTGCATGATATTTGCATTGCAAGAAAATTGAATTAACCAAAGAAATAGGTGTAGTAAACTACATAAAACACCTTCAGAGATCAATATTGAAACTACAGTTCTGAAAAATGCAGCTGCTTATGATATTGGTTACTGAAAAATAATACCTCATTTGTTCTGCTTGTTTGTTTTTCCATTTATATTGAACTAGATTTGATCTCTATTATGACCCATCAATGGTTGAGAAGATGGCTGTTGATTAGTAGATTAATATTTCCCTTCACATCAAGAATACTCTGAATTGAATATAATTTCTAGCATTACACTTAAGTCAAATGTTGTTGCTTGAAAAATCATATGCTTCGTGCCCTACGGCTGCTAAAAACTTTTGCAAAACCAGATTTCTAGAAATCTAGAATGTTTGAGTTCCTATTTCTTTAAAGAAACAGTTGTACTTATTGAAAAAATAAGTATCATTTGCTATTTGTCTGATATAAACTAAAGTATTAGACTCCATTCAGCCTTATTTCTTAATTAACAGAATTAGGGGATAAATGTTGTATTATATATAAAGTTCTGAAAGTACTTCATGTCAAAATTAACATTTAATAAATGACAGATTTTTTTCTATTATCAGGCTAAATCTCAAGTAAATCATGTAGCATTCTATAGGATTACTTGATTCATCTAAAGAATAACTTTCAGAATGAGTCAGTAAATATGAATTGAGCACTTACTCTGTATGCAGAAATTTTTATGTTGTGGAGATAATTTAGATGATAAATAAAATGTGATACATATTCTTACAAAACATATAAGAATTAGTAAACTTTATGGTTGACATCCCAGAATTCATTCCACCTGAGAATGATAAAAACAGCTTCATGAACAGCTATTACTAGATACAAAATTTTAAGATACCAATCACTGAAATGCCCTAACTTTATGACAATACTCAATCCAGAGGAACCCCTATTTTCTTGAACCCTTACCAAATCCAAACATAATCCCATCTCCTATAACATCTCTCTCTCAATACTCTTTTACGAAGACATCTCACAATTTTTCATGCTGAGCAATCTTCCTTTGATGTAGCAAGAAATATACATGACTTCTTTTAACTACAGGTGTGTCCCTGGTGGTCTTTGTCTCGTAGGCATCAGCATATCTTTAGTCATTTGTAAAGTATATCTAGAGATAAATGAACTTTTTCCATACTCAGATAAAGATTTTAAATTCTGTCTAGGATACATCAACAGGAGGGATATACAAGTATAACCTAATTCTTAGCCAATTAGTGTATGACATTTACCTGGTCACAGTGACTTGTTAAAAGATGTGTACATAACTTAAACTAGACTAATCAGAAGGCAGAACAATACATTGCTATGATCACCACAAAAACTTGAACACTTCACCTCTGGGAATTATGGTTTGAGTATGTGACATTGAAATTGCTATAGTTGTTTCTTGCTGTACAAGAAGCCTCCTTGAGTAAAAAGAAAAAAACAAAAAAAAATTTACAACAGGAAAATGAACAAACAAGAAAGTTATAGAGAGATAAAGCAGAAACCTTGCCCAGACCACCCTGATATCTTCCCTGCCTCTCGAAGGTAAAGACACATATGGCAATAAATCATGTTTATTTTTCAGCCAGCTTAAGTACTTATCTAGTATTTGAAATTAAGACTATTCTTCTGATTATACCTGCCTTATAATCTACAGAGCCCTGGCTGGTTTAGCTCAGTGGATTGAGCGTCGGCCTGCGAGCTAAGTGTCGCTGGTTCGATCTTCCAGTCAGGGTACATCAGAGAAGGAAAACTCTGACTCCAAAAAACCTCCGCTGCCTTGCGGCATACCTCTTCAGGGGAAAGGCTAAGGGAGTAAACCCCGACAGAAAATCCGGAGCCGGAGTCCCTAAGGCGGTTTGACGTTGTAGTCAACACCGGCAACTCCTGCGGCGCACCTGAAGCCAAGCTGTATTGACTCCGTCTTTCCCTTGGATCCTTCAGCTGCGAAGAGAGGGGGGGTCTGCTGCATGGGCAACAGCAGACCCTCCATATTACCCTGCCCAGGCTCTGTAGCTTCAGCTTCAGCTCCACTGGAGAGGACACTCCAGCGTCATCGCAAGATGTCGATTCAACACGGGAGGAGACAGATACCGTGTCACTCCCGAGTCGGACTGCACAGCCATTCTCGGCGGTGCAGATAGACTCTGAAGAAGCTACACCATCGTCTCTCGAGACGGACGGCTGCCGACGACTAAAAGGCTCTATTGAGACAGGATAGACTGACCTACTAGCCATTATTTTGGAGTGATGGGAATGATTTAGCAGCAAGAGATTATTATGATGCCAAGAGTTTATGCTTGAATGATAAGAAGTTTGTGGTTCCTTTATGTGAACTAGAAGACATCAGCTTTCTATAGTAATAAAGATATAAAGAGAAAAAACATGGATGGCTAAGTTAAGAGATGCCGAAATATTAATGTTACATCTTTAGCAAAAGAATGTGAGAAATGCTCTGATCATTTTTGAAAATACAGAGCCCCTGGATCTATAACAACTGACTTTGTTTTAGTATTGGGGGGATGAGTACTATGTTTCAAAATTTATTATTTTTTTAAATAGAAGACATAGAAGTGAATAATATGAAAAGTAATTAATATGAGTCAAATTCTGTCAGAATACTGAAAAGATGGGCTGCTTAAAGATATAACATTTACTTAGCAATCATTTCAAGGACTGGTCTAAAGGCTTAGTGCATGTATTATTTATTTTAATATATCAATCTCTAATGTAATTAGGAGTAGCCCTACTTTTCAGATGGGCATAAAAGTGCCTGACTAATTTGTTCTAAACAAATAATCATGCATGCTTATGAGTAATATTTGCATATATGTGCATAATAATTGTTCAAATAAATCTATATAAAATGAGTCATTTATTTAGATTAAGTACAATATTAATGCTGGAGAAGTAACAAACAAAAAATATGCATTAGAGTGAAATTTCTAATATATAACGTTTATGATCAGGTCTTATGATGGAACAGGAGTTTCACAAACTTCACATGTCTGATAACAAAAAATAGATATAACCCAGAAACATGTGAGTCCTTTGAACACTTGTGTGCTCCCCGTCAGTTGTAACCTGACAGCTTTGAGCTGTCTCTAGAAGAAAATCCCTGTTGATATTTATATTCTTCCAGAGGTAGCCCCCTGACAGGCCAACATGAGCTGTAATGGCAACTCCTGTCCCAGATGTAAGAAGACTGTTATCATCCTTCAAGAGCAAAGGACGGGAAAGAGGATGCATGTGGACATAACAGCTGCCAACTGTTCCCATTTCCTGCCTCCTGGTACTTGGTGTGACTGGGCTGGAAGCCCAATCCTCATGTTAGCCCAGTATCATTTTGTGATGCCAACACTTTATGCATGAATCCCACTGAGCATGCACTAGACACTGTGAGGAATGGTCTGTGGGGTGCTTGACTGCTCTATTTGGGATTTTTTTTTTTTTACTTTAGACTATAAAGTTGGAAGGCTGTGTTCCTAAACAGGTGTGATATCACAATTGAGGCTTCAATTGGCTCATGTCAGAATTTGCTCCTGTAATGTAATTCATCAGTCCATTGGCCAAGTCAGGTGTTTCCAGAAGCTTCAGGTCTCTGAAAATATATAATGTTTTTTAAATTACCAAGACTTCATCTCATTTTCTTGGACACAGTGCATACTTATTAATTTGTACCCAATAATCATATTCTGAATCTGTTTTCTTAATCCTGAACGACTAGTCTTGAATGGTTTACCATGCTACCTCATGGTAGACACTCGATAATTATCAGTTAATATTATTATTATTACAAAAGTGTGCAAGAGGAGGAAGGAAAGCAGGCCACACTTAAGGCAGCCTGATAATGTCCCCTCTCAAGAGAGGTCAATATTTATTTGGTTGCCTCAACCATTATGTCTTTATCCAGACCTAAGTGCACATAATCTGTAGTCAAACTCTTAGGTTAATCCTTAGAATATAAAACTTCTACAGCATAAATGTGTTTTGCAATCTGTGATGGATGTTTAGATCTGCTTCTCAATTTTCTACTCATTATGGTATTTCATTTTATGACATATTTTTATTTCTGGTGAACAAAGAAACACACTGCTCATCTCCAGTCAGCTCTCCAAATTCTTCATACTTCTTTAATGTAAGTTCCTGGGTCTAGTACATTCATTGAACTCAGACCCTGACTGTGTCATTACTTTCTCTAGGGCCTCCTGGGCTTCCACGTGCTGTTGGACAGACCTCCCGGGGGGATCCCTTGTCCCTTCTAGTTTTTCTTATACATCTTATTGATATCTGTTGTTCAAATAACTTCTGCCAAATGTTCTGCCTAATAACCAACCTTACAGTCATTACATGTTGGACTGTCAGTGAAAGATGTCTTTTTTGTTTTGTTTTATTGGTTGTAAGTCATTATGCATGAGAGGTTAAATATGCTAAAAGATAATATAAATAATAGAAAGTAAGGACTACATAGGCTTTGTGGCCATTGCCACAAATTGATTTGAAGTGAAGTAAGAATGTATTAGTGACATTGAAGAAAACTCCATATCATTAACATAAAGACAAAAAGGAAGAAAATTTATTTTCTATCCCTCTTTTCTTAAATACGCTTCCCAAATATTATTCTGTATTTTCATGTCAGCACTATCCTCTGAAGCCTGATTTAGCTAGGCTAAGTAATTCACACAAAATTGCCACAGCCCATGGCTTATCAAAGTAAATGATATTTTTCCTTTACACTCTTCTATGGGGTTATTCGGGAACACATGATCCTTCTGCTTTGCACCCCACTTTCTTTCAGGTCCCTGAAGCCCAATCTATTCAGCTGGAAGATAGTTAAGAGGTACAACATTGAGCATGGGAGATTTACAATGCCAGTCCTGGTAGTGGTATGTATCACTTTCACTTGAAATCCATTAGTCAGAATTAACACAGGGTCACATCTGATTACAATGGATGCCGTAACCTGGAGCCTAGTTGTATAACCGGAAGCAGAATCAATGACGTGTATGTAAGCATTAGCAGTCTTTGCCACACATCTCTTTACCATGTGACTCTTTCTAGCTTTTCTTCTTTATTCTGTCTATCTTTCTGAAATAGTCAGGAGTTAGGGATTAAGTCTGGGAATGGAGTTAACCCAGGGACATTTAAGAATAAGTCTATTTCCATTTCTTATTTATTAGTGTGGTTGATAGCAAAAGGATTACTTGACAATAGAGATGAAAAGGTGTGTGTAGACATATGGACTCATGTATAGTGTGTATTAGTGTATAATAAGTTTTTAAAATATAAGGGAGTTTCAGGATATGGTTATTTAAAATAAGTTTTCTTCTATTTTCAAACATATTTTTAGAAAAAGGAATAGCCAAGATCTACATAATAAAGGGAGAATTGAAATAAAATGTGTGGCATAGCAACGATCTCACATACTTCTCATTTCACTTTAGTTAAGTAATTAAATTTCTCTGACCTCAGATTCCAAATCTGGAAAATGAGAATTACGATGTCTAATATGATGAGTGTCAAATTCTCCCCCCTCCCCCACCTTCTCAATCTGAAAAAGTACACCAGTTTTCAGTACATTTCTTATGGTTCTGAATCAAAAGTCTGGGTAGAGAGCAAGTAGACAGGAGGCAAAAGATAAATAAAGAAAGAAACAAACCTTCACAGCAAGATCCGAGAAATAAATGCAGAGGTTTTAGGAGTGGGAAAGGAGGCAATAGAGGAGACAAAGCATCATTTTTATTAAGTAATGTTGGAAATGAAGTGAATTTTCTCTAAAATTCTTAAAGAAATAAAAGTAAAATATTTAAGAACAGTTTTTAAATTACTCTTAGTCATACACTGTGATTTGTTGTGTATGTTTCTCTGCATAAAGTAGGCCATATGAATTCCCAGAATTTTAAGTTGGTTTAAGTTTCTTAAAGGGTTGTCAATTAAGAATTAAATGTAAAAATTATATAAAGATAATATATAAATGTAGTTACTATTATTTTCAATAGCTCAGCTATATGCAGTCTTAGATTTTAAAAAATTATAAAATGAAATGAAATTTGTTGTAGCTAACCATAAAAGCAATGAAGTCCATCAATGGGAAATATTGCTTTGAAGGTCACTGTGAGTACTATTTTAAACAAATATAAACAAAATCAATATAGAAAATGAATACCTACATGAATACATGTTTACACAAGTCTAAATATCTCAATTTAGAATTTTTATAACAAGTATGTTTAATTGGCATAATGATTGATTTGAAATGTATTAACATTACTAAACTAACAGTAAAGATTGGGGTTAACTGAACCTCCTTTTTGTAAAATGATTCACTCATATCATTACCAGAGAGAAGGAATACATAAGAATTTTATTAGTATCACAATGGTAAGATCTTAAATTCCTTAGCCAAAGCTCAGGCCCAAGCAATGTTTTCTTACTTTCCGTAAGACTTAAGTTTCACATTAATAAATCCTTGATTCTTGAAATAGAACCTCAGTTTTAATGATGATGAAAAATCCTTAGTATCTCCTTAATTAGGTAATCTTTGTGTATCTGTGCATGGTTTTTAAATGATCTAAAAATGTAATTCATAATGACTAAAATCACATTTGGATTTAGATGCTAAATTCAAATATATGGGAAAGAGCTCTTTACCAATAATACTATTTAAGGTTCTAGTTCAACAATTTTCTATCAAAATATATATTTTATTATTACAGTTAAAATATGTTACTTATACAAATTTTTTGTAGGAATTTTTTACAACATATATTTTTTTAATGGCTACGTAGTCTTCCATCATTTTTATGCATCTCAGTGTGGTTTCAAATAGTCTCTTGTTAAAAATAAAACTGTTTCTATTGTTTCATTGCCATCAATTATGCTGCTCTTTACATAATTTCTGTCCTTGTATCTTATTAATCAATAAAATAATATGAACATATTTAAGTTTAATATATATAAATTATTTTCTATAAAGACTTAGCACTTATACCATCACTAGGAGACTATCTCATTTGATTCACTTGTAAATGAATATATTCACTTATAAAATCTGCTAATCAGGCATGAAAAATGAAATCTTGTTATAGAAAATACTAGTTAATCACTCATGAAACAGAAAGTTATATATTTATAAAACAATTATAACTCTTTTACAGTGATTTATATGCTCACATCCATTTTGTACTTTTTCTATGTGGAATGTCTTTCTCTTACAGATTTACAAGCTATCTTTATTATATACCTATCATATATTTTCAAATATTTTCCAAAATTCCTCAAATGTTCAAATATTTTTCTATTTATTTTTATTTCTTCTATATAGAGATTTAAATCATGTTTTCTTTTATTGCTTCTATCATTCTTCATTACTTTTATTTTATTTTATTTTTATAATATAGAAATTTTAAAATTATACCTTTTTCATCTTTTATCATTTACATTTTAAAAGTCTTCCTTCTTCTCAAGACATTTGAAAATGCTTGTTATTATTTTTTTCTAATTTTATACATGTCTTTTTCTCATGTAATCCCTTAATGTATTTTGTGTGTGATATAAGAACTTCAATGGATTGTTTCCAAATATCCATGCCCAGATTTTTTAAGACATCTTTTATCACATTTAAAATTCTTATGCATATCATGGTGCAATAGTGTTTTATTGCCTTCTGTTCACCCTGTGGGTGAGGGAGAGACTCTCACTTAGAATTATAGGGTTGGCCAAACACAGGACATCTAACTCTAGACAGATCAGATTGACAGCAGCAGTTTATTCATCACATGTACATATAGGCCAAGGGAGAAGTCATACAGGACCCCACAGAAATTGCACTTTAAAACAATGAAAAACCAGAGGCTGTGGTGGGGGTGCTTTGTGGTATCAAAAGGGTGAGCTGCTCCCTGGTGCCCATGGGTGGGTGTGACTGGCTTGTATGAATAATTCTGCCAGTTGGCAGGGAACTGAAACTTGCTACTCAGAGATAAGTGGAAATTGCACTTGATCCATCTCAGGGGGTAGGAGGTTATTTGGCCAGGGAGTCTTTGCCACGGGAGCAGAGCAGGGAGGAGACCGCACAGCTAGTCCATCTGAGGCCCTACCACTTTCACTTTATGTCAAAGCATACGTAATATTGCAGTAAGTTCATAATGTCCACTTTAGAATTCCTCTATTAACTGCACACACTTTTTCTTTCTTTGTCTTTGTTTCTCTCTGTCTTTATGGCTCTCTCTTTTATATATGATAATTTAAGTATTTATAAATAGAAGTGGTGTTGAAGGAGTGGAGTTGAAGCGGTTTCCAATTAGCAAAGATCTGTGTGTGTGGGTTGTTGTTGTTGTTGCTGAAGAGAAGGACAAGAGTTAATTAGTCATTTATAGATCAAGCAGGTGGATACCACATGAAAGCCTGTCTGGGGGTCAGCTGTGAGGGTTGTTTGACAGGAATCCCTAGGGCAAAGGGCTTTGCACCATGAGTCATCCTTAGCCCAGACACATTACTTTGGAAAGTTTCTTATTGTTGGCAAACTGCCTTCTATCTTTCATTATCTTTATGCTCCTATGTGAGAATCTAACTTACGAAAAAAACTTAATTTTAAATCAATATGCCTTATATAGTTATTCTGTTCACAATTCCAAAGTAGAGATTTACAAAGCTGAGAGCAGCTTGTATGAGTTTTCGTAACAGCTTAACACACATTGTTTAATTTATAATTTACTAAGACTTTACATTTATTATAATTTCCAATTCAAAGCACAATTATACTGATGAGAATGTAATGTGTTTATTCCTTTTGCAAACTAAGGTGCCATGTCTTTGAAATTTGTTTTCATACACAATTTATACAATCAGTTAATTCAATGACTTACATGTAAAAAAGTTATGCTCAACATTTTTTAATGTGAAATATGTTATATTTTTGTGTTGGTGTCAATGTCTAGTTTGTGTAAAACTATTCCGTATTAAGAGCGAATGTTCGAGTGAATATACCATAATTCACTTAACCCCTCTTCCCCACTGCCTTGCTCTTCTTGCTTTCCTTTGGCTCAGCTCATTGCTTCCAGTGTCTAGAAGAGTTCCAGGCACATAGCAAGAACTGAAGAAACAATTTTTTGAATGACTGAAAAAAATGAATGGTGTTAACCACTGAAATCCTTATTTATAAGATAAACTAAAATAAGGCAAAAAGCTATAAAGTACAAGGTACTATTTTATGAATAATGCAATAATAGTCATACTCCTCCTATCAGTACTCAATAAATACTTTCAGAAGTATTAAACCTGTTCCTTAAATCGGTTGGCCCATATCTGTCCTCATTCATGCATTACAAAATATGTCTAAAAACCTTCAATGACATATGCGCAGCAACTAAACTGTTTTGTTATTTTGAACGAAGAAAAAAAAGAAGATAAAAGAACTTCCAAGGAAAATTATTTGTAGAATTTTGCCTCAGTTGATTCAACCAATGTGTTTAATTAACACGAGTAAAAACAGAAGCATTATTATGAAAGCCCCTTCGCATTAAGGTGATAAATTCTCCTACTCTGTGTGTATTTTATTCACACATAACATAATCAAGACAATAATAATTAAACAATAAGTGTGGAATTTTTCCAAAGATTTCAATAAGGTGGGTCTTACTGATTAAAGGTTTGATAAGTATAAATACAAAGTTAAGGGGAGAGTAAAGAATAATATAATCCCTCATACAATAATAGGAATTTGTTAAAAGTAATTACTCAAATAATCTGTGCTTGTTGATAAAAATATTGGGTGGATTATATGTACAATTCTTTGCCTTTTACAAATAACTGTAATCCTAAAATTAAATTCCAGTTTATTTAAACATGTCTTACTTGCACATTTAATTTCAAAATCAGTTACCTCTCCCTGCTGTGAGCTGAGGTGTACAGAATTGCTCCTTGTCTAAAGATATTTCTTTGAAGAAACCTTCAGGGTGTCTGGAATATTAACCGAATCCATACACTAATGTTTGCATAAGATAAGCCACTATTAGAAAGCACATATATTTTCTGAGAAAGTTAACACATTGGTGTTACTATTCATTGATAACAAAAATTTGATTTTCAAATATCTACTAAGTGCAAAGCAGTAGAGCAGGCTCTGTGTGTTACCCTAAAACAAAGCCAGTTTTCATACACAGTATCATTTATTAGGGGAGGAAAATTATGAAATTATATAATTTCCAAATGTGGAAAGGAAAGAATGCTAAGGATTAATTGATTATGGGACAGGATCATCTGAAATTCCAAACTGAAACACTGGTGTTAAAACTGGGGCTGCCTTTTATTCCTGCCCTAGAAGCTGTACGCTCCATCCAGGGTCTGAAAATGGGAAATACAGAGATTATGGGCTGCCTGTGTTATATTAGCACTCCGTGCGCTTATTTCTGGAAATAGATCTCCAGACAGATTTGTATGGTCATGCTAAGAGTGGTAGTGAAGCCTGTCCTGGATAAGCCAAGACGATGTGGCAAGACAGTGTTTTTCCATTCAGGGAAGAGCTTATGAGTTTCATGAGCTGGACTCAGACTTTATGATGAGATTAAACCAGAGAAGAGCATAAAAGAAGTTAGAACTACATTACATTTCATTCACCAATAAGACTTGGGGCCAGTCTTGCAGAATTATTTCTAGTTTTCTGAAGAATTAGCACCAACTTTGTATTCTGTTTTGTAGATTAGCCAAAAAATAAATTTTCATTTGACATTTACTCTAATCAACTGAACTGAAATAGGATAAACTTGTGTGAAAACTAAAGACAAAGATTTCTAAAACTTTTTATGCTGAATCAACTTAGTATGTGAACTTCAGTTCTTGACATCAAGCCATTAGAGAGAAGAGAGAAAAAAGACACTTTGAAGAAACTTAATATATCTGATACTTGGCCATCATAGACTTTTAAAGATTAACTGGATGAATTTTTCTAAAATTATCTTTTATAATTTTCATATCTATATTCCTAATAGTGATTTTTATTTGTGTAAATAATCCTGCCTGAACTCTTATCAATATACTATGAATAAAATATTTGTTTTAAAAAGATAAATGGACTTCAGACATGCATACTACCTACCTTTAAATCTGCAAACAAAATGCGTATTACCTAACTTAAAATCTGCAAACTGATAACTATTGTCATAAAACTAATTTTACTATGCTAACTGACATTTTTAGACTATCAATTCAGAACAATTCTCCCACTCAAATTCAAATCACACCCATTACTATTGTGCCTTTTAAGAAATTAGATGTCTCATGTTGAGAAGGAAGATGGAAAGGCAGGAGGAGGGACAATGGACAAACAGGGCTAAGGGAGACCTGCCATGGATAACCAACATGGAGATTTTACATCCTGGAAACATTTTTGATTGTTAAAGTGGACAAGTAGAATCACTAACAATGGAGTAGGCCTCAGAAGCAATCACAGAGATGCAATAAGCCAAACAAAAGAGGAAACTATCACAGATGCGATTTTCAAGTAGTTTGGCTAAAAAAAAAAAAAAGGAAATCTAGAAGCCAACAAAGACAACTATCCTATTAAGTGTTATTCAATCTATAAGGACATATTGTTGGAGCAGGACATTTACAGAGCATACTCCGTTTTATTTAATCAAAATTGTCAACAAGTAATTTTTAAATTCTAATATATAAAGCACATAAAGAAGCTGTCATGTAAAGCAAATTAAGTAGACTAATTTTGACCTCCATGATATTATGTTTTAATGGGTGACAATTAACGGAAAAGCACAGGGTAACAGTCAGTGAATATGTGCATCTGTAAGGATGCTCCCAACACAAACACGGGATTCAGGAGAGGTTGGAATAAGTCCACATCACTCCCCAATTACCTCTAAAGAGAAAGCAAGTGTGAAAATCTTAATCAGCATATCTGGCTATTGGCAGTGGTTGGACAAGAAGACCCACCTTGTATATTCATATCAAGAATGCATTACTAAAATTGTGATATCCCTAATGGAAGCAAGTCAATACATTAAGCCTGAAGCACTGTAATTTTTGTTTTGTTATTCAAACAAATCTTTTGTCCAAGAGATTCTGCACATCTGTGCTGTGATACAGTTCAGTTGGTTGAAGCTAAGGTCATCAGACATCCTTTGTTTTAATAAGATCTCAAACTTCAAAAGAATACTCTCATGAGATGAACATTCTCAAATAAAGTCTCAGATAACATTAGATAACCAGAGTATGTTCAGGTGGAAAGAATGTCCCAAAAGGGAAAAAGCAGGTTTAAGTTAATCGTCGCTCTGTCATAAAGCATTTTTCTTCAGATTGGGAAAGAGCACTGGGGCCTACAGAGATTTCTGTTAGCTTGTCGGTCACTACGGGCTGCCAACACTGCCGAAAGCTTCAAAGATTAACAATGCACACTCTACTTGACCCCCACCCAATAGTAAGAAGGATAAACTGTGGTGCCAGAATGGAATTCAACTGTTGTAGGAAGGAAGCTTGTTGCTCTTAATGAAAAGACACAGGCATTTTATTTGCTAGAAGGTAACTGCAGCAACCTGAAAGACACAAACACAATTTGTTTAAACTACAGAAAGAGCTAACTTAATTAGTCTGGCCACAGGAAATTCTGATGATTCTAATAAAAAGTACTCTTTCCTGTCCTCCAGTGCATAAATCAGCCTGCAATGCTTTCCTTTATTACACTTATCAGCTGCAATCCCCTCATGCTGCTGACCCTCATTAATTAATAATTGTATGTCATGGGTAAGATGAGTATCTAAGTCAGCCTCTTTGTCAGGCAGATTTAAGATCCATTAAGGTATATTTAACCCTGAGTGGAGAAGAGAAATAATTAGGATCAATGAGCTGGAAATTAAGCACCTTAGAATAGTCAGGTTGCAGTTGTCTGGGAAAAGTAAGCCAGGCTGCATTTGAAATGTGCAGACATTCTTTCTTGTTGCAGAGGGGGAAAAAAGTTAACCTCCGTATATAGCAGGGGCATCAATTTTTAATACCGGTATATATTCAGCATGTCTTACATGTAACGACACCAATTTTTTTTTTTTTTTTAGGAAGAAGCAGCATGGTAGATAAAACTACCTATTCAGTTATGTATGACTTGGTTTCTTTTGTATTTGCTTTTGCAAGCCCACTTGTTACTAAATAATATATATTTTAATTACCTTTGTCTGCTTGGTGCTCAGAAGGTTGACACGGGCTCTCTCTAGAGTTCTGTCAGCCAGGTTGCCTGTTTTAGGTTATGGGTTTTGTTCCTCCCCTCAGCAGGACAAATGACAAGCACTTTATTCTTACCCTCCTCTTCACCTACCTCTTCACCTTGCCCCAGATCCTTCGAGTCAGGTCCTTTCATTGTTCTACCTGCTTTTCTACTTCCTGTGCTTGTTCATTTCCATACTCACTGTGCCTTTTCTGTTAGCTAGGTTTTCTACAAAGCTGCCTCACGAGTCTCTTTATATTCAAAAAAGCCTCATGTTTAAAGATCCTGCAGGGTACAGAAATACTCTTTGACTAGGCACTTATGTTTCTACACACACACACATATATAAAATATGAACATTATATATACAGTATCTATTATAAAAATGAGACTTGAAATTTTCTTTTTAATAATAAAACAGAATTTTCAATCAACATTAGAACCCACAAAGTTGTATTGATTTACCATTTTCCTAATGTCATATCACCAAAACAATGTTCATGCAATTTGTTCAAGATTTCCTCTGTATACCAGAGTCTTCAAGAAATCAGATCATACCAAAGTTGCTGATCTGTTAGGAGAGAAATTGTAGCCAACATTCTTTGACAACTTGAAAGAACTTGGTATTATTACTAAAATCAGATATAATTGACCTAGCACTATTTCTTTATAGTTACCCATTTGAAAAGATGTAACAAAACTTTAAGATAATCAAGTAACAACTGAACCATTACTAATGGAAAGCCAAAAGGGGGTGGAGAAAAGCACTGTTAATGCATTTGTGTGGCTTTGTCCCTATAATGAAGGGTGAGTTTCCTAAGTTTTAGTGGCTTTATCCATCTCTTATGCTGCACAATAAAAGATTAGGAAGAATAGTGATATTAAAATTTTGGATAAATGAACAAAAGAAAAGACTATACAAGATTATTCAAAAGGAAAATCATAATTCTCCATGAATCTCTGCATATCCTAACACTCCAGTTCCATGAAGAGAGAGAATAGAACAAACAACTGTCCCTTCTAACTGTCTTTACATTTCCACCATTAGAAACATGCATTTATTTATAAGTCAAGGCAGTACACAGCCTGATGAATGTCAATTTTTAAAATATAAACTTAAGTGGAAGGACCTTAGGACAAGATGCTTCTACTTAAGTATCTCTTATTAGCAAATCAGTATACATTTGTTCATCAAATCACCTTAAAAGCCTTTAAGTTTCCACCAGAAAGAAGAAGATGTCAAGTCCCTTGATACCATGATGGCATCAAAAATCATTGACCTGTGAGTCAAGCCATTAAAAAAACTCCAACTTGAGAATGTGGCATTGAGTGTGAGAGTGGCATTTGGGAAACATGCCAGGAGTTGGGATAAATGTGCATTGACTGAGTCATGCAAAGCACAACTTTTTATCACCCCAGCATCATCAATTCATATTTCCATGTTCTCTTTCTTTTTTCTCTTCTTCTCCCCTAGGTTTTGTTTTAATTACTGTTAAAAATCCAAGTTTTTCTTCATAAATCTTTTTAATACATCCATGACAGAAAATTATTTTTAAAAATATAAATTGCTCAGTTATTCTACTCAATTAAATAATGTAAACATAATATTAAAGCAGTGCCTTTCATTGTCACCAAATTTTGATAGAGCAAATATATTTCAGGAAGGAACGGATTATTAATGTAAACGAATATATGAGAAGTTATGCTTCTTAATATCTTTTACGAATAGTGTAAAAATGTTACCTTTGTATTAAAGGCGGGTCTTCATTAAATAACACATTCAAAAATATTTATCAAGAACCGTTACAATGACAGAACTCACTTTGGGTATTGAGTAAAAAGAGCAAAAGTCACTAGTGTCCTGCTTTCATGAAACTTAAATTCTACTGAGTTAGAAAACAGCAAGTGAAAATGAAAATAGATTATTTCATGTAGTGATAAATATTCTGAAGAAAATAAAAGAAAAATATGACAGTGTCTGGATGGGAGTGAGCTGTTAGATGAGGAGAATATTTAAAGGTCTGATATGTGGGAGCCATCCTTGAAAAGATCTAGGGGTAGTGGGGGACTGTGCTCACAAAGTGACAGCAACTTGTCTTGAGGCAGGAACAGGACAAAGTATGGACAAGGAACCAAAGGGGTCTTTTGCTGGACTGGAGAGAGTAAGTGAAAAGACGGGAAGTATCCAGTCATATCTGGAGGGTCTTGCAGTTATGGTAAGGAGTTTGAATTCTATTCTAAATTTAATCAGAAGCCTTTGGGTATGTTTCTTCAGTTTACACAGAGTTTTTAACACTACAAAGTAGCATGAATCCTACCTTATCTTTATTTGCAATAATAAAAATATTAAGAATAATTGACTTAAAATAAAATACAATAGTTTGACAGCTATTTGTCATATATTTAAACTGCTTCATTTTGCTCTTTCTTCTTGACTTTCTGTTTCGGTGTATTTTTGTTTCTGAGTAGAAAGCAATGGTGAGACTTTTGGAGGAAAATATTCTTTGGAGCAGCAGAAAAGTTGAGATTAAATTATTGGCATTGGGATAAACACTCTGATTTGGATTTTTTCCCTACTTTTTCTTTTCATTTCCAATGGGAAAATGGAAGGGCGGGAGCACATCTGTAGAAAAGCTAAGCTTAATTTGTTTCCCCCACAACTATATTCAGGAATTATCTCATTCTTGTGTATTTTTTTCTCTGTGTGTTTTTGAACAAAGAGAAAATTAATGTTGGGATAGGAAGCAACTTTCAAAGAGAAAAAGAGGTAGTAAAGAAAAAGGTTTGAGAATAAAAAGAAGATGACCAGAAATGTTAATATAATTTAAGATTTTGTATGCCAGTAATAATCAATCTATCAACAAACATTTAGTGTAATAGAAGAACCTTCACATTGGGAAATAAATGTTCGGGCAATTTGTTTATAATGTTGGTGTCAATAATACTAATCTGTCTCTTTTCTCTTAAAAAAGGTAAGTAGAGATAGAGATTCAGAGAAAGAGAATGAGAAAAGAGGTAAAGAAAATGACTCTGGCAAAGGTTATAAGCTTGATGCATTTATTAAGAGGGTTTCGTCAAAGAACCTGTATAAATGACTCATGGACATGGACAACGGGGAGGGATATGATTGTGGGAGAGGGGGTGGGTTGGGTGGGGGAGAGAAATGGGAGAAAATGGGACAACTGTAATTGAAAAACCAAAAAAAAAATAATAATAATAAAAAAAATAAAAATAAAATAAAATGTTAGGAGAAAAAAAAAAACAATTAAATACAGAAGACCCAACTTAAGAATTCCCTAAACAGACAAAACCATTTAATCTATGCAAATAAACTTAAATCTAGCTTATTTCATGAACTTAAGTGAAACTTATATTTCCTATAAATGTCTCTTATAATCATAGAAAAAAATTCCTGAAAATGACATAAGAGAACCACTGTTAACCAATGCCCTGCCACCTGAAACCCCCATTGTAATAGTCAATTATTGCAAAGCTTAAAAACTTCATTTTTACTTTGTAATCTAACCTGTAATGTCACATCTCTGAGTTTCATATCAGTTTTTGATTAAAAGCTCCAAGTTCATAAACTATTCGTTGATGTAGTGTTTTTAATTTTGCTGTTTCTGGGTTTTTGACAAACTTGGATCAGAAAAATTGCAAAAGATTCAATAATATACATTATGAAAGTTTTAACTTTTTGTTGGTTGCCATTTTGTTTATTTTTGTAAATATATTGATAGATAATGATTCCAAAGGAAATAGATAAACAGTCTCTCTTGGACTTTACCTTTATCTCATACTTTAAACCCATAGAATTTGCATAGCAGAAGTTTCCAACAAAAGCTCTTTAAGAGTGGCCTGAACTGGACGTTTTAGAAATAGGACCCCTCTACCCTCCAAAAGCATGCCTGTGCAATCATTTGAACTAATCTAGCCCTGAGATGCCAGAAACATGTATTTTAATGTAAAATTTGACTTAAGATTATCATTAATAAGTTTGTGACCATCAATACTTTGTAAACAGCACCTTCATTTCTTAGGACATTGCAAATTATTACAGAGATAGAAAAGAGAACTAAATTGTGTTGAGTGGCCGAGAAACAGGTACTATGTTAGGTGTTTGGTTAATCCTTCCAAGCATATTTTGAAGTATGGCCAACCCCAGTTTCCAGATAATAAAAGGATGCTCAGAAAATTGCTGCACAACTCATTTTACTAAATTAAGAGACTTTGAAGCTTACACTGTTTACCTTTCCACCCAGGATTCAATTGCCTCTTATAGCACCCATCACTGATGGGCTTGTAGCGTCACCTCAAGAAAATAAAATATAATCTTCTCTCAATCTCAATATTTTTAAATATTCCTGTTGTGAAGATCCACATAAACAAAGAATTTTTGTAGATTAAGAAACATAACATCTATGTCATTCATCTCCATCACTAATTTATAATAATAATGGAATTCTAATAAAACCCTTAATCATTTTTTTCATAGATGTTGATTAAGTGTCCAATGTTATAGTGCAAGAAAAGGAACTTAAGTAGTCATAAAAAATATATAAGGAAATAACAGAACTAAGAATTAACTGAGAATGTAACTACCTTATTAAGAGAATGCTGAAGACACTCACAAAATTGGCTAGTAAATAAAATAAAATAAGCAATCAAAAGCAGTTTCATATATAATGCAAGTAGCAAGAAAGGTGACAACATAAATCATAAAAAAGTGTGAGTTAATGAATGAACATATGAAGAAAAGTATTCATATGAAATTTGTCCATATGAATAATACAAAATTATTCATACTATTCTCAAAAATAATTTCCAGAAATTTTAATCACTAAAGCTAAAAATTGAAATTTAAAAACTTCTATTTTAGAATATAAGCCAATATCTTTACATCACTAAAGAAAGAGAGAATTTATTTTTAAAAACAAAAATCAAAAATCAAAAGAAATAACACAAATTTATTTAAAATGAAAACATTATGCAAGACTTAAAAAAATCGACTTCCGGCCAAGATGGAGGCTTAGACGGACACGCTAGGTCTCCCTCTACAACCAGAGAGGAATACAACTACTTCAAAACAAAGGATAACTAGAAATTCCAGAAAATAAAGCTACACGGAAGCCCAACATATGAAGTTATAAACCAGCGGTGCCATTTGGGCAGGTAAGAGTTAAAGAAGGCAAAGCTGTTTGCGGAGCGGCGGGGCGGGGCGGCGAAAAAGCCCGGAGGCAGTCAAGCCCCTGGCGTGCGCGACTCCGGCGCTGGGGAGCAGCCGCAGCATCGCCTTGAACAGTGAGGCCCAGGGGGGCGGGAGGACGGATCCCGGTCTCCTAGCTGAATAACTGTGTGAATCCATCTTGGACCCCCGCCCCCAAAGAAAGAAAGCACCACAGGGCTGCGAAATAGGTCGCAGACAGGCGCCGGTCGCTGACTTGTGACGCGTACACAGGCACTGCCCCCTACAGCCGGCCCAAGAAAACAAAACGCATCTGTCAAAATGAGGCAGACAACTATAGAAATCCCGGTGACACAACTCACCAGGCAGCAGATAGAGAACCTGACAGATGAACAGATAAGAAACCTGTCAGAGGCTCAGTTCTGGGCCATTGTTATCAGGTGGCTTACAGAATTCACAAAAGAGCAGGAAAAAGATATGAAAGAAGCGAAAAACTTTCATAACGAAAGGAACAAAACCACGTACGAGACAGATGGTGAGGAATCCAGAGTTCATTTCAACAAACTGGAATATGGAGAAGGAACAAGCAGTCAACCAATGCAGCGAGAGGAAATGGGAAGCAACAATGAGAGGATCAGAAACCTCTGGGACAGTTATAAAAGGCCCAACATAAGAATCATTGGTTTGCCAGAGAATGAGGAAGATGAACTAGAACTTGAAAAATTGAGTGAAAATATAATAAAGGAGAACTTCCCAGACTTGGGGAAGGGAATAGACTTGCAGGTCCAGGAAGCAAGGAGAGTTCCCAAGAGACTGGACCCAGGGAGAAC
Source organism: Furipterus horrens (assembly GCF_987537825.1). Classification (NCBI taxonomy): domain Eukaryota; kingdom Metazoa; phylum Chordata; class Mammalia; order Chiroptera; family Furipteridae; genus Furipterus; species Furipterus horrens. The sequence goes on along the minus strand of NW_028327171.1, from coordinate 183,524,210 downwards.
CACTCCAAGACACATTATAATCAAAATGTCAAAAATTAAAGATAAAGAGAGAATCTTAAAAGCAGCAAGAGAGAAGAAAAGAATTATGTACAAAGGGGTCCCAATTAGACTATCAGCTGACTTCTCAAGGGAAACCCTACAAGCAAGAAGGGACTGGCAAGAAATATTCAAAGTAATGAAAATCCAAAACCTACAACCACGAATACTCTATCCAGCGAAATTGTCATTCAGAATAGAAGGACAGAGAAAGTGTTTCCAGGACAAAATAAAACTGAAAGAGTTCATTAGATCCAAACCACTGTTATATGAGAAGTTAAAGGGACTGGTTTAAAAAACAGAAGCTAGGGAGATGAAACAAAGGCAAACGAAACAGGCAACGAGAGTGGAAAAGGAACTGTGGGTAAGGGAAGCATAGTGGGGGGAGGTCAACAGGGAGGGGGAGTGGGGAGAGGGAGGGAGATGATATAGGAATTGGGGATCATGGTAGGAGGGAATGGAATAGACGGAGAGAGGTTGGGAGGAACTGTATGCACAACTAATGGACATAATCTAAAAGGGGGGGACAACTGGAGGGAGGGGGCCACCGGGTGGAGGGGAGCAGAGGGAAGGGAAATTGGCACAAATGTAATATTTTAATCAATAAAACACATTAAATCTGAAAAAAAAAAAAGACTTAAAAAAATCAAAAACAATGTGAAAAAATTATAGGTATATAATTTTTACATAATATAGTAGAAGAAATGTGTATTCCATATAAACAATAAAAGATTAGTATCATCTCTATTACCTATGTAGATATGTATCTACATATCTCATATATAAAGATAACAGATGATAGATGATAGATAGATCTATATAATGTCATTCAAAAATCACCCCCAAATTATAGTGATTTAAAATAACAAAATTAATTCATTTTATCACTGATTTTTAGTATAGGCAGTACTGGGCAGGGATGGTTTATTTCTCCAGCATGTTCCATGGGCATCTTCTTAATACATTTTTTGGACTTCTTTCTATACACTCTCTACATGCTGTTTCCAGTATGGCAATTCCAGGGTAGTGTGACTTCTTGGATGGCAGCTGTGGGCTCCAACTGGTATGTTTCAAGAGACTAAGGTTAAAGCTAAAAAAAAATTATGACCTACCCCCAGAATAGGGCCAACCATGATTTTATGATTCAGAGCAGGAGACTATTCAAGGGTGTAAATATTGGGATATATGGGTTACTGTGGGGACCATTTGAACTATACACACAAACACATATATATTCCACAAATCATTTTTATAAAAAAAATTCTGACTTTTTAAAAAAAGAGCAAAGAATATGAACATGTAACTTGGGAAAGAAAATTGAATGCTCAATTAACACTGGAAAAGTCTGCTAGCTTTAATAATGAAAACAAGATATTTAAATTGACACAGTGTTTTCAATCCAATAACATGTCGCCTGGCAGGATAAGGTCCCCAACACCGAGGTGCTGAAGCGAGCCAATATGAGCAGTTTGCATGCAGTTCTTAGCGAGAGACGCCTCAGGTGGCTCGGCCATGTCAAAAGAATGGATGCAGGCCGTATTCCCAAAGACCTCCTCTACGGCGAGCTAGCAGAAGGCCAGAGGATGACAGGGCGCCCAAAACTGCGGTTCAAAGACATCTGCAAAAAGGACATGACACAATGCTCCATCAATCTCAACACATGGGAAGTTCAAGCAGACGACCGCCTAGCCTGGAGGCTCGCGATCAGGCAAGGTACGTCACGCGCGGAGGCTGCGCGCAACGAGGAGGCGGTCCAGAAAAGATCGAGGCGGAAGCAGCGTCAGCAGCAGCAACAACGGCCATCTGCCTTCACCTGTAACAAGTGTGGCAGGGATTGTCACTCCCGAGTCGGACTGCACAGCCATTCTCGGCGGTGCAGATAGACTCTCAGGAAGCTACTCCATCGTCTCTCGAGACGGACGGCTGCCGACGATGACGAACATTAAGAAAAAAGAAAATTGAAATTATTAAGGTCATTTTAAAAGGCAATTCAGCAATTCCTGGAAATCTGAAAGCTCACATACCCTTGGCAAAGCAATTCCACTCCTATGACTACCCTGGAGAAACTCAACGACACTGAGTATAAAGAAATATCTACAAAAACATTCATGGCAACATTACTTTTAATAGTGAAAGAAAAAAAGATGAAGGAGAGAAAGAGAGACAAAGGAAGGACAGAAGGAAGGAAGGAAGGAAGGAAGGAAGGAAGGAAGGAAGGAAGGAAGGAAGAAAGGAAGGAAGAAGGAAGGAAAGGGGAAGGGAGAAAGTAAAGAAAGAAATCACTTAACTGTCTCTAAGTACATTGACAAAATAATTATTTACTAAAGTTATGTAATATCTCAGGAAAAATGAATAAACAATATCAAATACATGAAGACAAATTAAAAAACCACAATACTGCCTAAAGATTAGATAATGATTTAGCAAATGTTACTACATTAAACTTTTAAACATAAAATAATATTATATAGTTGAAGAGTCAAATATATGTAACAAAATTTCAAAAATTATGAAAATATTACAAACTAATTTTAACTGCCTCTATGAAAAATTTTTTTCAAGGCAAAGAAAATCTCAAACCAAAAGGGAGGAAGAAAGGGGAAAAGGAAGTAAGAAAGGAAGGAAGGAAGGAAATAAGAAAGGGAGGGAGGAAGGAAGGAAGGGAAGTAAAAACATTCTAGAGAATGCATAGTTATTCTTGCCTAGCCAACAAAAGTTGGGGAACCTAGTACCTGTGTCCCAATTTCAGAATGGTTCCTGAAGTTAGGCTATACTACTGTTATTATTAGTGGGGAAGCCTAGTATTACAAAGTCAAAATAAAAACAAGAAAATAAGTCTGGTCCTTCCTAATGAAATGCTCCTGTCCCTGGCTTCTGGTGAAAGTAGAGCACAGGGACACTGTCTGGCGGATTACTGAAGTCCAGCTTTCTATGACTTAGGCTGCTCCTCTTGCTTTTCTGCTACGATCACTCCTGGGGTGATTCCTTCATTGAGACACAGTGGCTCTGTGAGCACGTCTTTCAGTGTGCGTATCATAAAATTGATGTCAGTACTACAGCACTATCACTCACCAAAAGCATTCTCCTGCCAGGTCAGGAAGCTTGGGTCAGAACGAGTTAGAGTCTAAAGGATGCAATCCCAGAATGAAATTTCCATTTGACCCCAGTCTTTGGTGGTGAGGCATCCCTCCTGCTCTCTTGTTGATTTCTGTTTCAGCAGTTTTACGTGCTTTTGTTGGCATCTGGTCCCATTAGAAACTGTTCTAGCCATCTGACATGCTATAATAACTTTGAAACTCTAACTCAACTGACCAGCATTTCCATCAGTTCTCCCCAGGAAAACATTTTGCTTGTATATATAATGTGTACGTTTGCTCAACACTTGCCTAATAAATGTGTCAATCTCCATTATATTTATGAAATGGAGAGGTGATAACCTATAGGTCTTACAAAGTCAAAATCTGTTCTAGCAACAAAAAGTTAAAAAATTAAAAGCAAGTATATTCATAAAGTCAAATGTAAACCAAATAAGAATGATAATATGTAAGTGTCCTTAAAAATCAGTTCTTACAATTATATTTTTGTGTGGGAGAGGTGGCCTTAGTTAAAATACCATTGCTTCACAAAAAAATGTATTTGTTATTGGGAGTGAAAATAGGTTTCAAATAATCCAATAAAAAAGCAAAGCAACAAAGGACACAGAAATATCAGAAATCTGAGGGTATACATTTTTTAAAAAAGGATCAGTGCCTGGTGATACCTTACAATAAATTTCAGAAGAGCAAGAAAATATAAAAAGATGTTTGTCAAACAGACTCATTATAGAACCACAGTCATAAAAATTTCAGTACAGAAAAATATGCTTTAAGAAAATATGGTTAGAAAGGAAGTCAATAATAAATTAAAATAGCAATGAATTATGATTTATTGTGTCCTCTCATTTTTACATTCTACAAAAAAATTATTTGCATTATATGATTTTGGTTAATGAAAAAACTATGTCATCTTAGAAAATATGCTAAATTATTTTTATATTTTTTAACTAATAATACTTTTGCTAGATTATGTAAGCAGACTCTGAGATCTGAGTTTTATTAAACATATTTCAAACAGACTATTTCAATTAATCATCCTTTGCTGAAATTAGGTTATTTTAAATCTCACCCAGCAAATGTGTGTGTAATCTGTTTGCACAATCAGTTCTTTCAGTTAAGCTTACCTCTGTTAGGTCTGTGTATGGTTTGAGGTGTGTGGGTTGTTATATTTTGCGATGAGTGTCTTTGTTTTAACAGAAATGATAAGCCTTTTGCCACTCTGTCAGGTCTGGTTGAAATTAGCCTCTGGGATCAAAAGTTATTAGTGGAAAAAGATGGGGCAGACTGACATAGTGATTTTATAATTCTCTTGTCCTAAGAAAGTAGGCTAATGAGCGTTGACTGGTGCAAACAAAAATGATCATGAAATGCTCCAGGCACCACACCTCTATAAATAGTGAAGAGATACAGCCTATAAAACCTCTACTGCTGCCACTGGTGCTGGGTCGGTCAGGTGAGCCCAGCCCAGTTAGGAAGGAGAATGAGACAGTTCTCCTGTCCTCAGTCATCTCAATTCCTTTGACATTAAAATAATTTTTACCACCTTTTTTTTTAACAAAAGATAGTGATATATACTTAAAATATATTCTTTTTCTGTTGTTATCTTATATAAATTAATATTTTCATTTCCCTTATATATGAACATATGTGACTATAAAAACAACACAAAAATAAAGCTGTTTGAGTGACCTCCATCTAGTGAAGGCAATGTTGAAAAGGTGCCTGGCATGAACAAAATATACTCCGATAACAAGTAATCGTAAGTGTGTGTGAATGATGTCATGTGTGAGAGTTGCTAAGTGAGACTCCCCCAATTTATAGCACATACTATTCAGAGGTGTTTTCAGTCAAGTGCCCTGGATTCTTTGAATTTTATTAAAAAATTGAAGACATTTCATGAGAAGATACAGCATAAGGTCCTGGGAAGACAAAGATACAGAATTATGGTGGTGGGATAAACAAAATATTCACTGAAAATAAAGAACTAACTTTAGTGCCTTTATAGGAACTTCACGAAACGTGGGCAACACAATTCAGCGGAAAATATGGATTGTTGAATGGGTGGTTGTGAGAAACTTATTCATTATTTAGAGAAAAAAAAAGTAGATAACTATCTAACATTATATAAAAATTAAATTTATATGGATTACAGATTCAAATTGTATTACATATCTCTATATGTCTATATTTGTAACTAAAAAGTTAATGCAAAATATATATAACATACAACATTTTTAAATATAAAACAAAAATGTAGGTATCTGTTAAAATGAAGAGTGTAAATTTGAAAAACACTAAGCAAAGTTTGATAATTTTAATGATATTCAAAAATTAATCATTTTGATCACTGTGTTTTCATAACAGAAGGCTCTTACTTGACTCCTCCACCCACCTTTGACATGTTCTAATAACTTTGGATCTTTAACACAAATGTTCCAGCATTTCTGTCAAGTTCCCCCCAGAAAGACACGTTGTTCATATATAGATTATACAGGAAAACAATTTTTTAAAAATTCCTGTTGAGTTTGATTTTTCAGCTATTTTGGACTTAAATAGGCAGGCTGATTTCAAAACTGCAGTTATTTTTCTTCTATCACATCAAGATTTTTCTGTATAGCTTATCTTAATGCAACCACTCTAGGTTGTATCCAGCCTAGATCGAGGAAAGCACTAGTGTTCTCCTATGGGCTGAGAGCAAACCTCCCTAGAGTGGGGAGGGGTGGGGGATGACCTTGGAGACCAGAGACAGGTTCATACTTGTCTAGGCTGTTCAGTTACAGATGAGATGGTGTGGTGAGATGTTGTGTGTCACTCTATATAGTGAATCATATTCTCAAGTGTAGTCCAAGTTCTTGTCTATATACAAGGAGTTGGCAGAATTTATATTTTTATTCATATACATACTTATTTCCTTTCCTTCAAATCATATTTGCCTCTGCTATTTTTCATTGTAAGTGCCTAAACAACCCTGATTCGTTTTGTTCTATCCGTGGCAGTTTCACCATTCCCAGTCAAAGGACAAGCATCAGCGTATTTGTCAGTCAAGCCTATTTTGCATATTTTAAAGTAAAACTTGGTGATCAAGACAAGTCTTGGGCCCTCACAAGGTGTGCAAGCACTGTGTTGAGAATTTATAGATGTGGATGAAGGGAACGCCTGATAAATTGTCATTTGGTATACCTATGGTCTGGCGAGAGCCCAGAGATCATTCAAGTGACTGTTACTTTTGTATAGTGAAAATGTCAGGATAGAACAAGAAAGATAAATGTAAAATAGAGTATCCTAGTCTACCATCAGATATACGCCCAGTGCCTCATACAGCTGTAATCCCAGTGCCAGTTTTCATTGAACTACCTTCTTTCAAAAAACGAGAGTATGGTGAAGAACAAAGTGACAGCAATGATGAATATTTTGAAATTGAAGATGACTCAGTTCGTAAGGGATTTGATCAGCATGAGTTGAATGATTTGGCATGTGATTTGGGAGTATCCAAAAAAGCTTCAGAACTCCTAGCATCAAGACTGCATAAAAAACTTGCTTGAAAAAGGAGTAAAGGCATCCTACTTTTGATCAAGAGAAAGTGCGTTTCTGCAGTACTTTCAAAGTGACAGTGGCTTTGTGTATTGCCATAACACACATGGTTTAATGGAGGAATTGGGAATTCCAATCTATAACACAACTGAATGGTGATTATTCTTCGATAGCTCCAAGTGGAGCTTGAAATGTGTCCTCTTCAAAATGGCAATTTCTTGGGTGCAGTCCCAACTGGCCATTCAGTTTGTTTTCATGTAGCATATGAAGACATAAAGAGTCATTGATTTGTTACAGTATCATAAGCACAATTGGATCATCTGTGCAGACCTTAAAATGGTCTGCTTCCTTCTTAATCAGCAATGAGGACATACCAAGTATCCCTGTTTTCTGTGTATGTGGGGCAGCAGAGCTTGTGAGAAGCACTGGGTGGAGTCGAATTGGCCTCCAAGATCTGACCTCAAACCTGGTGATCCAAACATTCTACATGAGCCACTTGTTGACAGAAAGAACATTATGTTCCCACCTCTGCACATAAAACTGGGTCTCATGAAACAATTTGTTAAAGCTTCGCCAACTGAAGGAGACTGTTTCAAGTATCTCATTTTGGCATTTCCTAGCTTGTCATTTGAAAAAATAAAATACCTTAATATGTATGTTTGGTAGCAGAACTTTACTACTTGTACACAATTTAACCTACAGTAACAATATATAACTTTTCTATGAATAAAATAACTCTAAATAAACTGTATATTCTGGTAATTTTTTTTCTTTATTTTCCTTTGAATGTACATTTTGTATGATTTTGGGGACAAAGGGAGGGTATTCTGTACCTTAAAAAGTTGATGTGACAGAGAAAAATTGGAGTCATTTTTGGATTCAGATGCCAAAAGTTAGTCAAAAAACAAGTGTTAAGGCTAACTAAACAAAAATTGTGTTCCCCAATGTTATTTTAATTTCTTCCTAAAGTGAAGCTACCATGTATATATAGATACTTTAAGGGAATAAATGGAACACAATGGCCAAATTTAAAGGATACATGAATATTGAAAGAAGATATTAAAAATGACTAAAATCAATGAGAAAATAATGTCTAGAATCGTCCATGTACATTTTCAAATCATCAAGTTAAATTTTTAAAAATTAAATTCTAAAGAAAAACAAGCATATTAAAAAGTTCAAATTTATTCATATTAATGCAAATTAAGATAAGGGTAGATCAATCTAAACCTTTTAGGCAGGCTATAATTAGGGAGCTGGGCAAAAGCTACTGTTGCTGAAGGCATGGGCTTTATACCATATTGGTGGGATTGGTGTATGAAAGACAAAGAAGTGCATACTCTATCAGGTAGAAATTTTACTCTGGCAAAATTGAGCAAGACTGCAATGAATGTCCTCATACATGTGCCCATGGTCTATAAAAAAATGTACAAGGACATTCATTATAGTCTTGTTCACGGTGGTAAGGAGATGGAAAGTAGGTGTTCATGTCTAGAGAAGTAGATAGATAATACAGGATGGGGAAAAATAGATTTACAGTTACTTTTACAAAAAATAATATGATAATAATAATAATACAAGAATAAACTGTGTTTTGCATACTCACAACTGTAAAGCTACTTTTCCCCACCCTGTATGTGGTGGGTGCACACCATGCCACAGTCAAAAAATAATGAAACAGATATACACATAAGATACAGATCTAAAAATATAGTTTCATGTGAAATAACAGTAATGATTCATATTCAAAAATAGAATGCTGTATAACATAATACCACTCATGTGTATATTTATATACTTAGATAAGTTAATTATATACTCAAACAAATAATACACATTTTTACATGGTCAGAAGCCAACAACAAATATCAGCATATATATTGATATGTTTGCTTATAAGATGGGAAGAGAGTGGTGATAAAGGGAAAAAATCCTCAATGTGTTAAACATTTAAGAGAAGATTGTTGTGTGAAACAATCGAAAGATATACCACGATAGGAGGAATATAATCAATTAAACCAGGTGGTTCCAGGTGTCAACAATAAAAACTAAAACAGAGAGGTATTGTCTCTTGTCTCAAACTCAATTTTTAAAATCTCTGGCTTTCACAGTTTTTCACAAAATTGCTGAAGAAGCAGTTTCCCATTTGGAGAAATATAGGGATTGATTTTGTAGTGCTGCTATGTGTTTCAACTCTGAGGTGATCAGGCTTACCTTCGTTTCTGATTATTGTTCATTTCTCTATAAAGCTCACCCCTCTCCACCCAGATATTTAACTATTTACCTGGAGACAGTCTCTTGGTGTCTCTCTCTGTCTCTCTCTGTCTCTTGGTCTCTGTCTCTCTTTCTTCTTTCCTCCCTCCATTCTTTCCCTCCTAATCTTGGCCTCAACCATTGTAAAGATAATAAAAGTGTTAAACAAGTTTGTAGTTAGTGCAGGAAAATACTGGATTTGTTAAAAAGAGTCTGAGTGCCAGGGTGTGCTGGTAAGAGCAGCCACAGCACACTGCACAAGCACAATAGCCAACTGCTTACACTAGCGTAAGCAGCACTATATGTTCTTTATAGTGGAAGGAGTTGGCATTAACAAATGATTAAGCAGGCACAAGTGTTAATTCTTGCAGAGAATGAGAAATAATCTCTGGAAATCTGCCCCAGAGTGGAATTTTTCATTTTAATTCTGGTTGAATTGAGAATCAGAAAATTAAAGTCCTATTCATCATTCAAAATTTACTAGCTATGCAAAATTTGAAAGACATTGTAATATTTCCAAGCTTTGTTTTGCTTCACTTAAATATGCATCTTACTAAATACTCTCATTACCTAAAGAACGGGATTTGAACACGTTATCCTTTGGCCCTTGAATTGAGCTGAATGGACTAAAATGATTATATGGTCCATATCCAAACCCCCTCTTGAGGAGATGGACTATTATACAATTACATATTTCAGTAGCAAACACACCTAAAATGCTACTGAAGAGTGGATTAAAAAAACTGACCAGCTCCAATTTTCTCAGTGCTTTAGAAATAAGGAGAGTGAACTTCAAAGAGGTTCAGTGCCTTTCCAAGATCTGACAGGTGCATAGTGCTGGAGCTGAGACCAGAAGCCAAATTTTTTGACACCAAGATGAGTGTTTCACTTCTAAGATTAACTCTAAAATTATGTGATTAATCAACTATGCTGTCTAATCTTAGAAGCTCAAATTTTTCTCTCTCACACATGATAACCCCAACATTGGAGTAACAAAATATTTAGTGAGAGGAAAAAAAGTATTGTTTATATAAAGAATGATTAAAATACATGTTATCAAAAGCCTATTTTGCTGATAAGCATTAACAAGGATTAGTTGACCAGTTTAGCAGAGATGAACTTTCACAGACACCTGTCTACGCTGGGCAGCAGGACAGTAGCAACCCTGGGTGGGAGACATTTGGAGTGCTGAGGACAGTATAGTGCTATGAAGACCTGAGATGACAGATCAGCTGGACATGAGGACTGGTTTAGAGGGAGGGGAAGGAGAAAGAACAGATGTGGAAAGAGAAGGGTGTCAACGAAAACAAGGGCCATCTAAATTGGAACTTTAGCCAACAGCCATTCATGAATTTGAGTTTCCTTTGTTCCAGATAAAATCAGCCTAATAATTAATTTAAATAATATTTTTGCAATATGAAATAATTAGTAATGTATTTTTACATCTATATAGCAAGGCTCTCTTAGAGTTAAGATGGCACATTCAAAAGGAAAAAATGAAAGCTCTTGTTACTGAATGTGCTTGCTTGAACTGACTGCAAGATCAAAAAGAGAAAATCATTAAAATCTGTCCTGAAAAGCACCTTTAATTCTAAACTTTCACACAAACAGTGTTCTTAATCAGTAAAGGCACATGCATACACATACACACACACATACATCCCAATTGTTTGTGTAATTTCATATTTTATAATACATATTTCTTATTCCTTCATATTTTTAAAAAAACAGTTTTTATGTTTTAAGGCTTGAGGCTTGAAATTCATGAGTTCTTTCAAGCAAAGAAAATAATTATTAGAATTTGTGAAATTTTATATATTCTGACATTACCACTATAGCATAGATTTGAATTTTCAATATCAACTTTATGTTCTTCCAATGATAGTACAGTAAACAAAGATACCATGAATTTCACCTGCAATGTAAACTAAACAAGTATAGCTATCTACCCAGTTCTCTGTGTAATTTTTGACCATAGTTAAAACATGACTACCTGAAATCCATTCATTGCTAAGTATAATTAAAGGATGCAAAACTGAAAGAAAAATTTAAGGAAATACATACTATAGACAGTTAAAAATCAGTGTCATGCTAAAATTCAATTCTAGATGGCCTTAATTGGATTTAAACATTACAGAAACCAATCTGGCACTAAAAGAGCATAAATTCATCTGAGTCTTTTCTCAGAGAAAGCCTTTTGGGGATATATACACTAACTTGGGTCCATTTTCCAGGAGCTCTGAGTATTCCTGAAAGCATAGCACTAATCTTTAAACAGGGGTACTGGGAGACTTAGCACAATTCAAGAAAATGTGTCCATTCACGTCCAGAATGACACATTCATTCACCAGGATTCATGACCTGACAAACACAACACGGAATTGATTTTAGTCATCATTCACTCTCTTTGCCTGGACACCCTTGTGGAGGGAGAAATGAATACTCTCTTAAGTGAAGGCCCTGTCTTCCAATATGTACTGGCAATGAAACAATCAAATGTTGATAATTTGCTACCTTGTCATTCTCAATCAGTCAAGAAACTTGTAATTATAATCTTGCAATTCCTCTCCACTTGAAGTTTTTGTTCAGAACGTTTTTCATTTTCATATTCATAACATGTACAATTTTCTTGTTCAAAATCAGAAACAAAAGATGATGAATGATTGGGGGAAATTATCCACATATGATCATGAACAATCTCTTTCTTATGAATGTGTGAGCTCTAATTCATGTCTATTTAAAGGAAAATGTTTGTAAGGAGTTCCCCTGATTTGTTAAACTTCCTCTGTTGTTGAATTGGTAACTCCCTTCAAATAACACATTAATAGTATTAACTAATAGTATTTATAAATTTTAGCCATCTTAGAAACCTCTCAGCTTTTTCTAAACTTACCTAAGGCCTGATTTGCCTTTTTATAATATTTGTTTCTTTCCAAACAAACAACCAAATACAAAATAAAACAAAACTCACAAGCACATTTTTGAAAGCTAGTTTAAAAGAATAACAAAGAATTCATGAAAAAAATAATTAATCAAAGGGGACATTCTGCCCTGGATGGTGTGATTCAGTGGACTAAGAGCCAGCCTGTGAACCAGAGTCGCTAGTTCAATTCCCAGTCAGGGCACATGCCTGGATTGCAGGCCAGGTCCTTCGTTGGGGTTATGTAAGAGGCAACCACACATTGGTGATGCTTTACCTCTCTTCCTCCCTCTCTTGCCCTCTCTCTAAAAATAAATAAATAAAATCTTTTTACAAAAGGGACCCTAAAATGTATATGGTATCAGTGTGTAACAACCTCATTCTCCACTCTTCCAGTATTCCTTCTCCTTTTTCATGAGACTAAAAATCTAAGCTTCAAAGTGCTGATGCATTTGCTGTTGAAGATGTTGACACTTTAGCAGCAGAGAAGTATTGGCAGCTATTGTTTAATACTATACTGCTAACTAAAATATGGATTGGCATTAAGAGTGAAATCGTTGTCTTTTAAAAATTCTTTTCTCATTTCAAAAACTTCCAAAATAAAGTTTTATTTGTGTTTCAAGTGTTCTTATTTGTGCTTCTCAGAAGATAATGCATTCGGTTACTCCTCTGGACACAGCCAAATGTACACAGCAATCCACTGTGTTCTGAATATTGGCTGGACTGGTTTCTGTCAAAGTAATCAAATAAAAGCTATTTGAGTCAGTATATATCTATAAAAGCCACCTGGCTTTTGTTCTGATACTCCAGGAGCTCCATAAACTGATGGATTAGTGAACTGTTCTCTTCCAGCAAATGCTAATCCACTCATTCCTTTTTTATGTGTCCTACAAGCACATCTGCACAAACACATGACTTTCTGATAGGGTGGAGAGAACAGTCCTGCCATATGCATGAACTTGTACCATGGCTTATAGCATGGCGATCCATGCTGTACCTTGCCTTGCCTGTCTTTTCCAAACTGAACAATAATTTCTCCTGTTCTCTTAACTGACTCATGTGCTTCAAGAGTTGTCTAAATCAACCTTTTCTCCACACTTCAGCTAGAGTAATAGTAAAAAAAAGGCACAAAATAAATGATTAGAAGAGATATTGAGAAAATAAAATATGTTAGACCTGGAAATAGATTGAATGTAAAATATCTATTTGAAATATTATTTATTTAAAGATTGTTTAAATGGTGCAGAGAAAGCATAAAATGACATAGTGTGGTATGGAATGCCATGACATAAATGCAAACACACTGCCAGAAACCTAGATACATTGTCCATTAGGATTTGATGCATATAAATAGAAGCACTTGTAAAGGAAGGACTTGGAAATAAACTTAATATATAGGGGAGAGAGTAGAGGAGAATAGAAAGAAGAACCTAAAGATGTTCCTAAAGTTCCTGAATGTATATATTAATGAAATACCGAATGAGCACTGGAAGAGGACCAGGTACAGACTTGATTCAAATATGAAGTGTTAAAAGGTATGTTTTAAATACAAGTAAAATCATGACTCTTGTACAAATATAAAATGAGCAGGTGTTAGAGTCTATTTAATGTATTAATTAATGAGGAGATCAGTAAAATGTTACAACAGCCCAAAGGAGCACCTAAAAGAGCAGACACATGTGGATCCAATTAGGACTGCTGAAATAAACTTGCTTAGCCAATGCATCTTCTACAAAAGAGAAGGGAAATCATCTGTACTTTATGACACAAATTCACTTTCATGTCTAGGGGCAAGAAAAATTTGCATTTCTATTATTCATCGATATTTTCTGATGTGGTAAACTTAGAGAAAATGCAAGGTGTAGAGACATCGAAAAACCAGAAGGTGCATTACACATTATCTAATTACTATTGAAGACACACAATAATTTTTAATTAATTTAAAAGCATTTCATATTTTTTATACAATGGTGATTTAGAGACAACTATGGGTAGATATCAAGTAAAACCTAGATACGAGTCCACTTTCTTCCTATTAAGTATCTCCTCCCACTAAAATTTGAGTCATATTTTCTTAAAGAAACATAAAAAGAAGTCCTTTGAACAATTGTTAAATCACTTACTCCCTACATTCTCATCAAAAGAAGAATGTCTTTATAATTTTTCCTCTTTGCTAAACAAAAAAATTATTATTTTTAAATATTTTACTTATTTACTTACTTAAGGGAAGGGAGGGGAGCAGAGGGAAAAAGAGAGGGAGAGAAATGTAGGTCATTTTCCTCTCATAAACACCCAAACCAGAGACTGAATCTGCAACGTAAGCATGTGTCCTGACTGGGAATTGAACTGGTAACCTTTCACTTTGCAGGACAAGGCCCAACCAACAGAGCCATAGAGGTCAGGGCAAAATAAATTATTTTGATAAAAAATAATGAACAAGAAAAAATTATACCATCTTAATATATTCTTTTTTTTTTGCCTCTCCAAGCTTAACTAAATTTTGTATCTGGTCCATATATCTTTCAAGATATGAAATGTGCATCTTTCTGAATATTTTACTCTAAAATGAAACAGAGCAGAAAATACTGTTGTACAAAATACTCAATAATTAGAAAAGACTTGGGTCTCACGAAAAGACAACACTGAATAAAAAAATTTGAGGGGTGGTTTGTAGTATTTAATTTGTGTTAATTCACATTTAGATGGCCTCAAATACTGAATACAATGTATATTTGTTCTTTATTTATTTTAAAGCTAGTACCTTTTTTTTTTGTATTGTGGACAAAAGGGAATTTATTGAGTAGATTAACTTTGGGGATATGAAGTGCTAACTTCCCAAAACAGGTTGTCTCGGAGTAGAAGCAATGTTGGAAACTACTCAGTAGGGTCAATCTCATTTCCATACACTTACTTGATCCTCAGATGTCCTGATAGTTACCAAGTTAGACCATTCTTGAGAAAACAAATTGGCACCAAAAGTAAAGAAGTATTCTAATGTTCTGCTCAAGTATTTGACCCTGGAAAGAGTTTCCAAAATACTCAAGTGGTTTTGTCTTCACTTTCTATTGTTCAAAGCAGACTTACTAATAATTGCAACTTGCCTGCCATGTAATGGCAGTGATTAATAACCTTGTGGATAAGCCCATAGATTTAGTCATAAGTATGTTTAATTAGATTTTATTTAATACAGTGCTATTCAGTTTTATCATATGATAAATACAATAATGAAATGTGCTTCTAAGAAGTCTTCTATGAGAATATATATATATATATATATATATATATCCCCTGGCTGGTTTGGCTCAGTGGATTGAGCGTCGGCCTGCGAGCTAAGTGTCGCTGGTTCGATCTTCCAGTCAGGGCACATCAGAGAAGGAAAACTCTGACTCCAAAAAACCTCCGCTGCCTTGCGGCATACCTCTTCAGGGGAAAGGCTAAGGGAGTAAACCCCGACAGAAAATCCGGAGCCGGAGTCCCTAAGGCGGTTTGACGTTGTAGTCAACACCGGCAACTCCTGCGGCGCACCTGAAGCCAAGCTGTATTGACTCCGTCTTTCCCTTGGACCCTTCAGCTGCGAAGAGAGGGGGGGTCTGCTGCATGGGCAACAGCAGACCCTCCATATCACCCTGCCCAGGCTCTGTAGCTTCAGCTTCACTGGAGAGGACACTCCAGCGTCATCGCAAGATGTCGATTCAACACGGGAGGAGACAGATACCGTGTCACTCCCGAGTCGGACTGCACAGCCATTCTCGGCGGTGCAGATAGACTCTTAAGAAGCTACACCATCGTCTCTCGAGACGGACAGCTGCCGACGATATATATATATGTATATATATATATATTTTTTTTACCAGGAGATAACTAACAAAATATATGTTTTTCTAGTTTGGAATATTCACAACCATTTAATTGTGATCTTTTAACTTAAACTTAGCAGCTGACATTTAACACTTATTTTCATTGTAGTGCTATCACAAAAGTTGTCACGTTATGTCAAAGGACTAAATCAAATGCAAGTTAGGTACACAACTTGTGTTGATCTGTTATCTGTTGATTCATAGCAGCTCTCTTGCTATACTTTCTGCATTATTCTTTTCTTTCTTTTTCCACTTTCATGTATATACATATAGTATATGACATATACTATATCCATTGTATATTTAGACTCAGTTTACTATTGTGGTTCACAGATGAGCTTCGGAGCTATTTTGATCTCTAGAGCAATAATAAGATTTTCTTTCATTCTATGTTTATAAATGATTTTGTTTATTTACTTATTTATTTTTATTATTGTTCTATTACAGTTGTCCCAATTTTCCCCCATTGCTCTCTATTGTCCCACCAACCCCCCATTCCCACAGTCAATCCCTGCTCTGTTGTCCATGTTCATGGGTCATTTCCTTGACTAGACCCTTCCCCTCTTTCTTGCGCTCGGCACCCCCTCCTCTCTGTTGACTGTCAGTCTGTCCCTTGTTTTCATGCCTCTGGTTCCATTTTGCTCATTTGTTTGTTTTGTTCATTAGGTTTCTGTTAGAGGTGAGATAATTTGTAAGTGCCCATCAGTAGATGAGTAGATGAAAATACTGTGGTACATTTACAAAATGAAATAGCATGCAGCAGAAAGAAAGAAGGAATCCCTACCTTTCACAACAGCATGGATGAAACTGGAAAGTATTAGACTTAGTGAAATAAGGCAGGCAGCAGAAGACAAATACAAATTTTCATGTCTCAATTTAAGTTGATAGTAAGTGCTTGGCCACAACCTGACATATATCTCAATGCACCTCCAAATGACTGTGACTGCAACCTTCTCCTGTCAAAACTACAAGTTACTCTTATGACATACACTTCTCTAGGTTTCTAAATTGATCCTCTATTTTCAATAAGCCCATATTAAGTTCCCAAAGACTTATTTTATTTTACTTCTCTCCTTTCACTCTTTTCTGAAATGCAGACATCCTCTGTAAATTAACACTTTTGCGTAAATCTAGAAATAAACACCATTGTATGTACACTGTATTCTCCTGTTCATTTGAGGGAAGCTCCTTTCTTGCTAGTCACACTAACACATTCATGCCTGGATATTTCCCCTAGTTTTGGTCAGTTGAACATACCTCTAAATTCACAGTGGTTGTGAGTGACAGGTTTGTTTTTTTCTTTATGGATTGTCTATTTCACAGACACAAAAGCAATTAGAGATGTGTTTTTTAATGTCCTAATTTAAGCTTTGTTTTGTGGGAGCAAAATATAATAGAGGTTGAGTTGCTTATTTCCTAAGGTTGAAAATTGATATATAAATAAGTTTAGGGTATCATTTTCTCATCCATTGAATGTTTTTACTGTTATATATATTGTGTGTGTGTATACACTTATATATGTATACACATATAGGTATACATACACACACACACACAGACACACAGACACACACACACACACACAGACACACACACACACACACACACACACACACACACACACACACATATATATATATATATATACACACACACATATTTGTATATATATATATATTACAATACCCCCCTTCTCTCCATTATAACATAGTGTATAAAATCCAGGCCATGATTCTTCACCTAGCAGTGAAGTCATTTTTGAGATTCATTCCAAAGGTAGAGGATCTATATTTGTTTGACTAAAACATAAACCAACATTAGAAGAGTCCTCAAGTGGTTTTATGCTATTGTATTCACCCTGCAGAGGTGACTGTGTGTCCAGCCCATCATACCAAATTGGTCTGGATGCTGAGACAGATTGTGTCACACACATGCCAACAAGATATGAAAAGATTTATCAAGCACATGATGAAACCTTCTGGGAAGACAGGGGCAGACTCCCAGTCAGGTTGTAAAATGGCTTACAAGAGCCAAGGGGAGATAAGCTTTGCCTTTTCTTTTTGTGTGATTAGGCCTTTCTTTCTTTCTTTTTTTTTTTTTTTTTTAATATTACAGTTGTACCACTTTTTCCCCCATTGCTCCTCCCCACTCTGCCCACCCTCTCTCCCACAGTCAATACTCACCTCATTGTCCATGTCCATGGGTCATTTATCCTAGTTCCTTGACTAGGCCCTTTCCCTTCTTTGCCACTTTTCTTCCTCCCCCCTCTTCCCTGGTCACTGCCAGTCTGTTCCTTGTTTCCATGCCTCCGGTTCTATTTTTCTCATTTGTTTGTGTTGTTCATTAGTTTCCTGTATTAGGTGAGATTATATGGTATTTCTCTTTCATTGCCTGGCTTATTTCACTAAGCATAATTCTCTCTAGTTCCATCCATGTTATCACAAGTGGCAGGAGTTCCTTCTTTCTTTCTGCTGCATGGTGTTCCATTGTGTAAATGTGCCACAGTTTTTTGATTCATTCATCTTCAGATGGGCACTTAGGCTGTTTCCTGCACTTGGCTATTGTAGATAGTGCTGCTATGAACATAGGTATGCATAGGTTCTTTTAAATTGGTATTTCAGGATTCTTCAGGTATAATCCTAGCAATGGAATTACTGAATCAAAAGGCAGTTCCATTTTTAGTTTTTTTTTTTTTCAGATTTAATGTGTTTTATTGATTAAAATATTACATTTGTGCCAATTTCCCTTCCCTCTGCTCCCCTCCACCCGGTGGCCCCCCTCCCTCCAGTTGTCCCCCCCTTTTAGATTATGTCCATTAGTTGTGCATACAGTTCCTCCCAACCTCTCTCCGTCTATTCCATTCCCTCCTACCTTGATCCCCAATTCCTATATCATCTCCCTCCCTTTCCCCATTCCCCCTCCCTGTTGACCTCCCCCCAATATGCTTCCCGTACCCACAGTTCCTTTTCCACTCTCGTTGCCTGTTTAGTTTGCCTTTGTTTCATCTCCTTAGCTTCTGTTTTTTAAACCAGTCCCTTTAACATCTCATATAACAGTGGTTTGGATCTAATGAACTCTTTCAGTTTTATTTTGTCCTGGAAACACTTTCTCTGTCCTTCTATTCTGAATGACAATTTCGCTGGATAGAGTATTCGTGGTTGTAGGTTTTGGATTTTCATTACTTTGAATATTTCTTGCCAGTCCCTTCTTGCCTGTAGGGTTTCCCTTGAGAAGTCAGCTGATAGTCTAATTGGGACCCCTTTGTACATAATTCTTTTCTTCTCTCTTGCTGCTTTTAAGATTCTCTCTTTATCTTTAATTTTTGACATTTTGATTATAATGTGTCTTGGAGTGAGTGACTCTCTCTGGGTCCAGTCTCTTGGGAACTCTCCTTGCTTCCTGGACCTGCAAGTCTATTCCCTTCCCCAAGTCTGGGAAGTTCTCCTTTATTATATTTTCACTCAATTTTTCAAGTTCTAGTTCATCTTCCTCGCTCTCTGGCAAACCAATGATTCTTATGTTGGGCCTTTTATAGCTGTCCCAGAGGTTTCTGATCCTCTCATTGTTGCTTCCCATTTCCTCTCGCTGCATTGGTTGACTGCTTGTTCCTTCTCCATATTCCAGTTTGTTGAAATGAACTCTGGATTTTTGTTCCTCACCATCTGTCTCGTATGCGGTTTTGTTCCTTTCGTTATGAAAGTTTTTCGCTTCTTTCTTATCTTTTTCCTGCTCTTTTGTGAATTCTGTAAGCCACCTGATAACAATGGCCCAGAACTGAGCCTCTGACAGGTTTCTTATCTGTTCATCTCTCAGGTTCTCTATCTGCTGCCTGGTGAGCTGTGTCACCGGTATTTCTATAGTTGTCTGCCACATTTTGACAGATGCGTTTTGTTTTCTTGGGCCGGATGTCGGGGGCAGTGCCTGTGTACTTGTAATGACCCAGCGACCGGCGCCGTTTGGCGTCACAAGTCAGCGACCGGCGCCTGTCCGCGACCTATTTCACAGCCCTGTGGTGCTTTCTTTCTTTGGGGGCGGGGGTCCAAAATGGATTCACACAGTTATTCAGCTAGGAGACCGGGATCCGTCCTCCCACCCCCCTGGGCCTCACTGTTCAAGGCGATGCAGTGGCTGCTTTCCCCAGCGCTGGGGTCGCGCACTGCCAGGGGCTTGACTGCCGCCGGGATTTTTCGCCGCCCCGCCGCTCCGCAAACAGCTTTGCCCTCTTTAACTCTTACCTGCCCAAATGGCACCGCTGGTTTATAACTTCATATGTTGGGCTTCCGTGTAGTTTTATTTTCTGGAATTTCTAGTTATCCTTTGTTTTGAAGTAGTTGTATTCCTCTCTAGTTGTAGAGGGAGACTTAGCGTGTCCGTCTAAGCCTCCATCTTGGCCGGAAGTCCCCCCATTTTTAGTTTTTTGAGGAAGTTCCATACTGTTTTCCACAGTGGCTGCACCAGTCTGCATCCCCACCAGTAGTGCACTAGGGTACTCTTTTCTTCACATCCTTACCAGCATTGAAACCTGTATACTTTTTTTAACAGTGTCATCCCAATAAATTCAATAAAAAGAAAAAAAATTACCAATCCAAACCAAACTTAGATACTTTATTTTCCCAGCAAAAAGTAAACAAGAAAAACAGCAACAACAACAAAAACAAAAACATATAAAACAAATAAATAAAAGGCCTCTGTGCTTACAAGTATGAAAAAATATGTAATAGTTTAAATTTTATTTTACAGTAGAAGTCACAATCAGAACTGTCTTTTAATTATAATGAAATCGTAGGCATCTACTTAATTCTTCTGATTAGATTCCAATGGCATGGCTGGGGATAAAGATTGAATGGGGCAGAGATAACTATTCTAAGCTTTCAAAGAAAGTGAGGAATGGTCTCTGTGATCACTGACAGAAGAGGACCAATTTTCACACCTCTTACCTCTTAAGATAAAGAAGTGAAACTTGGTGCTGCTGCTATTTCTCAAAGGTAACCCAAGGAGAAATTTCAAGCTCACTAACATACTTCCAGTGGCAGAGGTTTCCCCCAAAAGGCGTTCTGAATTACCTTCTTTTATGTCAAACAAGATCTGGACCCTTAGGGGGTCCAGGATGAGAAACAATTTCCTGCCATTTTGACATAGTTACTATGGGAAAAAGTTTAGACCAGTATCTATTTCTTCTTCTATTCTGAGACCTCATATTATCTGTGGACAATGAAAAATCACACTTCTATGTATCTAGCATTTATTGAGCATAGAGTACAAACAACATTAAACTCTTGTGACTGTAATGTGATAATATAATATAATATGTGATAAATTCAAGTGATAAATATTATTATTCTAGTCACAGATAAGAAAACTGAAGTGCAGTATTACCTGTTGCTTTTTATTTATTTCTATAGCAGTCTTCTTGAAGCCAAGTAATTTGTTTGGACATGCAAACTTCCCCTGAAAGCATTGACACAACTGTGTCTCAGCAAAATGTGTATTACTCTTCATGTATGAACTTGAAGTAACTAGGGAATATCTCAAACTTCAAATCATTAAAAAAAGAAGATTAAAACAATGTGTCAGTATAGTATCAATTTGATAGTTTCCAGTTTTCCGTAAATCTTTTTAATCTTTATTGTTGTTCAAATAACCCAATTTGTACTAAAAACATAGGTGTTTTAGGGCAAATAACTTTGTATTTTTGGAGACAAAAGAATTATACTGGTTACCTAAGTAATAATTTTATTCAGAATCTTATGATGATCAACATACACAGACATTAAACATTAAAATAAACACAATTTCAGATAGTGAAAGATATGTCATTTTTAAGAACACAAAGCCACTTAAGTTGACCCTTGAATAACACAGGTTTGAAGTACATGGGTCCATTTATATTTAATTTTTTTCAATAAGTATTATTAATGTATTTTCTCTTCCTTGTGATTTTCTTAATAATCTTTTCTTTTCATTAATTTATTTTAAGAATACAGTATATAATACTTATAATATGTAAAATACTTTAACAGTAAGGCTTCTGGTCTACAGTAGGTTATTAATAGCTACATTTTTGGGAATCAAAGTTATATACAAATTTTCAAATGTGCAAGGGTTGGCACCCCTATCCCTGTGTTGATCAAAGGTCAACTATATTCAGTTTTTGCCTTGGTGGTGACTCAGTTACAACAACTGCTCCAATTAACACAAACATAAATCTAATAAATTGATCTAAATGCATGCTCAGCAAGATGAAAATCATGTTTTTGCTCCTCAAGCAACTCACAAATTACCAATGTGGGGGTAATTTATATTCTATTTTGAAATATACTTACTATATATAAGTAATTTATATATATCCTGAAAGGATAACTTTCAAAGCTCTGAGAAAATTAAGAACAGATTTTTTTTTTTTACTAATATTCTGCTTGATAAAGTAGTCGCTAGAGTAATATGAGTACAGCCCAAGAGAGGACTGCAGAGTTCACGTGCAGCATCTGGATCTCATCGTCGTCGGCAGCAGTCCGTCTCGAGAGACGATGGTGTAGCTTCTTAAGAGTCTATCTGCACCGCCGAGAATGGCTGTGCAGTCCGACTCGGGAGTGACACGGTATCTGTCTCCTCCCGTGTTGAATCGACATCTTGCGATGACGCTGGAGTGTCCTCTCCAGTGAAGCTGAAGCTACAGAGCCTGGGCAGGGTGATATGGAGGGTCTGCTGTTGCCCATGCAGCAGACCCCCCCTCTCTTCGCAGCTGAAGGGTCCAAGGGAAAGACGGAGTCAATACAGCTTGGCTTCAGGTGCGCCGCAGGAGTTGCCGGTGTTGACTACAACGTCAAACCGCCTTAGGGACTCCGGCTCCGGATTTTCTGTCGGGGTTTACTCCCTTAGCCTTTCCCCTGAAGAGGTATGCCGCAAGGCAGCGGAGGTTTTTTGGAGTCAGAGTTTTCCTTCTCTGATGTGCCCTGACTGGAAGATCGAACCAGCGACACTTAGCTCGCAGGCCGACGCTCAATCCACTGAGCCAAACCAGCCAGGGGGTATCTAAAACACACATATAAACGCATACACAATCATTTGCAAATATTAAGCAAACCATGTAAAATACTTAGCCAAATGAAATAAAGTTAGGGACCAAAAGGGAAAAATAAAAAAGGATATGTGTTTAAAAGATGTTGGCAAT
Source organism: Furipterus horrens (assembly GCF_987537825.1). Classification (NCBI taxonomy): domain Eukaryota; kingdom Metazoa; phylum Chordata; class Mammalia; order Chiroptera; family Furipteridae; genus Furipterus; species Furipterus horrens. The sequence goes on along the minus strand of NW_028327171.1, from coordinate 183,501,347 downwards.
GCACAAGTTGACTAATATGAATTACAAAGATGGTAAAAAGTTCAAACATATTGTTGACCCTTTATCATTACTGAACAATCTCCTGATTCAAAATAAGAGTACACAGTAGTTTGTTGTGGTAGAATTATGGCTTCTGCAAACATTTTTGTTCTTTTCAAATCTCACTGCAAATATGTCAGTTTCAGTGGTTCCAATGTCTTACTGTAGCCAGATGACCTTGTACAGGAAAATGGCAGTCACATCTGTTCATTATACATGACTACATTCTCTTCCAACAAATGCCTAAGTAGAGAATGGTAGTATCTAGATAGCAAACTTCACACTTGTCCTCTGAGAATTGGAAAACTGACGCGATAGCTTTGACCTTTTTCAATAATGTATGAAGAAATATGTCAGAGAAATCAAAACTACTGTCCACAATGAATCAATAACCCTGTGTTCAGCTCTCCAACCTGATTATCCATTAAGCAAAAACTTGCTTTAGCTGTGAAATTGGATGGCATTTTCTTCTAGATCCTCACCTTTTTCGCTCTAGATGAACCTTATATTTACCCACACATCTCTATATGCACAAGTCTAAGATGCTGTGCAGAAACTTAAATTCTTCTTATGCCACTCATGAAATTTTTTAACTTAATTATTCATTCAAGTAGTAGAAAACTCAAATAACTCATTTCATGTTATTTTCAGCTACTTTCTCCTCCCATTTTTCTTTTGCTTTTTATTCCTTTCAGATCATCTTGTTTAAACATATTTTTCTAAAAAAAAAAAAAAGATTGTCTAATCTCAAAATCTCCCCATTATAAATTGTCTGGAAAAGAGGACAAAATAAAACTACCTAAAATATTTAGCCCTATATATTTTCCAACTTACTTTTACTCTTCATCATGGAGCTAGTAAAGTTTTTGAGTATCTGTGGGAGAACCAGCATGGATTGAACCCAAGCATTAATTCTCTTTTGTTTCTATTCAGTAAACCTTCCTTGAATATCTACTCTGTGCAAGAAAGGTGCCAAATACCAGGCATAATGTTTGCTCTTTGGGATTTCAGGGACTAATGTGAGAGAGTGACATATATAAAAACAAATCTCAAAACAAAATGTCACCTACTTTATTTTAAGAATGCATAAAGTCTCAGTGGCATTTCATAGTAAGAAGTGTCACTCATCGTGGTTTCTTCCTTTAGAACAGTAGGTTACAGAAGTCAAAGGCATTGTACAGGTTCATACACACTGTCATTCTTAAGTTTTTGAAAGTGTTATTTGCTATAATTATGACTGATCTAATGAAACTGGTTTAAGACTGAAATCAGTTGTAATGGATAAAGTTGGTTCATATTTTGTGCCATAAAAATGAGTTATTAATCAACTATCTTTCATGAAGATCCTTTAATATCTAGTTGTTAATCATGAAAACAGAGTGGTTTCATAAATAACTGTGAATTTTTGTTTGTTTTTATATTCTAGACTCTTCTCCAATGTAATCAACTCCAATCATATTACTGTTTTGTGGGCCATTTAACATATTTGAGAATTAACATTGCCATGGACTATTTCCTTAAACCTTGGCTATCAATTACGCCCAATTGACATGGGTGGTTCATGCAGGGTATCATGATGTTTTAGGGCACCTAAAATATCTCTTTAGCTTTTCTTTTCCAGTAGGTAAGATAAAGAAATCCAAGCAGAAAACATGTGTAAAATAAATGTTATATATTTTACTGTAAAATTTTCAATATCTGTCATCGTTATTTTACAATTTTAAAATACTCCTCAAGTCAAGTTTTGACAGTATAATTTACATGATGCCAAACAACTTTCTAAATATTTCTTTTTCTTTTCTGGTGTTTCCAACTTTATGATAAACATACATTAATCTATAAATCTGACAGAAAGAAGAACATTCATCTGTATAACACTAAAATCTTACTTAAAATGAAGTAAAATAAACAGTTATCTGTAAGTATTTAGAAAGCAAAGTTTTATTTCAGCCTTTGTTCAATTATGCATACCCAAATTTGTTACCATCTTCCTGTTAATAGTTGACCACAATGGCTGCATAATAATAGATAAAGGTTACTTTTCACATGAAAGGATTTTAATTGATTTTTAAAACCAAAATAGTCTGTGTCAGAGCTGCAGTAAATTAATTGCTCCTTGAAAAAAAAGCAGCAGGAAGAAAATGACAAGTGTTTACTGCATTTAATATTTGTGCTTCACTGAACATTCTCAGCCACAAATTAGTAGGATAAGAGGAAAATTAAATAAAATTAATAAAGGGGTCAGAAAAAATATTGGGAAGGAAATTAGTATAAGATCATTGGGAGAATGGTCAAAAGAATCTGATTCTTTTTGAAGAAAAACAAGTGAATCCCTCAGAGAAAACATATTTACAAGAGATTTTTTAAATCGTGCAAGAGCTCAAGTAAGTCAAGAAGGAAATAACAAAGGACTACAATAGTAAATATCAAGTACAATGTAGCATGGAGACAGAAAATTAATAATAGTCCAAATGTATGCCCGAAATCAAAGTCATTAAAAATAGTTATATCTCACTGGGCTATAGACTCTGTTTCCTTATCTTGATGCTTTTTGTGTTTACCCTTTTAACTTCCTCACCAACTTTGCTCAGGTATTCAATAAGTGCTTTTCCATCCTCTTTGGTGCAATGATATGGTAGGTATGTTCCTCTTATAGTGAATCTTCAAAATAAGTGAGGGTAGTCATATCCACAAAGGACATGTGGAAAGCCTCCCTGCATTATGTCTTGTCAGATTTCATAGCTTCAACAATTTACATAACCAGACCCAAGGTCAGGGATCAAGGAAGTGTATTTTACTCCAAGGTGGAGAGGGAGGGAATGATGATTTGTTGGATAATAGAAATTATGATATTAAAAATCTATTATTCAGTTTTACAGATAAGTTAACCAATATTTGGAGAATTTCAGCAATTTTGTTCATCTTGTAATGAGCAAAAAACAAAGGTAGGATTCAAACATGTTGCTATCTGTTTCCAGGGCTTACCATCTTACTTATTGTCATTTCCTTTTGCTACTCTGATCCTCTTTTGAGTATACTGGCACAACGCCACAAGAAGCGCACACACACACTCACACCTCAACACATATAAACCCACAGTCTCTAGATGTTTATTAAATGGTATTTCTTCATTGTTCCAGTCAGTTATATTTTCTCTTTCTTGTGTAATCTCTGTACTACTGGTTGTCCTGTAAGACATTTAAGCTATAATCAAATGAAACTTACCATTGTGTTTTTACACTCTTTAAATTTCTTATAAGAAAATATTGCCCTACATATTGTTAGCCTGAAATTGCCAGTAGAGTTCTCAATGTACACCTTTTTCATGCCTTAATTTTTGAGTTAATTTCTTAATCAGTTCCCCTTTACATTTTATAATTATAAAACAATACTTCACTTGTTCATTATAGCTCTCATTTGCCCACATATTATTGAGAAAAATCCATTTTTACATTATTTTTAGCATGATTTAATGAATAGTCATAGAATTAAAGTATTATGATGAATAATACTGCTTGCATAAGCACTCTGTAGAAATGAAGATGACTTAATATAAAAAATATTCTTCTCTGTTTATATTTGTTCATCTGGACACCACCTAAAGCCATAGAATATCCATAACAGAATACACTGTTGCACTATATTTGTATGTCTCCTTTTTTGTTGCTTTGGCCAGTGACTTTATTTATCATTCGAGGGGTTTTTTTTTAACTTTTTTATTAGTCTACCCCATTCACAAGTGCGTATTTCTCTTTCTTCCACATGCATAACTTTGAACCCAAACTCAGTTGACATTGCTTGTCGATCAATATTATAAAAGTTTTATTTGAAGGTAAACAGTTACAAGAGCCTGGATGGTATTACCTGCTTTTGTACATTATTCTAACTAAAAGGAATGTCCAGAGGTTCTAGAGAGTTTCCTCTCATTTTGCTAGATGACATCCAATGATAATGGCCTTAAGCTGATGGGAAATTAATTGAGAAAGCATTTTTACCCTGCCATAATTTTATCATCCATTCTATTTGCTGCTATTAGCAGGAATCCATAACCCCATGGGTGTTTCAAGTGAATCTCTTTTAGAGGAGCTAACAGTCCGGAGGTCATACTGTTAGCTACTCCCATCAGCCAGGTGTCAAATCATTGTCAAAAAGAAATTACTGGCGTATTCATTTTTTTTTTTTTTTTTGCTTCTAGCTTGTGCTGTGGTGGATGAGATGATTTGTAGAGAGTCATTGGGGAAAAAGAGTGCTGGTGGTCATTGAAGGCTTTTTTCACATCAGCACTTAGTCAAATCATTACAAATTAACTGGGATGTGGGAGACACTGACTACAATTGAACTCGGTTTTCAGACAGACTTAGAAAATCCTGGATTCTAAATCCTGTTGGACATCACTTTTTCTTAACTGAATGACACCACAGAGGAAATTATTGCCACTTGTTATATTATACATGACTGTTAAGAATCAGTAGAGGGTTCTCCTATTACATTAAAAACATACAAATGCATTGTTATATAAACAATACTAAACAAAGCTTGTGGTATTTATGGCTGATGTTCCGTGTTTTCATATCACTCTGCACATAATATATTGGTTTTCATACATACATTTTAGATATCAAAAATGTAATTACACAGACGACACATGAATAAAATTCAAAAGAGAAAAATAATTGTATGAACTCTATTGTTTCTATTCTGCTTTTTCCCTCTGATAGAGAGCAAGCAGATATTTAATCTCTAATATCTGTGTTTATGCCTGCTTTCCCAATGAAACACTGCAGAATGCAGTGATTTTTTTCTATATACTTCTATAAAAATACAATAGGTTCCCATTTTTAGATTTTGTGAAAATTTCCTGTAGAGCATAGTTGGTGTTCTCCTAATAATATTTTTTTTCAGTGAGAGAATAAAAGAGACACTGTCTATCTTGCCTCCGCCGGTAGGTATTTAAGTAAACGGAAACAATTACTGAAACATGACAGATGATAATGGCATATAAGAGGATTTTATGTACACCCTAAATCAATTGTACTTGGAAAACTAAAGTACTGCTCTGACGAGCACAGGCATACTGGTGTACAGTTACATTTTCTAAACTTTTTCACACATATCTTAATAACTTGAACAAGTTTATCATAAAGTGGCTGTGCCAAGCTGGAGCTTCCTTCTTTCAAGTGGTCTTTCTGAATCAATAGCGATGTTGAACTCTTCCAAAATTGACATATAGGCTAACATTTTCCTTATAAAGGTTAAGATATAAAATAAAAATAATCAAAGAGCTAACAAAAAGGAATATATGAGTGTACAGATAATTTGTTGTAGTTATGGATCATAGGTAATACTATCTATAATTGAGGCAATTTCTTTAAAATTCAGAAATAAATATAAACAACTACGTTCATACATATTAAAATATTTTCTAAAAGAGGGACATTAGTTTGTACAACATAGATAACTATTTTTTTATGACTTATGTGGATCTATCATTCATAAATTTGTCAAAAGTCTTTTGAACATACTCATGTATCTGTGAGTATGTCTTTCATGTCTACTAATATCTGTTTTCTGGCAAACATAAAATGTGTTGTAATAAGAAAGAATTTGAAAACAAATATTGCATGTAGATAAATATGGAAAATCTGTGTATTGAACATAAAAGTAAAATTAAATATGCCCAGACTTTTTAAAAGTAGATTATGTTCTTTAAGTTTCAAATATAATATTCCTATGTGATAAAAATGGTTATTGATTTAATGATACCAGCTTGTCATTATTAAAACTTACGACCAAGAATAAGTGGAAAAAAATTATCAAGAAAATGCCTTTTTTTAAATCCTCACCCAAGGATATGCTTATTGATTTTAGAGAGAATGGAAGGGAGAGAAGAAAGAGAGAGAGAAACACTGATGTGAGGGAGAAACATTCATGAGTTACCTTCATACGTGCCCCTACTGAGAATCAAACCTGCAACCTTTTGGTGTACAGGGTGATGCTCCAACCAACTGAGCAACCCAGCCAGAACTCAAGAAAATACCTTTTCAAAAATGTTTTAAGTAACCAAAATGTACTCTTAATTGCCCTTCTATGTATTTTGAAATTACTGACAATTAAAATAGTGTCTAAATTGCTAATAGATAGAATTACTGGCAAGAAGAAAAGTTTTCACTGCATTTTAATCATGGTAATTCCAGAACTCAGTGGGTAAGAAATGAAAAATTTGTCCAGGAAACAGTACAATGATGAAAACCTCTATTAAGTGCCAGAGCATCAGGCTATTGTATTGCTGGACCATTATATTAAGCTTAAAAGTAGAAAGTGTGAATAATTTCCAATGGATTCTAAATAGTTTATAAGGAATGATGTTCCAGGTTTATAAAAATAAGAAGCATATTTTAATTGAAGCTATATTCATTTAGTTTTCTTTTCATAAATCCAAGAAATATTGAATTTTGACTAAATGAGTATCTACATTAATGTTTGTTTATTTGAAGTACTTATATTCACCAAACATGATTATGAAAATTTGGGTTTGGGAAAGTTATATATTTCAACTCATTTATTAATTCTAACTAAAAGTGAATTGTTTGGGTCTCATTTTCATTTTGTTATTATTACTCAAAGTCTTTGAAAAATTGACTTGAAAATTATATCAATTTAGCACATTATATTTTGTGCTTTTATAACCCTAAAAACATGCAGATTTTTATATCTAAAACCAATTACATTTTTGTGTTTTTTCTAAAAAGCATATGTATTCTTACCATTAGATTAAGAATTTATTTTCTGCTCTGCAAATTACTAGTAGTTAAATACTATTAAAAAAATACTATTGTCGGGGAAAACATGAAAATATAAAGAATGGAAATGCAAGTTCAGTGAATATTAGAAGGACAAGAATTTTCCTTCACACTGGATATTTTTCTCCCTATCTGATCCCTCCAGTGTTTGGCATTCTAAAGAAGTAAGAAATGACATAAGTTTCTTTGTATAAAACTAATAAGACCAGTCATTAATAGAGGTTTTTTGGACAGAGACTTTGACTGGAATGTCATGCCTAAAGGAGACATGCTTGGGCTCTGGTTGTTACCAAAAAGCCCTGAGGAACTGGGATTGACTTTCAAATGTAATAAAAGACCACAAGATAAAAGGCCTGATACCTTGGTTGGTTGTGAAGTCCACAGCAATCTTTTCAGGGAAGGAATGAAGGTTGTTTTCCTGAAAGATGATTAGACGGAACCTTGAGGCACAATGGAAAACCAGAAGGATTTGGAAAAGACAGGTGTGTACAGACAAGGCTGAATGCCAGGTATGTGGCTCTGCTTCTGTGCCCTGAAGGGCAGACTGAAGGTCACCCTAAATGTTCCTTGCGCAAGTTCCAGCAAAGCAGAACTAAAGATCATAAGTGATCATTTGCTGCTCTTGTTGTGTTTATGCAAATGAACAGAACAAATTAAAAATGGACATAATGCAGTCCCTTTAATGACAAGGAGGGTAATCTTAGGGAGAAAAATCGTGATTCAAGGACAACACAATGCTCAGTGGTAGACTGTAAAGTAGTGCAGCTAACCGTCTTTAAAGTTTCTTTTCATTTAAAATTTGTTTTCATTTGAAAGTTAAACTATGTCTGTGGTATCATCAAAGTTGCTTAATTTATAGGCAAGAAGAATGTCAAATGCCTTACAACAGGATGTCTTTCCAATTAGACAGTCCTACAGATTTAAAGACTTGTTTGTGGGTTATGTTACATAAATTAATATGTGTTTTCTGTTTTCATAGAGCATAAGCCTGAGATCTCATTACCTGAGTGATTGTCTGTACATATAGGCTTCACTTAATTCTGTCTGCATTGCTGCCTCCTGAGACTCAATGGTTTGGCTGAACTAAGTGGCTGGGTTGGTGAAGAATGGGGTGGTCTCTGTGGGCTTCACTTTAAAACTGGTTTCTCTTTTCTATCCTAATGGCTTAGACAGAAAGGGCCCAGAGGTCTGAGAGGGGGGAAACCTAAAATATTTCCCTCAGCCCAAACTAAGTATAGTGGGCAAAAGGGTTTTGGACAGGTGTGATGTGCCTTGCACACCTTCCTTCAAAGAAGCCCCTTTTTTCCCTAATGTGGGACATTGAAAAATTAATACCTGCCTTTTGTCATCTAGTGGTTATGGATTGAATGATGTATTTTAACCCTGTTGCCAAACCTGTTGCCCCCAGAACACAACAAGGATGCCAGCCTGTTAAACCAAGCATGCCATTGTCCGGGGACAGCCAACTGACCTGGAGTCTGCACGATCCTTCCCTATGTGGGAAGGCCACCCTCCCCTCCACAGCCCCACTCTTTTTTTTTTTTTTTTAATTTTATTTTTTTATAAATATATTTTATTGATTATGCTGTTACAGTAGTTCCAATTTTTTCCCCTTTACTCCCCTCCACCCAGTATCTCCCTCCCCCAGCATCCCCCCCCAAGTCCATACCCATGGTTCGTAAAAAATAACTATCCCTCCCTCTCAGATATTAAGACCCTTTGTAATCTTGTAAAGGACAATGGGCGAAGGTCTCAAGCTCCTCTAGCTGCTTCAAGCTGGACATGGTCGTCGTCCTACCTACCCTTGGGTCCAGAAATCCCTAATAAGAGTGGGGGTGTGGAGGGGAGGGTGGCCTTCCCACATGGGGAAGGATCATGCAGACTCCAGGTCAGTTGGCTGTCTCCGGACAACGGCGTGCTTGGTTTAGCAGGCTGGCATCCTTGTTGTGTTCTGGGGGCAACAGATTTGGCAAAAAGGGTTAAAAAGCATCATTCAATCCATAACTACTAGGTGGCAAAAGGCAGGGATTAATTTTTCAATGTTCCACATTAGGAGAAAAAAAAAGAAAAAAAAAGGGCTTCTTTGGAGGAAGGTGTGCTAGGCACATCTCTCCTGTCCAAAACCCTTTTGCCCATTTTATTTAGTTTGGGCTGAGGGAAATAGTTTATGTTTCCCCCCTCTCAGACCTCTGGGCCCTTTCTGTCCAAGCCATTAGGATAGAAAAGAGAATTCAGTTTTAAAGTGAAGCCCACAGACCACCCCATTCTTCACCAACTCAGCCATTTAGTTCAGCCAAACTGTTGAGTCTCCGGAGGCAGCGCTGCAGAGAGGATTAAGTGAGGCTTATGCATACAGACAATCACTCAGGTAATGCGGTCATAGGCTTATGCCCTTTGAAAACAGAAAACACATGTTAATTTATGTAACATAACCAACAAAAAAGTCTCTAAATCTGTAAGACTGTCTTATTGGGAAGACATACAGTTGCAAGGCACTTGACATTCTACTTGCCTGCAACTTGAATCTCTTTGGTGATATCACAGATATGGTTTAATTTTCAAGTGAAACCATTTTTTAAATGAGAAGAAACTTTTAAGACGGTTAGCTGCCCTACTTTACAGTCTGCCACTGATCATTGTGATTTTCCTTGAATAATGATTTTTCTCCCTAAGATTACTCTCCTTGTCTTTAAAGGGACTACATTAAGTCCATTTTTAATTTATCCTGTTCATTTGCATAAGCATAACAAGAGCAGCAAATGATCACTTATGATCTTTAGTTCTGTTTTGCTGGAACTTACCCAAGGAACATTTAGGGTGGCCCTCAGTCTGCTCTTCAGTGCACAGAAGCTGGGCCACATACCTGGCATTCATCCTTGCCTGTACACACCTGTCCTTTCCAAGTCTTTCTGGTTTTCCATTGTGCCTTAAGGTCCCTTCTAGCCATCTTTCAGTAAAACAACCTTCGTTCCTTCCCTGGAGAGATTGCTGTGGACCGCACAACCAACCATGGCAGCAGGCCTTTTATTTCGCGGGCTTTTATTACCTTTGAAAGTCATTCCCAGTTCCTTAGGGCTTTTTGGTAACAACATGAGCCCAAGCATGTCTCCTTTAGGCTTGACATTCCAGTCAAAGGCTTGTTCAGAAAAAGGAACCTCTATTAACAACTGGTCTTATTAGGTCTATGCAAAGAAACTTAAGTCATTACTTACTTGTTTAGAATGCCAAACTCTGGAGAGATCAAATAGGGAGAAAAATATACAACGTGAAGGAAAATCTTTGTCCTAATATTCACTGAACTGGCATTTCCATTCTTCATATTTTCATTTTCCCCCACTAAAAAAAATTTTTTTGTTTGTTTTTCCATTACAGTTGTCTCTCTTTTTTTTTTTTTTTTCCCCTCTTGCTTCCCTGTATCCTGCCCCTCCCTTCCCCCACATTCAGTCCCCACTCAGTTGCCCATGTCTGTGGGTCATTTATACATGTTCTTTGATTTGACACTTCCCCTTCTTACCCCCTTTTCTCCCTCCCCCCTCCCCCCTTGTTACTGTTAGTCTACTCCTTGTTTACATACCTCTGGTTCAATTTTGCTCATTTGTTTGTGTTGTTCATTAGTTTCCTGTAATAGGTGACAGCATAACGTATTTTTCTTTCGTTGCCTGGCTTATTTCGCTAAGCATAATTCTCTCTAGTTCCATCCATGTTGTTGCAAATGGTAGAAGTTCCTTCTTTCTTTCTGCTACATAGAACTCCATTGTGTAAATGTACCACAGTTTTTTGATCCACTCATCTACAGATGGGCATTTAGGTTGTTTCCAGCACTTGGCTATTGTAAATAGTGCTGCTATGAACATTGGAGTGCATAGGTTCTTTTGAATTGGTGTTTCAGGATTTTTCGGATATAATCCCAGTAATGGAATTGCTGGTTCAAAAGGCAGTTCCATTTTTAGTTTTTTAAGGAAATTCCAAACTGTTTTCCATAGTGGCTGCACCAGTCTGCATTCCCACCAGCAATGCACCAGGGTTCCCGTTTCTCCGCATCCTCTCCAGCACAAGTTGTTTGTTGATTTGTTGATTATGGCCATTCTGACTGGTGTGAGGTGGTATCTCATTGTGGTTTTTATTTGCATCTCTCTGATGGCTAGTGATGTTGAGCATATTTTCATATGTCTATGGGCCCTCTGTATGTCTTCTTTGGAGAAGTGTTTTTGCCCATTTTTTAATTGGGTTGTCTGTCTTCTTGGTGTTGAGTCGTATGAGTTCTTTATATATTTTGGAGATCAATCCCTTGTCTGAGATGTCATTGGCGAATATATTTTCCCATATGGTTGGTTTCCTTTGCATCTTGCTGATGTTTTCTTTAGCTGAGCAGAAACTTTTTAGTTTGATGTAGTCCCATTTGTTTATTCTTTCCTTTATTTCCCTTGCCTTAGGAGATATATCAGTGAAAATGTTGCTACGTGGGATATCTGAAATTTTCCTGCCTATTTTTTCCTCTAGGACTTTTATGGTATCACGGCTTACATTTAAGTCTTTGATCCATTTTGAGTTTATTCTGGTGTATGGTGTAAGTTGGTGGTCTAGTTTCATTTTTTTGCATGTCCCTGTCCAGTTCTCCCAACACCATTTGTTGAAGAGACTCTTTTCACTCCATTTGATGTTCTTTCCCCCTTTGTCAAATATTAGTTGACCATATGAACCTGGGTTTATTTCTGGGCTCTCTATTCTGTTCCATTGATCTATATGTCTGTTTTTATGCCAGTACCAGACTGTTTTGATTACCGTGGCCTTGTAGTATAGTTTGATATCAGGTATTGTGATTCCTCCTACTGTGTTCTTCTTCCTCAAAATTGCTGTGGCTATTCGGGCTCTTTTTTGGTTCCATATAAATTTTTGAAGTATTTGTTCTAGGTCTGTGAAATATGTTGCTGGTATTTTAATAGGGATTGCATTGAATCTATAAATTGCTTTGGGTAGTATGGACATTTTAATGGTGTTGATTCTTCCCATCCATGAGCATGGTATATGCTTCCATTTATTTGTATCTTCTTTAATTTCTTTCTTCAATGTTATGTAGTTTTCTGAGTACAGGTCTTTTACCTCCTTGGTTAAGTTTATTCCTAGGTATTTTATTTTTCTTGTTGTCCACAGCCCCACTCTTATTAGGGATTTCAGGACCCAGTGGGGGAAAAAACTATTATCTCTTTTAATTTATCTCTTTGAGATAAATAAATTAATAATCTTGAACAAGAATAAAATTATACACGTGGTAAGGACACAAAGTTATTTCAGTACTTATCATGCATTTTAAACACATGCATTATTTTAATTAATAATGTAGCTAACCTAATGTACTTGCATTTAGTTTTTAACTATGTAAAAAGCCAGTAAATAAGAAAAACACAACTTGGACTCAGAGCAAGAGATCTATGAGCAAACTTTTCTCAGAATTAATATTAATATCATGTTTCTTGCAATGATGTCCTTACATAGAAGTTGAAATTTTGCTTTGAATTACACATTATAAAATTCTTATTTAAAAAACATATTTTTAATTCTATTTATTATGTTTTTCAGCTGTTCCTTCCTGTGCTTTTGCTCTGTCAATTGTTTGGTAGAAGATTTCTCTCAGAAAAAACTGAGCTTTGTGTCCATGGTCATAGATCACAGTGTGAATATGACTAGCTGCACTCCACTTGGCAGGTAGGAATGTCAGTGAGTAACACTGACATATAATTGGCTGCAGCTCCTGGTGTGGTCCCCTGAAATTGCTCCATTCTTATATCTCCTGACCTAAACAGCAAGGTCATATTTAAAATTCAGACTGCCTTAAATTGCTATATTACAGCTTTTTAAATAAACAAGGGTTACTGAGGTGACAAAAGTTGCTTGTTTTCAAAATGCTCTATATGTTTTGGTGAGGTAGATGTGTGAAGGATGTTTACTAGGTTGACAATGCTGTGAGGGGATACATACAGCTTACAAATAATATTCATTGTTTTTAACTATTGTGTTTACATACAAATTGCATAAAGCTACAGCATCCAGTATCAAAAGACAAACTGTTCTTTCTTCTCTATTAATCGAAGCATTACTTGTTGCTTATATTGTTAATAAACAGAACACGTGCTTGAAAATGATCCTTAAGCCAAATTTCATAGTCAGTGGTTTAAGAACACAGAAGACACACTCCCAGCCTGATTAGCCAGTTCTTCATGACAGTAGGGGAAGGGGTGGGAGGAGGCAGCATTGGCAATTTTTCAGCTCATTAGGTGCATATTCATCTTAATGGGGCATCAAAGTTTAAAACTATAATGTATTCCCCTCATTTAATCCACCAGAGAACATGCATAGTAACCACAGGAAAGCAGAAAGGATTTCAACACTTGGAAGCTGCAAAAGCAGGTGTCATCTTTCCCTTTAGGTGGAATAGAAGAACAAAAACGGAAACTTGATTAGTCTAATTGTGCCTCAGTGAGCCCTTTGCTGCATCCTCCCATCCAGAGTGGATGTATAGCAGTGCGTAACCCCAGATAAAATACAAATTGAATTGCTTTTGGCAACATCTGCAGATAGTGGGGATTGGAGGGAAGAAACATGACCTAAGTAATCTTCTCTCCACCAAAAGTATTTTAATTCATTCTCTTGCACATACTCATTAGTACCCTTTTTACGTAAAACACTCTGTTGGATGATGCAGAATAAGGAGTATCCGTATTCGGAAAACAAGGAAAGGGACATAATTTTTTGCATCCAAACATACCCTTAGAGATTTTAAATAAAAATTAGATGTTTCAACTTATTTTAACTTAACTGGGCAGCTGCTATGTCATTTAAACTGATCTCTTGCATATTTCTTTTTATGCTCAGATAAAAGTAAGCTTTTGCATTAGTTTTTCTATAGAGAGTGTAAGGCTTATTATTCATCCTCTCCTAAAGCACATAAATATTAAATTGCAAATGATGCCTGCTTCAAATGAATGATTGGAGTTCTTTTCAACTTAGTTCTGGGTAAAATGGAATACCCCCACTTTATTCTGGGGAAAAATGGAGATGTAAAAAAGGATAATACTTTGTTTAATATATTCCCTTTTTTCATTTATTTATTTTAAATAAATCTAAAGTAGGAAATAGAATAATTAAATATTGTTTGGTGACATTATGTTAACTTATCAGATTTGTATAATCATCTTGTAATGGCTTAAATATTTTAGCTGCTTACATGTAAGCGCAATAGCTCTGCATTTTTCTGAAATGACACATTGAAAAGGAAACAGTCTGAAGAGTGCATCTTGAAACTATTGTACTTTGGACAGGACATCAGTCTTAAGGTCATATATTTCTCATGAATCAAGTATACTTTATAATGTGCACTGTATACATTTAATTTTATAAAGTTTATTACTTTATATTTATATTATTTGTGCATATACATATCTAAAAATAGGTCCTGAAATCATTGTGACAGTGTGATATAGCCAGCATAGAATGTGGGTCTACAACAGATAAAGTTTGGCCTCTTATTCTTTGTTTTTCCTTCTTTCTTTTATTTTTCCACCAAATCAAATCTCAGGTTACTCAGATTTCCATCTGATGATCTGATTAAATCAGATGAAACTCAAATTTGAATTAATAATAGATTGATAATCTTACTAATTATCCTAAAAGAAGACTATAAAATGTCTCCAACTGATAGAGTAAGAAATTATGCTTTTCCCTGCCTTAACTCTAGGCATTTTTCTTAACCAATAAGGTTGTACATACTTCCTTCTCTTTTCTACCAGATTTACAAAGTAAACTTGAGAATAAAATACACAGAGGAAACATAATATATCACACACCTAAACTTCCCAACTTTTTCAAGAGATTATTTATCTAAAAAAATAGTTAGTAAAAGTACAGTCATCTTTGAAGAATCAACTTGGTGTGACAGATCAACCTCTAAATTGTGAGCAGAAAAACGAGAGCTGTGTGAGTATATGTAAAACATGATAATATCTTGATGTTTAGTAGTTTTACCAAGCGGTGCAGAAAAATAAGATAATAGTGAGATAAACTGGCAAAAGTTAATCATACAACCACCCTATTCTTGTTTGAAATACTCTTTGTTATTACCACCCAAATAAGAGCTACACCACTGACATTTTTTTCTTCTTGATATTTTTATTTGTATTGTTTATTTTGATAGTTAAATAAAAGAAATATTAATTCAATAAGTCACTTGAAGTATTGCTAAGAATAGTTTTGAAAAAGTGCTCTTCAAATTTATGTGATACTTATAGGTTACTGCTTTTATAATTAAACTGATGTGAAATCTGAAGTTCTAAGACTATTTATGACCTTGACCATTCATTCACCTAAACTCTAGTCCTGGATATCTAGGACCCTCATCATCATCTCAAATCCAATATATTCCAGACATTTTAATTTTGTGGTAACACAGTCTTTCCCCCAAAGCTCTATACTTGAAATTTATCTACATGGATTTTAAATCTATCTCTGCCATTCACTAGCTTCATGGCCTTGGGCAAGATACTCTGTTTTTTCATCTAAAAATGAAATGATGATATGTAAGAGCTTAGAATAGACACATGGAAAGACTCTACATAAACATTAATAATTATTTAAACTAAAAAACACATGTCCATCTTTGTCATTTACTTCTTTATCTCAAGAATTTAGCTAGTAATATTCATTTATTATGAATAAAAAATCTTCTTTTAAAATCACACCTTGGGTTCATCCTCTTTCCTCTCTCAAAAAAACAAGCTCTATTCACTTTCTACCTTTAACATTAGGCCAAAGTCTCACCATACTCACCTGTATAATTCCGTCATGTCAGTAGTATTACCAACATCTTGCATCATGCCATCATCACTTTTAAAGCTTCATATGGTTCTTTATTTTCTTAAAGAACCAGTTATAAACTTTTGCCTGGCTTTCAAATTCAGTCTAATTTTATCCTATGATACTTATCAAACCTGAGTTCTTACTAGTATATTTTGTATGCAAATAATAGGAAAGCTTACTCAAGCTGATTTTAAAATATTAAAAGTATAAATTCAAAAGGCCTATAAGTAAGACTGGAATTAAGAGTCAATAGATCCATAAAAAAAATAAAATAAAAATAATAATAATAAAAAAAAAAGTCAATAGGTCAAAGGCCTAAAATGTGATAAATGACTCAAGTACTTTCAGTTACACTACTGGTCTCACTCTAAGACTAATTTGTGCTCTCAAAATAGAATGGCCTCTTATTATCAGTGTTCATGTCTTTCTCCAAAGTGGCTAGCCCATCTGCTTTTCACTGTCCAAGCAAGGGGACTAAAATTAATGTGATTTGTTCTTATCCTCAGCTGGGATGAAATAAAAATTGTGGACTAAACTCTGAAATATATTAGAGATGCTAAAATTAGTTGAAACTCTCCAAATTCATGTTGATCGGTCAATAATTAAAATCTTCTGCATTACAAATTTATAAAGTGGACAAAAATCAATGACTCATGGAGTTCTTGGGCTTGGTAAAGCATATAGTTTGGGTGCTTTCATACATTGCATGAAATACTAGATGATTAATCTTGGAGATAGAGATGTAGGTTAGACCCAGTTTTACCATTCACTACCAGTTATTCTCTCTTACCCTCACTTTCTTCAAACATATAAGTGAGAACAAATACAGAACATATTTAATCAAATGGTTTTTAGATTAAATATGAATGAAGTATCAATATTTGGTCTAGTGTGTGGTACATACTAAAATCACAGTAAACCTTATTTTATATTTTCAAAATGAAAAATTATAGCCAATTAAGGCAAGTGTTGTAGAAACATTCTCAATCAAATGGGAATCTAAATCATAAAAATATTATTTAATTGATTTAAGGTTATAAAACATACTAGTTAGCAGGGGGTTTCCCAGTTTACAAATATTAAAATCTTACTACACTATGTGTAAAAGAATGATTTGTAATGGCTAACTTTGCAACTATTTGTTTAAAATTGTTCATTCTAATAATGAATCTGAGTAGTCTCAGGACTTTGTGTTTATCTTACAACTGATTAAGCAAAGATTTTTTCAACAAGTAGTTCAGAAGAAGACATCAGGTTAGCACTGCTTAAATTATTCTTATATTCTATGTTATGTGTTTAAATCCATGTGATTCTAGTGTATCTACTTAGCCTACTGTTAGTAATGGGTCTGCAATATAAGTCTTAGCCAACCTGAAACATTGATAAAAAAAGAATGACCCTATTATTCATGGTTTCCCAGCAATCCACATCTAGGGAGCACTGCTTGAAACTGCAATTCTGTTTATCCTTAAAGCATTTGTTCTGCTCTCCCTGCTTGAACTTATCTTCAATTCCAATTCAAACACTCCTTGGGAATCCTGCTGCAATCCGCTCTTTACACATCTCCAGCCCAGCAGTGTTTTGTTAATCATCATCTCAGTGCAGACAAAGACATTGTGAGTGGGAATCTTGTCCTCTACATGTATTTGTTAGATAAAGCTCATAGGTGATGCTGCTCAGATTTACTCAGTCTGTGGTATTTTACTTTTAAAGGCATTAAAGAAGTCTGACATTACCACCACTTAATATGCCTTTCCTTTTGTCTCCAGCTTGTTGTCTCTAATGTCACTCCTCCCAATAGGAAAAGGAGCTCTTCATTTCCAACTCTGTGCATGAATACAGAAGTTTTGCTAATGTGTGTGACTTCTGTGAAACAAGCTAGTCCAAACTGTCAACATCTGGGTTTTTTGTCCAAACAGAATTTTGTAGGAACTTGGAGAAGTAAATCTTAAAACTTTTATGTTCTCAGGCAAAGATATTAAGAGAGCAGATATCAGTATTTACCTTTCATTTTCATTGTATCTTTCCATTACCATTTATCCCCTTATACCTCCCTCCACCACACAATCACCACATTGTTGTCCGTGTCAATGAATCCTTTCTCCTTTTTGCTTGATCCCTCTACCTCCACCCCCTGCTCAGAGCTGTCATTCTGCTCTGAACCTCTGAGTCTGTGTCCATTTTGCTTGTTAGTCCAGTTTGTTCATTAGATTCCACATATGAGTGAAATCATACGGTATTTGTCTTTCTTTAATACTGTCTTTGAGATATTAATCTTTTTATGCTATTGAGTTCCCTCACTTGGAAAATGAGAGAAAAGATAAGTTCTAATAAAACTTAAATTTGAAAGGATCATTAGTGATTGTCCATCCCAAAGTCTTCCTTTTACAGATGGAACAACTGAAGCGCAGGATTGCTTGCTGAACATTACAATTTAATATTATTATCACAGAGATGACTATTACTGAGTATACATTGTCTCAGCAATCAAAATGAAGACAGAGAAGAATATAGCTAATCTATCTTCTGCAGTGGGTGACGATAACAAAAAAATGTGTAAGAATATTTTGGGGAGATTGACAAAAGACAAGAATGAGAAAGCAGCCAAATGACACTTTAGAATATATAAAATATTAAATAAAAATTAAAGAAGTATCTAAAGTATTGGAAAAGGCAGTTTCATGTGCACAATATTTCTATACCCCCTCAGCCACGTAAGAATGGGCCGAGGGCCTGGCACACCTCCTTACCGAGAGAGAAGAGCCCACGCAGCTCGTGTCCAGTTTATGACCTGTATGGGTGTTTCTTCCTTTGTTACAGGTGCAGTGAGTGCTCTTTCTGTCTCTGCTTAAAGTGTATACATTGCATGGCACTGGGGCAACCCCACTGTTATATCTTTTCTCTACATTATAAAAAATAACATCTAATTGTGTGTGAACACTTTCTATTGTATCACATCAGGAAAAAATCTAATGCCAGTGGTATTACTAATCAGCATGTACAGGAAAAAAAATTTTTTTTAATTTCATAAAAGGTATAAGCCTATCTCTTTGACCCCTTGCCTTTCACTGTTTTCCCTCCTGCTTCTTGGGAATGCTGGCATGATATCTGAGGATTTAACATCCATCTTGTGATTATGAATCCAAAATCCACAAGCAAAGCAAGAAGATAAAAAGGGCATGGGCACATTATCGTGAAGACATATGCAGTCTATGGCTGGTATGATCCTTGATTTATTGTTGTGTGAAATAAAGAATCCCTTATTTAATTGTTATTATTTGAAATACCTGCCATTCACTGCTAAATGATATACTGATTCACCCTTTCCTGACATTCCCCTTCAGCAACATCAGTTCTGTAAGTACTGGGAAAGTCAACCTGCCTGGATAGAGCGAACATCTGTTTTGATTAATGAGCGCTATGCCATACTGGTCTCCTCAGTAAGATTTCAAACCCAATTTCCATGCCTTAATTACTTAACTTTGAAAATGTGAATATTAACAGAACCTACTTCACACTTTTATTGTGAGAACTACATTACACAATTCAATTAAAACAATGCAGCTAAACCATAACATCTGGAATATAGTAAGTAGTCAAAAAGTAATAGCTATAGCTCTTTTCTTATTATCCCTCCAGATCATTGAAACTAGCATCAGGGTGACAGATATTTATTATCACACAAGAACCTCAAGATCATTTTCTCTGTCACTTATTACTTAATAATCATCTGAGGCACTCTCTTGTGAAGCTATTACAAGCCAAATTTTACATAGGAATCATTTGTTCATGAAAAGAAAAAATATTGTAATGTAGAACTAGAGACTAAATAGTAAATTATGTGCTAGTATCAAGACAGGAGTCCAACAATGCGGGAACAGGGAACGTATCACAGGTAGCTCAATAAATATGTCACCAACAACTAAGTCCATGTTTGTTCACTATAAATTTGTACATTAAAAAGCAAGGCCATATAAATATGTGAGACAGCTGTGGCAGACAGAGGTAGAGCTGTGAGCTGAGAATTATGAATTTGTTAGCATGGTAAAAGAAACTTAAGACAAAATAATCTTTTGAGCAATATCTCAAATCCATTTTAAGCTGATAAATAGATAAATCAAATTTTATTTATCTAAAAGGATTCTCTGGCTTGACCAGAAAAGAGCTAATCTAGGTCAAAACCACATTGAAAAGATAAACAATTGAGGGAAAAATAAAACATCCTGCTGTTTCAGGGGCTTACAACAGACTCAGAGACGTTAGAAACACTTATGAATGAACAAAAAAGGACATAATCACTTGGCAAATTCGATTGTGCTATAAATCATAGAGCATAGAAAAGTTATAATAGAGCTCTGACTTCCTGCATGATGGAGTAGGAAGGTTGACAAATCCATTTGTTTAAAAAGGAAGGTTGACAAATCCATACTATAATGTGGGGCAAAATATTCAAAACTAACAATTTTATTACCATTCAAATTTACTCAGGGGTTTCAACAAACCTAAAAGTGTTTGTTCATGAAAAGCAGATTTGTTAATGAGCTTTGAGTGGAAGAGTATGTGTGACATTCTTGCCCACGGCTGCTTCCCTTTCTCCCTACCCACAGCCTGAGTTCTGTCATCACGGTACTTCGACCAACCCACGCAAGCCGTGAATACTAGCAGATTCACTGCCACTGCTGCAAGAGCCCCATTTGATTTAACTGTTGTCAAAGAGTCAATTCAATAGCAAGGAAACAGGGACAGTCAGCAGACTAACTGTGGCTTTACAGAGAATTTTGGGAGGTGAGACAACCATAGAGAGCAAAATAAATTCACCACATATTCAGTATCCACCAGAAACTGTAAAAATGAAATACACAAGTGACCAGTGAACACACACTATCCCCACATATGGTCCACAAGAGCAGCAGGGCCAAGAGACACCCCAAAGGGTCAAGAGAGAGCCTGACAGAACTTAAAAAGTGAGGCAGATTGAATGCACCTTTAAAACCAAAAATCCATTAACCAAGGCTTGAAGCATAAAGTTTTTTAGTATAAACTCTGGACAATCTTTAGATGATATCTAAGATATGCTGATGCAGGAACAATGGCTCACTCATAAAACCAAACAAAAAATTTGAGCACAGATCAATACCCCTACATTACTGGGAGACAGAATTTACAGAGTTAGTTTAGGCAATATTACAAACACACAAACAACAACTATCCAGGCTGTGAAAAGCCAAAAACCAAATCCAGAGTTGTTAATATATTATCAAAAAATATCTAGTATTCAACAAAGTCAGGAGATATGCAATTAAACAAGAAAGTGTGACCCAAATTACCTTGAAAATAAAATATAATTAATTAAAAAAAAACTAGAGTTAAGATAGTTTAATGAAATTGATGACAATATGATGAGAATGAAAAATTAATAATGTTCTTACACATGCATCATTCACCCTAGCAATAGAAATGTAAGTAATGCTTTAACAAATCTGGAATAACACAAAAGTTTTTATGGAGAAAATTGTAAATATTTATTGAAGTCATAAAGTAAGCTTGAATATATAAAGAGATATACATGTCTGCATGTGAATTGGAAGGCTTAATGTTATGCAGATGGCAAAGTTTTCCAAATTAATTTATAAATTCTATACAAGTGCAATCAGAAAACCAGCAGTTGTTTTATGGAACTTGGCAATTTGATCCTAAAGTTCACAGGAAAGATAAGAGCCAAGAATACACAAGACAATTTTAAAAAATTGCCCAGGGAATGTACACAAGCATATATTACGGCTTGTGGTAAAGCCCCAGTGATTCAGTGTATAGTAGCTGCAGAGAGATGTCCAAACATCCCCGTGGAGCAACTATGCCAATAGAACCCAATCTGTACATGATTTGGAAATCCGTACGTGGAAGAAGTCATACTGCATATCAGTAAGGAACTAAAGGATAATTCTGTCCATCAGATTCTGAATTATCAATTTGGGGAAACAATTTAGATTTCCATCTCAAATTTTATACAAAATAAAATCCAGATAAACAAAATGGTACATTATTTGAAGAAAATAATTTGGGGGATGTTTTTCTTGGAAAATATAAGAAATATTAATTTTTTAATTATACATAAAAGATAACCTAAATGATGTAAAAAAGTAAGTACCAAATGAAAGAAGATATGTGGACTCAATATAATTGCCGAGCAATACACAAAATATACCAAAAACAATTCAATAGCATTAAGAAAAATTCAATCAAATAGAAAGTATAACATATAAATATTTCACATAGAGAAAACTCA
Organism: Furipterus horrens; assembly: GCF_987537825.1. Classification (NCBI taxonomy): domain Eukaryota; kingdom Metazoa; phylum Chordata; class Mammalia; order Chiroptera; family Furipteridae; genus Furipterus; species Furipterus horrens. The sequence goes on along the minus strand of NW_028327171.1, from coordinate 183,479,372 downwards.
AATGATCAATAAACATAAGAATACATGTTTAGCCAGTGAAGTAAACGTTAAAGGAAAGATGAAATATTATTAAACATATACCAAATTCACTAAAATATATATCTTGAGGTAATAAGTAAGGAGAGGATGTAGGATAACAAGAATCCTCATATTGTACTAATGTGAGCATAAGTCAGTTTAATTATTTTTAAAACCATTAATATTGCATTTTCCTTTAAAAATGTATGGAAATTATCAAATACACAAAAGTAGAGAGAATAATATGATTAATATCTACACAAATATTACTCAACTCCTATGATTATCATCATTTTGCCAAATTATGTCACCTACCTTCTGCCACTTTAAGTTCCCCAGTTTTTCTTGTTTGCTGGATTATTAAAATAATCTAATCTCACAAATTTTGTTACTTTACCTGTTAAATATTTTTCTATGTGTCTCTTACTAAGATGGTCATTTTTACATATATCCTTGACATTATCATCAACTTAAAAAATAAATTTAATCACAGGCCATATTAATATTGTTTTAATAATTTTATTATTATTGTTGTTGTAGGTCTGAATTAAGCCAAAACGATGTCTGCATATTGCATTCAGTGGCTATATCTCCATTGGAGAGAAATGGGGAAAAAATTGGAAAAACTGTAATAGAAAAACAGTTAAAAGAAAAAAGAAAGTAAAATAAAATTGCTAAGACCTCCGTTCCTTTTTTTTTATCCTCAGGTACTTGGTTTGTTAGAAAAGTTGGGTCATTTGTCCTACAGACTCTCCCACATCCTGGATTTGGCTGAACTCTTTCTTATGGTGCCTTAACTAGTTCCCATATCCCATTCATTCTTGTTAACTGATAATTAGATCTTTCAGCTTTTTCAGGTGGGGATTTGACATTTTAAGCTTAAATATTTCATAGGTAGTATTGTGTGCTTCCCATTTCCTCAAACATATTGAGAAACATCATGCCTGCTTATTTCACTTTTAGTAAGACTGTATCACAGGTTTCAGTAGAGAGTCATTCTGTATTATTTAGTATAGCTGAAGAAAATTCTCTTATTCAACAAGTTTATTTATTAATGTTTACCCTAAAGAAATTCTAAATAAAATATATATGCAAACATGTGTAAGAAAGTTCGCTGAAGCACTGTGCTGGAACAGGAAAGCTTCTGTTTGCCCCAACCATGTTCCTGGGAGGCAGAACTGGATGAATGTGATCAGTGAGCTCTGTGGCCCTGGCCTCCAGATGTGTTTATCTGGGGAAGAGCAAAAGCATGAAATCTGAAAAACACAAGTGAGAAAGATCAGGGTGATTGGTTGTCCCTCACACTTGCCTCCTTCTTATTAAGCTGCCTCTATTTAAGGAAACAACTGAGACAATGATCTTAAACTAACCACAAGCTCTTCCTAGTTTCCAGTCACAAGTCCCTTCTCTTTTTTCTTTAGGACTAAGTTTGGTAATTAGTCCTGAAATTGTGAAGTAACTCTTAAGATTTTTCCACACCTTGACCAGTTCTTTGCAAATAGTCCCTTCATAAAGTTCTTTCACAAATTATTTAGCTTGAGCATAGGACTTATTTCCTGCCAGAATTTAGACTGATGTATTTCTCAAAGGCAAAATCTTGGATAAAATGTGAATGTTTATTCATGTATATGTTCACTCATTGAATGATTATTGAATGCCAGGTTCTATTCTAAGCACTGTCAATATAATAATGAACAAAACAAAATTCCTGCACTTACTGATATGTTTTAGACATAATCAAATATATATGCCCTCTGGATATAAGTTCATCAATAGGAAGAGTGAGCTTGATATATTCATACAGTAGATTTGTAGGCAGCAGTTAAATTACCTGAATAAAAGATACATATATCAGCTAAGAGTAATGAATGAAATAGCAAATTTCAGAATGATAGGATTACTGCTGATTATTTAAAGGTTAAAAGCACACGAAAACATACAATAACAGAAAAAAGCAAAGGATTGGTACACATGATTCTAAGGGTTGTGGTAAACTCTGGAAGGGAGAGAAGGTAAAGCAAGTAGCTGAGACATGCAAAAAGTTTTCAACTATATAGAGAAAGAGCAGAGCAAACTTTTAGGACACATTTTACATTCAGATATGGAGTCACTGTGAGCCACCTTTTACATTCAGATATGGAGTCACTGTGAGCCATGACAGTTATGTCAAGTGCTATGTTAAGACTGAGATAAGAAGGTATAAGAGGAATGCACTTAGTGAAGGCCCAAGCCCAAAATCATAGGTCTGGACATCTGGATAAGGACTCCATCAGGACACCAATGTGAGTAGGACATCTACCCCTGGTGAGCTATAAGAACTCAGACCTCCAACTACCAAGCACTGGAACTTGGCTGTACCATAGGTCATTTTCCTAGCCCTGCCAGACTTCCATGCCACTGGCTGCCTGCTGCCACTACTGCTGCCTGGCTTGATACCAAAACCTGCCTCTCTATCTGCAGACGCTGCCAGTGAATGGTACTTCACACAGGGCATTCACTGTGTCACTTCTATTGCATAAGCCCCCCTTTTCTGTGTATAACCTGCATGTGACTCTATTGGCTTATTGAGGAGGTCTCCCCAGATAAACCCAGCCTTGTGGAAAGACACAAACATGTGTGACTCTTTTTGGAGATGCTCCTTTGCTTACAATGTCAACTCTACCAGTAATGGTTTTATGTCTTTACTTAAAAAAAGAAATCTAAAGAAAATATGCATTATTTTTCTAAAGTTACTTATCGGTCCATAGGTGTTTGCTAAATTATTCTTATACTTTTCTAGATGATTTAAGTATGTAAAATCTAAAAAAAAAAAAAAAAAAAAAAAAAGGGTAGGCCAAAGTCATATATTTGTATACTGAGAACAGATTAATATTTATCAGAGGTAGGGGCTGCAGTGTAAAAGAAATGAGTAAAGAAAGTATATATTTATAGGAAAACTTTCTCATTGTTTAGAAATGAAAAAAAAAAACAAAATAAAACAAAAATAGAAAAATGTAGAACTTTGGTACAGATCACCTTTAAAAAACAATAATTCTAAGGCTGCTCTGCCTCACTTATTCTGTCTTCCATTATTGCAGTTCTGATGTCCCTAACCCAGCATGCCCCTACTTGCCCCACTGTTCATAAGGCCACAATCCTACCTGAACAAGTCCCACCTTTAGATCTGCCCATGGAGAGGTGGCACTGGCCGAATTAGTGCCCAGTGTCATTTCACAGCCATTTCAGGTAGAAAGATGTTTTCAATAAAGAAAAAAGATGATAATTTCAACAGTTAAGTTCTTATTTCAGTTCACAAGTAACATTAAATATTACTAGACATTTCTGAAATTGGACTTGAGTATGTAAAATATAATTTCCAAGCATTTAAGCCATTAAATTTTAATCAATTTTCTGCCCACCAGTTACTGTTTTGGAAGCAGGCCATGGTAGATGGTGGAAAAGGCATGAACTAACAAAATAATAATAACCGATACACAGTTTCAATAGTACAGGTATGCCTATTAATTCAACAGTCAAATTTAAATCATTTATGAAAAAATAAAAATGAATTCAATTGCATACGATCTATTCAGACTTAAGAAAAATGGGATAAATACAGTAATAATCTTTTAAACTTCTAAATGGGAATGAACTTGAGAATAACTCACTAAAGATGTTAAGAATTAGGACATTCACCATTGAAAGTAATTCTAGTAAATTATGTTCAAAGGGATTTATAATCCAGACTGGGATTAGCTTTATAAAAACTAGAGAATTACAGAAACATTGAAAATATTGAACTCTAAATAAGCTGAACAAAGCAAATGAGCACACATCTTAACCAGATGCCTACCTTGATCAATTTTTATTATTATTTTTTATTTGTTTAATATGCTTTATTGATTATGCTGTTACAGTTGTCCCAATTTCTTTTCCCTTTGTCCCCCTTCACACAGTGACACCCCTCCCTTCAGTTGCCCCCCTCCTTAGTCCATGCCCATTGGTTCTTCTCAACATCTTACCATCTTACCATCTTACCACTCCCTCCTACTATGCTTCTTAATTCCTGCATCATCTCCCTCCCTTTCTCCACTGCCCCCTCCCCACTGACCTCCTCCCATACTGTTCCCCATACCTATAATTCTTTTCCTATTCTCATTGCCTACTTAGTTTGCCTTTGTTTCAGTTCCCTAGCTTTCATTGTTGGTTCTTGTGATACAGTTTTCATTTTAATGTTCATAGTTTTGATCCTCTTTCTCCTAAACAAGTCCCTTTAACATTTCATATAACAGTGGTTTGGATCTGATGAACTCCTTCAGTTTTACTTGGTCCTGGAAGCACTTTCTCTGCCCTTTTATTCTGAATGACAGCTTCACTGGATAGAGTAATCATGGTGGTAGGTTTTTGTTTTTCATTACTTTGAGTATTTCTTGCCAGTCCCTTCTTGCCTGCAAAGTTTCTTTGGAGAAATCAGCTGTTAGTCTTATTGGGACCCCTTTGTGTGTAATTCTCTTCTTCTCCTTTGCTGCTTTTAAGATTGTGTTTTTATCCTTAAGTTTTGACAGTTTCATTATAATGTGTCTTGGTGTGGTTCTCCCTGAGTCCAGTTTTTTGGAACACTCTGTGCTTTATGGACCTATAAGTCTATTTCCTTCCCCAAGTTAGGGTAGTTCTGCTTCATTATTTTCTCACATAATTTTTCAATTTCTAGATCTTCTTCTTCACCTTCTGGCACCCCTATGATTCAGATATTGGCCCACTTATAGCTGTCCCATAGGTTTCTGAGCCTCTCCTCATTTTCCTCACTTTTCATTTCCTCTTTCTGCACTGGTTGACTGTTTGTTCCTTTCCTATGTTCTGATTTGTTGATTTGACCCCTGGTTTTCCTTTCCTCACCACTAGTTTCGTATGTGTTTTTGTTCATTTCAGCAGGACTAGCCTTCATTTCTTCCCCATTTTGTTTAAGATCTGCTGTTAGGTCTGTAAGCATTTTTATAACCAAAGCTCTGAACTGTGCCTCAGAAAGTTTTCCTATCTGCTGCTTCATCAGATTAGATATTTGCTCTCTGGTCAGCTGCATGATTGGGATCTCTATCATGATCTGTGCCATCCTGACAGTTTTGTGTTTACCTTTGCTTCCTGGGTGGGGGGCTGTCATACCTCCTACGCTACAGGGGGTGGAGCCCTGTGCACTCGTCACAACCGGGCGACCCTTCTCACCATGCTGTGGCATTTTCTGTGGGGGTGGGGGTCCAAGATGAATTCCTGCCATTCACTCTCCACTGAGAGACCAGGAGCCTCCTCCTCAGTCCCCATGCCCTCCAGGCCTCACAGTCCAAGGCAATGGGGGTCTACCTTCCTTGGCATTGTCATCGCAAGCTGACAGGTCTGGTCTGCAGCCAGGGGTGCTCCCCAGGTGCCTCTCACTTTCCCTTAAGTATGAGTGTCTGTGTTTACTGCTGTCCTGCCACCATCGCCACTGCTGCCACCATCGCTGCCAACACAGCTTGACCTCTCTGCCCCAGCTTTGCCCCTCCTACCTGTCTGGATGAGCACCATTTCTTTATAACTTCATACGTTGGACTTCCATTTATTTTCTGGAACTTCTGGTTATTTCTGGTTTTGCGGTAGTTGTATTCCTTCTTAGTGTAGAGGGAGACAGAGTGTGTCAGTCTAGGCCTCCATCTTGGCCAGAAGTCTCCTGTGTGTGTTTGCCTCTGTGTCTTCTTGATCATTTTTATGAAGAGCTCTTCTGCTGCCCAGTTTTTATGTGCAGTTTTATTTATACATATGTGCACCAGAGAGAAAAAGAAGTTCAACATTAACCATATTTTGCATTCCCTTAAGGCATAACATAGTCACCAGTTCAGTCACAAATTGTTCCCTAGAAAATTGCATGAAATTATTGTAGCTGTTAAGCATGTCATTTAATATTGAGAGCTAATATAAAAGATGATAAAGTCCATAAGGATATTATCCCTGATTCCTGAAAAGAAATCCTGTTTATAAAAAGAGAGAAACTAAACTGAAAGTCACCACCATCAACAACACAAAAATACGAAATACATCAAAGAGAGAAATATTCCTCACTAAAAATAAACACTCAGAATATCTAGCATTTTAGTCCAAGCTGAATTTGAACACATTTATACAAGATGCACTCCTGTAGATTAATGTGACCAGACAATATTGCTTACCCTAGTCATCTTCAAAGAGTAAAATCAACAAGTTATATCAATCATGAACTCTTGAATCAGCCACCTGTATTGACTACTAACATGAGCAGAACAACTTTGCTGAACTTTTCTGCTGTATCATAATCCATTTGGTCAGAAGCTGACAATCTCTGTTAAAAGTGAGTTTCCAACAGTGGCAGTCTTTGCCGATGTGCAGGTGCCAAAGCCATGCTGACTTGCAAATAACAAATGACCTTGCCAAATTCACCTCAGACTTGACTGAGTTGTTGGCCCCAAAAAGCATCTCCTAATGGATGATTCACAAGTTCAATGATATTATTATCAAAATTCTTTTTTATTTTAGTGATGTGGCAGCTAGCTGTACTTTGCCAAGAGAAGAATTGTTCCTGTGTTATTGAAGATGGACATAATTTGTTTTCTAAAACTTGTTATTGGAAGATAACATGCCAAACATAATATGGGCATTATAAATGCAGCATGTTGAATTTTCACAAACTGAACACTCCCTTGCAATATGCTGTCAGATTAAGAATGAGAAAAACACAAACACTTCAAAAAGCCTCTTCTTGTTCCCTTCCAGTCTCTGCCTATATAATGCTGGGTCCAACAATAGAAAATGGCTTTACCTATACATGTATATTACATAAGTGAAATCATATGGAGTGGGTTCTTTTGTGCGACTGTATTCCCTCACCATTATTACATCTGTGCTTTCTATACCTCTTTATTATGTACATTTTAATAGATTTTTTATTCTGAATTTCATCAGATATTTCCCAAGTATAGGAATGCTAATGTGCAACTTCCAAAGTAAAGTATAATCAGAGAATACAAGCCTCAAAATAGAAATTTTGAAGAGACTCTGTTTGCAAACTCATGGGAACCACCCAGTTTCTTAGGTCAAATAAGAAGTCACTAGAGTAACGATTCAACTGAGTAGCAATGCTATTGGTAAAAGTGCTGACTATTGACAATTAAATCCACTATGTACACTTAAAAAGTAACTAAACAGTCTAACTAATAATAATTGACCATTTTAAAGGTTTTATAGAGATCACTGAACACTGAAGTGAAACATTTTGCATTTGCTACCTCATATAGTCACTAAATGAAGAATAAAGCTCAAACCTTTGATCTATCTCCAAAAAATATATTGTGAGAATAAAAGGTAGTATTACTCAGTTGAGCAGTGGTGAAGAAAGAGAGAGGAGGGAGAAAATACAGACACAGTAAGTTCACCTCCAAATACGCATTAAAGACACTTTCATGCAGCTTCACACTTAACCATTAGATAGTGTTGTGTTTTTTCTTACATAAACCTTGACCTCATTTTTGGAATTCTAAATCCTTACAGTTACTGGCAATACATTGGTTTAGTACTAGCAATAAATAAGTTATCTTAAATGGCAAGCCGTCACCATATTTTGGACAATATTAATATTTATGAATTATTTCTCAGACTTTATTGCAAGCAATGAAGTTCTTTATTCATGTTTTTATTCTTTCAACATTCACAGAATTTGCATTGATCAACTAATCATAAAAAGCCACTGTGTTCATTATGGTCTATAATAAAAAACACATCCTGCTCTTAAGATGTTGTTTACTGATTAGTTTCTTTCCTTCCTTCTCCCTTTGTTTCTACTTTCTTTTTCTTTCTGTCCATCTTTGTTTCTTTCTTTCCTTCTTTCCAGAAAAGTTTACTCCTACAGCCATCATGTGGAATGGAACAGATGGACATTAATGTGGTGAAGGAAGAGAGATGGTCCTGACTGAGAGTGTCAGAGCCTGAGCAGAGCTGACAATGGCACCTGCACAAGGAGAGGTGAGGCCACACTGATCACGAGAGATGGGTTCATGCAGAGACGATTTTTACATTTCAAATATATTCTATGTAAAGTATTAGTATATTATATATTTTATCATAAAAATATATTAAAAATTGTTATCACTGTACATGAAGGAGGTTACAAGCATAGGAAAGAAGAAAACTAGAATAAATACCATGGTGCTAGATTGCAATTGGAAATGTTGGTATAAGCACATGATTTTCACTATGCACATGAAAAGATAAAAATAAAATATTATATAAATAAATGTCTGCTGAAAAGGCCTGAAACAGTAACCCACCTCCTCCCCAAAGCAATGAATAGACCTGGAGCCCAGATCTTGGTTTCCAAATATGTTCTTCATGAAAAGAAACTAGGGATTCACAGAAAAATTGCTGACTGCAAGGCTGAGGCAGGGCATGACTCAAGGAATGATAGACTAAACATATTCTTGTGTAAAAGGTAATGAAGAATGCAAAAACTAATGTAATATGTCAAAAGTACTCAGAAGCCAGTTTGGAAGGAGTTTCTTCCAGACAAATCCAGGGTAATTTCAGTATCCAAAAATAATGATACTAACAGATTGTAACCCATTGAATGAAACAGGAATCTATGAGAACATAGAGCTATAAATAAACAATTAAGTAAATGGGAAGAAGAGAAATCTTTTCCTTACAGGAGAACGCCAACTAATAAAAGTAGAACAAAATTTAAAGCTACAAAATCACATTTAGCTACTCCCACAAGCATAATTATTTTAGCCAATAAGTATCAACAAACACTAAAACTAGCATTTAAAAGATTGATGAGAAACATACATTGTCTCAGAGTACCTTCCCAGAAAACAATTATTAATTGCAAATTTTAAAAATGTGCCTTTATAGTGGAAAACCTTAGCAAACACCATTTAATCTTGTGGTTGAAGTTAATTTCACCTGTAATGGGACAAATCAAAATTATGTATCATGTAACAGGATTCATTGAGAGGAATTGAGGAAAAATAGATAAATCAAAATTTGAGGAAAATAACTGGCTTACAGCCTTTGTAAGAGGAAAGGTCATGAAATCAATAATGAAGAACTGTTTCAAACTGAAGGCAACAAAACACAACTCAAATGCAACATGTGATCCTCAACTAGTTCTTATTACTGCAAAAAAAAAAAAATCCTACATTAGGATAATTGGTGAAATTTGAACAGGGACTGTTATTTGACAGTAGTAATGTTTTCATGCTAACCCCTTGGCTTGGATGATTGTGTTGTGGTTATGCAGAAAAATGCCCTTGTTTGTAGGAAATATACTGCAACTTTACTTCAAATATGCACTTTGGGGGAAAAAGCTTTTTAGTACTGTATTTGTAACTTTCTTATGAGTCTGGAATTAATTCAAAATAAAATAATGGAAACAAGGAGGGAGAAGTAATGGGTTTAGAACTTCACGTTTGCAACATGAAAAGTTCTGTTTTACAGCAATGTGAATACACTTAACACCTCTGGACTAAACACTTAAAAATGGTTAAGATGGTAAATTTAATGTTCTGTATTTTTTACCACAATTTTAAAACTATAAAAACAAGTGTATCAACAAACAAAAAAAGTAGTATTGTTTAGGAAAGTTCTCAATCCTGAACAGTGCAGTTTTTAGAAAATACAGACGCACAACTCCAAATGTCACAATACCATAGATTACGGCCTGGGGTTTGGGGTTTGGATTATGGTTTGAAATTTTTCACACATGGCCAGGGATGCAAAAACACTGATTACACTCCAACATTTGCAAGTGGGTAACAAGAGCTAAACTGGAATAGAAAATCACTTGACCGAGTTCAGAGCTTTTTGTCTACTAGTTTTATGACCTTGGAAAAATTACATCAACACTCTCGGCTTTAAAGCCCTCTTCTTTAAAATGGGGATAATATTTCCTGCCTCATAATATTGCTGAGCTGCTCACAGGAGATAATGTAGATAAAAGCACTGCAGAAATAGAAGGCAATATTGTAATGCAAGAAATTAATGAGTAAATTTCTCTCCTATAAAAGGAGTCAAACAAAATATGATAACTATATCATGTCGCTAATGTGCAGCAACACACTCCAGTGAGCCATTCCACAATCTCAGATGATACATGTGAGTGATTCTTGGCTTTAGAGCACATAGATTTTGAGGCTCGTAAGCAAATTACTGAGGGAATCTCTCAGTTTCTGTAAGCATGAGATCTAAATGAAATCCCATTAGCAAGCTTAAAGCTAATGGCTTTTTCATCTCAGTGGGCCGTCTATTAGAAGTTTGGTGGGACCTCACAAGAAAAGTGAAGAAAAAATAAGGTAGTATACTGAATGATACAAAAGGTCAGGCTTGTGAGCTTAGTCCATGTGGCGTCCACCTGGCTTACTAAGCAATCAAATGTTTAAAAATTGCTGATGAGCAGTCTGAAGGTTGTTCCCCACACACCATCGCTGTTAGCACAGTGCCTTTGGAAGTTTTAAATTAGGGAGAATTGAGATCAAATTCCAACCATACTGGGCAATCTTGGACATGTTTCTTATTCTATGATTCTCAAGTTCATAATCAGGGAAAAGATGATAGTATGAATTTCATAAGGTTAAATTAATAAGTACTTGATAAATGTTAGTACTCATGACTTTCTATAAATGATGATATCCAGCACAATTCCCCTTCTATCTTTTCGGTAAAAGTGTTAATGCTTAAGACTGCAGCTGAGATTAGTCTTGAGAATCTACTAGTTTTGGCTCATAAAGTTACTAGGTGGATGAATACAGCAAAAGTAAATTGGATAACATAAATGGGGCCTGTAGAGCTACAAGTACATATTAGATTTGCAGATAATACCGGAACAGTTTTAAGAAGTATTAAATCAAGGAACAGTGTAAGGAGGTATTTAAAAGATAAAAACCCCATACCCAAAAAACAAATTTTGTTCTTTTCCAAAGATTCAGCCAACAAAGCATTAATTCTTAATTAATATATATATATATATATATATATATATATATATATATATATATATATTTCAAAGAATTGTATTATATCACTTCCAATTTAGACTCAGAGAAAGAAAAAAATAACAATGACAAAACTTTGTTTTGGGGACAGTAGTCAGCATAAGAATGCTTAAGTACAGGAGGAAAATAAGTTGAAATATTCTGTAGTCTTCTGTCTTATACCAGAAAACTAAAATTCCTATTGCTAATGTTATGGGTCAATTCATACAACATACATTCTGTCGCTGCTGACTGGTCTTTAAATACACACTAGTTAGCATTTTTATAAATTCATTCACTTTCAAAATAAAAAAATGAAATACTTTCAGAAACTTATGTTTTCATAATTATTTGTAAAAAATTATGCTATTTTACTTCCAGAAAACTTAGGATGTATGTTATAATTTAAATATAAAAATCACCCCTCCTATTGTACAATATAAAGTCAACTGGTTTTAAAATAGTTACTTTTTGTGGAATAACTAAAACTTCTTATTTCCTTACTCCTATTGAAAATAATAATCTCTAATATTAGTAACCAGTTTACAGGTTAATCCATTAAAACTTTCAAGGCATTTCCAGAATTCAAAATTGCTAATGTTACTCAGATTGTGACATTACTTTGTTCTTTATCACATGGCATCACTCATTTGGCATCTACCAGTGTTTTGAATCTTCAGTGAAAATATTATTTTAAATGCATTGGTGAACAGATAGTTAAAATATTTTATAACTACTCATATAAAAATGCAAATGATTTCTACTTTTTATCCCCTCACTGTTTAAATAGAGCATACATTTTCTAATCTTCCTCACTTAATTTCCATAACAAAAAAATGACAGGTACAGAAATATCTTCAGGGAAAAAACATGCTGATTAAGAAGAGTTTCATGCTATCACTTTAGATTTTTTTAAAAAATGATTAGCTATCTTTTGTTCCTTTGAAATAGTATGTTGATTTTCTTGAATACAGCAAAGGAATTTAGAGAAAAGAAAACAAAAGGAACCATAAAAATATTCTGTAGGTATAAGTCAATGTATTTCCTGGCCAACATTGCATTGTTATTATGGAGGAATGTTGGAGAATTGGGGAAAAAATGAACCATTTGGTTTGATTGATCTTGGTTGTGCAATAATTTACCTCACATACCTCCAAAGTTTGCATACACTATTTTGACATTTTGGAGTAATTATCACTGTGAAACTTTCACAAGTATACCTCATTTTAACAGGTAATTAAGGTGACCTAGTTTTGTCTGCAGAAGGCTTAGTTTGTGAATAATGCAGACCCAGGGGAGGCTAACAGGTCACTACCAGCAATCAATCTAACTGATGGAAAGGAGGAAGGATCCTGTAGATCATATTTGCCCTATACTACTGTAAGGCTATTTTTAAGATGCATTATTTTTTTTACCACTACTCTAAGAACATAGAAATCATTTCCTTTGAACTATTCTTGGCCTCAACTGAGGCTTCCTTTAAAATTTGAGGTATTGAGCTTAGTAACTTCTTATCACTAGTCATAAAGAGAACTGAGATTTAACTTTCAAAATGAACTTCAGTCTTGTTCATTTTCAAAAACATGTTTAAAGAATTGTTTCTATTTGCATGTAATTAACAGATCCTTAGCTGGAGCTCTCAGGATGTGGATTCCTGTTTATTACTAAGGCTTACAAATGCTGCACCACGGAGAGATGTTACTTGTGCCCAAATGGTTGCCTTCTTAAGGACAGTTCTGAACCCAAAGACCCACCTCCCATATTTACAGAAAGTCCATATTCTGGCAGCTATCTGATCTCACTAAAAGAAGTAGAGAATCTAGTTTCTTGTATCAACCCACAGTGCGCAGCTTCTGTCGCTTTTCCACAACCTTGAAATTTGCTGCAAAAAATCAATGCATCAGAAACACTACACCAAGACCACATTCTTGTTCAAAGGTCACAGCATGTTTATTTAAAGCCTGCCTCAGGTTAATTAACAAATAATTTTTCAGAAAAAATAAATCAAAAGTCAATTGTAATATAAAATAGTTCAAATAATCTGAAGTAGATTTAAGCCCAGAATCTTTTTTTACAACTCAGGGCACTATGGCTGGGAAGACATGGATAATATAGTTCACATTTTACTTACAAATGAGTTTTTCATCTCCACTGCTGGGAAATACTAACAAGTCAAACTCACTTTCTGAAATGATGTCTGTGCTCCCAGACATTAAAATTCTAATGTAGCTCAAACTGAAGCATATTCAAAAGAAAAATACATGCTATTAAATATGCAAAGCACTCGCATTCATTCTTGAACCATTATTTAATGAATGAATGACTTATTATCATACCATAAATGGGGATGATATGTGCATAGTAGTTCTAGTTGCTTGAGGGTGAATGCTATATGCATTTTTCCTGGAGTTCTTAATAAGTGACACACTTGTGTCATTACATTTGAGGTGAAGCAGAAGCCTCTGTCAGATTCGATTCACATGGGCAATCCCCAGTGGCAAAACATCTGATTAACTAGCAAAGCCACTGTCGTTAACAGCTGTATCATTGGAAGCTTGGAAGTACTTAGCCTATTTAGTAACTGAATGTATTATCATAATCACTCTCTCTTGCTGGCTTCTATCCAGGAGATATTAGCTACTACCCAAATAAATTACTAGTAAAATGGTTTGGCATAAATGAAACAGTATATGTATAATTTACATTGAGCTGTATAAGTCATATGTTCTATTTGCCTTCAGTAAAACCTATTTCAGTAATAGGCACATGGTAGTAACTTTAAAACAAGCTTTGAGAATTTCCTCATCTATAAGTTTGGTGGGTTAGTTTAACAAAAATCTCTTAAATTTCTGTAATAAGGCATTGCAGATGGGTGTATTATTAGTTCTATTATTCCAAATTAAGTATATTCTCCACCTTGTAAGCACAGACACATGCATTTGACTGTCGTATTAAGATTCTAACAGGGTGTGCATTTTAATTATTTGTAACTTTTAATGAGACAATTTTCCAAGTCTTTCACATAGTTATAAACCATAATTATAAATTATCAAAACAAATAATCCAAAAAGTCCAATATTTTAAAAAATCATCAATTTCATAACTGACAACCATTTAAATAGTTATAAAAAATTGTCAAACATAAATACAGCACCTGCAGGTAAATAACGCTTCCTATTAGAAAATGTAAAACCATACCAAAATTCAATATATGATATTTTACCTACATAAAAATAGAGGAAAATTATTTTATTTTACTTTTAAAAAAATTTATTTCAATTTTTAGTTGAGCATAAAATTTCTTTCTTTAGTTTAACATGCTGATAAGTATTACATTATATCTTGTCCACGATCTTATTTTGTTCAAACCATTAACTTGCATAACCATGTATTGTTCTACAGAACAAACATTTAATTTAGAATTTAACAAAAAAATCTATAGTGCTTTAGTTTGCTGTTTGTTTGGTATAAGTAACATAGGTTTAGAAAGGACATCCGTAATTAAAAATGTAATGAATTATAAAGACACTCTGTTCAATAACATACAATAATTTCATAAAATTTTGCAAATTTGCATCTACTTGCTAAGTTTTATAACAGAATGTATTGGGAACTGCAAGGGACATCAAGGAAAATGATTTGAAAATCTTAGTAATTTAAACAAAATGAAACGAAGATGTTTAAAAGTGTAGTATTTTTCTGAAATCACAATTCCAGTGTTATGTGCTGTCTAAATCTAAAGAATGCTATATAAATATGGACCACAAGTACCTAGATTCGTATGAAGAGGTAGAATGTGCTCACCTGTGTGTGCTCCTAGGTAGATAACTAGCATAATAATACATGACCAGTTGGTTTAATGGTTTAAGAAAGAAATATTTCATATACATTTGTCTCTTTAAAAGAACAGTTTCTAATTACTTACTGTTTGCTTTTATATCTGTATTTTATATTTTCTCCCAAATTAGGTTTTTAAGAAGGAATTACAGCAAAACTTTTAAAAAATAAATTATCCTTATTAGTTTTGTTACCCAAATATTCAGGCTACAATACAAAATCAAAAGCATTTATTGGAGCAGAGGAGTGACTGTAATCCAGATGGTACAGATTCAGACAACTAGAATTGTGTTTTGAAGGGAACAAAAAACGGCAATGTTTATAGAAGACAAAACCCTAAGATCTGTTCTCACTAGATTTTCCATGTAAATGAAGGACATCGGCTAGGTCCTTTGAGATCTGTTATGCCCATCCTCCATGGAGGAAGCTGGTTATCAGAATGGATTGATTCCTTTCCAGGTGAAGTGAAGAATACTGATGATCATGTTACTATGATGAGGAGGAAGTACAGCTCACATATGTTCGTAAAGCATTTCTTGATCCATGATGTTCATTGTTTGGCCTTGGGCTGAGTTTAGCAACAGGTCAGCAACTTAATGGTTCGAAGAACTAGGACATGAGACTTGCATAGGCTCCATTTCTCCAATGGTCTCTAAACTCCACTTAAATGACTCTCTTGACAATGCATATTCCATATTATTTACTTCATTATCATATTTTAAAATGTACTTTAAAAGTAACAAAATGGAGATAGCATCAGCCTTTAGTGTAAACTAACACAATTCAATTAATGTTATATTTTATTGTCCATGATTGTAAGAAAAGCTTTCTCCTAATTAAATGTACAGTATGCTCTTCAAAACTGTTCAAAGTCCCTCCAAAGGACAAGATAATTACCAACTGTTAATATTAAAAATACACTTGGGGCAGAAAAAATAGGACTTCAATTTACAGTAATAATTTTTGGATGAAGTTATTCTAGCCATATATTGTCACAGCTGCTCAAAGTGTGATGACACCCATGAAAATAAAATAAATACAGTTATACCTACCTAGTAGATCTTGAGACACTTTTCCAAGAAACATAAATATTTGGTATACTTTCACAAACCATAAAGTAAGACTTATTCCTTATGTTTGCATTGGTGTTTAGAATTACACAATGTTCTCAGATATGTCATAAATATATTTTTGAGACTTGAACAGTACTAGTATTTAATATTTAACGGTCTCTTTACTGAATACTATTCATAAAATATTTCTTATTTTGAATTAATAATAGCCAAAACAAATAACCTGCAAATTGTTCAAACATAAACATTTTTATTTCTGACTAGTTTATATTTTTCAGAGGGGTTGAATGATCTTATCAATACCACCACCATTCTTTCATCTCCAGAATTTTTGTTTCAGTTAGCTGAAGGATTCCCAGTTACCCAGGCATCTGTTTCTGTAAAGATAGAATTATAAGCAAGTAAAAGAAAGATGTTTAAGTTACTTGGTACAAATTTAACACGCTCCCTACCTCTGAGTCTCCTGCCAAATCTAACCCCCCATGGGCTATCTGCATGGAGGAACGCTTTCAGACGATTTCACACTCCATGCCTCTGTAAACTCAATCTGGTCATCCTCATGTTCCATGACTTTATTTACGAAGGAAGAGACCAGTCTCATTTCACAACTTGAGTCAATGTTTTTGCATACAATAGAATTATTTTCCACTGATTTGGCAGTTCAGCTTACAAATTATTTGCACTGTATCATCACTCTGCATCTTGACCAGATCCTGTAATATTGATAATTACATCTTTTGTCTAGACTGAGAATAAGATTTAAACTTGATTTTTTTAAAGTGCTCATATTTTTATTATTATATTTGGTTATTTTAACTTGCAAAGTTATCAAGTTATTAGAAGCTTTCTTTCCTTGTTCTCATTATGACTCAGAACTATTTGCCTCTTAATGTTGTTCAGTGGCTACATGCTATTTATATACTATCAGAGATTAATAATATCATAACCAAATAGAGCCAGCAGAAACTTAAATAAGTTTATGCTTGAAATTTGTCTTTTAAATCATTGTGTAGTAGAAGAAAATAAATAAATAAAACTTACAAAAAGAATTTGTAACTTACTTTAGTCCTGTTATAGCAGTAATTCATACTGACAAAATATTTTACATGGGTTTTGACCACTAAGGAGGGGAAACTTAAGATACCAACATAATATATAGAAAATATTGTTATTATTTATGGTGGCACTGATCAAATAAAAGTATTGTTACCATGTTATTTATTTATAATTCTCTCTAGGTTCTTATTTCTTAACCCCTAATCACATGTCCACATTCTTTTGTACTTTATATCCTTATGTTGCACCTTAACATCCCTGTTATAAAGATGGATCCACCCATCTATTCATGACTCTTTTTTCTTTAACTTGACAAAATGCAAATATTTTAATTATTGTCTCCCACAAGTGCAGAAGAAAACTACAAACCCACTTAGGAGATTAGTTTTAATTGAGATAGGAACAGATTTGATCCCTTTAATATCCTAGGTTACTGTAGACTTTCTATTAAAGTGTTTATTCATTCATATAGTTATTTAATTTTATTAGCTATGTGTCTATTTCTGAATAGTTTTTCCAATTCTCCATTATTTTTATATAGTATATGAAGAAACATCATATGCTTCCCAATGAAGCTTCCTATTTTTCCTATGCTCTTTCATGCTTTAAGCAAAGCATTGTGCCAATGCCTTTCTTGGCCATTATGAACCAAATTGGGAAAAGAAAGACTGGGCAAAATAATCAGCTGGTCATCAAGGGCAAGCAAGGTGCTGTAACTAGAAATAATTTAACCATAAAAGCTCACAAAGACACAAGTCACTAATTGTTTAAGTGTTATGCAAGACTGTGTTGTGTATAACCTAAGGTATCCATGATATCCTTCTTCAATAACAGAAGAAATCATTCCAACTCTATTCAAAAGAAAGAAGGAAAAAGTACAGCAAAACCCCTACTTCCATCTTGGTAGACAGGAAATAAGTCTCCTTTTGGAGGATTACTTTTAATTATAACAATAATTCTATTTTTACACAAGGGAAAAGTACCTCAAATATGTCATGCCATCTTATACTTTGCATTTGTTTTTAATGGCATCTTATTGAAAGATAATCAATTAATGTATTAATGTAATTGATGAATTCATACAATTGCTATTTTGTAGCTTTATTTTCAATCACTTCTTCTTTACTAATAGTCCTTTGTTCAACTACTAAACTGGACTGGTAACAAAGTATTCTGTTGTCCAAAATGGAAGTCAATGGGAAACACAGGAATAAAAGAAATGCTTAGGACAGTTATCAGATACTATTTGAATTCCCTGGTACTAAAGTCCCAGTAGGGTACAGAGAATTGTGCTCCAGTGACACCGAAAGACTGATGTTGGAACCTCTGCTAATGCCAGATGGGAGGTGTGTGAGAGTCTATTCCTCTGCCACCCACATCATGGGTTTGTTGAAAAAACTAATTGAAATCCCAACTTGAGAAGGCGCTCAATGCATTATAGACCCCCATTAAACATTAGTTTCATCCTACTTTTTTTTTCAAATAACTTTCACATACATTATTTTCTTTGATACTTGCAACCACCCTGTGAAGTAGTGTGGTCAGATATTATCTTCACTCTGTAGAGGAAATGAAATCAAATGAAATGAGGTCTCTTACTCTGCTGATTCCTGGTGTAGTTTGTTCCACTACATGACCCCTCATTAGATTCATTCATCTACTTAGTGAGTCTCCTAGAGGACTTTCTAGCAAACTTCCTGAGGTTAGGCACAAAGGGCAACCTAAACATTATGGAAATCCAAATAATAAAAACGGGTGACTATATTCCATTGATTTAAAATGTTATAATTTTTTAGAAATATAATTGCATCATTTGTTTTGAAATTTTTTCAATAGGCTATAGTAGATAATGGAAGAAAACACAGCTGTTTGGGCAAAAGGTATAGGGTAACAAAGTAGTCAAACCAGGAGAGTTACAAAGAACATGGTCACATGAATTAAAACAGTATCAAGAAACCCAAGTAAGTGGTCTGTTTCAGGAAAGTCTATTGGAAAAATGGCAAGGTCATCAAGACTAATTCTTATTTTATTTATCACATGAATATCCACCATCACTTGACATGGTTTCTTGCACAAAGTGAATAAATGAATGAATGACTATTCTATACACAATGACTTGTTTAAGACACAATCAAGAGTCATTCATCTATTGTTGCCTATAAGTGAATGAACAAATAAATGAATGGCATTTTTGGATCTCTATGTGACTTCTAAATAAGTAAATTCAGAAAACTTTATGAAACAACACATTATTTGCTAATAGTTTATTTGCATACCTATTTTAAAGACCATGAACTTTCACTTAACATTAACTTTGAGTGTTGACTCTTCATAATCAAGCAGCTATTTACCAGTGTGCTCAGTGCACACTGCTCTTTAACTAACAGAACCTTAGTGATGTGCTGGGTAACCCATTACATAAAGACAAATAAATAACAGATTGCCAGCTTCTAAAAGATCTATAGAAAAAATTCAACCTAGATATATTAAGATAAGAAAATCACAAGAAATTGAAAAGAAGACTATGAAAGAAAAAGAGAGATTATTAACTAGATATACTTCAGGAAACTAAAGCTCAAATGCACTTAATTCACAATCAGCTTTTAAAAGAAAAAGCAAAAAGAGTACAAAAAAGCACATTACCTAAAATACATACAGGATAAAATCGATTTATTTGAAATCAGTTAAAATAAATATTTAAATCCACTTCCATATCATAGTAATACAGAAATTAATCTATCAAGATCCAGTGATGGTAAAAACAAAAATTTTATGGAAGATATAAAATAAGTACATCAAAGTACACAAGGCTGAAAAATATCAAATAATTTGTCTTAATAATCAGATTTAGAGCTTTCATGGACAGATTTTAAAGTCAGACAAAGCTTACCATTATGGGGAAGCCTATCATATAACCTGGCACATTGAAGGCATCAACAATATAATCATTTCCTTTCTCTTCTTTGAATTGACCACATTCCATCCTTTTAAAGATGTAGTCATTTCCTCGCTTCACCATCTAACATCAATTCAACAAGAAACATTTCCTGCCTTAATTGCAGTAAACTCTGTCATTTAACTTTCTATATCCTGATTAATTAGAAAAGAAGTAGCAAATTTTGAAGGTGATGAATTACTGTTCAAAAATTATAAGACTGTTCCCCAAAGAATATTGAATAGGATAAAATCCCCTAAAATGTTTTCTAAAAATAGGGTTCTACGAACAAGTACATTTGAAAATTTCTATATGCTTTTCTTTTTTTAATTCACAATACAATTGTGACATTAAGGGAAATGAGGGAGGGCTGGAATAGGTGGAGAGAGCCATCAAATCATGATGGCCTACAACTGGGAAAAGGACAGAAGAAGAATTGCATGAGAAATGTCCCAAACCACAACAGTTTGAGATGGCCTGGGATAGGCTGCTGTGGAGACCCCAAAGCAAAGTTTGCCCATTAAAGGAATCCTGTCCTGTGCAGCAATGGCCTGATTCTAACAACCTCATCATTCATAATCACTGACTGAGAGCAGCTTGATATGTGTGGCTTTGGCATGAAAACCATAGTGTATCCAATGGTGCAGCAGCTGGAAACTGCCAGTCAATTATGCCCCCACAGCAGGTTCCTTGAACATTTTCATTGCCATGCAACCAAATTTGTTAAAAAAAAAAAAAAAAAAAAAAGAATATTGGTTGAGCTGAACAGCAAACCCAGAATAATGAGGCAAACTGTAGTTAACTAGGCAAAGCAGAGATAAGGAGCAGCAGGAAGCTCCTACTGCCGCAAGTAGCCAAGAGAACAGTGGTTTCAGTAAAGTGTTGGGGCCACCAAGCAAAATCTGGATCCATAACAGGCTCTGTGTGGTGATAGCTAGTATGGCAGCCAGAGGGACTACCTGATGAAAACTGGGTTCACAGCAGAGACTCAGTCACTCTCAGAGACATCCTTCCTCTTTCCTATGTCCTTCCAGTGCCTCTTGTGGCATAAATGTAAATGGAAATATTGGCAAGAGACCCTGAGTGTATTGCAGAGCCAGTCAGATGTGTCAGCAAGGGATCTGCAAGGAAATCAGCCCAGGGCGGGCACAGTAAATCAGGTGAATAAAAAATCTTGGATTTATTCTGAACAAACAATTTAGTACACTGATCATCAAAATAATCAAGTAATCATAATTTAAGTTGCCCTGACTGGTTTGGCTCAGTGGATTGAGCGTCGGCCTGCGAGCTAAGTGTCGCTGGTTCGACCTTCCAGTCAGGGCACATCAGAGAAGGAAAACTCTGACTCCAAAAAACCTCCGCTGCCTTGCGGCATACCTCTTCAGGGGAAAGGCTAAGGGAGTAAACCCCGACAGAAAATCCGGAGCCGGAGTCCCTAAGGCGGTTTGACGTTGTAGTCAACACCGGCAACTCCTGCGGCGCACCTGAAGCCAAGCTGTATTGACTCCGTCTTTCCCTTGGACCCTTCAGCTGAGAAGAGAGGGGGGGTCTGCTGCATGGGCAACAGCAGACCCTCCATATCACCCTGCCCAGGCTCTGTAGCTTCAGCTCCACTGGAGAGGACACTCCAGCGTCATCGCAAGATGCCGATTCAACACGGGAGGAGACAGATACCGTGTCACTCCCGAGTCGGACTGCACAGCCATTCTCGGTGGTGCAGATAGACTCTTAAGAAGCTACACCATCGTCTCTCGAGACAGACGGCTGCCGACGACGACGACGATAATTTAAGTAATCAAGTGCCCCTAGCATGTTGGAAAAGATATAATGTGTCTTCATGAAAAATACACCCATCATAAAATCTTATTTTTAACTGGTAATGAGAAGAAGTAATGGACATAATTTTTTGAATATTAGACATTTTTAAATGTTCATTATGGTGTTATTTACAATAGCCAAGATTTGGAAGCAGCCCAAGTCTACATTAGTAAATGAGTGGATAAAAAAGCTATGATACATTTGTACAATAGAATACTACTCCATTGTAAATAATGAGATCTTACCCTTTGTGTCACTACGGATGGGCCTGGAGAACATTACACGAAGTGAAATAAGCCAGTCAGAGAAAGACAAATACCATATGATTTAACCCATATGTGAGATCTAATGAACAAAGTGAACTAACAAGCAAAATAGTGACAGACTCATAGATGGAGACAGGCTGACAGATGTTGGGGGCAGGAAGACTACTTGCCAGGGGTAGGGGAGGGATTAAGCAGAAAAGAAAAGAAGAGAAAGAACTCATGGACATGGACAACAGTCCCGTCTGCTGATCGCTGGGAGAGTGAGTGGGGATGGGGGAGGCGGAGGAGGGTAAAAGGGAGATTAGTGGTGATGGGTGGAGACTTGACTTGGGGTGTGAACACAAATACAGTGTACAGGTGATGTGCTGAAGGTTGTACACCTGAAACTTGTATAATTTTGTTAACCAGTGTCATCCCAATAAATGCAATAAAAAGTTAAAATTTAAAAAATTATGCCGATTAATAAAAATTTTATTCACAAAAGTATGTTGAGAGTAGTTTGACAGTTTAGAGAATGTGGTTGCACAATTGATGGATTTAAACATGTACCTAGCATGTATATTAATCAAATTTTTGAAAAAAGATCATGACTGAGAGTTGTAATTTTTTAATGGATTGAATAAAATATTTGTCAAAAGGTAGGGGACATATTTAAAATTCAAAAACCTAAAGCCCTCTCATTCAGAAATCATGGCTCATCATTGTATATTTGGTATATTTAAAAATGATTTTTTGCCAGAGGTAGTACTTGTGCCCTGGGTTTCAATGAAGAAAAGCCTGAAAGACTGCAAGTAAGAGGGTTTTATCAAGGACTTGCTTATCTCATTGTTACCCCTCCCAAGTTACCATATTTTTCACACTATAAGATGCACTTTTCCCCCCCAAAAGTGGAGGGTAAATGTCTGTGCATCTTATGGAGCAAATATTGTGTCACAGATCATGATGTGTATTACCTGACCTGGTGTTCTCAGAAAACTAGAAGTGTACTTGAATCTTAAAGTCTCTCTCGTTTGTTAATGACAGTGATGATGGTTCTTAGTACTGCTGTTGACAGCTGTTCACTTAACATAGTTGAAATAGTATTCTGTTATATTTTATTAACTATTTTAGTACAACATTTGGTTCAGAATTTTTTTCTTGTTTTCTTCCTCTAAACCTAGGTGCAACTATGGTCAGGTGCGTCTTTCAGTGCGAAAAATACGTTAAATGACTATTCGACCCCAAAGATTTGAAATCTGGTCTCAGTATGAGCAAATTTTTCCTTCTCTGCTTGGATTAGTCATCTGGCCAAGCTCAGAATATCTGCATAGGAGGCAGAGAAGCACTGCAGACATCTCTCTAGAGCTAGCTTACCTGTTAACACCGACACCTGCCTGCATGCCAGAAACAGAGACTAAGAGAGATAGTGAAGTAGGAGGGACAGATACCCAGCATGCCAGCTTTGTGAGGTGCTAAAAATATCACACTGGAAATGATGAGGCATAGTACAAAAGATTACCCAGGTGCTGGCGCCTTGGGGGTGCTCAGAGCAGCCCTGGTGCTAATGTCCACTACCCCCATCACAGAGCTGTAATTGAGTGCCTTAAAGGCATGGTGCCCTCCCCCCAGGTGTGCACTCTCAATTTCACCACTGAGCAACTAAGACCTGCTATGATGGGGTGATGCTTTCATGCGCTCTTTTGTAAGGGTCCATTGTTGAACACTGGCCTGGAAATAAAAATTGGGGATATAAAGGTAATTCACTGTGCTTGTTCAGCTTAAACAGCGAAAGTTATTTTATGTAGTGAGAATACCGTATCCTGATCTCTGGTGATAAGCTATTTAACTATCAGTCACCCCACCTGCACTTTGATGGCTCAGCCTGAGTGAGGAGAGCTTTGATGGAGACCGGGTGCAGCTTTATGAGTAGTATTATAGTGCTGCTGCCCATCTGCTGGGAACGAATAAGCATCAAAATAGAGAGGGTGAGAAGAGCTGCTTTTTTCCTTTTCTTTTCCTTTTATAAGAACCTTAAAAGTAACAAAAGGTAAGGTTAAAGACACTCAAAGTGTTCCTGCAAATGTTTTGGCAGTTATTTATAGAAGAGGGAAATGGAAGCACCACGGGAGCGCGCAGCGCAAGCACACTGATGGAAGACCTGGGTCCTGGAACCCACCCCGAATCTCCTCGGGACATTTACTAAAATAAGTACAATAAACTTTAAAAGCAAACCACTTAAATCCCCAGACAGGAAAAAGAGAAATGTTTGGTAAGGAAACTTCACTAGCTGTGACCTTCTGCTGAGATCACTCAGAGCACACGCACCACAGCAGAAAACAAATGATAGACAGCGCATTGGCAGGCGAGTCCCTGAGGACTAAACAACATAATGCCATGTAGTTTGTAAAGGCATGGATATTTATCACCACAGTCCGCATGAAGGACACATACTGTGCAAACTTTTATTAATGTGTTCCATTACCTTGGTGTGTGTGACTTCTTCCCCAACATCCATTATGTAAATCAGCCTGGCATTTGGCACATTGCTTAATAAGGGTTGCAGTCAGCTATGCAAATACTCAATTATTATGGCACACACCTACACATTAGCTTCTTTTATGGATTTTATCCCATATTAAAATTATTTAAACTTAACCCTCCTCCACACCACTATGAAGAATCCTGGTTCGGTGCTCTCCAGGAGATACAGCCTATGCTTGTAAAAATACAGGAGCCATCCTGCTCAACTAATGGACTGGCCATGTGTTTTTTGGAGTAAGCAATGAAAAGAGTTGCTGTAAATTATTTATTGAATATGTTTTTCAGAGTCCATACAATAAAACTATTGTTAATCATGTGATTAAAAATCTAATCACAATTTTCAAGAGCGATATTTTGTTATTCTTTGCAAGATAAATAATTGATGACAAATATATTTTAATATTGTGAAATTGTGAGTAATGAGAAAAGTGAAGACATGTTTTAAATACACTTATTCATATGTTCTTTTAAAATAAACTCTAATGTGAAGCAGTAATACATCGAAAAAATTTAAAATATTGTATTAGTTTAATTAGAATGTTTCTAATATGCACTAGCTTATTTAAGTTACTTTTACTTGACCATGTCACGATTTATGATTTATAGTGTCTTATGAACATTATGAGAAGTTTGAACGTGCACTTAAAATGAGTAAAATGAGTAAAATAAGACTGGGAGCATGATAAAGCTAGGGGAGTAATTAGGGCATATCATT
The DNA here is from genome assembly GCF_987537825.1 of Furipterus horrens. NCBI lineage: Eukaryota > Metazoa > Chordata > Mammalia > Chiroptera > Furipteridae > Furipterus > Furipterus horrens. Next base: position 183,454,128 of record NW_028327171.1, on the reverse strand, counting down.
TTCTAGTAGAAAGTGGGTCATAACTTCACTCCGAGTTTTCTGGAAGCTAATTCAAAGTGGGAAACCCAATCATTAATATAATCTTCGGTATCTATAAAATAAAAACAAAAAATATTTGGTCAGAAATAACTATCCTTAATTCTAATACTTGAGATGAAAATGTCCCAATGTTTCTTTATAAGATCACTCTGTTTAGTGAACACCTTCATTGCCATACTTAAAGCAAACAAAAATCAAGACTATGTTGCTTAGTGATGTTTCTCATAATGTCTCTCAGTGCGGCCTTATTACCTAACCTCTAAATGAAGTTGAGTAAATGTTTTTTATGATGCTCTAAAATTGTACAGTCCTTATACTCTGAGTCCTGATGTTCTGAGTCAATGGAGAAAATGTATTTTAGATTCCTTAGGTGTTTATATTAAATTTACAATTATTTTTAAAAACTTACCTGGTGTTAATATCTATGGTTGATATCTGAAAATGAACATCAGACAAAGAAGATTACCTGTGTTAACTACTCTGTAATTCAAGGGAGATGGGATGTTGAAACTGCAGATAAAAAGTGGGGGTCTACTTTAGAAAATGCATATTGCAAGATCCGCTAACATATGGTAGTCCAGTCTTCAAGAGTACATTGTATGTAAAAGCTCTCATTCTGTCACTATTAGAGTTTTCACTCTTTCATATTATAGGTATTATCAATCAGCTCTGACTAGTCAGAATATAATATACAATTTTTTTTATCAAAACCACCCAGCAAAAATATATTAGAACTCCTAAATAATATCATCAGTAAACTCATCAGTAAAATTTTAATCCTTATAACACTATAACACCATTTTCCCAGTTTTTCATATAATATAGACTAGCCTGGTGAGCTTGTTACTTCTTATCAATAAAAATGCCTAACCCACTCATGTCCATTCCCAAGACCTTCTGAATTTGCATGTCCATGGTCTAACCTATGTAAACTTTTAGGTTTCTTTCTTTCTTTTCTTTTCTTTTGTCAGTATACTGCAATGCTTGTGATTTGGGAATAATTGTTAAAAATTATGAAGTTTTTCCCCAGATACTTAAGGCAAATACATGATGTGGAGACATGGTATCTGCATATTTTCAGGTAAATCTTATGCATATGGATATTAAAGCATCATTACCATACCAGCACTCACAGAGAATTTTAAAAATGAAAAACAAAAATCAAGTATTATGTGATAAAGTCAAAATTATATCTGTCTCTCAGATTTATATTAGACTAATACACTCTTAACTCTGATCTGCTAATCAATACATGGTTAAAAAATTAAAATCCTAAAACTCTTCCCAAATTTCATGGTAAAATCATGTAGGTAATAATCATAAATAGCTCTTATCAACCTTCCATAAATCCTCTTCAATTTAAAAATATAAATATAGTAATAATGAAAAAAATATCAAAGAATTAAGGGAAGTTCTCAAATTATGGGGCCAGACATATGTTCTCTCAGTCCTGATTCTACCACTAGCTAGCTTTATGATCTTGGACAATGTATTTAATTTCTCTGAAATTCTATGCCCCCTCCAATGAAACAGCTGTAATAAAGTTGTGTGAGCATTAAATGATACATTGTATACCGTCAATAAATTTTACTTTCTTTTATCTCTGCTTCTAGTCTAATGATGCTATTTTAAAAAGTGTATTTCACATAATCCATTATACCATCTGAGTTTCTGTCTCTGCATTCTTCGGTGGCTATTCAGGATAGATGATGCTGCTATGTGCTCTCTCATAGAATGCAGAAAGACTGTGGTGTCATGGGAAGAATGAGATCTTTGGAGTTACATGAATTCAAAGTTTGGCTCCCTACTTTATCTGCTAGACTTGGGGCCAATTTCAGCCTTAGTGTCTAATGTGTAAAATTCTTACCTCTTGGAATTTTATAGGGAATGAATTAGATACCATGGTGAATTCCTGCAACATAAAAATATAATTAATGTTATCATTCTGCATCTTTGGTGAAGAGACCCTGTATGCACCCATCACCTGCTTTAGACAAAGTCAGCACTTGCCATTAGAGAACTCAATCAGAACTATTACTGAAATATCAAATTGTAAAATTTCACTTGACATAACTTTAAAAGAAATCTTCTTATATGGCATTGTTGTCATTTGGATAAAACACTTTTATGAAGTTGTGAGCATTATTAGATCTTTTAAAGATGAAAGAAATACCCAAAGTAATTAGCAATTATTATTCCACAACAAATCATAGTTGTCTTCTCACTAAAGTATTGCACTGGGATTCAGAAGATCTGAATTATATTCCCACTTCTGCTATTCTCTAGTTTTATGACATTAGAAAGTCACTTCACCTTTCTGTGTCAGAGAAAAGTTATAATTAACTTTCATTGATATATAAGCCACATTCACAGCAGCTAGATAACTAGAATTATATTCCCCATCAGAATGTAAAATATTAAATATTTCTTATAAAGTATTGACTATGAAGTGAATTCTGTATTCTTTAGAGACTGAAATTTTATTGATGAAAAATAAACCTATGTGTATTTTTAGTAATCTTACATTTCATTATATATTGCATATACAAGCATAACAATTAAAACAATCTCTATGTACATAAAAGTAGGTCCCTGAGAGCAATTATAAAGCAAGGGTTCTGCCACCATAGGCTGGCCCTGCATCTAAGTTTCCAGTATTTATTAACTGTTTGAATCGGAGAAAGCTACCCAACATCATGGAGTATTGGTTTCCTCTATAAAAAGAGGAAAATAACACATATCAGAGAGTTAGGTATAGGCTATATGTATGTGATATAAGGCTCAGATACCTTTGGAATTATATCAATAGGTATTAAATTAGAGAATGGCTGCTGGTTCATGGCCTCTTTCCAACCAAGAAGTGTTTGTTTCATTTTGATAATAAACAGTTTTTTAAGTTCCATTTTGGGCACCTTAAGGAAGCCCATTGACTTGCATCACCAACTTCTCCTTCTAGAAACAAATACCTTGTTTTTTCCTTATTCAAACCCCCTGTCTATTGTTCAAAGTTCTGTTTCATCAGCTTCCCAATATTACTAAGTAGCCCCCTTTCTCTTGCTTTATACTCCAAATTTAACATTTACCTTTTAGATAAAATTTATATTATTATACCTTTAAATGTTTCAACAGTCACCTAGATGAGATTTTTTAAATTATATTTTATTGATTATGTCACTACAGTTGTGACAATTTTTTCTCTTTTGTCCCCCTCCACCCAGTAGCACCCCCTCACTTCTTCAGGCAATCCCCCCACCATTGTTATTTGCTATACTGTACTTTACATCCCCATGGCTATTCTGTGATTGTGAATTCGTACTTCACCCATTCCCCTACATCTCCTCCCATCTGGCAACCATCAAAACACTCTCCGTATCCTTGGTTCTGTTTCTGTTCTTCTTCTTTGCTTAGTTTGTTTTCTAGATTCAGTTGTTGATATGTATCTAATTATTGTCTTTCATTATTCATAGTTTTGACCTTCTTTTTCTTTTACTTATTGCTTTTCTATTACAGTTGTCTCATTTTCCCCCCTTGCTCCCCCAACCCCACATACCCTTTTTCCCACAGTCAATCCCCACCCTATTTTCCATGTCCATGAGTCATTTACATTAGTTCCTTAACTAGACCTTTTCTTTCTCCCCCCCCTTCTCCTCCACCCTTTTCCACCCTGGTAACTGTTAGTATGTTCCTTGTTTACATTCCTCTGGTTCTATTTTGCTCCTTTGTTTGTGTTGTTCATTAGTTTCCTGTATTAGGTGATATCATATCGTATTTGTTTTTTGTTGCTTAGTTTATTTCACTAAGTGTAATACTCTCCAGTTCCAACCATGTTGTTGCATATGGTAGGAGTTCTTTCTTTCAACATTTCATATAATAAAGGTTTGGTGATGATGAACTCCTTTAATTTTTTCTTGTCTGGAAAGCTTTAATTATAAATAATAGCTTTGCTAGGTAGAGCAATCTTGGCTGTAGGTCCCTGCTTTTCATGACTTAATATTTCTTGCCAATCTAATCCAGTATGCAGTTTCTTTTAAGAAATCACCTGACAGTCTTATGGGAACTCCCCTGGAGGTAACTAACTGCTTTTCTCTTGCTGCTTTTAAGATTCTGTCTTTATCTATAACCTTTGACATTTTAATTATGATGTGTCTTGGAGTGGGCTTCTTTGCATCCATCTTGTCTGGGACTCTCTATGCTTCCCAGACTTGCATGCCTATTTCCTTCACCAAATTAGGGAATTGTTTTTTCATTACTTTTTCAAATAGATTTCAAATTTCTTGCTCTTTCTCTTCTCCTTCAGTGACCCTTATGATGTGAATGTTGGAATGTTTGAAGATGTCCCCAAAGCCCCCTACACTATCCTAGATTTTCTGACATAAGAGAATATAATTTCTGTTTCATAGATTAAATCTTCCATAAGTAGTTAACTTTATGACAAGAAATGTGCCTTTAAATGAGTGTTCTTTGTAAGTTGTTTGTTTTTTTCATATTTTCTTTAATCTCAAGGAGTTTACGTATCTTGTTTCTTTTTATTTACATTTCATTTCTTGCTTTTTAATTCTTTTTCTACTCAGTTGTGGATGAGCATTATACAGTAGAAAGCCCTGTGAGAAAGTCCTAATTTCTTCAAAGGGGAATAAAATACCTAAACATGGGATAATTTTTAAATTAAAATAAAATCACAGAGTAAAGAAACTAATTAACTTGTTGACATGTTAAAGGTAAATAATAAAATTTTCAACATCTTACATCATATATTCATATGAGCTCTTTGCCTGCCTGACCTTTTCTAATTAATTCTTAATTCTCTCATAATAACATTTCCTAACTATTGAAGCACACTGAAAATCATAAACATCATAAAACTTTAGGCTAAACTTATAAAATATTTAAATTTCTAATTACCAACAGTGTTTAATTTTATTCTGAAGATTTCTATTATAAATCAACAATTTCTGTTGATTTATTTTTTAATAACTATAACATCTCCATTCCAGGATTATGTAATTTACAGAATAAGCCAGTCTTTGGTAAAATTGTGAAAATTCGAGTAATATTTTTGTCAGCAAACTTCTTGATGCAAACTTTTTTTTTTTACCAATTCATGTGCCCTCATGTAATTCCATAATGCCTCATTAATGTAACTTACCATATCAGGTCAAGTTCATACTCATATGTCTATCAAAAAACCCTCTCAAGCTGTTGTTTAGGGCCCTGATTTTATTTCTGTGACTGAGTGCTGATAAAGACACCTTTAAGCAGTAATGGTATTGCTGATAACCCCAAGAGCTAAAAAATTACTGTCCTTCAATCAAATCATTTTGGTAATATACAATCTACAAATGGATCTTTAAAAAGAATCCATAATTAATCAACTGAAAAAATAGACTTGAAATATGTTTGTACTGTATGACCCCATTTTTGTCAACATTGAAATATTTACCTCAGAAGAGATCTCTTGAAATTGGTACAGGCAAAGACTGCAATGGGCTTGTGAGATTAACATACTTTATTAGTCAACCTTCATGATACAGGCTTATCAGTAAAATGGCAGAAGTTTGGAGTAGAGAGTATACTGCATTTTTTAAATGGAGGCTCACAAGAAGTTATTCATGTTGCATTGATAACTGTTAAGTAATTGAAAATACAAAGTGCTGAGTGAATAATAATATTTTTTATCAGAAACTGGTCACTAACAGAAGCAGAATAACATGTGTGATGGATGAAAGACTTGATACAACCTGCCCAAGACTTAATTCCTGCTAACATCTCACCTCCTGTGAGAATGATAGGGGATTAAAAACAGAGCCCAAGCACTTCACTGGAATGTCTCCAATCTTGCCGCCTGCCACCTTGCGTTTTCCATGGTCATCACCTTCAGAACACTGGCACAAATGTGCATTACTTTAGTTTCTAGTTCCATTAAAATAGTTTTTTGTCCTATTTTCCCCAAAATGTATTCATGGAAAAATTCAAATATGCATGATGGTTTTAGCAGAGTGATACCAGAAAACACTTGAGTTGAAAGAGCAAAATAAAACCTTAATTCTGAATATCTCCTCAATTACTTGGGTAAATCACACATAGGAATTTCTGCTTTTAAAATAAAGGATTCTGCCATTGTAGATGCTGACACGAAAGTCTCTTCTGTCTTCATTTGGAAAATATTTATTTATTTATTATAAGAAATAGAGCATATTTCCTCTTATTTGTACTTATATCATTTTTAGATTGTGGGGTGAAACAAATCCTGAATCTGAATTACAACAAAATACAGGGAGACTCAAATTTCCTTATTATATTTCCATAGCTTAAAAGATGACCTTTTCATCACAGAGGTGACCAGTAGAGAAAGTGTACTCTCCATTTGTAATCAGTTTAGCCATTATTACCAGTAGAAGTCATTTTTAAATGAACATGGTACTGAACTGTATACCCTAAGTCATTCTCCTCACAATAGAGAGTATATCTTTAAACTTTGTAACCTTTCTCTGTAGATTTCCCAGAACTACAGAAACAGAAATACTAGCAACCACTTGATCACCTATCTTAGGTAAGCATTTTTTCTTAAGAGTCTAAAGTTGTTGAAAGGATTATTATTTTACATAGACCTATATGATAGATATTTCATTCTTATTTGAAAAAAATGAGCTTTCTACTGTACCATTCTGATTCCCAACTGAATCACCAAATAACAGTGAGAAAGGAAATGTAAAAAAGGAGAGAAGGTAGATTTCTTGGTAAATAAATATCTACTACAGGTAACAATGAATGCACTAATCTCATATTTTAAAATTGCATATAAAAGCTCATCATTTTCAAAAATTGACTAAATATATCTTAAGGTGAAAGTGTTTGACTCCAATTTCAATGTGTGGGGTTCTCACCACCACCACCAAGCAATGGTGCAACACCAGTTGGGTGTCCTACAATTTCACTCCATTACGACATATACCCAGATATTGTGTCAGATCCACAGATTAAGTAAGGACTCAGTGCTACAAGACTTCTTACCCCAAAAGACACACATACATAAGATTCCAGTCACCAGTCTAAGTTTTATCACCTATGCTTCTGACCAAACAGCTATAGATCAGGAGCTCCATTAACCCCCTCCCTGGGTCCAATACTTTTCTAGAATGGTTCACAGAACTCAGAGAAACATATTATCACTAAATCACCGGTTTGTTATAAAAATATATAATTCAGTAACAGATAGAAGGAAGAAATGCATCAGACACGACATGAAGAAGGGCTTGGAGTTTCCCTGCCTTCTTCCTGAATCAGTGTCCCCAAATCACCATGTGTTCAACAACCTGAAACTCTCATACTCTTATACTTCTAGGTTTTCATGGAGGCTTCATTACATAGGCATGATTGGTTAAATCACTGACCATTAATGATTGAATTCAATCTCCAGCCCCTTTTCCTCACTGGAGATTGGGGACAGGGATGAGACTGAAAGTTTTAACCCTCTAATCACAGGGTTGGCTCCCCTAGAAGCTAGCCTTCATCTTTTGATGGAGTCCAAAAATCACCTCATTAAACTAACCAAAATCAGTTTTGCCACTCCCATAATTTAGAAAATTCCAAAAGGCTTAAGAGTTCCAGAAATAGAACTAAGACTAAATATAAACATAGTCTAATAACTGCCTCTTAACACAGAAGTCCTCTTAACCACAAATCTCCCTCCCCATCCCTGCCCTACCCCCAATATTTTAGCTTTTCTTCATAATCAAGCTTCTGGAACACATTTTGTGTACACAGAGTCTCCTTCCTCTTCTTCCACTTCTATTTTCTCAGTCTCTCACACACATTTGTCTTTCTTGTCAATGACACTGCAAAAATGTGCCCTGGAGAAAGGCAACAGTAGTCTTAGTTCTGTCATATCCATTGTAAATTCTGAGTCTTCCTGGGAATTTTCAGTCATACAAAACAGTCAGCATCTTCTGAGATCCCTTCTCTTCTTGTGTTCCATGATGTTAGAAAGCAAGAGTATCTTTCAGCTTTCTCCCTGTTTCTTTGCATTCTCCCTAGTTTTACATTTTACTTTCTAACTACCAAATGTAGGTGCTCCTCACTCCTGGTCATGACCCTTTCTTTCTGTATATCTCTTCATAGAGAATCTTATTCATTGTTAGGCTTTTACAAACCAGCTTTATGATAACAATTCCAAAATCAACATGAAACTCAGACATGTCTTCTTATTTCCAGACTTGCATACCCAACAGTATACTGTTGGTCCTCTTGGCAGATAGAACAGTGAAACCAGCTTTCTCTGTCCCTCTAATATTCTGTGATTCTTTCCCATGCAGAGAACATTTTACCCTTATGCTTTGCATGGTTTCCTTTTCTTCATTATCCAGATATAAACTTAAATATTATATTCTCAGAGATTTTTTTTTCTTTGACTGCAATCTAAATTAGATTGTACCCTATTATTTTTCCCATAACAACATGGTCTTTTCTTTTATTTTTCTTGATCTTCATATACGTCTTCCTACCCACCAACCTTACCTAATTAATGGTCAGGATCATATCTGCTTTATTTATTGTTCTTACATAACACAGGACCTAGCACAGAGTAAGTATTCAGTATGGATTAATTATATGGATGAATAAACATATTTTGGATATTGTTTCCCAAGGGAGAAAGAAAGAAAACAGCTTCATTTCTGTGATTCTTCTATTAACCAATAATATAAATCTGGACAAGTCACACCGTCTAACTTTTGGTATTTTTTAAAATATATATATAACTTTATGGTCAATTTGGATCCTTCCAGGACTTAAGAATTTTATATTTCTGGTAAGAGAAGACAATGTGATAGCTTAGAACTACAGTATGGAAAAAAACCTGTAGAGTTTGAGATTTGAATCCTTGGTTTGACTAAAATAAATAAATAATAAAATAAATCCAGAGATTTTTAAGGGTACATGGGAAAGCTTTTAGAAAGATACTCAGTTGTTTCTAGATTTAAGTACACTGGTTATTGCACAACTCTTGTGGGTTTGGGAGTAGAGAGTTTTCATCCTGATATATAAGAAAAAAAGATATGCACGAGCATGTTTATATGTGTGTATTTGCAGGAAGTATATATAAATAAACCAGAATCCTTTTAGAGCTTTGGAGTCTAATAAACAAGTAGTAGTTGACTTGCAACTTCATAACCAGTCGGAAGCCTCAAAACTTACAGGAAATGAGACTGCTGCCAGAGAATTTGACCGATGAATTCACTGCGTTTCCCTGAACTGTTAGCACTCTTCTTTTCAGAGTGGATTTTTTCATTGGGCTGATATGTCAAGTCATTAATTCTTCTTAGACTTGGTAAATGATCCAGAGAAAAAGAAAAAATGTACAAAAGGGGGAAACCATTAGGACTGCTCTTGCAAAACATTTTTAATAGTTGGCCTTTCCTGTACATATATATACATATGTATATACATATACATATGTGTACATATTTTTTTTGGTGACCTGGAGTTGTTCTGGATTCAGAATTCAGCAGCCTACTGTTGAAGTCTTTTTTAAAATTTTATTACTCAATTCTTTGAATAAAAATAGTATTTTATAATTTAGTGTGTTATTCATTTTTTTCAAAATAAAGGCATCCATTTCATATCTTTACAGAATTAAAGAGATGCAGGGCAGATCATAAGTTTTAATTATGTTATTTATTAAGAATTTTAGATGATTATTGTAAGTGATTCTTACAGATATTTACCCTTATATTGCATAGTGTTCTCCCTGTGAGGAGTTTCATATGTAAGTATCTTGTGTCAGTGGTACTTTTTCTAAAGAATTTACTTTTAGAAATTCTCATAACTGACATATTTTTCTCTCACTTATTGTTTATGTCTTCAATCTCTAGCCAAAAGCTTAGGACATAATAATGCTCATTTTATTTAGTTCGCCTCTTTTTTATTTACTTAATTGAAAATAAATTCATTTTACATTGCTATATATTTATATCATCGGCAGCCGTCCGTCTCGAGAGACGATGGTGTAGCTTCTTAAGAGTCTATCTGCACCGCCGAGAATGGCTGTGCAGTCCGACTCGGGAGTGACACGGTATCTGTCTCCTCCCGTGTTGAATCGACAACTTGCGATGACGCTGGAGTGTCCTCTCCAGTGAAGCTGAAGCTACAGAGCCTGGGCAGGGTGATATGGAGGGTCTGCTGTTGCCCATGCAGCAGACCCCCCCTCTCTTCGCAGCTGAAGGGTCCAAGGGAAAGACGGAGTCAATACAGCTTGGCTTCAGGTGCGCCGCAGGAGTTGCCGGTGTTGACTACAACGTCAAACCGCCTTAGGGACTCCGGCTCCGGATTTTCTGTCGGGGTTTACTCCCTTAGCCTTTCCCCTGAAGAGGTATGCCGCAAGGCAGCGGAGGTTTTTTGGAGTCAGAGTTTTCCTTCTCTGATGTGCCCTGACTGGAAGATCGAACCAGCGACACTTAGCTCGCAGGCCGACGCTCAATCCACTGAGCCAAACCAGCCAGGGTATATATATGTATATATATATATATATATACATATATATATATAATAATTATTCAGAGAAGGAAAACTCTGACTCCAAAAAACCTCCGCTGCCTTGCGGCATACCTCTTCAGGGGAAATGCTAAGGGAGTAAACCCCGACAGAAAATCCGGAGCCGGAGTCCCTAAGGCGGTTTGACGTTGTAGTCAACACCGGCAACTCCTGCGGCGCACCTGAAGCCAAGCTGTATTGACTCCGTCTTTCCCTTGGACCCTTCAGCTGCGAAGAGAGGGGGGGTCTGCTGCATGGGCAACAGCAGACCCTCCATATCACCCTGCCCAGGCTCTGTAGCTTCAGCTTCACTGGAGAGGACACTCCAGCGTCATCGCAAGATGTCGATTCAACACGGGAGGAGACAGATACCGTGTCACTCCCGAGTCGGACTGCACAGCCATTCTCGGCGGTGCAGATAGACTCTTAAGAAGCTACACCATCGTCTCTCGAGACGGACGGCTGCCGACATAATAATTATTAAGCCAGTTTTGGAATAAATTCTGTTAGAAATGAATGTAAATGTGTACTTTAAATCTATTTAGGATGTGTTAACAAAGTAATAAAATTAAATAAAATAATTAATAATGAGAAGTAAACAGACAAAAATGCTTTCTAATTATTAAGCCAGTTTTGGAATAAATGCTGTTAGAAATGAATGTAAATGTGTACTTTAAATCTATTTAGGATGTGTTAACAAAGTAATAAAATTAAATAAAATAATTAATAATGAGAAGTAAACAGACAAAAATGCTTTCTATAATCAGTAGATTTTGATATGCTTGAGGAACTCACAATGGTAAAAGTATGGGAAGACCTGCCCTGGCCAGTGTTGCTCATTTTGTTGTGCATTGTCTTGCAAACCAAAATATCATGGGTTCAATTCCTGGCCTGGGCACATAACTGAGTTGCGGGTTCAGTCCCTGGTTGCGAATGCTTGCTGGAGGCAACTGTTTGCTGCTTCCCTCTCAGATTGATGTTTCTCTTCCTCTTTTTCTACCTCCCGTCTCCTCTCTCTGGAATCAATAAAATACAAATAAATACATATTTAAAAGAAAAAAGAATGAGGAAAGACCCTTTAAAACAACAGCAACAAGGCAATAACAGGACTAAAAATAGACATGAACAAAATTTGTTCAGAATACAGCAAGCAATTTGACAGGGTTCAAAGATAGGGTTCAGAATAAGCAGAGAACATTCAAAGCATAGTGAATATTTGGCAAACAAGCCAAGAAGGACAACTGGGAATTAGTTAAGGGCAGAAAGAACGAATATGAAAATAGCATATCTCCCAAGGGCAAGGGCAAGTTCAAAGCTAATGAGCTCAGGTTAAATATTACTGAGAAAGTAAGGTTCTGAATTCATTTGGGCCAGTGTAAATCCTTAAGGAGTCAGCTCAGAAAGAATGTTTCAAATCCAGGGTTTTAAATTGGTGTCCAGAGTAGAGACAGGACATGAATACAAAGGCAGTGTTATGTCAGCGTGAACATCTAATGACTACAACTTAGCATTAAAATTCTAGTGATAAATGGAGTTTAGGACAACACAACAGCAAAAATGAGCAAAACTCAACACCTGATAGAGATGTGTATGAACTCATTACAGTTAAATGAAATGGTGTTCTAACTTAAAGGCTTAACTTGTATGCTCTGTAGTATGCTTCTGGGCAGGTGGCATAGGCTTTATTATAGAGGGAAACCTATGTTCTCTGGAAGCTCTAGTAAGCAGAGACTATGCAGATTCAAAGATGGTTTTAGATAAGGACTGAATCAAGAATAAAATTTAACAATGTGGCCACAAGATAGAATTGGCTTTTCTTTTTATTACCAAGCAAAGATAATCAAGGTATTTTTCTTCAATACCATCATTTGCAATCTTATCTTTTGACTATATTCTTCTGTATAAGGCATGAGTCTCTTCCCTTTCCACCTCTAAATATTTGTCAGATTAATCTTTCCAAAGTGACATTTACACCATTATTTTTCCCATTTTCAAGAATAAACTTAGTATTCTCTATTTCTTTTGGGAAGAAAAAGTCCTGAATGTTTTTGTTTCATTCAAGGGCTATGCACTGGCTATCAAAGCTTCTTCTGTACTTTGCTCCCAAGGAGGGAAATGGTGCTGATGTTCACCATTCCAAATGCTATTTTCCCCCTTTAAATACCTATAAATTCATTATTATTGTCACTACTTTTAGTTTGTAATTATATAAATTTAATCATTATTTAACTTTTTAACCTGTGTATATTTTATTTATATGACATGATTTTAACCATTTAAGGAAAAGTTCTCAGTTCAATGAACCCTCAGTAGAAGTTCAGTCAATACTTAGTGAATTGGATATTTTCAGTTAGCCAGAAGGACTTGATTAATTAGCATGCTTCGTTTTTTACTCTGCATTTTATACAACTTTCCTCTCAATAAAATATACGACTAGTGACTTTTGTTTCTACCAATTTTTGTAAAATTCTAAAACTTTTTTTGCTGTTGTTTTCTCTCTCAATATAGTCTCTTGTCAACCTCTTCAACTTCTATTTGGGCAAAATTTTTATGCTTATTTATAAAATTAGGGATAAGACAATATTTGAATTAGAAGTCAGTTCTGAACATTTCAAAATAACAAGAGTGATGGTTATACCATGGGAGTGTCTTTCTTATGGGGTAACAATGAGTAAACTTAAGTCCTGGGACATACTCAGAAGATTCTCACTTTGTTCTTCCATCACATGGCTTAATGTGAAACTTGTGGCTGTCAAGTAAAAGATGGCTGCATTAATTGATTCCCAGGTTTGTATTACACAAATCTATAAGCATCCAGGTGTTCCCAGGTAAAGCCAAGGGACTAATGAGGACTATGTCAATATCATTTCACAGCTCTGTTGGTATTAGTATTTCAGCTTCTGCTGATTTTAACCTCAAACTGACACATCTCTCTTCTTTAAGGCTCATATACTGGCAAAGTGTAAATGTCAAATTCTCCAGGTGATGAATAAGAAAGAAAAATACAAGACCAATAGTAACTAGATGCTGCAGCATAGAATACATGCATGGTTTTGTTTTGTTTGTTTTTTCTACTTCGATGCCCAGAAAGAAATCTCAGTAACACATGTTGTTTTTTTTAAACCTTATTTATAACACAAATGATAATACTATTAAAGCTATAGCAAGACTTGGTCTCCAATGAACTTACTACACTGAAATGAAAAAAAAAATGTAGTTTTTTACATCAATGTACACAAAGAACCCAATAGCGGTGCAGTGACACAAGACACCATAGATCATTCTAGCAGTGACTGCCAAAGTATATAGTTACTTTTATTAACCTTAGTTCCTTCCTAAAAACTTTATATAGCATATAGTCTTTCACGTAAAGTCAATGCAGTAGAAAAATAAGCAACTACCAGACAGGAATTTACTTTCAAAAAGAACACACATACACACATCAAATGTATATTCTTATTTTTGCCTTAAAAGAGAGGAAGATTAGTGTGATCTGTTTGTCTATTATTTTGGGCTATAATATACAAACAGACCACATTAATATATATAATTTTATATATTATATATAATTTATATATAACATTTTATATATAATTTATATATAACATTTTATATATAATTTAAATTATACAAATTTATTTATGTATTTATACAAATATTCTGGTACTCTGAATACTATCTACTCTATATCATTGTTAGTTTTATATATATATATGTATATATATATATACATATATATATATAAAACTGAGATTATGGTAAACTAAAATTTTAGCTACCTTAATAATAAGTTTGTATACAAATGACAAATGTCAGGTGCTCCCCTATGTCTCTATCTAGCTCATCTAAATTATGGTGCAAACATCAATCCTTTCGCTGTTTCATTTTTCAATTCTCTCATAACCACTTTTTTAGAAGTTTTAGTTTTAATTTTATTAATGACTGCTTCCTCTTTAGGCTCTCTATTCTCCTTGCTCTGCTTCTTCTGTGTAGTCAAGCTTAGCTCCTCTCTTCTGACCTTTTCTCTGAGCTGCAGTAGTCTCCACCAGCTCCCCATTTTTCTCCATTGAGAAGAGCTTTCCTTAAAAACCCAGAGCATCAGACCAATACGCAAAACAGGTAAACTCACTTCTGTCCCAGAGTGGCTCTCTAAGCAGATAGTACTCTCAGGCCACAAACTCAGTTGTACAAACAATCATTGCTTCTCTTCGTGCCTTATAAACCACTGTGATTTTACATGTGTTTGCTATTCTCCCAGGCTGGAGAAAATATATGACTGCATCATTGCAGTTTTCCTTCTGTCTGCATTATACTACTCATAAAGTTTTTACAACACATACGTGAGGCATTTCTACATATCACTGAGATGACCTTCAGCCTTGTCCCAATGATTATTCATGTCTGAGGATGCCCTGGTTTGTGAGTAAAACAAATCTTGTGAAGGGCACTATGGCTCTGTCTGCTTATATGAACCAGGTGTCCATTCCTGTCTCACAATTTTCCACATCCTTGGTGCTCCCACATGAAGGTTTAACTCAAGTCGTGTTACTTCAGGAAATGCATATCTCTCTATACTTCTCCTCTGGTGCAGGATATTCTATTTCAGTTTGGGAAGAAATTTAACTCAATCATCAACCCTTTTGTTCTTCCATTGACTAGATCTCTACCCAGGTATCATCTACTACCATTTGGACAAAAGTAAGTCCCCTTAGAATTTAAATTTTTTGGAAAATCCAAGCCAGTAAAAGTTGCAGATTATTTTGGTTTTTTGCCCCAACACATAACTGAGTGAGTTAAGTGAAAAATGTCACCTACTTCTGTGGGAAAACAAAAGGAAAAATAAATTAAAACATAAGTTAATATTTCAAAGTGATATCTATCCAGAAAACAATATTTTTAATAAAATTTCTTTCTCTATCTCTCTGTCTCTGTCTGTCTCTCTCAACACAAATATATTCTGTTACTCTGAACACTATCTATTCTATATCACCATAAGTTCATTAAAATTATCTGTCATCATCTTCCAACAATAATAATGAATCGTAATGGCAACATGGTATTTTAAATTTCAGGCATATAGTTACAGCCTCTAATCAATCAGTTCATTAAGAGTAAAAATTATATTATTTCAAATTTAAAATATAAGCATTAGCTTTGGGTCTGTCATATACAAACATTTAATAATAATCTGGTGGATGAGTGAGTATACATATACACCTACACACAATTATTGGAAGTCTATAAAGTGCTTAACATAGAGTAGATTAATTTTTCCTCTCTTTCCACTACATTTAACTAAACATGAAATGTGCATAACTATCACGAGGTAAATGGTGGTGAAAGTTCAAAGTTTAATAGGTCCAGTAGTTTAAGGTACTGTTTAAGTCATTGTTAGGAATGCATTGACATTTGACTACAATATTTTTTCAAAATTTCAGAAATGGAAAACAGAATGGTGATTGACAGGTGTTAAGAACAGTAAGGGTTGAAGACAACATAGAGGTTATAAAATTGTAACACTTGGATCTTTATAAGAATGGAACTCTTCAGTATCTTGACTGCAGTGGTAGATACATGAACCCATACATGTTAAAATTGTATAGAGCTAAATATACACACACAGAGACACACACACACACACACAAATGTGTGTAACTAAAACTGAGGAACTCTGAATAAATTGATGAATTGTATTAATGACAATATACTGATTATGATATTGTAAGATAATTTTACAAAATGTACCATAGGGAGACATGGGTTAAAGGGTACGTGAGATCTCTGCACTGTTTTCTACAACTGCATAAAATATATAATTATTTCAATGAAAGTTCAATAAAAATATAACTTAGAAATTAGTGCTATTGCAAGAGTAAAATACAATGAGAAATTATTATTGTAACAGCTATTTTATATAAAAAATCTATTAGTAATTACTTTAAAATAGTTAATAGAGAAATAGATTGACAATTAATATAACTATTAAGACTTTGCATGCAAAATAATATAAGCATAATGCCTTAGTGATTCAAAAATTATTTGTTGAAAATAATAAAAGAGAAAACAAGAGATCAGATATGCAAATCTGCAGAATTGTTTGTTCTATTACTATACCATAATAATAAGTAAAACAATCTATAAGAACTGATTAGATTTAGCTATTTAATTAAGTTTAGGCCATGTGTTAAGTGAGGTAAGGAGAAAAAATCATTCCACAATTGTGTATGACAACATTCATAAGCAACCTTTTTCAATCTAGACATAATAAAGAATATAAATCATAAAGAAAAGAAGAAGAAAATGTTTGAGAAAAATAGGTTATCCTCAAAATAGCATGTTTTGCAACTGGCATCACTTGAAGGTAAACTGGTATTTAATCAAAAATATTTATTAAAGTGATCCAAAATAAATGTATCAGTTGAAAGTGTTGAGAAATTCATGTTCCCTCTCTGCAACATCATACTTAAAATTTGACTACTAAAAGTTTAAAATACACTTGTAAGAAAATTTAATGTTTTTAATTAAAATTATTAATTTCTCTTTTCAACCCAAAGTTTCTTTTTTTAATGCAGGTATTTGGGAATTCGCAAGACCACTAGATTTTGATTACTAATCTTGACTGGTTCAGAGATGACTAAAAAACCACAGCAGTGATTTTACCAGTACCTATCACATGCAAGCCATGTTGGATAGCGATGTTTCTACCTATAATGTGCATGGAAATCACAGGGAAATTTTATTTATATACAAGTTTTGATTTATTATCTCTGAAGTGCTCAAGGGATTCTTTACTTCCAATAAGCTTTCTGGAAATACCAGATGCGCATGTCTAGGCACACATTTTTCAGAAGCTATATTGTAGGACATGCAAGTTTTAAGTGGATATTTTTCCATTAGAATCTTGTAGGGCATACTGGGGAGACAAGACATTAAAACACACACAAAAAGTCTTTTTTTTAGAGCTGAATGTCTCAGTAATTTAATCTATATAGATAAATTTGGGCAGGGGAAGATAAAGTGAATTAAGTTTCTGGGTGCTATTGCCCCAGATTTCCTTTATGGGTACTTTTCTTTTGTGTTTTTCTTCTAGCATTTATGCCAATTAAAGCCAAAGGAAATAAACTTAACATGATTACAGATTAATGAATGTTGTGATTTTAAGAAAAGGACAAAGAACCAGAAACACCAATAAGTGAATCTTAATTATGCCAATCATTGAGAAGCTTAGGAAAATATAGGGACAGTTCTCAAGAAAGAGTATCTGAGAGACAAACTAATTCAGGGAAGAAAGATATCCTTTAAGATATAGGTATAAGAAAAAGCTACACTAATAAATAAGAGAGACAATAAATATAAGAAGAAATCTACTTGGCTAAATTGAAAGTTTATGCTATGAAAGCCTGAAACTTAAATAGGTAACTAGGTCAGGTTACTAGGAATAAATTCAACAAAAGACAATTACTTTGATTTTTTAAAAAAGGACAAGCAAGGACAAAAGTAAATTTAAGTGCAACTTACAAAACTAAAAAACAAGAAAAGAATCTCAGTGGAAAGAAAACTAATAACAGAACTAAAGGAAGGTAGGAGATGGAAAATGCCATCTACAAAAAAAATTAAGCAGCTGTCTTTTTATCAGCAAAATCTGAAGTCAAACAATTTAGAAGATACAGGTCTTAGATTTTGTCAGCATACTTTTTGAACAGTAAGATCTTTTGTTGAATACATTGTGAGTGTATTGATTTTCTAGTAAGTAATTTTTAAAATATCAAATTATTTTAAAATCATACAAGATAAGATGTAGGTAAAAATGATTCAAGATCAAAATTTTAAAAAATAAAATGTTTACACTTGAAGAATAATTTCGGATTTAATTAAATGAGGAAAGTAATAGTTTGAAACTTCCATCAAAAGTTAAAACTGAGAAAAGATCCTCAAATCTAGAATGTAGAAAAATAGAAATATATGTACTTGCAAGAAATGTTTGTATGAAATATTTATGTGATTAGAACACATACATTAAATAAACTAGACCCACATAATTATAATAACATTATCCTCACCTTGGCAAGCAGGTAATATGACTAAATAATAGATTAACAGGTACATATTTACACAAAGACAAAAAAAAAACAGAAAATTGATATAGAAACTCAAGAAATGGTTTCCCTAACAACCATAATTATGAAGACACAACAAATCTGACTTATTTGTTTAGGTCATAAGATAACAACTCTAGAGAGGGTGATTTCAGAAAAAAATTGTGTATAATGAATCCAACAATACAACCATAAATGGACATGTATTTGACAAATTTGCTTAATTCCCAATAGGTGCAAACGTAGAGATAGAGATAGATAAATAGTAGATAGATAGTTGGGTAGCAAGATGATAGATGATAGAGGGATGGATGCCTTCTGAGAAAACTATACCATACCAATTCATGAGCCCATTTGTATTGTATAACTGTGTGTGGGGGAGAGTCTGTTGGAGCCCCATTTGTACCTCTTTGACACTCACTAATTTAGCTCTTCTCAGTGATGTTCAACTGCCAATATCTGTGACCATCCAGGAAAAGACTTTCTCTAGGTCCAGATATGTGAGGCAGGATGATAGTATCAGACAGATAATCCTCTTGAGGGTAGTCATCTGCCAATAACAGATAGATACTGGGAGGATAGATTTCCCAGCTTCCTGGTCCCTCAGATGGGGAAATTTAGATCAATTGTACATAGTTCTTCAGAGTTCCCCAGCAAAACTGACTTAAGTTTCACACAATGACAACCAGACTGTCTTCCCTCTTTCATACAACGGGTTTTAAAACCAGTGAATCCTGGGACCACCTCTTACCAGTGATTCATTTGCACTTACGTTTTTGTCTTGGTGTCTTACAGAGGAACACAACCTATGACAGTGGCAGCCCATATCCAGACTTTTCCCAACAAGGATGTTACCTCTTTTCTTTTTAATTGTAGGCAATTAGATGAGGAAAATATGACATATCTTGGGTATATAATTGGCATTTTAAAAACAGCTAGTAAATTTTATGTTTTCTTGCACATTGTTCATTTCAAATGTCTTTTTAAATTGACATTAGTTCATTCTAATTTTTTTTCAGTGAAAATTATTTATTCACATTGGCTTGAATGATCACAGTATATTAAGAAAATAAATCATTTGATTATAATATATATTTCAAAGTGTTTTCCAGTATGTGCTTGAGATACATTTATGTATCATGCATTTGTCATTCCAGATTATGTAGTCAAACCAATCAAATGTTTAATTTATAATATCTGTTTGTCACTTACCAAGAAAGACTTTGGTGATTCACGATTTCCTTGGGGGATCGAGGGAAACTAATAATGGTTTAGTATGATACTGAACTGTAAAAGGCACTTACATACTCATAACAAAATTAATCAAAATAATAGGTTTCTATCTAACCAAAATTATCATAAAACTTCGTTAAGATGATGGTGCGATGGAAAGAGTGCAAATATATGAGAAGGAAGTAGGGAAAAGAGATATCTTTTCTCCCTACTAAGAATTCAAAAAGTACTCTTAAAACAGATGTTCCATAGAGATGTTGAGATAAATATTAAATAATCAGATAATGTAAGTCAATTGGTTGCTTTTTGCTATTTTGTTTTACAATGTTGGCAGACTTACTGAGCTTTGTAAACTGTGTATAAAGCTAATCATGATTAAAATAAGTTACAAAGACAAAAAAAGAGAATTTGGATTATATGTATTTAATTCACAAATGGTTATTTTACTGTATCCCTTTGATACTTTGTGTATATTTTACTTGATTTTCTTTGAAAATATTTAAAAATTGTATCTCCTTACTTTGGCTAGTTATATTTTAATTCATTTTGCCCAGTTACTTATGTCCAGAAATGATAAAAACTGACAACCTTAGATTTTTCTGCTTTTAAAGAAAATGTTTTGGTTATTTCCCTATTAAACATAGTACTTCCCTTTAGGAAAAAAATATTTTTGCCTTATGTTACTAATGAGTTTTGTCAGTACAGGTTTGAATATTGTAATATGCCTTGCTGGCAAAATTTTGATCATGCGGTCTATCTCATTTAACCTAATAATATAGTAAATTACAATAATTTATATACTAATATTAAGGCACCATATAGCTCTAAAGAATATCAGGATGGGGTGGGGTTAGATGAGGCTTATTTGGATACCCTGCTGGAATTTCATATTTTGTTTACTGTTAAATATTTTATGCTATTCTTATAGTATTGAGATATCAAATTTATATGGTCCTTCTAAATAAATAGAATGGGCTCTCTTCTCCTGTTTGACAGACAACTGTGTCTCCCTGCACTTGCCAGCCACAACCCTGAGACATGATAATGAAGGTCAGAATGAACATATTTGGCCATATTGGGCACCTGGTCATCAGCGCTGCTTTTAACTCTGAAAAGTGAATATTGACACTATCGATGACACCTTCATTGTCCTCAACTACATGGTCATACATGTTTCAGTATGATTCTACTCATGGCAATTTCAAAGGCACAGTCAAGGCTCAGAATGAAAAAACTTTTCATCAATGAAAAGTCTACCACCATCTTGGAGGAACTAGATCCTGCCAACATGAAATGGGGTGGTGCTGGTGCTGAATATGTTGTGGAGCTTACTGGTGTCTTCACTACCATGGAGAACATCAGGACTCATGTGAAGGGTGGAGCCCAGAGGGTCACCATCTCTGCCCCTTCTGTGGATGACCCCATGTCTGTGATGGGTGTAAACCATGACAAGTATGACAACTCCCTGAAGATTGTCAGAAATGCCTCCTGTACTACTGATTGCTTGGCCCACTTAACCAACATCATCCATGATGATTCTGGCTTTGTGTAGGGACTCCTAACCACAGTCTGTGCCATCACTGCCTCCCAAAAGACCATGAATGGCTCCACTGGGAAGCTGTAGCATGATGGCTGGGGGGTTGCCCAGAACATTATCCCTGCTTCTACTGGTGCTGCCAAGGCTGTGAGCAAGGTCATCTCTGAGCTGAATGGGAAGCTCACTGGTATGGCATTCCATGTCCCTACCCCCAATGCGTCCATTGTAGATCTAGTTTGCCCCTTGGACAAAGCAGCCAAAAACAATGACATCAAGAATGTAGTTGGGTGGGAATCAGAGGACCCCCTCAAGAGCATCCTGGGCTATACTGAAGACTTAACAGTGACAATCACTCTTCCACCTCCAATGCTGGTGCTGGCATTTCCTTCAATGACCACTTTGTCAAGCTTATTTCCTAGTGTTGCAATGAATTTGGCTACAACAACAGGGTGGTGTACCTTATGATCCACATGGTCTAAGAGCCCTTGGACCACCAGCCCCAGGAAAAAGAAGAGATGCCTTCTCTTCTGCTGGGGAGTCCTTGTTCGAAAATGATAACCAACAAACTTAAAATCTCCTGACCTCCAGTTTCTATCCCAGACCTCCTGAAGAGGGGAGGGGCTTAGGGATCCCTACCTTGTCTTGCACCATCAATAAAGTTCACTCTACCCAGCCAAAAGAATAAAAATAAAATAAGCAAAATGTTTTCTTTCAACTTCTATGTTTTAAAATTGTTTAAACAACAGCAAATTATTTGTTAAGTATTTAAAAAGTAACTAAACCTAGATTTTAATTTGTTTCACTTTTATGGCTTAGCTTATTAACAAAGAGTATTAAAATAGATACAGTTCAATTTAATGGGGCTTTTTAATCAATTGTTCTAGAAAATAATCCAATTTATACATACTTTAATTTCTGGTAGCATGTTGTTATAAAAATCACTTTAATTATTTTTCTTATTTCTCTTAATTATTGTGTACTTTTTTATCCTTAATTACAAATATATGTATTTTCTCTTCTTTTCTTTCTTTGATAAATCCAAGAAGCAGTGTAACTCTTTCATTGTTTTTAAAGAATTAGTTCTTACAGTCATGTTTCTTCTCATTTAAAAAAAATTTCCAATATTATATTAATGTCTTCTTCTCTGTCCAAAATAACATTTAATTTTTCCAAATTTGTAAGTTTTTTTAATTGTTTTATTTTTTAATAAAAGCACTAAGGCTGTGATTTTTCCACATAATAATATTTAATATCTTTATTGAAATTATTTTCTAGATTAAGTATTAACTCTTAGACTTTCTCATTTGTGATTAATATTATTTGATTTGTCTTTGGTTAACTGGATTATAACTTACTGTTTTGGTTTGGTTTTGTTCTAAAGCACAGTTAGGCAGGCTCACAGATTGATAATGCAGCTTCACAAGTGCAATATCATTCATACAGACAACAATGTGAACTGTTTTTGGATATCCTGAGCTCTTTTTATTTCTGTTTCTGTCTAAATTCCTGTTTCATTTAGTCTCTGTTTTCCTTAATTTCCTTGCAAGTGCAAGTTATTTTAGAATAAAGCCTTCAACTGCTTTCTAGAAGCAATCTTCTGAGATGCTCTTTTGTGGAATATGTTCAATTTCTTATACTTTGCTCTAAATTTTGCATTGGTAGCACATATTTTTTTCCTATTCTTTATATTTAAATATGAAAAATTCTATTCCCAGCTGGTTATGCCTCCAAAAATTATGAATAGAATATCTTTGAATCTTTCCTTGGTACTTTGTTAGAGAAAACACTATTTTTGTTCTCTCACTTTTTAATGGGCAGACTTTCAACACAGGCTACACATAAGGTAAATTCCTGAGCCCTACCTCCACTTGTTTCAGTCAAGCCAACTTTAATTAACACTACAGACTGACACTTTTGGTCACTCAATTAGATACGATTCATATGTCAGAAGTTACTGTTTGTATGGCTCCATCTCTAAGTCCGACATCACTGTTAACTCCAAATCTCTTCTGTAATGTACACTCACCAGGGCTGCTCTGCCTCTGCAGCTCTCCAGATACATGTCATGCTATGAGGTGAATACATTCATCTGAGGAAGTAACAAGAGGGCCACTTATTTCTAGGGCCTGAGCTTAGCCTCCAACTTAAGGGGGAAACATAACACTAAGTTCCATCCTAAATTACTGATCCATCAATTGATTCAGAATCTAGGAAGTTATTAATCAGGTTTCCTTGCAACCTTGAAATTCTTGATAATATAGATCGTCTCTTCTCCTTATTTGACTACAAGTGATGAAAATTGGAGCTAGGGACACAGGAAACTAAATTATAGAAGTAAATAGATATTCTCAATTAATTTTGAAAACTCCTGAGTTTTAGAACATTTAATTTTAGTTGAGAATATATAATCTTCCATGAATAATGATGAATGGGTGTGAGGTGTCTCTCAGAATTTATTTGTTCTCCCACTTTTGGGTCAGCCATACTCTAATAATTAAACTTACAGACTGTATAGCTATTGAAGAAATGTTAAGGTAGCCTCAGGGAGTTTTAAGAATATTTCTTAGTCTCAAAACACTGGATACAAAGTGCTGAGACATTGATAATATTGTGATTCCTCTTGAGATAAAATCATAAGTTATAATTATATAAACTACATATGTTAAGAAGGGTAATAAATATGAACTAATAAATTGTACAGATGATCAAAGGAAATAGCATAAGATGATTGGAGCTAGTAAAATTAATCAGGAAAATAATTTTGAAGGAGACAATATTGGCATAAGAATATTAGGAGAGCAAATATAAATGCTGGGATGATGGGCTGGAAATTATGATTAAAAGAAAAGGTCTGAGAAAAGAATAACATTCAATTCCTGTCAGGAAAATAATAGATGTTAAAATACAGGGAGCTTATATTAAGCTTATACAAATGTTCCTTGAATTAAAGAGCAGTCTTAACCTCCTGTATCTCCCTAGACTGAAGAAAAGTAAAATTTTCAATGACTAAGGTAAATTTATAATCAAAATATTAAAATGGTGTATGTTATATACTTGAACATACATTATTCTTTGTAAGGTGCTAAATAGAAATCTAAAATCCAGCATTCAAAAGAAGATGCTTGCCTTCTAAGAACTGTATTTTCAAATGAAAATGCATTAATATCTAGGCAAACATATCAAAAGCAGGTATCCAGAGTCTTCTCTACACTAAGTGTTGATAAATAAAATTTCTCAAGGAGCCATGAAGCATTTATGTCATCAACAAAAATAGAGCCAGTTCTAAGAAATCCACTGAGCATCTTGGTACATCTTCCCTTCTATCTAACGACTTCAGCTTTGGTTCCCACCACTGAGATTCCTGGGTCCTTAGTCATAGCTTCTGTAATTGCCAAAAAAAGGAGTTCAAGTGACTTTGCTATGATTACATTGCTTTTACTGTTTTTGAAAAAACTAGTAATACCTTAGAATTTTTAAAAAATGTATTAAACAATTCTCAAGGGACTTTTAATTCTAGCACCATTCTGTGAATTATGTCAGATCTGTTCTCTATACATTGAGGGTTATAGATGGTTTGAACAGGTTTAATGTAGATATGGATAACCATTATTTTTTTAAGTCCCAGTAGTAATACTGCCAAAATCACAAAAAGAACTTTCAAAATAGAACTAGATTCTAAATCTCCTACAAAATAACTATCCTCCCTCATTTTTTAAAAATCTGTTGCTAAGACTAACATGTCAAGGAATCACTGTGATTTTTTTCTTACTTTTAAACATTTAATTTTCTTCTTTGGTTAAATCCAAATAAATACTTCTTGATTAGAAGGGACAGCTGGATATTTGAACAGGTGGTTGCAGAAGATTATGGAATAGCTTCTCAGGAAAACATTCCTAACTAGATACACAACCATCTGTCAGATAAATTGTTTAAAAATTCTTATGTGTAGGAAAAAAAATTGAAATGAGATCTTAATGACCCACATATTGACATTTTCAATAATAAAACCATGGGTCAGGTACAAATAGAGAAGTGTTAAGTAGCCCATGCCAGTTTTTAACAACAACAAAAATTGTTCTAAATCAAAAAAGTCCAATGTGAGCTCCATGAATTTTAAAATTAGGATTCTGATACATATTGTTAATTAAAAGGGAACTTTGGAAAATACAACTGAGAAATTATTGGTTAAACAAAGTTAAAGAAGTTTTAATTTTGTTTATTTGTTTTATGTTAGAAATCCTCAGAGCCTTCAGGACATATTATATGTGTGTAATGAGACTTGTTAAGTAAGAAGTGAATTCTGGAGGCAACTGACCATGAAAATAAAGAATTTTGAACAGACAGGTAAGAAAAAAAAAAATAACTAGAATTCTTAATGAGAATCATCAGCTTCAGACCATTTCCAAAATCTTCTCAAGATTCAGAAATTGGGAAAGATGGGACAGAGACCAGCACTCTTATCTCAGTCTTCTGTGAGACAGGGAGTTCCTAAGGTCCTGCTCTATCTTGTCTCCACATCATTTTAGGCAGAAAAGATCTGAGTAGAAATTACCAAAAGAAAACAAATATGTGTATTCTGGATGTGGTAGTCCCCATGTGCACTTAACTGTATATAGACAAGAGACAGAGGAAACAGTAATTACATAGCTGAGCATCTATGAAATCATTGTTTAACAAGAATTTTATATCAGTGCAGGAACAGATGGGGTGGAGGGGGTTGCTTTCTCAGGTAGGGTTGAGAGTACACTGGGTATCAGCCCAGTAAAGCAGATGAATAAGGTTGAGAGTGCTGCAGATTAAATTAAGAATACAATAGTGGTAATTAAATTCACATTGGAAACAGTTAAAAGCAAAACTTATGTTGAAGAGCACTCGATCAGTGACATAGGGACAGAGTCGCTTTGCATATTTTGCCAACCTGTCATTGTATAAAAGTCTTTACCTTTCTTGTTAAAGTAAGTTTACCTTTTTGTTCTTAAAACAAATGACCCTTATTACTGTGAAGTGTCTTTAATTTTATATTAGAGTTGTTTTTCATGCATTTTGCAACACTTTTTTTCATTTTTAAAATTTCTTTAGCTTTTGTGTCACAATTTGTTTTAAGCATAGCTTTGGAAAATATGATATGGCCAGTTATTTCTTATGTTGAGGGAATAATGAAAGTAACAAACCTTAGGAGTCGCTGCATTTTAAAATAGCATCTAACATATGTTCACTAAGATAATTAGCAGTAACTTTTATTTTTTATTCTGATCATCTTACTTTTTATCAACTGATTAAGTAGCATGATGCTCAAAAGAAGGTAAATAGGCAAAAATTGGTACCAATTACTTCTTTATAACATCTCTATAATTTGTCTTACTATACTATACATATAAACTATAAAATTATTTTCTTATTAATGCTTCAAATTGGATGTTTTATTATATTGAAGTTATTTTACAACATATATCGATAATCTTATAATCCTTGATTCTAGCCATTTCACCCTGAAATTTCCTTCCTATTCTCCTAGAGATGTGATGCACACAGTTATCAAATCATGGCAACATAACAATAATTTAGAAGGCTACAAGATGAAAAGAACAGATTATGATAAGTTCTAGGTGACAGTGGTAGCTCCAAAAAATGTAAATTCAAAACAAAGCAGAGAGTATGGTGGCTCTGCAGAAGACTGATAGGAGATATGTACTTTGAGAAAATAAAGGGTGAGAGAAGGCATTTAAAAAAAAAGAAATAGGACATGGCCACAGTTACTACTCAGATTCAGAACAGGCTCCACTGCAGTGTGAGGGCTTGATTGTATATAGGTGATTTTTCTCCTTCCAATATCATATACCCTTATTAGGTAACTGATATTGAAGTCTCCTTGGCTTTCAAAGTATAGTTTTAGCTAATTTTTATATATGCTTATTTGCTTTTTCATCTATTGATATCTTATTTTTATCTACCAAACTAGACTGATAAAAGGATTTTCCAAACTTTAATCCAGAATTAGATAAAAGAAAAATCTTATATATATATATATATATATATCATGTTTATGATTGATGTATTTATGCTGTACAGGTGAGTTATATTCAGAAATTATTTGAATAAAAACAGCTGTAAAGAATAAAATTAAGAATACAATATAGCAATTTCTTTTCAAAGATACTTTATCACTGTGAAGTTCATGCTATACTTCATAACCATCTTCCTCAAAACTTTCATATTCATCATCAATAAACTAAAATTAAAGACACCCTCTCTAGCCATATCATTCCATTGTTTTTGAGCCAAGTACATAACTGTGTATAAACCTAAAGTCGTTATTAATTGTAACTTTTATGTGAAAACACTGATATATTCATTTTATTCAACTATTATAAACTAACTGGGTATAAACTTTACTTGTACTATGGTTCAATAAATGACACATGGAAATATAGCAATTTTACCAAATACAAGGTGTAAAGATGTGATATGTTATACCTAACACATAAGGAAGAAAATTAGTGCTTCATTGGTGTCCAGAGGCACAAAGCAACTATTTAATGAACCCTGAATTTGAATTCACAAATATTGATATTTTCTTTTCATTATTCAACTGTTTTATTTCTACAAATCTTTTAAAACACAGGAATCTGTATTTGTTACCTAAGAAACACTGAAAAATGTATCCTGTCCTTAAAGTTTAGAGTATGAGGAAGGGGCAATCAGATCATCCTGTCAGTTTGCAAGTCGAATCAACTTAAACTTTCTCAGAAGAGATTTATCCCAGCAACTTTCTGATTTTGGATCAGTTGTCTTTGAAAATATAGAAAGACAGAGGAAAGGAGACCATTCAAGGCTGCTTATAAACAGAGCGATAGCATATCACAAAATCACTTCCTCTCTGCATGCCTCTCCTACATCCTCTCTCCTTTTATCATCTTTGTCAACAGCAATATTTTCCACAGTTTTGGCATCATCAATGTCTCACTCCTTTCAGTCCTAATTGTAAGCTCACCAGTTTACTAGTTTAAGACTGTAACTGTAAATTAAACTCATTAGAGAACAGAAAAAAATCAGTTTTATTTAAATTAGTCAACAGAGAGCTGTAGTTTAAGGCTGATATTTATGAAAGTATAATTTTCTAGGACTAGGCAAAGATTCCAAATCTCCAGTCCCTTGGCAGACACCTTACACAGATTTTCACAAACTAAGTAAAACTGCATTAACCACCATTTCATGCCTTACACTGCATTATATACTATAGGGCATGAAAAATAAAAGGAATGGTCTTATTCTCAAATAATTTATACTCCAAGTAAGGAGGGAGGACACAAAGAGCATAAATAATGAGCAACAGGGGGAGGAGAGGAAAATACTTTACATAATCAAAAATTAAGAAGACTTGTACAAAGTAAGCAGGTAGATGATAAATAAGAGAACTAGATAGATATGCACTAAGAATTATGATGTATTTAATCAAGGACAATTTATGAAAGGAGATATAATTAGCCTTAAACTTAAAAATAGAGAGAAACAAGATGGTGGAAGAGTAAGTGGAAGCTACACTAACCTCCTCCCAGAACTAGGCTGGATTTACAACTTAATTTTGGAGAAATCATCTGGAATAACCAACCGAACACTAGCTGGAGAGAAGTCTTATAACCACGGAGAGACAGAAAAGGCCGCTACATCACAACGTGACCGGTAGGGAGTGCGGAGACACGGAAGGGCTGTCTGGGTTCACATGGGTGACAGCTGAAGGGACTGAGAAACAGTTCAGCAGCCAGGGGTTCCCCCTGAAAAGGGCAGGGTCTAAACCTTCAGCTGAGCTTCCCAGCCTACAGCAAAGAGTGGAAAGTAAAATAATATCCAGCCATGAAAAGCGAAAAGCCACAGCGTTCCTTGCTAGCCAGAGAGAAACAGCTGGAGAAAAAGAGCTTTAAAGCGGATCACATATGAAAATATTTTGGCCCCCACTTACCCTGGGTTCGAGCGGAGGGAAGGCAGAGAGGACTGGAGATGCTTGGGGAGAGTTTGGTGTGGTGGCTTTGAGGGGAGAAGTGGGGGAGCAGCCGACTGGGTCCCAGTGCTGACTCATTCCCAGTACTGGAAGACCATTCCCCCCCATCCAAGTGGCATCAGCCAGAGGGGAAGCAAAAGCCTGGTCTACAGCAATTAAGCTGCTACACCCACGGTCCTTAAGCCTGACAGCTAATCACAGATTGAATAGATTAACAACTAAAGAAGACAGAAAAAGGCAGTAGGTCCCTGGAAGTCTTCAACAGGCTGCCTAGGCCCAGACTGGTACAGGATCTGATGCCACCAGGGGCAGATCCAGGAAGTGTAGATCATTCTAAGAAGCAACAACAAACAATAGAAGTCACAAAAATGGGGAGACAGAGAAACAGCCCCCCATTGAAAGGAAAGGTAGAATCCCCAGAAAGAGTGTTAAATGAAATAGAGGGGAGCCAAATATCAGATATGGAATTGAAAGCATGGATTATGGAGAAGCTCAATGAGCTCAGAAGAAACTACAAAGAACTCCAGGGAAACTACAGGGAACTCCATAAAAACTACAAGAAACTTACTGAGAATTACACCAGCATGAAAAAGGACATAGAAGCTATCAATAAGAGCCAGGAGGAAATGAAGAATACGATCTCTGAATTGAAGAACACAATAGAAGGAATTAAAATCAGGCTAGAGGAAGCAGGAGATTGGATCAGCGAGCTGGAAGGCAATGTAGACCAAAACTCCCAGACAGTGCAACAAAATGAAAAAAGACCGAACATGACTGAAGAGGCTCTAAAACAGCTGCAGGACAACATGAAACGTAATAATATCTGTAACATAGGAATTCCAGAAGGAGAAGAAGAAGAGCAAGGGATAGAAAACCTCTTTGAAAAACTAATGACAGAAAACTTCCCTAACATGAAGAGAGAAAGAATCATGCAAGTCCAGGAAACACAGAGAGTCCCAATGAAGATGAACCCCAACAGGCCCACTTCAAGACACATCATAATTAAAATGCCAACATTCAAAGACAAAGAGAGAATCCTAAAAGCAGCAAGAGAGAAATAACTAATAACATACAAGGGAAGTCCAATAAGGCTATCATCAGCTTTCTCAGCAGAAACATGACAAGCCAGAAGGGAATGGCAAAAAATATTCCAAGCAATGAAAAACAAAGGCCTACAACCAAGAATATTCTACCCAGCAAGACTCTCATTCAAAATGGGAGGTGAAATAAGGAGTTTCCAAGACAAAAGGAAGCTAAAAGAATACATCTCCACCAAACCAGCATTGCAAGAGATGTTAGAGGGTCTGCTTTAAGAAGATGAAGACACAGAGAGAGACAGAGAGGAACACAAGTACAAAGGGGGAAAATGACAATGAATAAGTACTTAAAGAAAGAAGAAACTTCTACCATTTGCAACAAAATGGATGGAACTAGAGAGAATTATGTTTAGCGAAATAAGCCAGGCAGTGAAAGAAAAATACCTTATGCTATCATCTATTATGGGAAACTAATGAACAACACAAACAAATGAGCAAAATTGAACCAGAGGTATTTAAACAAGGAATAAACTAAAAAAAAATAAAATAAAATAACAAAGATCATCACAATAGTGACAACAATTGACTAGATGCAGAACTTAAAACACTTGTTACAGTGGTGCTCAATGAACTTAGGGGAAGAATATACTCAGTGAGAACTTCAACAATGAAATCAGAAACATAAAAATGGAGATAGAAAACAAAAAAAGAACCATTCAGAAATGAAGACTACAATACCTGAAATAAAAAATATACTAGAAGGAATCAATAATAAAATAGATAAAATAAAGTATTGAATCAGCAATTTGTAATATAAGGTAGTAGAAAAAAAATAATTCAGAAAAAATGAAGAAAGTTTAAGGGGCCTCTAGGGCAACTATAAGCATATTAACATTCACATCATGGTGGAGCTGAAAAGAGCAGAAAGAGAGCAACAAATGAAAGCTTATTTGAAAAAATAGTGGCAAGAGCTTTCCTAATTTGATGAAGGAAATAGACATACAAGTCCAAGAAGTACAGAGAGTCCCAAACAACATAAACCCAAAGAGGATCACACCAAGACACACACTAATTAAAATCCCAGAGGTTAAAGACAAAAAGAGAATCTTGAAAGCAGCAAGAGAAAAGAAATTAGTTATCTACAAGGGAGTTCCAATAAGACTGTCAGATTATTTCTCAACAGAGACTTTTCAGGCCAGAAGAAACTGGCATGAAATATTCAAAGTGATGAAAAGCAAGGACTTACAACCAAGATTAATCTATCCAGGAAAGTCATTATTTAGAATCAAATGACAGATAAAGAGCTTCCTAGAGAAGAAAAAGCAAAAGGAGGTCATCACCACCAAACCAGTATTATAAGAAATGTTAAAGAATATTATTTAGGAAGAAAAAGAAGAACAAGAAGAAGGAGGAGGAGGAAGAGGAAGAAATATCAAAAATATGAATAATAAATGGCAATAAGTACATATATATCAACAATTATTTTAAATGCATATGGATTAAATGCTCTAATGAAAACACAAAAGGTGACTAAATGGATAAAGAAAGAAAGAAGACCCATACACATGCTGTCTACAAGAGACTAACTTCAGATTTCAAGACACCAAAGTATTAAAATTAAAGGGATGGAAAACAATATTTTATGAAAATTGAAACAAACAAACAAACAAAAATCTGGGATAGCAATACTATACCAGAGAGAACAGACTTTAAAACAAAGTCTATAATAGGAGACAAAGAAGGACACAGCAATTCCACTGTTGAGTATTTATCTGAAAAAACCTAAAACACTAATTTAAAAAAATTGCATCCATATGTTAATTGAAGCATTGTTATAGCCAAGATATGGAGGTGACCTAGTGTCCATCAGTAGATGAATAAACAAGGAAAAGTTGTTACATATATACACAATGGAATATTACTCAGCCATAAAAAAGAAAGCAATCTTGCCATTTGCAAAAACATGCAAAGACCCCAAATATATTATGTTAACTAAAATAATCCAGACAAAGGAAGACAAATACCATATGATTTCACGTATATGTGGAATCTAAAGAACAAAATAAAAGACAAACAGAACAAAAACAGGTTCATAAATGAAGATAACACTTTCATGATTGTTGGGTGGGTTTTGAGGGGCTGGGTAAGAAAGGTGAAGAGATTAAGAAGCACAAATTAGTGGTTACAAATTAGTCATAAGAATATAAAGTATAGCAGATATAATATAGTCAATTATATTGTAATAACTGTGTATGTTGCAAGGTGGGTACTAGATTTATTGAGGTAATCACCTTGTAAGTTATATAAATATCTAATCACTGGGTTGTACATCTGAAACTAATATATTTCATGTCAACTGTAATTTTAAGATAAAATTATTTTAAAAGTAAAAATTAAAAAAATCAGAGCATAAATAATTATGATATATCCTTCCCTGCCCACTAAGGACATTATTGATATCTTCCAGAACTTTCTCTTTAATCCTATTACTTTCTAAGATACAGTGTTATCCTACTAGGTAGATTTTATTACGTAACAGAAGGCAGCATAATGTTGGTGGAAAAGCTAGAGAGATTTATATTTGAAAACAGATTACTTACTGGAGAGAAGAACAAATAAGAAGAAAAAGGGGGCAGGAAGCTTAGAGTGAGATCTGTGGAGAGATATTGTGGAGGACTTTGGAGTGGGAGAAAAGGATCTTCAATACAGTTGGATCTCTAATACACTATTAAGAGACAGAGAAATGGAAAAATAATTTAAAGTCCTTTGATATAATTATCAAGTAAATGCTCTTTATTAGTGTTTTAGGATATATTTTGGTGTATTAAGACTATCTCCATGAGCTATCTTCTGAGTTTTTTTTATCAGAAGTTGTATATCATACATATTATACATTTCTGCATATAATCTCATCCTCCATCTCTATGTCCCTTGAATTACTTTCAAGTCATAATAGAATGACTTCAGAAAAAAAGGATGTTTGAATTCAAACTGTATCCTAGATTTTGGTATTGGGTTGGCCAAAAGGTTCATTTAGGAATTTTGACATAAAATTTTCACCAGTAACTTTATTGATTTGGATATTTTGAGTATGTTAGCTATCTCCCACGTGGTAGAACATTGATTTTTCTCAGTTAATGTCTTGCTTTGATTGCTATCAATGTCACCTGGTCTACCCAACCATGGGGCATTGTCCAGTGAGAACTCTCCACTTTTGAGACATTCCATCAGTGACAGCACCTTCTCCACACATTGCACAAATCTTTTTTTTTTTTTTGCATTTCAGTTGCATTTTTAACTTTTTTGAAATAATAAAGCATAATATGCCAAAATGTAACTTATTTCTTCCATTTTTGATATTAAAATGGCTACACAAAAATTCTCCAGTTTTATAAGTTTTTAAAAAATGTATGGTGCTGATATGATGGCTGTCACAATACAATCTAATAAAATTGTTTCAAATTAAGTTAAGGAAAATTAAGCACTATTAGAGTCATCTTATGGAAAATAAATAAATAAATAAAAATTTTGGCCAACCTGATATTATTAAAACAACTGGATCCTGGTGAACACTTGTTTATTACCATTAATCTTAGAGTTTTCCACTCCTATTTAATAGAAACAGTTATTTTCTCATGATTACACAACAGTTAGTAGCAAATCTATGTAGAATTCAAATCCCCTACTAGTTCTTCTTCACCTGAGTAACTCTTTGGTTCTTGAAGAATGTCTTAGGACAAAATGTAGTTTTATGTGTGATATAGGTTTATAATAAATGTAGAACTGAAAGATAATTAACATGATTCATAAAATAATTATAAAATTGTATTTTCACCTAGCATTTTCTTTTTTCTTTATTTTTATGTTTCTTTTTTTCCTGGTTTAATGCTTTTATTTATTTATTTTTAATTTTTTTATTATTGTTCTATTTTAGTTGTCCCATTTTTCCTTCATTGCTCTCCCCTGCCCTGCCCACCTCCCCCCTCTCCCAAAGTCAATCCCCACCCTGTTGTCCATGTCCGGGTCCTTTATACAAGAATCCTAAAACACCAGTTCATCTAGCATTTTCTTTTCTTTACAATTCTAGTTTACTTGGCACCTCTGTCCCATGTGATGAAAGATTAAGAATCTATTATCATCCCAGCTCATTGCTCATGTCTTCAGTCAGATCTGGAAGGGTGTTAAATCTTTCAACACCGTTCACTCCTAGCTCTAAGAGAAGAAGGAAAAGACAGAGACAAAAGAGGAATAAAATAAGAATGGATCTGGGTAAAGAGAGACAAATGAGTGTAGTTATAGTACCCTCTTCCCACTCCAGCTAGTGAGGAAAATTGAGCAGCTCCTTTATAAAATTTAATCTTTTTTCCTTTACTCAAAATAGAATATCTCCTTTAAGCAACCTATGGTGGTTTCAAACCTGAAAAATTTAAGACATTGGGAAAAGAGAATTACAGAACGGGAGATACTGGCCTTTAAAAAATCTATCCATTTATGAAATTTTTGAAGAGAAAAATGATTGAAAATAATAAAACTGGTCTTTTTATTAATTAGAGAAATAAATAGGATTTGTGAACAACAAAAACAAAAGGAGTTATATTGGCCTCTCTGTCCCTTCCAATATGGTCACTGGTTTATCCAGGGCACATCACAATGATATTATTTATCTTCTGTCACTCATCCCCTCTTCATTTCACCACTGTTCTCTTCAGCAGGCTTGCATTACTGCATCACCTCCCCTTGTCATCTCTTACACATAGAGTGGTATTAAATATATAACTGACAATACATTGATACTAATCTAATCTCTATATTTGACCTTTCAAATTTCCAGGTTTAAGAATGACTACCAGCTTTTGTAATAGACTTTAAAAGTTTTAGTGAACTTTAATTCTAGATATTAAATAAATACTCAGTAATACAGAAAGTTATTCACTGAATTACCTAGAGAACAGAAATGGTTTATTTTCTTTAATTATTTCATTATTCAAGGGGAAAGTGAAAAACAAATGGAGTACCTGTTGTAGGCTGTAAAATTTACTACTCCTTTATCTCACTTTTATCTGGTGTTCACAAAAACAAGGGATCCATAACTTAAAACATCTGGCCAAGAGTATAATCATTCTCATCTGAGCATCTCACAGGTGTGATGTGGAAAGACACAGAAGAAGGAAATAAAGAAAACATCAGAAATTTCTTTTTATCAGTAAAAGTTCTTTGAAGTTGCTCATTAATCTTTTAGCTCATTTTGGAATGTTAATGCCCAATTGTAGAATATTAATATTGCTAAGCAAAGAAAAGTGAAGTTACCTTCTTTAAGGTTTTCTTTTATAACCCAGCTCTGTGATTTTTTTAAATTTGAGTCATATTTTAATTGACTATGACTTTGAGCTTGACTATTCCAGCAGGCTGGCAGCTACTTTATATTATACTACCTGAATTTTTTAAGTAAAAGATGGGAGAAAGGTATAATCTTAAGAAATAGTTTAAGTCCTAAACAGAATAAATTTCACAGTGGATTTGGATAGCGAATTCCTTTTTATGAGACCAAACACCATTCATGGGAGGTTATGTGTGTAAAATATCAATCACATGCCCACATGCAACATAGGCTAGCTCTCTGTTCATTGAAACCAAATAATTTTTTAGTGACTAACCTTGTGTAATAAATATTGTTTCAGGCAACAGCTATACCCCAGTTTTTAAAAACGTGAAGATGATTGACTCTCATAGTAAACTAATTTCCAGGGTACAAAATAAAGAAGACTTTACTAGAGTTTCCTTTAATTTTTTTGTTTGTTTGCTGTATTAGTTTCCTACCACTGTTGCTACAAATTGCTCAAAATGTAGTGGATTAAAACAATGATCTTGTGTTTCTGAAGCCCAGAAGTCCTAGAGTCATGGTGTTTATTGGGCTAAGTTCTTTTTGGATTTTTTTTTTTTTTTTTGCCTTTTTTAGCTTCTTCGAGGCACCAGCTTTGCCCTGTGGCTGTATTACTCCAGTCTCTGCATCTTCTGTAACCTGTCACATCACCTTCTCTGACTCTGCCTCTCCTTCCTCGCTCTCATGAAGATTATTGTGATTACATTAGGCCTGCCCAGCTACTACAGGATCACCTCACCATTTCAAGATCCTTGATGTAATCAAATTTACAAAGTCCTTTTGCCATGTAAGGCAACATATTAATAGGTTCTAGGAGCTAAGGGTTCATTCTGTTTGCACATTTGCAATCACACAAAAATCAACCTTCTGTTTACCTTTGGTATTTCATCTCAAACAGCTCAAACAAAAGCAGCAACTTAAAGATGGAAAAGCACCCATTCACACAGTACATTTTGGCTTTAGAGAAGTAGAAAGTAGCATAAAAATGAACTCCAAAATATCATTTTTTTCTCCATTTCATTGACTAATGAGTGACTTCTGGTAAATTCTAAAGAAATCTTTACAATTCATATAAAAACCCTAAGATTGAAAAGTGATGCTAATTAACCTTCATTCTAAAAACATGCATGTTAACATTTTATAATTAAATGATTATTTTCCTTCAAATTTTCTAATATCTCATCTGGAAAATCCTGACACTATAAATCTCTTATCAAATGTAAAGGTGAGGTGAATTTCTTAAGCTCAGAGTTCATGCCTTATTCATGTTATATTCCTAGTAACTTCTGTAGTGCCTGTCACTTTGTAAAAGCCCCCTAAAATAGTCATTGACCTCAACTTTATTGTTTATAATAAAAAACACTCACATATACCCATCAACAAAAAAAGTTTTTGAAGTGGTTGAAAACTAGAGAAAGAGATCTTTACATTTTAAGGTTGTGCCTCCATATTTTACTGGCTTGATGAAGTGGTATTTCTATTATTTATTTAGTACAATGTTCTATTACAGATTATCTCTTTTTAAGAGTTCAAAGCTTTTTATGCCTATTAAAATCATGGAACGTTTCAAAAATAAGAATGTTAACACGGGTGCCTTGGCTAACCACTAATGATTTATATGTATTCTAGCATTTTTTTTTTAATCCTCACTTGAGGACATTTTTCGTTGCTTTTGGAGACACAGTAAGAGAGGGAGAGAAGGGGAGATAGAGAAAGAGAAAGAGAGAAAGAGAGGAAGAGAGAAATAATAATGTGGCTGCCTTCCACATGGACCCCGACAAGTGATGGAACCCACAACCTAGGTATGTGCCCTGATCAAGAACCAAACCTGCAACCTTTCAGTATACAGGTTGATGTTCCAACCAACTGAACCACACTAGCCAGGACTGTATTGTATCTTAAAAGCTCTCCTTCCCAGCTCCTACCTAGTCAATAATTCTTTACTGCTGTACAATGTTGCTGTACTGTTAATCACTTGACATGTTTTACCCAAAAGAGGTCTGCATTCCAGAAGCAAGCAATGTAAGTCCTATAACACATCTATTCTAAATTGTTTGTCAATGTTTTTCAAAATGCCTTGAGATCTCTTCTGTTTGCCAGGTGATTTCTAAATATAGCATTATTATAATAAAATATTTCAGAAGTTTCTACCAGTGGCAAAATATGTTGTACTTTATTGGAATGATTGGCCCACTGCTCAATGAAAGAAATCAGATGCTAAGTAAAGAACACCAGTTCCATTCAGTAGAAAATGTAAGATTCTTTCTACTGAGGCTTCCCAGCTATGAAGACATCAGGTCGTATAAGGAGGTGCTTTGTCTTTCAGAAATGTTAGATGAAGTGCCAGTGTTCCCTGAACTACAATATGTTTGACCTTAATTAAAACTGTGTCACTTTCTCAACTATTTAAAAAATTAGAGCTCACCCTTGAAAGGGCTTATGTCTATACTTCTTACTTGCTTTTTGTTGCATGTCATGTGTGATGTTCCTAATTGTTTAGTTCTTGTTATATAAGCACAATAGTAACTGCTATTAAAATCTCTAATCCATAATACAAATCTTGAGTGTTAAGACACTTAACAATGAGGTGTCAAATCTGATGAGCAAGTTAAGAAAAAAGAATGGAGTCAAATGCTTTTTAAAAGACTGAGGAAAGGGGGAAAAGCCTGTGCACAATGCGTTGTTTGTGTTGTTAAACACAGTAAAAGTTTAATGGGTGAAAGTGAGGAGCAGTCAGACCATGAAAAATATTAACTACAGGCAATGTTTTAGGTTCAGTTTTACGATATTCCTGGACTAAGAAAATTATTTTAACAATTGTAGAAACTATCTTCAGTTTGTAGTTTGTTCTTGTAAATGATTATATAGTTCTTTTTATATTAATAAATATATTAACAAATATCTTCTATTTAAAGTCAATGCATCTATTTGCCCACAAAAATATCAATAAGCTCTGGCCATTAAAAACAGCTTTATTTATCATTTGGCCTCGTTGCTGGTGATGCAAGACAATTTTTTGTGAGTCTCTCACATTTCTCCAAACCTTGTGAGTGAGGCTCTGACTAGATTTGTTATATACCATCTTTTTAAAGATGTTTTTATAGCAAAGTACCTTGGAAGATAGAGACAGGCTTTCCTCAGAAGGAAAGGGCAGTCATCGTTACTGCACAGAAGAAAAGATCACGTTTGCTAAGCTCCCAATCCTCTCCTGTAGTGCAAACCACTGCGTATGGATCTGCCACTTCACTCTCTTAGCCTTACCTTGGGGGAACCATGGCTCAGAGGACAGGACCCCCAAGTGCTAATATGCTGTCTACTGCTATTGTTGTGGGTAATACATTGTAGCCTCTGCTGAGGGAAT
Organism: Furipterus horrens; assembly: GCF_987537825.1. NCBI lineage: Eukaryota > Metazoa > Chordata > Mammalia > Chiroptera > Furipteridae > Furipterus > Furipterus horrens. The sequence continues at coordinate 183,414,922 of NW_028327171.1, read as the reverse complement.
CTTTTGTTCTCTCAGCATTCATGTAATGGTGACAAGCTATCATATTATCTTGCAAATAGGACAAAATCTCAGACCCATAAAATTTTTCAGGCTCTAAGCAGTGGTAAAAATGGTTGTAGATACCATTGTGTCTTTGGCATTGTTCTCCATAGTCATCTTTCTACTTACCCTCACCCTCAGGTCCATGCATTCCTTTTGCTCTTCAGAGCCCTGAATTAAGGCCTAGGGCACTGTCTAAAATGCTTTTCCAATACAACCATCCTTTAGGTTGTGCTTTTTAAATTTCAAACACATGTAGAGTTTATTCAACACATTGGCTTTTTATTTCTTTGAGAGCGCCGAATCCTAACCATTAGACCACCAGGGAGCAGCAGCCTTTCATTTCTTTGAATTATTTCCCACAACTGATCATGTCTTCTTTTACCTCCCTTATTTGCCTGTAGGGTGATAACCTACATCATACCATTAAAAATAAGTGGTATGGTTGGGAACTTCTGGTCAAGATGGCAGTGTAGGCAGACATGGCTCACTTCTTTGCAGACCCACATCAAAATTACAACTGAAATATAGAACAACCATCACTCAGAACCATCAGATATCAAGTTGGATGGAAGTCTGTCAACTACAAAATCGAGCTGGATGAAAATCTGACAACTAAAGAATTTTTTTTAAAACACATCCATCCAGACTGGTAAGAGGGGAGTAGATGCAGAATGGGCTGGTTCCACACCCACATATTGTGATAAAAATTTGTAAGGGATATCTCAGGAGTGAGGAGTCTCAGGGCTTCCAGCCCAGAGATCCAGTGCCAGGAAGATAACTACCCACAACTTCAGGCTGCAGAAACCATCATGAATTGAGTCAGTGAAAGAAACTGCTGGAGCCCCAAGCAGCTCCTCTTAAAGAACCTACACATGGACTCCCCTGCTCCGACTCATTCCCTCTGAACTTCAGCACTGGGATAGCAGCTTGAGAGGCACCAGTGGCATACAGAGAGAAATTGAAGTGTCAGGGATCAAAGAGAACAGAAGCCATTGTCCCTTTTCTAAAACCTTCTCCCACAGATCCAGCAAGCAGGTGCCATATCTGAGACTCCATCAATCTGGCTAACACTATTTGACTCACCTTGGAGATCCCCAGAAACTTCTCCAACCAATTAACAGGCCCATCCAAGCTGCTTTTCCATATGAACAGCTGGTTTTGGTCATGCTTCACAACTTCCTAAATCTAATCAAACAAGGAACAGCAAGCCTCAGTGAGCCCCAGGCCTGGCACTAGCAGCAGCCAGCCTCAATTCACAGCTTGGCTTAATCTAGGAACCCCCAAGCCCAGCACAAGTAGCAGCATCTCAGATTGCTTTATAGCTCCAGCAGGGTGCCCCAGGGTGCTTATAGATGGAGTCTGATCTTGGCTTGCACCATCCAGGAAACCCCGGAACCAGTGCACTGAGTAGACAGCTACAGACCACGTTGGAGCATCAACCCCCTGCCTCCCCTACACAGATGATTCTCCATGAAAGGTGGAGGTTGGTGGTAAGTGGTCACAGCCAGTCTTTGCAGATGACTAGCCTGGAAAATCTCTCCCATTGATCTTCCAACAGCAACCAAGGCTCAACTATAAGAGCTCCTATGAAGGACACACTTAGAATACCCAGCTTGGGTGATAAGGGTTGCTGTGCCACGAGACCCTATCGGACACCTACTACATTAGGCCACACTACCAAGAACAAACTCAAAGCAGCTCTACCTAATACATAGAAGCAAACACAGGGAAGCTGCAAAAATGAGAAGACAAAGAAACATGGCCCAAATAAAAGAACAGATCAAAACTCTAGAAAAAGAGGTAAACAAAATGGAGATAAACATCTATCAGATGTTCAAAATACTGGTTATAAGGATGCTCAAGGAACTTAATGAGGACCTCAACAACTTAAAAAAAGATCCAGTCAGAAAGGAAGGATACACTGAGTGAAATAAAGTACAATTAACAGAGAAACATCAGTAGTAGAGTGAGTGAAGCCAAGAATCAAATCAATGATTTGGAACATAAGGAAGCAAAAAACAACCAATCAGAACAAAAAGAAAAAAAGAATCCCCCAAAACAGTGATAGTGTAAACAGCCTTTAGGACAACTTCATAAAGCCCAACATTCCCATTCAGGGGATGCCAGAAGGAGAAGAGAAAGAGCAAGAAATTGGAAATCTATTTGAGAAAAAATAGTGAAAGAAAACTTCCCTAATTTGTCCTTGACCTCCTGCACCCTCACTGAGAAATCAGTAGAGATCAAGACCCTGAAAAGGCACACCTGGAGAACTGATGAATATTCTACTGAAACCCTCCCTTGAGACTTCCCCTAAAGCTTCTTTCTGCAAGAAAGAGACAAAAGCCTCAAGGCAAAAAAAGAGCACATGATGTGCACTCTACTTCTGGGGAGCAGCTTGTGCCATTCCTTTTCCTTCTTCTTCCCCCACTTCGTTCCTCACAGCCTTGTTTCCTAACTCTAAGGCAATAGGTAGCGGGCAGCTTGTCCCAGACTAATCCCCTGAACCTTTCCATAAAACCCCTCTTCTCTGACTTCCCAGTGAGCTCAGGCAATCCAGCCTATACTCTCATGTTGCTTCTTCTGTGCTTAGCCCTCCTTTGTTTTACCGTCCCCAGCTTTAATAAATGTAGCGTCATAGTCACCTGGACTCATGTTGTGAAATCTTTCCTACCCGAAGTCAAGAACCCACACACTACAACTGGCTCTAGGCAGACCCGTTGAGCTCAGGGCCAGGCCCCTGTTGGTAACAATAGAGATCCATCATTCTCAATGATTACATTTCAAAGGATGGTTCAGGTCTTTGAGAAAGACCTTATAAAATTGCTTATAGAAATTGAATAATTGTTGAAAAAAGTGATTTAACCTATGGTACTTGAAGAAAAAGGAAATATTAACTCCAGTATTTTGACAACTAATAATAGTTTAATTCTACCAAATATTCAGAAAGTTCACATTAAATACAGTAAACATTGCTATTGTGGGTATGCACATTGGGGTGACCCAGCTGACCTCCCCATCTGTAGTCTTGTCATCTCCATCCATCTGTTGTCAGGGGAAATTAGGATCTTCCACAGGATCATGAGAAAAGCATTCCAAGGATCCACACATGGGAGATGGTGGTGTGAAATGATTTATTCACGTGGAAGGCTGACGTTGCGTTCCCTTTTTTTTTGTCCTGCCATGTAAAAAGTCCAACCTTGTCTTCAGCAAGGCCAAAGCAAAAGTCAGCATCCATGTTTCTGCTTCACATTAAAGCTTAGTTCTTCTGGAGTCCATGAAGTCTGCCTCAGACATGGTAGCCCCTAAAGCCACAAATGAATGTGACAAGTGCATTACAGGGTGAAAGAGAGAGAGACAGACAGACAGACAGAGGGAGAGAGAGCTTCTTCATTCCCCTTCAATTATATTAGTTTGGATTTGGGTTGGGCCAGGTGCTTTTTCAAAAGAGCCAATAAACTTCCCAAGCTTTCGCAGGTTTTTTGATGGGCCCACCCCCTAGTTAGACTGACACTCAGTCTTATATGGTCAAGCTTTATCCCTTTACCCCCTAACAATCTGGTACCTGAGGTGGGGAGGTAGAAGCATTAATCCCTTGGCTGAGCAATGCTGTGATCCCCTAGCGTGTGAAGCTATAGCTTCCTGCTGAAGTAAACAGGCTTATGAGTTTATTAAACTCAGTGTCTAATTTCCTTTGCCTCCTTTTTTATTTGTAATTGGTTAACTACCTATGCTAACACATCTACTGTATAGCCTCCAGAGTAATTATTTTACAAATATAATTAAATAACTTTCTATGTCCTTCCCCAATATCACAATTACCATGTGCATCTGGTTTAAATTTTTCTTTTTTTTTTTTTTTTCTGCCAGGGCTTAAAAGATAAAGTCAAACCTCTTTAACATGACCCATTAAACCCTTCTGCATATCTCTCTAGACTACACTCCTGACACTGTACAGTGTTCTAGTTTTTTGACCTATTAGCCAGAATTGTTTTATCCTTTTTATGAGCCATCACATCCATTGTTTTCCTGATAGTTTTCATCCTTCTATTTTCAGTGACTAATGCTCCCTTATCCTTCAGGAAGTCACCAGGGAACTTTCTATGTTTGCATTCCTCCAATAGTATCTGAGTTAACCACCCTGCTTCTATGCTATCCCACCAAACATTTCCCTTAAACACTAGGTTATAATATATTAAACTCTTTTTTGTATGAGTTATCTAGATCAGCTCATTTTTTATAAGCTTCCAGGGGACAAGGAATATATTCTTTTTTTTTAATGTCTTTATCTCAGAGTCTCAGAGAAGAATAAAATGGAAGTGTATGGGTTTGGGAGACAAAGCAGTACTGGCTTTAATCATAAACATAGAAATATTAGCAAAATGAATTGACTATTTATTCCTCAGTGTTCATACTCATAAATGTGATATTATAAAATCCATCCAATGGAGTTGTCATTGAGGCAGGATAGAAAGGAGTTAGACTACTTCTTTCACCAGAAGCGGAGTGAAGAAATAAGAATAGACATCACAGACCAATAAGCCATGAGCTCTCCACCAAAGCCCACACCTCCACACATGATCAAAAGGAAACAGTTTATGGCAGGAAACTCCTTCAATGGTCACAGAAGTCAATAACAACAAGGACATGGTAAAACAAGATCAGTCCAAGAGGGAGGAAAAATTGACCAGAGACTGACCCCAAAGCTCATTATACGACCATTATAATGAAAACTAGCACCACAAGTAGAAGGGGGCCCCAGGGTAGCAAACACCATACACTTCCAAATGGATCAAGCTAAGAACAAGACCCCTCCCAAACGAAAGGTGGGGTCAGAATTTGGCTCCACAGAGCCTAGAAACAACCCACTCTTGGAAACATGTAAAATACCAAGAACTACTGACCACCATGCACACAACTCATTCACGAGTCGGCCTGGGTTCCACCGGAACACATACTTTCATTTCCTTCACAGCAGCCCCAGTTTCTTGGCCTTTCTTTTTCTCCACCTCCATAAAATGTGCTTTCGCTCTGACCCAGACTCTCGCTTAGACTGTTCTTGAACTCTTTCCTGCTGGAGGCAAGAACCTGAAGGTCCAGGATGGCATGGGAACAGGGCCAGCCACAGCAAAGAACTCGTCTGATGTCACTAATAATAAAGAGAAGCAGCACAACACATTAGGGCAAATTACTCAGTGCCCCTACATTGGGACTGCAGTATACCAGGGTGGCTGAAAGTATGTTGACAGTTGTGAGTACTTGCAACACAGAATTTATTCTTGAATTCTAAATTATTTATTAATTAAAGTATTGTTTGTCTTCTTCCGTAAACCAACTTTTGCTCACCGCTGCGCTCTTCTAATGAATATGATAGAAAACAAATTTTTTGACTCCTCCCCATTTAAGCCAGAGTCACCTAAGAAAATACATATGTGTAATCACTTATCAATGTTATATTATCAGTTAATATTTACATAGTATGCTTATTCATTCAGTTTAGAAGGTACTCTATGTCAGTGATTTTCAACCAGTGTGCTGCAAGATGCACTCTGGTGTGTTGCAAGAATCTTTAAAACATGCGATACCTGACTTTTTAGTCAGAGGGGCTGCCCTCTTTTCCTTTGGCCTGTCAGATAAAAAGTGACAACAGTCCAATGTGAGTGAATCTAAACTACACCTATTAGCTTTATTTCAGGTTGGCAAAAAATATTATTAATATTTGAAAATATAACAAAATATTTTTGAGTATTTTCATATCTGTTAAAAATGTCTAATTATGTTTAATCTTCTAAACTTAAAAATTGCAATGTCCTATGAGCAAACATTGACTTCTCTTTTTTTATTCAGTGGAAAGTAAAAGTAAATGATCTCAAAAATCAATTTAACATTCATTGTTCGATGTCATTTCTTTTCAAAATATTATTCTGGGTTTCTCAGATATTTTTTAAATGTGTACTGCCAGAATAATAAATGCTTATAAAATCTGTTTTTACATGAAAATTAACTAAAAGACATTTCTCCATAGGGCATTTATTAAGTCATTCCTTGATAATTTAGTTTAAGGCTTAGACTGTGGGGAAAAAAGGGTGAAAAATCTGAATGTGCAAATGATTTGAAGCTCTTTTAGATTGAGATCTGATGATGAAAAGTATTCAAAAGGGTTACTATGTTAAAAAAATCTATCTCTCATGAATATTAAAACTCTTAATCATTAAGTCGAATTGGAGTTAAACCAATAATATAAGTTGAAATGTCCCTTATGCATGCTTAGTGAATGAATTTTTATCTTTTTATAATTACAAGAATTAAGCAGAATTTCATTAGTTTCTTAATTACTTAAGTATATTCAATGATTACTGTTATGACACTGTTCCCATGTTCATGTTCCTTCAGTGTACACTTTACATACCTCTATGAAAAATACTCCATGATTCTCATTATTCTAGGAAAAATATATATCTACCCATGAAAGAACGCATTTTAACTAGAACTGAAAAGCCTGAAGCATAAATTTATTTTATTTTTAATAAGTTATACTGAGTACAGTAAATCCCTTATATTTATAAAAGAAAGATTTTCTGCAACACAATCATCAAAACACATTTTTGGAATAAAATTTGTATCAATGATACTAATTATCATCAGCAATAGAAAAGTAAAATAACTTGAGTTACTGATTGTAAAATAAATCCAAGAAACATATTGGAAGATACCATATATAATATTTCTGAATGCCCTTCCTTGACTACTTCATAATTATTCACCAATATACATTTGTATATTTTAGTTAACCACATTATAAATGCTCCTGAAACTCTTTTAAAATCTGTATTTTTGCAAATAGACTCTTAGAAAATTTGACACTATCAATAGCGCTAACAGAAACCTGAGCAGTGTGGCTCAGTGGGTTGGGTGTCATCCCATAAACAGAATGTTCTCCTTTCGGAGTCCCCATCAGGGCACATGCCTGGGTATGGCCAGGTCCCCAGCTGACAACCAATTGATGTTTCTCTTGCACATGGATATTTGTTTCTCTTTTCCTCCCCCTCTCTCTAAAATAAATAAATACATAAATAAACAAATAAAATCTTTTTAAAATGGCACTGAGTAATTAGGGAATTGAAATAACTAGGCTTATTATACAATTATGTTTTGGTTTAATTTTTAAGTTTAAAATGAAAATGGCTAATACAGTTTATTATAGATAACTTCAGGGTGTTTATATCTAAATTTAGCATGAGGCAGGCACTCACATATCATATAGTGTTTGAAATCTTGGCTCCAACAACACTTACCTTGAATAATGCAATAAGTATGACCATCTTATACCTTTGTCCAAAACAATGAAAAAATGAATTGAGGCTCTGCTTTCCCTGAGCTATCCTAATTATTTTAACTTGTTATTTTATTTTAACATTTCCCTAGCATAAGACAGAGCTGAAGAAGAGGTAATCATCATGTTTGTCTCTTTAAAATATAATTATACTGATATCCTAAATTTTACAATAATTATATTTATTTTCATTTGCTTGAGAAACTCATGATCAAGTAAAGAAATAGCCAGGAACCTAATGGTGCTTTCATTTTCTACTTATGACATCTATTAAAATCTTTATATCATAGCCTTGATATTTTGAGACATCTTGAGGCATTTAGCAGTTTTTTGGCTGTGTAATTGCCATGCAATAGACCTCACATATTTAACACGTACAATTTGTAAAATATTACATTTATGTGTCATCATCACAATCAAAATATCAAACATATTGATTACCATAAAAGTTCTCTCAGGCTCTTTTGTAATCTCCCCTATGCACTTATCTTCCCACCCCAATCCCTAGGCCACCACTGAATTGTTTTTGTTGGTATAAATTAGTTTGCATTTTTTAATATTTTATGAAAATAAGGTCATGCAATATATTTTTGTCTGCCTTCTCTCATGTAACATAAATATTTTTATATTTGTCCATATATTTTTATTATAACAATACTTCACAAAATTGTATTACTGATTAATATTTTGATGTTTAAATATATCACAAATTAGTTATCTACTTACTGGCTGGTAGACATTTAGGTTGCATCCCATTTGGGGGCATTGCAAATAAAAACTTGTAAACATTCACTTATAAGTCTTTGTATAAACAAAAGTTCACATTCCTCTTGAAGAAATATTGCTTGGGTACATTTGCTTATAAGAATCATTATCAATATGCAAAATTAATTCGATTTCTATGTACTAGGAATGAGAAGTTAGAAAATAAAGTTTAAAAATTATCATTTATAGTAAAATATATAAGATTAGATAATGTGATGACCTGCTGAGAAGGCCATAAAACTACAAAAAAATACCAATCAATACAGATTCCAAAATAATGTTATCTCTACTAGAATTTAAAAGTAGCATAAACAATGGTTTAGAAGCTCAATGATTGAAAGCAAATAAATACATTCTGTAAAAATGTTATGAGTATATTATTATCTAATAATTTTGATTATGACTATAAATTGCAAGATATTGACAGTAAATATCTTCTATTACTTTATGACATTTAACAAAAAAAAATTTAGTTTCCTTCTTTCTTGATAGGCAAACTGCTCAGTTTCTGAGACCAAAAAAAGAAAATCTCTCCTTTACAAATACAGAGGATAAACAGATAAAACCAGCCTCTTCAGTAAGGATACTCAGTTGTCTCTTTTCAGGAATTTATTCAAACACTTCAATCTCCTGATAAGGAGATATTGTATAAATATAAATATTGCTATCTATAGTTGTTATTTTTCTCAGAACTCTAGGCATAATCTTCTTAGAAACATAAATAAAATTTGTGTACTCTTATTAAGTGAAACTATTTGAGGGTTGCTTTCAAAATAGAACTGTTTTAAGAAATGGTTTGTGAATGTTATTTAATACATTCCAAAGTTTCAGATGGAAAAAGTGGAGGGTCCTCCTGCAGGAACTCTACCTAAAATCCCCATGTGTCAGCTTGGTTCAGCAAAGCATGTTTAAGATGGAAGAATGCTTTAAAATTGGAAATCAACAGTCTTAGTCCAATATAAGAAGACCCAAGAGGATTTGCATTGTATAAACTGTGTGTGTGTGGAAAATATCTATTGTCCAAGCCAGCTACTTCTGAACTGAAGATCACTAAAAGATCAGTGACCCTAATAGTCGCTTCCCCTCACATGGGGCCACATTGCAATACTGTGCACTATGATGCCTCTTAAAAATGGACTCGACTTACGACTCAAAGAACACAAAGGGGCAAGTGAACACAATGGTAGGTGAACATACTTTCAAGATGATTTCCAATTGTGAATCTTCATCTGGGAAAAACTGCTTAGTATAGTAAACTGGAGGGTCATTGTGGGTAACCTGGCCAGCAGAAGAGGTACATTGATATAATAGGAGTATAAAATATGGTGTTCTTTTAGATTTAAGTAGAATGAAAAGGAACTATTTTACTTTAGCTAAGAAAAATATAGCTTAGTAAAGCGGTTTTCCTCAATGTATCTACTTACTGCAAAGTGGAAAAGTAACACTACACATACAAAGAGAGAAAACTTTGTTCCTGCTTCAAAACTCTTCAGCAAAAGTGAAAAGGAAGGAAAGATGTACAGAGAAATTGGATTCTGTATAGCACCCCCTGAGAGTTCTTATTAGTTTCACAAGAAAGCAGGTGCATACACTTAGCTCACTTGGCAATGTAGGCAAACATGTAGCTATCATTACATTAACAAAATGCTCCCTTGTTACATTTCATAATCTTCACATTGACTCAATATACCTGAGTCCTATAGACAAAATACATAAAGGAATTTTAATGATGTAAAGAGCAGGTAAACTGGGAAAGGAAATGCCACAATTTACAAAATAGATATAAAGGAATTAAACAATAAGATACACAAGGATTTACACTGGATCTTAGCCAAAAGGGCAAGAATTGATGTACAAAGATTTAAAATGTAAAAACTGATCCACAAAAGATTCAAGCAACTTAATGAAAATGATCTTACACAATTATGGCAATTCCACATATAAATAAACATAAAGGCTTCTTTCAACCCTGTAATGTATCAATCATATTGTCCAGTTTGTAAGGTACTTTTGGACAGAGTTATGTATTGAGTCCTTCTGCTAAGTGAATACTTAAAAGTAGTAAGATATGAAAGGAATCTTTATAATCATGTCTCATTTTCCAGTCAAATATTAAAATACTTGGAAAAATCCATTCCTTGGCAGTGCTAAAACATCGATTCCTTTAGCCTATGTAGACTAGTGCTGTTCAATACAGCAAGCATTATTTAAATATTTTTAATAACCATAGTGAAAAATAGAGGTATATTAAATTGAGTTAAGTGATAATTTTGTTAAACCAAAGATATTCAAAATATTTTATTTTTTAGAATAATTTATTTCACTGTGAAACATGAGCATATCATTTTCAAACCTATATCTGTCCAAGTTATCTCTCTAACTCTTGTCAACTCAGTGTTATTCTCATTGAATTCAGAGTATTGAGTAAATTATAAAGCATATCAAAAACTGTTCTTCAAATTTTTTATAGTTTTTGTGGTCAATTTACATGACACTGTGTTATAACTTAAATCTTCTGCACAGCGTTTCATGGTACAAAATGTAAGATCTTTATATTGAATTATATTGTGAAATTTAATTTCAAATAAATCCTTATACCTATCAAGATAGGTGACAAATTAGCTTTTACTTCCCTTGTAGTTTTGGAAGTATCTTATTTATAGACAAGGATTGGCAAAAGTATGTTTGCAGTTGTTCATATGCAAATAATACAATCATTAATAATAATAATACAGGAATAAACTGTTTTACATATTCAAAACTGTAAACCTACCAGTGAGAGACTATAAATCATGCTGCCATTTCCTCTGTGTCTATAATTATTGAATATTTGACAATAATCTTGTTATAAATTTATATAAAAATAAAAACACCACCGTGGTTCATTATAAAACTTTTCATAGTTCAATCAATAAGCATTGGCAGAGTACATGATTATTATAGTCCTTGTCTTCTAACTTTTTTAGAATTTTCATAAACTAGTGAAGATTCACAGCCTTCACATATGCTGGACAATTTCTGATAACTTTATCATTATAACTTTTCTTAAGATTTGCCTCAGAAAACTGAGCTCTAATATTTTTAATGAATGACTCATAATGGAATGAAGCAGTAAAAGAAACATCAGCTTCTTGTTTTAAGCTTTCAGTCAAATAAGATTATTTTATTTAATATAACTAGGACACTGTCCATCAACATAGGACTAATTTTTTATCTAGATAAAACTCTTCATTGTTATGTTGAAGATTCAAAATATTGACTCCACAACTTTGATTTTTTAGGGTGCAAATTTATACGTCATCATGCATTTGTAACACTTCAACAAAACCAACCAAAATTTTAACTGCATGGTACTTCATACTTTATGACTCATTGGGTATTTCTAATTTCTAAATGTTTTCATCAATTGATATTTCATGTCATTATAAAGAATTTATATCACAAACAAAAGTCTGGTGACTTAACTGAAGGTCTTTCCCTATTTAATAAACCTTAATTTTTATCTTTTCCTTATAATTTTATAATAACATTTCTATAATTGAAGTAATAATTTGTCATTTTTTTAATCTAAAAATGTGTGTGTTGTCTGTGTGTATATGTGTACATATGTCTGTACACAGGCAAGAATGTAAGCAATTTACAGCTGACCAAAGGTGACCCGATCTTATTAAAATGCACACAGGCTCCAATGTCAGGCAATCCCAGTACAAAATCTGGCTTCAAATATACCTGTGTGGCTTTAGGAAATTGCACAATTTCCTTAAATTGTTCTTTCTCATCTCTCAAATGGGGATAATATAAGAACACAGCTTCTTAGCATGATTGTGATGATTAAATAGGCTAATATGCATAAAGCATATAACCTGGTACTCTGAATGTACATGCTCAAAAATGCTTGTATTTTTATTATCTTACCCTATTCCCAGCACTTATTTCTTTCCTTACTATGTTGAAATCACCCATTCAATTCTCCAGAGCCAAAGTAACAGTATTAAAAATTGGTTAAGATCATAATACACAATTGAGAATAAGATGATTGGGTTCATATCCATTTCCACCTCCACCAGTCACATGATAAGGACAAGTTACACAATTTTCTAAACTTCAGCTCTCCTATCCAAAGCATAATGTGTTGAAGAAAGTACTCAAGAGGATGTGACTTCCGGCCTATTATGCGGTGATCAGGATTCAGACAATCAAAGGCTCCTCACCCCAGCCTCTGTCCTTGGAATGTGTGTTCTGCTTATCATTCCCACAATGATATAGCTTTGAGAGAGTAGGGTGTTGTTGAGATTACCTGGACAGTCTGTGTGATTGAACATAGTTAAACCCTCTATGTAACTTTTAAGATTCGGTAGGTAGGAGTGTAGATCTACTTGTAGTATGGTAGCCCAAGCCAAGCTTCTGTAAATTATCTTGCTTATTAAACCTACTATCTACCAATGCGAGTGGTCTGCTTCTTTCTGGAGTCACTCCCTACACTCTGAGTATGGGGCCATTTTTAGATTTCACCCAGGAATCTCTCAAGTTGTAGAATCAACATAATAATTATATCTGCCTATTAGAAAAATAAGAGAAAATATGTAAAAGTCTTTTAGTAAAATGTTTTACACATACACATAATAAAGTAACTACTGTGTTTTTAAAAATATTCAATGTTAAAACATTCTGGAAATGTCAAAGATATATCACACAAATTAAAATAACAATTTTTTAAATTTAATTTTGTGAATAGCATATATCTCAGAACAACCAGTACAAGTGATTTTTGCTTTTAGTAAAAAAGCATTTTATGAATGAGTTATTTAAGGTAATAGATTAAAATATTTAATTCTTATATATCATATGTGAATATAAAATTAAGTATTAAATACTCGGTGCTCTTCAGAGTTCTGCACTTTGGTGCACTGAGCACATGTTCATAAATGTTAGAAATGATACTGATCAAAGTTAAATCCATAGTATAGAGTATAACCTTAAGAAATTGTCCCTAAATTCAAGGAGAAAACAAGATTAGATCTAAAATAAAACAATATTGAACCTCTAGATCACAATATCTTTTACCAAATGTCCCCTGGAAAGGTTAAAACAATTTAATTTCCCTCTAGTAGCACAGAAATAATAAATTCTTTGAACCCCTAACAACACTGATATTTTTTAATCTTTTCAAACTAATAAAATGAAATCTTTCTATTATGGACTATTTCTTTTCTATGAGAAATGTTAAACCATTTATATTATTTTACCATTGATATGTCTGGTATTTTTCTATCTTCTTGATTGATTCTTTACTGTGTCTTATGTATATTGTTCTATGTTCTATTTTTTTTTTTGCCTTTCTTGTATTAAATTGAAGTATAGATTGATATTTTCATTCTTCTGATAATGAAAGGTCTTTGAAAATTCACTTATGTTTTTCCATCAACATGCCATATTGTTTAATTAAAGCTATATAGGGTATAATTTTAACCCATATAATTTACTATTTTATTATCTTAAATTACTTTATTTTTCAAAAACATAATGGTCAATGTATTTATAGTAATCATCAGTAGATTCTGACTGTCCTCATTAGGACCCTTTCAACTTCAAGTGGGAAAAACAATCTCAAACTTGCTGAAGCAAATACAAACAAACAGTTAAGTGCTGTGGGAGAGTGAGCTTCGTTAGCTGATGTAACGGAAAATTTCAGTTATGTCATCACTGCACATCACCTTTCTTCTTCTCTTGACTTCATTACCAAACTCTATGTGTCAGCCCCACACAGTAAGATCATGGTAACAGACACCAACAAAAAGAAAACACCTGTTTCCCATATTTTCAGCAGAAGTCCAGAGCACGACTCCGCTTTATTTCAGTGAAGTCACTTGTTTACTGAACCAGTCAGTGTGGCTGTCGGAAAGGAAGAAACTTGACAGCTTAGGTTATGTTGAATGCTTGCTCTGTTAGCATATGAAATAAAATGTGGAGATATGTAATTTTCAATAGAAAAATTGTTGATCTGTCAACCAAAAAAAATAGGTGGAATCACTGCTATGTAGAAAACCAATCAAACAAAAATAATGTGTGTCTTACAACAAAATTATGAATAGATTTTAAATAATTAGTTTCCTTATGTATTACTTGAAATATTTAAAATGTGCAAAATTAACTTAAATTTTAAAAATTTACAAATAAAACTATAATAAGAAATATATTTCATATTTTTTACCTATGTTGACAGAAAGAAAAGGCCCTATGAAAAAATTAGATATATGTGTGCGCACTGGTAAAAATCACTATTTCCTAGGTTCTCTTACTTCATGATAAAAATCTGTTTTACTAGATTCAATATAAATTATTTAATAAGGTATACAATTGTGAATATATTGTTAGAGGCAATGTTATAAATTATACTGAGTAGAAAACTGGTCATCAAAGTATTTTAGCTTTTTTATGAATATAGAAAATCCTCATGGGATATGTATACACTCCCAGTTCATTTGGATTGGCCTAAAGCCTTTCTGTCATGATATATCCAGTGTCATAAGTGAAGGTGATTAATTTCTAAATTACACCTTCTTTTTCCAGCTTTTTGTCAGGCTACACCTAAAGTAAATACCCTTAATAATAATTTTAAAGAATGTTACATAAGTTCAAAAGATTCAATGCAGTAATTATTTGACTATTCTGTACTTTTTATTCTGCTAAAAACCTTGGAGGAATATGAAAAATAGAATGATAAAGAATTCAATTAAATTAATCTCCACTGTAAGTGTAGCATCTATTTTTAAAAAATTTTTAAAAATTAACCATTAGAATTTGTCTACATCTGGACATTTCAAGTTTATTCTTTCCATTTATAGTTTTAATAGTCCAATTATTGATGTTACTTCAGAAACATTTTTAACTACTCATGCATATTGTTTTGAAAACTTTAGCTAAAATTTCCAATGCTTTTATTATAATGAATGACTTTAAATTCAGACAATACTATGATCATTAATAAAAGATATACTGTAAGTGTATATATAAAAGTGTATATTCCATCTCAGAAATATTTTTCATGTCTTGCTATACAATCTGAGTTTATCATTATTTTTCAATGCAAAGTCCTTGGTTTCTGGGTAGAAGCTATTGGATATAGGGGCATGACATTAAAATCATTCCTAAGAGATGTAAGTAGTAGACCAGACTTTTCCTTGTTAGGGGGATCATTTAGGAATTTTGACTGTACATAAGAAAAATTGCTCACTTCACTATCTAGAACAAAGATTTGTTTTGGTAAATAAATGTTATTGCAACACAGCCATGCCTTTTTGTTTATGCATTGTTGATACAGTGTTGAATAGTTGTGAGAGAGACCATGTGGTTCACAAAACGCATACTATTTTGACTCTGTTCCTTTACATAATAAAAAATTTGCCAATGCCTTATTAAAAGTGTTCTGTTATTTCTATACTATCAAAGGAATGGATAATATTAATATTCTATTTTAAGGCAATTAAATATAAAGTTATATTTATTTAAAATAGCTTTAATTAAACAAAGTCAAAATCAAGTCAATAGTAAGAAAAGATTAAAATCTAGTAGCTTTAGTGACTGTAAGTTTGCTTTATACAAATAGTATTTAACAAGTTATCAAAAGATGTATTTCGTGTGTTTATTCCTGGCTTCCTTTTAAATAGGCATATGACATTTGTTGAGCACATTATCTCTGAAACATTTATTTATCTACAAAATAGAAATGACAATACTACTGCTCCTTTTTATAAACAGGTATTGTAAGAATTAAATGAAATAAATTTTAATGTCTACAACTCCATACAAATATGTAGCAACTGCTGTCAATTTTAATTATAAGTGAATGTAGGATAAGCATTTTACATTGTGTTCAAGGATTTTTTCATTATAAGATAGAAGAAATCTATTTAAGTGGCCTATTCCAAATTCAAACTATAATGTAAGGCCATTCAGGACCATTAGGCTTATTAACTCTTCTTGAGCCAAACAAAATTTGCTGTATTTCTGTGTGTTGGAACCATGTGGTCATTTCATTTTTGTACTTGCTAAGTCTTTGAGTGTATCTGACATAGGACTGTCTCACCTGCAAGTGAGTTACTAATAAACCAAAGTAGGTCACTCTTAAAATAAGAGAAATAAGCCAACACTGATTATACTTTTTAAAAAATGTTCTACCTATATTGAATATAAGATTTTGTTCTTAATCTTGGCTTTGCCACTCTCAGTTCCTTCATGCCCAGTATGAATGTTTCGTTAATGCCTAGACTCTGCTTCTGTCCTCGAGGGGAATAAAGCTGGCTGATTTCACAACCTGTTCTCTACCCTCCTCTCTCATTAGATATCTCTTAATTGGATTGGCTCTATACATGCATAATATTTACCAGCCTCTCATCCTCTACTTACTGTTCTCCATGGTAATGACCTTAGGTATAGACACAGACATCAATGTATAGTTATAGGTACAGATATATGTAGTTGATAGCTCTGCTTAATCAGCTTTGGCCCAGCTTTGGGTTTTAGTCCATGTTGCTCTTCCTTAACTTGTTGCTTCTGTGTGACCCTCTACATGACACTGAATCAAAATTTTTATGACCTGATGGCTTCAGTGGATCTTGAAATAAATCATTAAATTGAAAATTGGCCTACCCCAAACAAGACCTTTAAAATGTACTTTCCTATTTGTCAGTTTTTAAAGGTTTGAATTTGGTCAAATTTCCCCATGAATAAATAATTTTAGTTTCATAATCACTGGTAGCCTAAGACCTAAGATTTGTCAAAGACAGAAAGTGGGTAGATTCTGGCTTATTTCATATTCTTATTATCCTCCTTGAACCCATGTCTACAGAATCTCCTACTACTTTAAAGTGGTATGATTTAAAACAATAGGCAAACTTAGAAATCAAAAAGTGAAAATCAACAAAATTAATGCTCTGGAAAAAGGAGTGATGCTATACTAAGAATTTCTAAATAAGGCTTCCTGCTAAAGAGATTAGGTTAAAACTGAATAAATATTTCTGAAAAATTTTCCCATTTATATTATGTTAAAACTAAAGAAACTAAGTTGGTTTATCTAAATAGAAAACAAACATCTATTTATAAGTTAATTAGGATCCCAATTGTGATTACAGTATGAAAGATAATTGTCTAAAGACGAGGTAAAGTAAGACTCTATTTGGGCGGTGAAAACTAACATTAATATTTAAGCACACCAGGAAGATCAAAAACACTAAAGGGTTAGTTAGTATGTTCAGACTTGCCTTCTTCCAAGAGAAGTACATGGATGTGCAAACTGTGCATTGGTTATGAAACATGTGTTTAAAAGATACCGTTTTCTGAAAGTAAAATAGAGAATATTTTTTACTTTAGAAAGGAGTTCAAATATAATATCTCTGCTGAATTTAATTTTTAAAAAGCATAAAAATGTAACCTTAATTAATTCAGTAATGAATAGTACAGAACCATAAACTGAGAATTATTGTATTGCCTTTCTTAAGATAATTAAACAGTGGGCTCTCAATACTTCCTCCCTAGTAATATAACTTAAATTTTTTTGAAAAATCTCTTCTATTCCTACTACAGTTATTATAGTAATGCTTTTAATAAATATATTATATTTTCTGTTAATGAAGAATAATAGAAGTGATCTATACACTAAGTCTAAAATGTGGAGCACTGAAATTGTGAAAACCCTCATAACTTTCAAAATCATAGAATTGGTGACAAATGATACTGTATGTAGCTCATTATTTTTGAGACTTATGAAAGAATTTCACAAAGGTGCATTTACCTCATAAAAAATAAGTTTCAGCAATATTTATCTAACCCATAAATAATTAAAATCCCTATTATCCAAATTGGATTACTTTGATACAAATGCTTGCTGTTTCCACCATTGCTCACATTATTTGAATTTTATGAGTATGCTCAATCAAAACGTGTTACATGTCTTAAATGGTTTTCATAAGCAATACTATGTGCTGGCATGGAATTTTTGAAAGCTAACCAATATTTCTGTTGTCTGTGGAAGCATCTTTTACTATGCAATCACAGATAATTAAGACTTTTTAAAAATTGAACAATGATTTTTTAGAACATTAATGAGCAGTCTGTGCCCCCCACCTCATGTTTAACTTATCCCTTCACCTTCTCCAGTGTAATTCTGGGCAAAATTCCTTGCAGATAGTTATAAAGATATAAAGGAAGAACAAAGGAAAATGACTAGATATTCATTCATGTATGAGGTATGAAAAAATGAATTGTGTAATTTCAGTGATTCTGCATGAATATTAAATGCTTCTATGTTTGCATTTAAAACAGGCATTGCACAGTATAAACATGAACAGTGAATTTCATGCAGATATTTTAAATGTTTAATTTGTCTTTACTTAGAATGACATCAAGTAGCAATTTTTGCTAAGTACTTCACATGTTTTATTGCATTGACTTTTTTTAAATTTTGCATTGAATTTATTGAAGTAACATTTGTTAATAAAATTATTTCAGGTGTAAAATTCTGTAATACATCATCTGTATATTGTATTTTCATCATCCAAAGTCAAATCCCCCTCCGTCACGGAATACCCCTCCCCTATATATTCTTCTACCTCCCCCGACTCCTTTTTTCTGTGTCTATGAGTTGTTTTCTTTTTATTTCTTTGCTCAATCCCTTCACCTTTTTCACCCAGTCCCCTAAATTTCCCCACTGACAACTGTCAGTGTTTTCTGTATCTGTGAGCCTGTTTCTATTTTGTTTGTTAGTTTATTTTGTGCAGTAGAGTCCACATATAAGTGAATTCGCATAGTATTTGTCTTCATCTGCCTGGCTTGTTTCACTTAGCATAATACTCTGCAGTTCCACCCATGTTGTCGCAAAAGGCAAGATCTATTTCTTTTGATTGCTGAGTAGCGTTTCATTGTGTAAACATACCACAGCCATTTTAAAAAAGGAAATAGAAAAAGATCATGGACAAAAATGTAAAAGCTTTATATTTCAGTACCTTTAATGGAATTTTTATCCTTGTTTTTGAACAAAGGGCCTGCATTTTCATTTTGCAGTGGATGCCACCAATAATGTATCTGGTCTTGCTGTTGGAATTAACACGAGGGAGAAAGGGGAACAAACGGTTGGGTCAAGGGAGCGGTCTGTGACACAACTACAGGAAAGCCTCTTCTGCCAACTGCACAGGAAGCCTTCAAGCAGGCATCACCTTCAGAGGTGTCCCCAGTTGTGGTGAGAGGCGCAGCCTTTATACCTTGTGTCTGACAGTCAACAAAGGTAGGACAACTCTCCGGCCAGGGCGATACCCAGGGAGAAAGGCAGACGCAAGCCATGAGCTGGCATCCTTCCTGCAGCTGGGGAAAGAATCCTGAGGGGAGATCTGGGCAGAGCAGCGCAGCCTCCAGACCAATAAGTAAGGCAGTTGGACCTTATGTCAGATGTTGTAAGGCTGTAACTCTCTGATTAGTTTCACGTGGCTATGTTCTAATTGTGTGAGAGGCCCCTGACAAAGAGGATTCCCTGCAACAGAGCGTCCACGTTGCCAGGGAATAGACCATCAAAGGGAAACCGGGAGGCATCTGACATCGGACAGTCTAGTATCTTAGCGAGTCAATCTCCTAAGGCAAAGTTAATAGATAGTCAGATCTGGAAATCTCTCAGATAGAGCATCCTGAAAGCAGACCCAGGAGAAAGAGGCTGACAAATGAACTTTTGACTAGGAAAGAAATTGTTACTTGTCTGTTTTGTTTTACGACAAGAGCTTTTTTCTCGAGGTTAAGTGGAGACACATAATGAAAGTTTCATACATACATCCTCACGTGTGCTGTGCTTCATTAGGGCTATAATCTTGACATTGCTGGGCCTTCCAGCCAATATAATACATGAGACATACCTATGCTTGCATTAAAAAGAGACTAATCATGAAGCAACAGTCTGCTAGACACTCATGCTCAAGCGATTCTACTAAGCAATGGATGCCTCCCACAGTCAATTTCCCCAGATTTAAATGAGTGCTTTTAAAATATTTCATTATTTTTTTAATGAAGCAGAAAGTAGTTTAAGAATATACATAACCCATAAACAGATATTCAAATACTTTCCATTTCTTCTAGTTTGACCTGTTAAAGCTGGTTCAGTTTTCATCATTTCCATCAGAACAGGGTTATGGTGGTATGATTCCTGCAAATAGTGTCAGCGTTTGTTGGTAGCTGAGAAGCTCAGCAGTGCTGGTGCAGCAGTGGGGAGAGGGACCCACAGGTTCCAAGGAGCACTTGGCTGCCTGCATTCCTGTGACCTTTGTTCAGGCCCCCACAACAGAATCTTTTATGTATTTTTCTGTCTAGGCCCATGCCTGTCCCCTCCCCAGGACTGCCTCATGGGTGTGTGACCTGAGCTGTCCCACAGGGCCCTCTACTTAGAACATCCATAAACTTGAAGAGCCCTAGACTTGCTTTGATATATTGCTGTCATGTCTTGAAATCTTAATAATTTTTCAATAAAGGACCCTGTACTTTCATTTTGCTTGAAATCCACATATTGTATGGTTTCCCCTGCCATCCTTCACAATTCCTAATAGGATCAGAGAGTTGAGATAAAATCTCAGAGAAATTTTGACATCTAAAAGCAAAATAGCAGCCTTCTACAAAAGACAAAATACTCTCTCTACATAAAGCAGATGAAAGTGAAGCTGCTCTGGCAGAGAAGGGACGGAATCCAACCCATTTGGTCTTTGCTGCTATAACCCTCTAGGTTAAGTCTGCAAAATCTTCAGGATCAGCGAAACACAAATTGGAAACCATTACCTTAGGGTTTATTCTAATGACAACAGGAAAATAAATATCCAAAAAATAGTAATCCCACTAATCTAGCAACTAATATTTGCACACATTTCTTTTAACAAGCCATTTGTGGTTCGGAAGTTGTTGGGGTTTTTTTTTGTTTGTTTGTTTATTTTTTGTTTTTAAATGTGTTTTTTGGCCTCCTTCCCCCAAAGATAGATTGCACATAAAAGATATTAAAAGTGTTTGGATGACTGATGATAGTAACCAGTTAATGGATGCTTCTTCTTTGCCATCCAATGTACTAAATTCTTTTTATAATTATATCATTGAATTATCACAATGCTGAAGCCCAGAAGAGTCCCATGTTACACAACTGATAGATGATACAGCTAAAGTAGTGATAAAGATGGAATTTTAATCCAGTATGGTCTGACTCCAACGTCCTTGAACTAAAGATCAATAAAAAACTGAAATTAATCATCTGTTTGAGTACACTTAAAATCTCTATTTGTTAGCATCTGTAGTAAAACCAATTATAATTAGAAAGACATCATGGCACTGAATAGAAATGGGAGTCGTTTAAAATGTGTAGAAATATAAGAGCAGATAGAAAAGAAAAGTTAGTGCTACCGATGTAGTGCTACAATCTAATTCATATGCTTGGGCTCTTGATAGCAATTCTTATTCATTTGTAAAAGGAGAAAAAATGCTAAGTAAATATTTTAAAATTTGGTCTGGGTCCAATGTTTGTTGATTTCCATGAGCTGAGTAGAAGAGAAAAAGAGATTAAAAAGAAATAAAAGGATATTGAAATGTCAGTGATGAAAAAATATGAGGCAATTCCACAACTGGACTCTTTACATAATGTCAAAGAGTAAATTTGCATGTGAAAACTGACTTTTCAGATATATAAATATTTTCTTCTGAAAACTCCATCAACAAAAATAACTCTTCCTACTGAAATCATTATGCTTCTGGGAATTGGACAAGTCGCATCACTTATAATTCATTTCCTTGGGTTCTTTCACAAGAAAGTAATCAATTCAGCTCAAGAAAGCAAAGTGTTCCATGCTTGGCACCATCTGCACGATCAAACGAGTCATTGAAGAATAGTAGTCCTGCCTCATTTGAAAAAAATATATATATATGCAAAAAAAAGTATGTGATAGATTAAATTGGCAAATTATATAGACAGACATTTTATATAGAGAAAACAAATAATGAAGTGCCATTCATTTTACTAATGCAAGGGAAAATAACAATATAATACCAATTTTTGCCTAACAACTTGACAAAGTTTTTTTTTTGGCTTTTGTTTAATTTTGAAAGTACCCAAGAATGAGAAAAGGCAGTCAAATGCCTATTATCATGTAGAATTTATAGAAGTAAAATTTAGTTTTGTCTCTCGTAAAAACAATTTATATTGGGTATTAAAATATTATAAAAATACTAGTTTCTTTTGAATCAATATTTCTATTTCTGAGCATCTATCCTTAATAAATAATAAGAAATTATACATTAAAGAAAAAAATTAATGTGAAGATATGTATGATGCTACCCTTATTAGAGAAACACTGGAGGAAAATCCATTTCCACCATTAGAGAATGGCTTAAGAAAATTACGATACATATATAAAAGTCATTAAAATTAGTTTCACAAGGAATTTTTAATTAACATGCAGAATAATCTTAAGATATGTTGTAAAAACATCATGTCAGTTATAGATATATTTAATATCAATTATAAATGAAAATATGTGTAGATCCAAATGTATAATTAATCTACAAAAGAATACATATATAAATTTCATTATATTTATGAATAAAATATCATACAGTAGTGAAAATGAGTGAAATATAGCCATAAACATCACGTTGATCAACCTTCTGAACATAAACTTGAGAGAAAAAAAGCAAGTTTAGAAAATTTTAATATGATTTTACTTATAGTAAGTTGAAAATCATCCAAAACCAAATAATTTTTGTCTAAGATATATGTTCACATGTGTGAATTAGAAAGGAGGAAGACTGTAAACACACAATGCAATGAGATATATGTATTTGGAATAGTATTATTTACTTAGGAACAGAGGGAGATTAGCTCTGGGAGGGCCCAGGAAATTTCAAAGTTATGGTAATTTTCTCTTTCTTAAGATGAGAGGTGAATACCCACATGGTAGGATTTTTTACATATGTACATTTCTCATGCACACAAAGTATCCTTAAAATTCAATACAAAAGTTTTCTAAGAAATATTGAAAGGGGCACTGATTGAAAGAAGGTGAAAGGATTAGCTAAAAAACATACATGAAGGACCCATAGAAATGGAAAATGGTGTGGGAATTGGCTATGATTCAACTTCATCATTATATTTATGGTCAGGAAAATATCTAATTAAGTCCAAAAGCAACTACTAAAAATTTTAACCATCAGAAATGTCCTGTTACAGGAATGTTCTACCAAGAAGAAAATTTAGTGTAAGCATTCTTAGTAGTCTTCAAGTATATAAATAAAATAAGATACATAGTAAGGTTGTTTTTAATTAGTTTAGTTTTTATAAAGTGTGATAGTATTTATCATAAAATATAACTGAAAAGATAAAATAATATATAACAAGTAAGCACATTTTTTAGGACACAGAGTGCTAAGTAAATATTAATTATTTCTGGTAGCTTTTTTTTTACTGAGGAAGAAATTCAGAAAACTAAACTTTAAGTTGTATGGAGAAGATTAAGAAATTTTCACTAAGTATTGAGAGACAATGTAGCGTGTAATAATAGATACTATAGTCTCTCTGTACTCTCTTCCCTTAGAGAATGGCCTAAATTCTCATATATTCATTTCACACCTGACAATTATATATAATACAGAATATACATAAAGCAAGATTGCACGAGAGAGCCAACTATTACAGGAACAATCTTAATGTTCATTTATACACAATTACAATATTTTAAATCAAAAGTAATCTGGACATTATCTAATTGACTATTAGTTCAATTATTTTATTTCTTTTTAAATGCAGAAATTGAAAGTTAGAGTACAAGTAATAATTTATCAAGGTCACAAAGAGTTATAGAATCAAATGTCTTTAACTTATTATGAAAAGAGAAGACAGCCAGAATGACACAGAATTTGATATTTTAATTTAATATTATATATTATCAATCCAAATTATAATGTTAATTTGACCCTGTAAAAATGTTTCTTGTCCCTCTTTTTGCATTCATTTGAGTCTTATATCACAAGAAAATATTAATCAGTTATGCATTTTCCAATTAGCAATTATGTGCTTCATATAAGAAGAGGATTTGATTTAATTTGATTTAATCCACAGTTATATATTGCCAACTGTAAACAAGGCACCATGTTAAAATCTGAAACATAGAAAAGAAAGCATATTTGATTTCTTGCCCCAAGAAGATTACAATGTGAAGTGGTCTCTGTCTCATTTCTTTGTAGAGATAATAAAAAAGATATGGAAATAATATATATTCAACATCAAACACATGTTGAGTCTGTTTTCATGCTGTCATGTAATCATCTAAATATTCCTGCCAGTTGATCTGGAGCCTCATCTTTTTATAAGGTATGGAAACTCATGGAAGCAGGCAAGTAACTTTCCAAGCAACACACAGTTAACATGTAGCAAAAATGTGATTTGAACAAAGATCTATTGGTTGTTGAAACCTGATTTCCTCTGCTAACTCCTCTGTGAATTCCTACCTCAGTCTAGTGCCCAGAGAAGAATCTTGAGAGGCCCAACAATAAAATATATTCTCTTACTAACTATATGCAAACAATTCAAGTCTAGTCCTTTATAAGGAAAATTGTATAAAGCATTTCTTCTGCAATGTTTCTAACGTACATGAGTGTCTGACATAGACAGGTAAAAATGAAAAGAAAATGACCTTGATTCCAGTTCTTGCCCTGTATTCTTCAGTTAATAACCACTATTTTTTTGTTTCCTAGAAAAAAAATGAACAAGATACTTTTAGACATGAATAGATTCCTTTTAGAACCCTAACTCATTTTTAAAAGAATTTTCTCATTGCTAAATAATTCTTTAAAAATTAAAAATGTAATACTTCAAACATTTTAGTTTACAATCCTTCTCCCCATTTAATGACTATAAACTCGTCAGTGGTATCTATAGGCAACTCAGCTCTTTTGTTGGTCTATTAGATGCCAAAGTTACCAATTTAAAAATGAATAAGTTTAAACAAATTATGTAGTGTCATGTAAAACCATCCAGTCTACAAGTAAAGGTTCTTATTAAATTTAAATATTTTAAAATACATTAACTGAGCCCTGGCTGCTGTGGCTCAGTGGATTGAGCGTCGGCCTGTGAGCCAAGTGTCTCTGGTTCAATTCCTAGTCAGGGCACATTACTAGGTTGGGGGCGCGAGTGAGAGGCAACCACACAATAATGAAAAATAAAAAGAGTTAATTTTTGGCTTGGACAGAAAGGGCCCAGAGGTCTGAGAGGGGGGAAACATAAACTATCTCCCTCAGCCCAAACTAAATATAATGGGCTTAAGGGTTTTGGACAGGCGAGATGTGCCTAGCACACCTTCCTCCAAAGAAGCCCTTTTTTTTTTTTTTTCTCCTAATGTGGAACATTGAAAAATTAATCCCTGCCTTTTGTCACCTAGTAGTTATGGATTGAATGATGCTTTTTAACCCTTTTTGCCAAATCTGTTGCCCCCAGAACACAACAAGGATGCCGGCCTGCTAAACCAAGCACGCCGTTGTCCGGAGACAGCCAGCTGACCTGGAGTCTGCACAATCCTTCCCCATGTGGGAAGGCCACCATCCCCTCCACACCCCCACTCTTATTAGGGATTTCTGGACCCAAGGGTAGGTAGGACGACGACCATGTCCAGCTTGAAGCAGCTAGAGGAGCTTGAGACCTTCGCCCATTGTCCTTTACAAGATTACAAAGGGTCTTAGTATCTGAGAGGGAGGGATAGTTATTTTTTACGAACCATGGGTATAGACTTGGGGGGGGATGCCGGGGGAGGGAGATACTGGGTGGAGGGGAGTAAAGGGGAAAAAATTGGAACTACTGTAACAACATAATCAATAAAATATACTTTAAAAATAAAATAAAATAAAATAAAATACATTAACTGAATCATCTTGGGTTATAGGCAAGAACTTACTTGTATTGTATTCATTTTGTAAATAGCAATTACTGAAAAATTGTAAAACTTGCCTACAACTATATAAGAATAAACAGTCCCCCCAAACATAAAAACTTTTTAAGGATTAGATTAGCAGGTAAAGATGCTTCTGGATTTCAATACAGAAACCAAATATTGATAGTCCCACACATCCCTGCCAGCTGTGCATGTCTGGAAAACAGGTGTTAGGGTTTGTATTTCTAGTGATCCAGATAGCACACACATTTGGAAAGACAATTTCCATTTTAAAAATATTTTTGTAGGAGCCCTTACTCTTTGTCTTCATACTTTCTTTTCTTCTTGTAGTTTCCGAGGGCCTTAATTCAAAGTTAGAAGATTCTTATTTCTCTTTGCAAGTTTTATCACCAGATATTGCTTCTTTTCAAATTACAACATATTTTTCTTTATTTTTATTTTTCTTTATTTTTATCGTTGACACTAATACAGATGTCCCCAATCCCCTACCTTTGCCTGCCTCCACTTGTTCCCCACCCCACCCCCTTTCCATCTGGACATTATCACACTGTGTCTGTGTCCATTGGTTATGCATATATGTTCTTGGTTAATCCCTTCACCTTCTTTCATCCAATCCCTCCACCCCCACTCCCCTGACATAATTTCTCATTCTAGAATCCAAGTTTAAGAGAACTGATCACTTTATCTTAGCCACTCTCTGCAAGAAAATACATATCTTCCAATCTTGTCAGTATCCAAGACTTGATTGAGGAACTATGACAAAGGTTTAATTTTTCCCTTACAGAATATAAATTAGCTATAATTAGTGTCACATTTCCAAATATAATAAAGAAATTTCTCTGGCATTTGACTTCTCACCATTGTAATAATCCTCATAAAAAATAAAAGCAAATTAAATTACTTTGAATACATCAGCTATGGGCCCGGAGGATGAGTGTGATAACTCTTTATTTGATAAATCAACAAAACATAATATTTTTCTTAATGCCTTAAGAGTCCTATTATAAGATAATTCTTGTGAACCGTGGTTTAAGTAAGTTTTTTAAGATTTTGAAAACTTGCACCATCACTAACCCAACATTGGAGAAAAACAGGTGTACATCAAGGAAATCATGGCTGGCTCCCAGTCTCCCAGTCTTTATTAACAAATCAGGTTTTTGCTTTTATTCTTTTCACTGTAATTTCTCTCTAATAGTAGACCCATTGTGACAAGTTGCTCTAATATGCAAAAAGCTGGCTAACACTGGTACTAGTAATTTTGCCTCTTTTTGACCTTTTATTTTAATTTTTGTTTAGGATAATTCTATTTTACCATACAAAAACAGTAAGTTTGAGATTACATTTTCTATTAGAGTTTATATTTGGCAATAGTTCAGCATAACCTGTAATAAAGAACAAAAAGCTAAGGCACTGCTGGAAATATGGCCTTCTGACTCTTCTAGGCTGTGACTTTAGATAAAAAAATTAAAGTGCACTTTCTTAAATGTTGTATTATGAACGCCCACCTCAGGGCTCATTCTAGAAACCTCCTCTGCAGAGACACATTTATGTACTGCAGGATTCTGCACCATTGGCCGTGCCTGGAATATACATTTGACCCAAAGTTTGACAGTTCATCAGTTTAGTAGTGACTTGTCAGATACATTCTTTCAATATTTAAAATGAAAAAACACAGTCTGTAGTTAGGCACTTTAGACCTTATAATATAAAATAAACTGAGACTGAAGCTGCCATATTTGGATGCATGGAATACAAATTACTCCAAAAAGTAGATACACGGAAGGCAAAAGATGGAGACAACATAAGAGGAGACCCCGATGTGTAAAGACTACGCAACCCTGAATGATTGAGGAAAAAGCTTTGATTCATGACTTTAGTTCAGAGTTCAGTTAGCCTTTATTTCATCCCCACATACCTTTGTGTTTACCTCTGTATTTTTTAATAGGTCTTTTCTTAAGGCTCACTTGAAAGTTTGAATTGCAGAATAAGATCTAGATTAGTACAGGATAAATGACTTATTTCACGAATTAATAAAGTCATTTGTCAGTACCTAGTTTTATCACCTTTTATTTTTACTTTTTACTCTGGAAATTATGCATCATATATTGTTTTCATTTTTATATACCTAACCACAAACCACATACAAAACCTTGCTGGAATATTTAAGTCACTTGAAAGCCTCACTCAAACAATTCTTTCTTTGATGAACCAAACTGAGTTTTAAAGTGCATTTACAAACAAATACACATTTTTTGATTTATAGAAATAAATGTAGGAGCTATTTTAGAATTGCATTATAGTTGTTCTTTTTTATGTGTCACTTTCATCATTCGGATCCATTTTCCTGTGAAAGGTCTGAGGAAAACCTTTTAACCAGGGAGAAGATGGAGCACACAAAAGCTTGCTCAGTGCTTCAGGAGATTTCAAAACATTGAATCGTGCTCCTATCACTACACTATCACTATAATATGTCCCACTTTATTGAAATTGTTGCTTTCCACACAGAAAAAAAACATCTAGTTTTTTAAAATTAAATTTATTGAGTTGATATTGGTTAATAGGGTGATACGGGTTTCAAGTGTAGAGAAAACATCCAATCGAATTGTGTAATCTTGTTCAAGTTTTCTCATGAATAAAATGAGATTATTAACTGTAACAATACAAAAATACCAACATCATAGGGTTGTGAAGGTTAAGTGAGATAATACATGAAAAACATTAAATATACATATTGCACTTAAGACAGTGGCTGAGATATATTAAGCCTTCAACATAATCAATCATACTTCTTACTAGATGAAATAATATGTTATGCAATGTGCCTAGAGAAAGATTATTTAACATTTTTGAGATATAATTTGTATATCATACAATTCACTCATTTAATGTGCACAATTTAATGTTGTATTCACATCGTCATAAAATTATTCAATCCTCACCACAATCAATCAATTTTAAGACATTTTTATCATCTCAAGAAATACTGTACACTTTAGTCATTATTGCTCAATGCTCCATCACCCTTGACCCTAAGCAAGCATAGAAAAAATCTGCCTCTCTGTACTTGCCTGTTCTGAACACAAGCCATGGTGAATAGGCAAGAAATATGTAAAGAAAATTGAAAATTAAGTTTCAGTTCAATATGATGTGTACTTCAATGATTTGAGAAATAAAAAAACTTAATGAATTTCTTAGAATTTGTGAATTAGAGCATATAGTAGTTTTTTTCCCCTCTGTAGAATCCTTCCTTTCAAAATAAAGGAAACAGCAAGCACCAGGGATTAGGGCCGTTGTCCAGTGTGCTGTGCATAGCATGAGAAGCTATGATCTTTTGACCCATGTCCCACATACAGCTGATAACGTGACGATTAGGCCCTTAGTTTGTTTAAGGTGAAGCTTACTCCTCTATGAACAGTGAAACAAAGAAGAAAGTAGAAAACTTCTTTTCTAAGAAAAATGTTCAGGAAACCCAGGGACTGAGATCAACTGTAAAAATGAATATTATAAATAGCTTACTGAAAACTCATGAAATGGTAAAATCACTTCAGATGTGACATTTGTATTGTTCCCTTTCCATGTTTGTATAGACAGGCAATTCACTATGTAAGTAATTTTCATAGCTTGGTTAACAAAACCACCACGTTTTCCTTGAACAAAATACCTCATGCAAT
Organism: Furipterus horrens; assembly: GCF_987537825.1. NCBI lineage: Eukaryota > Metazoa > Chordata > Mammalia > Chiroptera > Furipteridae > Furipterus > Furipterus horrens. The sequence continues at coordinate 183,385,169 of NW_028327171.1, read as the reverse complement.
AACACTCTTGATCAGTTAGGTTTCAACAAAGGTCCACGTTCAGCAGTATTACGTACCGAGCAAAGAATCGAAAATCTGGGAACAATGTTCAGATTCTTCTTAAGATGGCTTCTTGGTGTCTTGCACCCCTTAAATTTACAGGTGGGCTTATGACATCCACTCACTCCTATGATTACAAAACTGTATTTAGGTAATTTCCTTATATGAATGATATATAGACAGCAAGATTGTCTGTAACTATTTATTTCTTTAAGTTTTTTCTAATTTGGTAATGAAGAACTAAATGTTGCATGGAAAGCCAAGTTGCAAGTAAAATATTTTAAGCATTCACAAAAAGAACAGTTTAGGCTATGGAAATCAGGGTATTGTGTAATGTGTCATTTGCTAAACAACAGATTCTAAATGTCTATGTAACATTGTTATGTCTCCTATTTTACATATCTCTTTAATTAATTGATATAGTAATTTTGTAACCAATGGCCTGCTATTTTATTCAAAAAGTTTTTTTCCCAATCACCAAATTCCAACACATTCTACCCCTACGTGTGATGTTTTTGCTTGTATTCTAGCTGCAATGACAACTTCTATAATAAGGTAGAACAGAGAATTTAACACTTTTAATTAATGTACAATTTGTATATTAATTAAAAGTGTGAATCATGTTTTGACAGAAGAGATAGACAGGTTTGTTCTGTTTTGTTTTACAAATTGTTCTTTATTATATGGTGCCTTATCTATAAAACTGTCAAAAAGAAGTATTACATAGAATTTGTTCAACTACTGCAATAAACTGTATTTATTTTGTTTACCAATTACTTACATTTGCTCTTGATATTATGTTACATCAAAATATAGAGAGAAAATTTTAAACTTCATTCCTCACCATAAGACAATTACTATGTTTAACTTTGCCAGTACAGAAAGCCATAACACGTTTTTTAAAATTTATCTTAATATATAGAAAAATAAATGTAGATATAGATATCAGGTAAAACTAATTGTGTTGTGAATAATTCAGTCATTCTGTTTATGTCAAATACCAAATACCCACGGCCATTGTTTGTGTGACTTATTGGCCACTGAGCATTTAAATAGACAATGTGATTAGATTGACTTTTTGCCACTTATTCATTGATCATAAAATCACCCTGAAATATGAAACTATTATGATTAAAAACAATATATTTACCTCTAATCACTAATTTTTTCTAAAATTTTAAACATGCCCTTCCATTTTCACCAAGAATATAAAACATTGCAAAAATTTCTATGGTTAACCAATGTTTGTACTTTCTCTAAAAATAAAACATTATTGCTTTCAGGGACAACATCTTGTGTTTACCTGCCTCACCAAATACGATGGGGTCATTGCTTGCTACAACTGTCACTCCCTGATCATGAAAATGAAAACACTACCTACCTTAACCTTCCATGTTAGACAGTCCTCTGTTGTTAGCATCCATTTTACCAATAAACAGTCAAGAAGAAAAAGTGCTTGTCTCACTTTGCTCCTGTGAGAGACAGGAAATCCCAGTTTTACTTTCTTGGCAAGAAAACAGATACTGCTACCTTTACTTTTATCAATAAAATATGACATGGATCTGTAGTGAGTGTTTTGACTAAACTGCCAACATGCATTGTAAGTCAACTCTCAACATTCAATCCCAAAGCAATATTTATTCAACAGCTCTTACTGGTACAACCATTTCTGATGCACATTTGTACACATTTCTATAATATCTATACTAAGATTTCTTACGCTCAGCACTTTAAACATTTTAGACAAGATAATTCTTTGCTGTGATAGTGTGTCCCATACATTCTAAAATGTTTAGAAGCAAGCCTAGCCTCTACCCACTAGAAGCCATTAGCATCCTTTTGAGTTGTGCCATTTCCACATCCTCAGCACTCTTTAGTATTGTTAGTCTTTTAATTTTTAGCCATTCTGGTAGATGTGTACTATCATAGCATTTCCCTGATTATCATTTTCTTTTGACCCATTGAATATGCTATCAATATTACATATTTTTCAATTTCCATGTCCTTAAACCTCAGATGTAACTATTGATTTAACATAAAATAACATTTACATTTTATAAATTATATTTTAAAAAATTAAGTGTACTCTGATAGTCTCTATTCTTAATTTGATGATTTAGTCCCTTTATATTATTTGTGATTTCTGACATATTTGGACTTCTTTAATCCTCTTAATTGATTAGAAATTAAACAGACTTTGAGTAGTCTGTCCAACACTATTTTTCCAATAAGCTGTGTCATTTTTACATGTCTATGTGAGCCTGTGTTGGATTTTTTTTTTTTTTTTTGCTAGAATCATAGAGATGTACCTTTCATTATTGTGGTAAAGAACACGTAACAAAAAATTTAGCATGTTATCCATGCCCTGTGATTTTTTATGAGCAATTATGCAAAATATAAAATTAGCATCATGTTATTGCAAAACCCATATACCTTATTCAAAGATTGGAATAATATATAATTTTCTTCCATTTATTTAGTTATTCTGTATGCTTTTGTCTTAAAATACTCTTTTGAAGATTATAACTGATTTTAATTTTATACAGTTAATAATGTTACATATTTTGTTTATTGAAACTATTGATGTAATTGTATCTATTTTATATTTTCTGTTTATATGTTTTCATTGCTCCTTCTTTTCTCCCTGTATTTCTCTTTGATTTGTCTCTAATTTTTAAGAATTAGAAAACACAAAGTTTATAAATGTACCCATAGTTATAATTACTTATTTTTTAAATTCTTAAAATTATTTATTTTTCCTAATCTCCTTTCAAAGACAACATGAACCTTAACTAGTTTAAACTATCACATAACTCCCCACTTTTCCAATCTGTTTATTATTGCTTAAAGTTTTAGTGTTACTTATTTTTATAAACATATTATGTTGTTTACTTTTATAATAAATAATCAGGTAAATTTACAGTCTTATTAAACCCATGAACTGGTTCTTTGCTCCCTGTTCCTTAGATCTCATGTTTTCCTTCTGAGTTTGCTTTTTTCTCCTTAAAATCATATCCATTTATATGTCAATCATATCTCAATTTTTTAAAAAACAATAAGCTGGCAACATCCCTGCCCCCAATGAAACTTGTAAACAAATAAAATTTTAAAAATCCACTTTCCATCGTGCCCATCACATACTGGATTTATCTAACAGTGACACTTGTCTTACCTAATGTGTATATTTTACATGCCTGTGTATAAGTAGAGGTCTTGATTTTTAGACATCACAAGCACTCAGATCCATCTGGGTCTTTTGCAGTGCTGTTTAACAAGTACTATGAATAGTGAGATGCAAAAAAAAGGTAAAATATATCAAATGAAATATGTCTACCCAAGAAAAGTCCCAGAGCCCCACACTGCCTATTTTACTTGCTAATGTTATCAAGTAGAAAAAAAAGCACTTAAATATCTCTTTCAGTGATGGTCTGTGCATTGTAAGTTCTTTTAATTTTTGAAACATCTAACATTTTTAAAATTATTTCACTCCATTGAATGCTAACTTTAATGAGTACAATATTTGTTTTTCAACAGTACTTTGTAGATAAATCTACTATTTTCCAACATAAGTTCTTGCTGATGAGAATCCTTGAGGTTTGTAGTTTTGCTCCAACATAGTGAAAATAAATGGATTAATTAATTAATTTAAATTGCTAAATTACTGGCATGCACTTTCATCTTAAGACTCAGGTCTTTCTTTAATTCTGAAATTTGTTCAACTATTATCTCTTTAACTACAACATCTCTGTTATATTTTCTATTTTCTTTCTTTGCAACTCTCATTCATTGTATATTGGGGCTCTGATTATAGCCTGAATGCCTCTTAATTTCTGAGTGCCTACATAAACACACACATATCCCTTTACGCCTTAGAGAGAATGCCAAAGTGTTACCTTGAAAATTACTAACTTTGTTGTATCAATTTGTAGAGTTCATAAGTCTATGGAGGTTTAATAATCCAAATACATATTTATAGTCAATATTTTATTGACTTGTTTTTGTTTTATTTCTCAATTGTTGGTTCATAAATTCATGTTTTTTACAATTTATATTTTAAATCCTTACTATACTTGCATGCAATTATTTTGAAAATTATAAATCAATTTGAATATGGAGTGAATCATTTTTTAAATTATTTATTTATTTATTTGTAGAGAGAGGGGAAAGGAGAAAGAGAAGGAGAGAAACATCGCTGTGTGGTTGCCTCTCACTCGCGCCCCCAACTGGGAATCTGACATGCAACCTATTCATGTGCCCTGACTGGGAATCGAACCAGCGACACTTTGCTCGCAGGTCGACGGTCAATCCACTGAGCCACAGCAACCAGGGGCCTGGAATGAATCATTTTTATTATTATTGTTGTTCACTATCTTTCTTAACAGTGTTTTTCCATAAGATTTATAAGATTTGCTTATTTTGATCTTAGGTCATTTGCTGATTCCTAAGGCTACATCTCAGCAGACAGCAAGTTCTTTCCACCGTCCCATTGAGAAATGATAGCACCTACAACACTAATTCAAGCAGAGTATTAGTTCTAACTCCCTCTCTTTTGATGGCACTAAATATTTTTTGACCATGCTCTCATCGCAGGAATTAAACTACTTATATAGTGAGTGGTCCACAGCTCCATTCGTGTTCAGTTCTTTGTATTGCTGTTCAGTTTCTGCCCCATAAAGAAGTTCATTCTGAGTTTTGCAGGTATAAATTTTTGATGTTCTCTTACTTTTTTTCTCATGGTTAGCATGGTCTCTTCTCAGATTATTTGTGCTCCTTTGTTTCTATACGTCAAGAAACTGACTCTGACACAATCTGTTACTCAAGCTTCTTAGATTCTTTTCCAAGGCAGACACAGGAGGAGATCAGAGAGCAAACATAAAAGGGTTTGGGGCATACCTTCCCTGCTCCCACCTGCTCCGACCTTCATTTTAGTCACAGGCTGTCTTCTTCCATGACTCAGCCTCTGTCTACTCCTGCCCGAAGGCCCCTCCTCAAAGGCTTCAGTTTTTGCTATTTCACAATTTCTTCTTTTCCTTTTAGATTTTGAGTGATAATAATTCCCTCACTTCGTTTCCATAAGTAATTCCTTTATTTAAATTTCTGTGTAGAGTCTATATGAACTGGATTCTGCTTCTTGACAGGATTGATATATGAAGGTGTGATCATGTTTTCATATAATATTCCATCTTGACAGGAAGCATCATGTTGTTGCCCTTTACCACTTCGAAAGTGCTTTCACACGTTAGTGATTTCACTAGCTCACAGAGACACACTTGTTAAATTAGCTTGTGCAGTACTCTACAGACATTTCAATGTTTGAGAGCATCAACATAGATCCATACTGCTCTCTGTTAGAACAGGGTCAATAGTGCTGAGAACCAAGAATAAGTTTGGTTAGATTTGGACGTCTTGACTAGATTTGGTTCTTTCAAATATATGTTCCATATTAAATTTTAAATACAACCCCAAAGTTGGTTCATTTGAATTGCTGTGATTCTGCTCTTTAGGTAAGATATTTAACAATTTGGGCATACTCTAAAAGCTTTATAAGAAGTAAAGGATTATAAAATTAAATACTCAATAGACTCCATACAAAAATTTTATATTCTGAAGTATTCCAGAAATTCTCTTAACAAAATAAAAAAGAATGTCAACATTTACCTCATGAAACAAATGTTATATTTCTTAAAGCATGCTATGAGGACAATTACATCAAACCCAAGTATAACAAGAGCACAAAAAGTTATAATGGCATCTTGTCATTTCACATCTATCATAAAATTAGAAACTGGCAGTAGGATGAAAAGATCTTTCCTTGGGTGTGTAGATGATTATCACACATCTGAAGACATCCTTGGTTCCTGAGCGGTGACTCTTTGGTCATACACACTCACACTCACATGATACATACACATGTTTTCATATTGTTTTGAATAATTAATTGTTTATCTTTGGTTCATTATTCTGGAAATTTTATGTATATAAATGAGTCTACTTAGGATTTAACATAGTATGGAAAATAAAAAGTATAAAGAAAACAAGTGACAAAATATTTTGTTATCAAAGCAAAATGAATAGCCTACTTGGGCACAAAACTTCTTTTTTTCTTTCTTTTAGACACAGCACCAGAAGGAAAACAAATAACGAAGGGGCTATAAAATATATTCTAGTATAGGCTTTGTTCAATTAATTCAAGCAACCTATAGTAAGTCCCTATTTATTTTTACATGCTTATTTAAGTCATATAGATTCAAGGACCAGCAAATTCCAGTTCTAGCATTAAGGAGTTTATAAATTGACTTATAGCCATTCAAATTCTCATAAATTGCATAATACTACTTGAGAATCTCAGAAGTGGGCAAAATTAATTCTAATTAGAAACATCCAAGTATATTTAACATAAAAATTGATAGCGGTGAAGGTCCTAAAGTGTGAAATTATTTGAGTAGTAGAAAATGTCAGACTGAATATTGGTCAATTGAAATCTAAAAATTAGTATAAATAAAGACATGGGGGCATCATAATGCATCACATGTTCTGAGAATGGGATATACGAAGTACTTTATACTTCAGTGTATCTTAGTGATTAAGTGCAGCACATTGTATTCAGACATACATAGATGTTAATGTTGGTTCTTCCACTTATTACTAAGAGGAAGCAGAATATGCCATCCCAATATACATTTTTAGAGATATTAATTTCTTAAAGCTCGCTATTTTTAAGGAACAAAACCTCAAGAGGCTTTACCTTCTCCTTACCTGCCTGAAGGAATTCAGATAAGGAAACCTGTTCCAGAAAAAGAGCTATTATCATAGATAACAATATTTTAATATGAACTAAGTGTGTCAGACAGTGAGAAAGAAGAGAAGTCTATTCCTTAAACTTCTCTGTCTCTCTTTTTTTCTCGGTGGCCCAGCAAGAATTTGTTTAGTAAATGCTTACTCCTTTTCATCTACCTATGAATTGCCTGCCTTCCTTTAAGCCTAAACTACTACTCCCCTTTCTCCTTAACTCACCATCGCAAATGAGTCTCAACTGCCTGATTGGGCCATAGGTCCTTTATTCTTATGGACCCCTCATATGTCCATATGTAATCCATTTGGTCACTTTCTTCTCTTAATCTGTCCCTGTTAATTTGATTATTAGAACATCCAGAAGAATGTAGAAGATTAGAAGGGGAATTATTTTTCTTACCGTACACTATAAATGTAGTATAAATCCTTCATCCTGATCAATATATCTGAAAAGGACGGCTAGAATATTATCTAATTTATAGGGCTACATTGAATATGCAAAAGGATAATGCATATAATGTGGTTAGCACAAGACCTAGTACGTAAAATAACACATTTAATAATGTAAAATGTTTCCAGCATTTAGAATGCTTCAGTGGATTTTGAGTCATAAAGTTGGATAACAAGTTGTAAAGTTAGAGTGAAGTCAGACTGGGAAATCATAAAGATCTCAGAATGCTCATCTGCACACTGTTTGCACCTGGCTTAATTCAGTACTGGAAAATTATATTGAATATAATCCCATAAATTGTCAAGGATTTTATGTCTGAAGAATTCAATATCTTAATTATCTTCCCTACAGACATTAAGCTTCAAAGAAAAAAAAAAAATCTCTGCTAGTTCATAACTGGCTATGACAATTCTAGAATAAATCAATAAATTGCAAAGAAATGTAGAATAACTAGAATAACAAACATTCTCTTTTGCTTAAAAACAGTAATGGTTCAACTAATTAGCTTGCAAATCTTTAGAAGTTCAAATAATATTTATAGCCCCTTTTCCTGGAATCACAAAATCAGTGGCTTGCACTTTAAGCAACTTAAGTGGTCAGGGATGGAGGAGGAGTTTTCTCACTTGCTAACAGGATCACATGAGATATGCAAACCACACAATGTAATGGAAAGGACTCTTTTGAAGTTTTGAGTTATGTGAATTTGAGCACATAACTTGATCTCCCTGGGCTTCAGCTTCCCCTTGAAAATAATAATCTCCTAGTTGACTCCAAGAGCTGACTTTGATGATTCTCTGTTCCTTTCCTTTCATAGATTTTCTTCTGCCAACAAGATGTTAGAGAATTCTGGACCTCCATAATGCCATTCATTCTCTATATAACCTTGTTGTCAATGTTTGCCCAGCTACCAAAAGAAATACTAATTGGAACCATTTGAATATTTTACCCTTCTCCACCCTCTTGAATGAGCGCACCTTTATTTTAAGTAAGCACAGCTGGCTGTCTTTGTCATAAGAACTGCATATTTTTCGCCTTGTTTTCCTGCCTCCTGAGAGGATGATTCTGGTTTTCTTCTGAAGCATAAGGTGGGAATGTGTGTGGTTCCACATCAAATAGTTGATTGTTAAAATAGGGCATTAAAAAAAAACTAGTCTCGATTATTAAAAAAAACATTTTATAGTGATGAATATATTTATTTGAGCAAAACCCCTTGAAGAATTTATCTCATTTTAAGTAGAAGACATATTTTTACTGAGATAATTGGTTTTATGTTATTTTATGTTTATGTTGGTTTGTTTTTATTGAAGAAATTTAGCAAGGACTTAACATGCGTGCAGTAGAGTTTACCACAGCCCTTCTTGGCTCTGTTTGAAATGCCACTACCTTAAGTAACTGATGTTGGGATTTCACAGAAGATATGTGTATAACTGAAAGTGAGCTGAAGGAAGCACATAAGATACTTTATGCAAAGAAATAAAATCTTAGTAAAATAAAAAATCTCTAAATGTTATTCCTCTTCCTCTAGTAATTTTATATCTTGATATTCCAAGCTTAATATGACTTATGTATTTATATATATGCTAGAAAATATGTTCTGAAGTTAAGTTGTGTATAATGTAAATACTTTTGTATGAATTTGATCACTCAATTAATTATTGATTCCTCTTTCTGGGGAATGTCTGCTTTCTGACCTCACAGGGGAATGTACCATCTAGGTTAAAACAAATTCGTGTATATACATTTTTGTTCAAGAAATTAGTAATTTTATTTCATCTCTGTATAGAGGGTTAGTCAGATATTGGCAATGAAACACGGTATGTCATCAGGACTCAAACTGCATAAGATTTCTAGGTACATAAAACAGACTTCTAGGATCAATCCCAAGTTCTGAAAGCTCCTTATTACTTGGTGTTTTAGGCAGTTTACTATAACTTTCTTTCTTAGTTTTTTTTATGTATAAGATAAAGAGAATAATAACACCTTTACCTTAGGTTTCCAATAAGCATTAATTGAGACAATCAATGGAAGGCACTTAGAAAGTTGACAGATATGTAGTTACTACTCAGCAAATATTTGTCTTACTTAATTTTTGTGTCTGTTGCGCATTCAGGCTATGGTCCCATAAATCTATTTACTCTTTTATCAGTGGTGAAGGAGAGATTTCAAGAAAGGAAACTAGAAGGAAATAAGGATCAAAAGAAAAAGAAGAGATATTTCAAAGTATAAAGACATCGGGCCTGCTCTCAAGTAACTTAGTCTCACTAAGGTCATATCAACCCCTTACTAGAATCAATTAAAATATACTGAAGTAATATATGATGGCACTAACTCTAAATATATACAAATTCAAAGAAAAGAAAGAATAAGAGCTAGAATAGTCAGAAAAGACTTCTTAAAGAAGCTGGCCCTACTAATATGATTTCAAGTTACTAGTGACATAATAGTATTTGCTTTCTCCATCTTCCATTTCTTCTTAAAGAATAAAAATAAATTAAAATACTTCAGTTAAACTTTAACTTAGGGTATCTTAACATTCTTTTTCTTGTTTGTAGGTTGAATTATCCTATTTGTGAAGTAACTTCCTGGAGAAGAAGGTAAGTTCTTTTTTGGTTTTCCAAAATTACTAAAAATGATAGTGTTGGCTTTTTTGTGGGTCTATATGAGATAACTCTGTACTAATATTTTCTATTAAAAAAAATAATGAAGCCAAGAAAAACTCAGACAAGTTCTTGGTTATCATCAGATATGAACATGCAGTTTTGTTGTAACATTTTATTTTTCAACAAATGTGTGTGAGTTATTTTCTGCCACTGTAGGTGAAGCAGGACAGCATGCTAGATACCATATATATCGTCAACCCAGCCTTTTCTTTTTCTGGAAACTGTCCCTGCCAGCGCATATCCACTCGGTTACGGGACTGACTGTCGTCAGCCTTGTTCTAACAGCAGGACCTTGCACACTAGTTTCAGTGCAATGATTGAGCCAATGATCTAAATCTCTCTCCTAGAAATTTGAAATTGGGGATCAAAGATAATTTCTCCTTTAGGTCTGTCACCTAATCTGTAATATGTTAATATCTCAGCTGTACTTGTATATTGTTTATCATGTTAAATTGAGAATCATAAGGCTGTGAAGAGAGGGAAGGAGGAAATTTTTTAAGCAAATGAAAAACTAAAGGAAAGTCCTCTTGTCCTTGGTTCCAATTCATTCTGAGACTCAACTGCATTCCCGTTGCATTAGATGTCCCATGCCATGATGATAAAGGAATTGTTTTTCTTATTTGTGCTGTCTTGAATTAGTATTTCTTGCTTGCAGTCAAAAACTATTGTAGATGGTATAAAATTCAACAGGATTTGAGATTTTTTGCTTGTTTGTTCCATTTTAGTTCTGGATTGAGCAATGTGTGAAGGTCAGAAATCCAAGAAGGATCCTCTTTTGGCACAGTGAAATAAACATGAAGCAGAAGATCTCAGATCAACTGAAAGGGAATTAAAGGATACATTGTGTGATGGAAAGTAAGTCTAGACATAGTTGTTGAAATAAAATTGATTCTAACAGTGATCAACTCATTCTCATTTGCCTGGGACATTTCAGCATTCAAATTCCCATGTGCAGGAACTCCTTAGATCCTGAGCAAATTGAGATACTTGGTCACCCTACCTACTCTAAGATATGACTAAAGCCAAGTTATTTCCTTAAAATATTATACTTGAAAAATTAATAATTTTTATTTCTTCTCTTCAATCTAGTGCATTAATTGAATTTTAAGAAGTTACCTATTAATAGTTTCCCTATTTTTCACTGTCAGAAACCAAGACTAAGAGAATCCCCTGTACAAGATGAGAAAAGAACCAAATTTATTTGACTTCTCATGTTTTTTATTAAATTCTGTTACCACATGTTATTTAATTTAAATGTTTATGATAGATCTTGAATATTATTATTCAGAAAATTTTAAATCTGTAAAAGTAGGAGCTGTAGTATATAAATCCTCTCAACCAGTACAAGTGTCAAGAGAATGGGCTATCTCACAAATCCTGAGACCTAGTCTTGTCTCTACTATAATCATGTGACCTGGGAAAAGTTGCTTAAACTCTCTTAGGCTCACCCTCTTCACTAGTAAAATAAAATAAGCATAATACGCACCTCATAGCATTGTTGAAAAAATATAAAGTGGTTGCATATTTTTTAAAAATACTTAGCATAGTACCTGTTAGACACCCAGTTAATGTTAACTATTATTATGTATTATTTAATTTGATCTGATCATTACCATCAAGCTATGGCACAGGAAAAGCTTGGTGCTAAAATCATATTTTGCAGTTGAAAAAACTGAGATATAGAGAGATGAAGTGGATTGAGTCATCCCACTTAGGAATTAACAGAGCCTGTGCTTAACTGAACTTTGTTTGGTTCTTTTGACATCAGGTCCAAAATTTGTTCCTCTACACTAAATTCCGTTTAGTGTAAAAGTAAAGAAGTCATGTTTTATGTTGGTTTGTATTTTTGAGGAAAATATGAATTTAATAAATAATTGTCCTGTCTAAATAATGCCAAAGTAATAAAACAAAACATAAAATGGAATATTGACAATGTAACAGGAGTGACAGCTCTATCTAAAACACAGAGGCAAACAACACACAGGACACTTCCAGCCAAGATGGAGGCCTAGATTGACATGCTCCGTCTCCCTCCACAACTAAGAAGGAATACAACTACCACAAAACCAGAAATAACCAGAAGTCCAGAAAATAAATAGAAGTCTAATGTATGAAGTTATAAAGAAGAGGTGCTTGTCTAGATGTGTAGGAGGGGCGAAGCTGGGGCAGAGAAGTCAAGCTGTGCTGGCAGCAGTGGCAGCAGTGATGGCGGTGGGACAGTGGTAAGCACAGGCGCCTGTATTTAACAGGAGGGGAGAAGTGCCTGGGGAGCACCCTCGGCTGCAGACCAGACCTGTCAGCTTGCAATTCCAAACCAGGGAAGGCAGACATCCATTGCCTTGGACTGTGAGGCCCAGAGGGGGTGGGGACAGAGGAAGAGGCTCCCAGTCTCTCAGCAGAGAGTGAATGGCAGGAATCCATCTTGGACCCCCACCCTACAGAAAATGCCACAGCATGATGAGAAGAGTTGCCCGGTTGTGACAAGTGCACGGGACTCTGTCCCCTACAGCATAGGAGGTGTGACAGCCCTGCCCAGGAAGCAAAGGTAAACACAAAATTGTCAGGATGGCACAGATCATAATAGAGATCCCAGTGATGCAGATTAGACAGCAAATATCTAATCAAATGGACCAGCAGATAGATAATCTTTCTGAGGCAAAATTCAGAGCTTTGGTTATAAAAATGATTACAGAACTAACAGCAGATCTTAAACAAGATGGGGAAGGAATGAAGGCTAGTCCTGCTGAAATGAACAAAAACATACATGAAACTAGTGGTGAGGGAAAGGGAATAAATCAACAAATCAGAACATAGGAAAGGAACAAACAGTCAACCAGTGCAGAAAGAGGAAATCAAAAGTGAGGAAAATGAAGAGAGGCTCAGAAACTTATAGGACAGGTATAAGCAAGTCAACATCCGAATCATATGGTTGCCAGAAAGTGAAGAAGAAGATCTAGAAATTGAAAAATTATGTGAAAAAATAATGAAGCAGAACTTCCCTAGCATGGGAAATGAAAGAGACTTCCAGGTCCAGGAAGCATAGAGAGTTCCCAAACAACTGGACCCAGGGAGAACCACCAAGACACATTATAATCAAAATGTCAAAAATTAAGGATAAAAAGAGAATTACATACAAAGGATCCCAATAAGACTATCAGATGATTTCTCAAAAGAAATTCTGCAAGCAAGAATGAATTGGCAAGAAATATTCAAAGGAATGAAAAGCAGAAACTTACAGCCACAATTACTCTATCTAGCAAAGCTGTCATTCAGAATAGAAGGGCAGAGAAATTGCTTCCAAGACAAAGTAAAACTGAAGGAGTTCATTAGATCCAAATCATTGTTATATGAAATGTTAAATGGACTTATTTAGGAGAAAGAGGATCAAAACTATGCACATTAAAATGAAAACTGTATCACAACAACCAACAACAGAAGCTAGGGAACCAAACAAAGGCAAACTAAGTAGGTAATGAGAGTGGGAAAATAATTACAAGTATGGGGAACATTTTGGGGGGAGGTCAGCAGGGATGGGAAAAGGGGGAAAGGGAGGGAGATAGTACAGGAATTAAGAAGCATAGTAGGAGGGAGTGGAGTAGACAGGAAGAGGTTGAGAAGAACTATATGTACAATCAATGGCCATGGACTAAGGTGGGGGGGACAACTGGAGGGAGGGGTGTCACTAGGTGGAAGGGAACAAAGGGAAAAGAAATTGGGACAATCATAACAGCATAATCAATAAAGCATATTTTAAAAAAAGGAATATCACCTCCATACTTTGTTTTATATTTATTTTATGTTAGATGCTTAGATTTATTAAAAAGATTCACAAGATTGAATTTTTCACTTTTTAATCTCTGTCAGAAATTATGAGGAAATAGCTATTGTCACTTCAATTGCTAGGCATTATTCAAATGAGTCACCATATGGCCATTAAACTTTATCCAAGAACAAAAAATATGCTACTCAGAACAAACAAAATAAGTGATGATGTTACTTATTTTTCTTTTAAAAAAAACCTGAAATAAAGCAAACATATTTGTTGAACTTATTTAATATAAAACCATGACCCTAATGTAACTAAAATTTATATAAATTGTGTTTGAGAAGATAAGTTTTATAGGAATTGAGTTTTCGTGTTCTAACCACCCCCCAAAAAAACTCACGTTTCAAAAATCATTTAAGAAAATGTAGGGGAAAAGTGTAAAACAAATTATATGGTGGGAATTCACATGTGTTTTTGGCTTTGTAATTTGAATGAATATATAGGGGAAATCTGATTTATGAATTCAGAAGACCTAATCAATAGATTTTATGTTGCCAGTAAATTTGTTTGCAACAATTTTAATTGAATGCTTTTTATGCCTCCATATAGCCTCTACTGTCTATAAAAGTGCAGATGTAAATCTTTTAGAAAAATGCAAGATAGATGTATATTGATATACTGGACATGGAAAAGCAAATATGTTTTTCTTCCTTTACAGGAAATAGTTTGCAATCATGTTATACATACAAAATAGATTATCTAGTTACAAAGTTGGAGTGGTTATAATTCCTTACATATAATGTGCTAGGAGAAAACCTCACTTATATTTTGAAAACATTTGTTAATGCTCCGTAACTGTCGTGTATCATTTTTTCTATTTCTCTGATTATCATCTTCTTTGGCACTTAGTATACTGACTATACTTGCACCAAGAAAGCAGGCAAGTTCTCAGTCATTGTACAAGGGTGTGGCAGTGTATCCTTAGTTCATTTCATTATTTTATAAAAGTTTTATAGGGTTCAATAATTTTACCTTTATTGAATAATTTTTTTTTCTGTATATTAACATACTAGGGTCAAAAGCTGGGTTTCCTTAATGCCTCCTGTGTAAATAGTGCTGCCCTTGCCATTGATAAGAGTGACCCAATCATTACTGTCATGGCATGACAATGTAAGCTATAAGGTAATATCCATAGTATCCATTACAATAATATGCATCTCCTGAATTTACTATTAGTAAGGGATCTAAGTGATCTTATTTGTTGTGGATTTCTAATTGTTTATTTGCATATGATGTTACCATGCCATTTATTAATGCTTTTTAAAATATGACCACTATTTTTTGTTTTGTTTTTGTTTTTTTCCAGGTTTATTGAGATATAACTGACAAATAAAAGTGCATATGTTTAAGGCATACAAGGTGATGATACTTCTATTATTTCCATTTTATACAAGACAATACTAAAGATTTTTAGAGTAGCTCATTTAGGTTTTTCTAGTGCACCCAACTAGGACAGTAAACCTAAACCATTATACTAAATTATCATTATGTTTTCTGTCTTGAGTTTCGTATTAGAAAATGAATGATTTTAGCAAAATCAAAGACACTAAATGTGCATTTCACTATATGAGCAATGTAATGTTTGGAAACGAGAAGAAAATGAAGGTTACCATTTGCAGTCACTCCAAAAAATGGAATACTTATATGCTTATGTAGTTTCCCAACCTGAAGAACTTCTGGGTAACATCTGAAACCTGCTCATACATGGAGGGCAAGGAAAGATCCCAGAAAGAGGTAGATCACTCCAGATTGGTAGGTAAACATGTTTAATAAGCAATGGACTTAACTACATAGGAGATTTACTTTCATAAGTGTAGATCTCCACATCAGCCCTCTGAAATCATAGTTTATAATGGAAATATTAACTGGGTTTAGTCAGTCAAAATGGTCTCAACACAATATCATTATTTTAAGGCTGTGTCTTTGGGCAGCTTCTAGTAGGGGAAGGAAAGCAGAGGGCACATTCTAAAGATAGGATAATGGGGGAGGAGTATTTAGTTGCCCATGTCTAGATGACAGGTCAACCTGTAGTCATATCCTCTCAATGACCTCCTCCAAAAATATATAAATCTAACAAACAATGTGCATAATTTATTTGCTGGAAATTGTAAAACACTTGCAAAAGGAATCAAATAACAGAAATAAGTGGAGAGATATACCATGTTTATGGAATAAAAGACAGAATCTACCCCAAATTATCAAAAGATTTAATGCAATTCTTGTAAAAAATCCTAGGAAGTTTCTTTGTAGATATAGACAGCTGATTCTAAAATTTATATGAAGAAAAACTAAAATAATTTTCAATAAGCAGGTAAAGTTAGAGAAATTACACTACCTGATTTTAGACTTCACTAACCAAGACTGCAGTATTGGTAGAGCTATAAGCCCATACATTAATGGAGCAGAATAGTCCAATAATAGAACCACACAAATGCAGCCATTTGATTTTTGCGAAGAGCTCAAAAAAACAATTTAATGGAGAAAGGAGGCCCTTTTCAAATAATTGTATCTCGAAAAAAAGTAACAAATAAATCTCAACCTAAATCTTACACCTTATACAAAAAATGGACTCAAAGTAGATCAGATATATAAATAGAAATGATAAAACTATAAAACTTTTGAAAAAAAATCAAAATATCTTCATGTCCTGAGACCTGGCAAATACATATTAAGTATAACACCAAAATCTCAAATCCTAGAAGAAAAAAATTGATATAATGATTCATTAAAATCAAAAACTTTTACTCTTTAAAAATACATGAGATTAAAATACAAACTAAAGACTAAGAGAAAGTATTTGCAAGCTACAAGTTAAAAAGTACTCATGTTAAAACGATATCAAGTACTCTAAGAATAAGAAAGCATGCAACATAATTAAAAAAATGAACACAGGACTTGAACAAATACTTCATTTAAAAGAGTATGTGGATGGCTAGTAAGCACATAAAAAGTTGTTCAAATCATTAACTCTTAATAATAAGCTAATAAAAACCACTCTATGATGTAATTACATAGATATTAGAATGACTTAGCTAAAAATACCAAAGTACTGTTTGATAATAACAAGTAATTATGAGGACACACAACTGGAACTCTCATACAATGCTGATATATACAAGGAATGATAGAACCCATCTACAAAATAATCCCACAGAGCTTAGTGAATTTAAGACATTCTTACTAGATCTCTATTCTTGTGTAAACTAGAAATATGATAGCCATATATTCACAGAAAACCTGTACACAAATTTTTAATAGCAACTGTATTTATAATTACCCATATTTTGAAGCAAGCCTAATGTCCTATCATGGGCAAATATAAAAAATGTGGCAAAGTCATACATGGAATACCATTCAGCAACAACAAGGAACAAGCTAGTGATAAATCTTAAAGACATGACGCTAAGTGAAAAAAGCCAGTCTTCAAAGATTACATTGTCAAAAAAGAATAGAACTATAATAATGGGCATAGGCGTAGAAAGGTGGGGAAATGTAGCTATCAACAGACAGCAGGAGTGAGTTTGGGGGGGTGATATTAACATTCTGTCTCCTGACTGTGGTAGTTACACAATCTATGAATATGTTAAAATTCATACAACTCTATAGCAAAACAGCAAATTTTAATTTGTGATCATTTAAAAATAAAAGTTAAGGAAAGTAGTAGGCCTCAGCTCCGTGGGAATATATATTTGTTGACTAGTAAAATATCACCTCACAGAATTCTTATCAAGTTATAAAATAGGCCTCATAATATCTAAAAATATGACCTAAACAATGATACATGTTCATTTACCTAAAATAACCTAGTTTCAATAAATAATACACATTATATTTTGCTTCAAACCATCTCTTAAGCAAGCCTCTTAATAATAATAGTCTGTTTCCTCAGGAATGCTGAGACAGCAACATAGGAACATTTTCTTAAGTCCTTTAAACCCCTCTGTTTTGCTATCCCTGAATTTCATAATATAGGAACACCGTTTTGATCCTGGTTATATTAGTTGGCATTGTGCAAGGTCCAAAGCAAGTTTTACTAATATAATATTTGGTTGTTGATAAAAAAATTCTTGACAGTCTTACAAAGCATAGATTCTATTACAAAGCCAATAAAAAATCCTTGGGAATTTTAAATGAGGATATGCCTATTTCATAAAACAAGGCTGATTTTCTGAATAATATTATTAAAGGTCAGTGCCACAGCTGCGCATTTGATGAGCAGCTGTGTGAGCTACTGAGAACAATGAACTATCTGACTGGCACTGGACCCAGCCGTGCCAGCAGTTATGGTGGGAGGATTATGAACAAATTTAGAACAAGTAGCTATTGGGCCCTGCTGTGGACACACTAACTATTAAAGAGTTTAAAGTAAGTAGAATAAAGATATGCAATTTGAGAATAGTATAGACATCCTACAGAGACTAGGGTTGGAGTGAGAAAAGAAGAACAGAGAATGTTCCTTGGAAGTAAGAGATATGGTCTCTTCAAAAACATTAAATAGATTTAAATCTTTAGGGTTTAAGAATACCAAAGTAGAAAGCTTTTGACAGCATTTATGAAGTGGTGGAAAAATTCACACAACCCCACATTCCACTGGAAAAGTGACACTTAAATACTATTTACTTAGATCTAGAATATATCTTGATTTTTATGAACTTGGGTTAACATGGTAAAATTCCTCCTTCCAGGAGTGTGACTGGGAAATAAGGGAATGTATGATGTGTGGCTCAAGTAAACAAGCGGCCAGCAGCCTGCAGGTGTGTGTGTGTGTGCACTTTTCATTGTAAATAGTTGTTTTTCATTTCATTGTGATTATTTATGAGACCACTGTCTATATCTAAAATAAGTTTAGCATTGTTCTTCAAATACATAATACCAAATATGGGAAAAAATTCTCAGCGGCATGTTCTACAATTTGTAATGTCCATCAGGGCTTATTGTTGGCATTTCTATTTTGCCCTAATTACAGACAGTTTTCACTTGTTATAATTGTTCTTCTGAGCTACATACCACCAATCTCTTGCCCCCTTTATCCTTTGCCTTTCTCTTTATCCAAAGCATTTGGACTTGAACTGCAGCATTAGTCCTTCTCTAGACTGCAGCCTGCCAGGCCACCCTACAGATTTTGGATGTGCCAACCTTTACACACACACACACACACTATTGGTTCCATTTCTGGATATCATTGACTAAAATGGCTAGCAGTCTGTGCGGAGGAGATCAATTACATGTGTGGAAAAAAGATTAACAAAGTTGATCAGCCATGTAGAACTCCATTTGTTTTTAAAGTTGTTGGATTCCATGGATGGTGTGAATGATAGTCTAACACCTCGAGTCTTCATTCCTAAGCACCTGCCAGTAGTGAGAGAACCTTAGATAAAATAGTATTTGTGAAAATTGTCTTCAATAAATATGAATTAAGATTCATTAAAATATATGAGGTCTGTCCAGAAGGTGTCCAGCCACGTAATATGAAAAATAGATAAAGGAACTAGTATAAATAGCCCATGGACATATACAAGGAGGTAGGGAATGACTGTGGGAGAAGGGATGGGCTGGGTGGTGGGGAGCAATGGGGGAAAAAGTGGGACAACTGTAATAGAAAAACAATAAAAAAGTAAATTTAAAAAAAGAAAAAGAAAAATAGAGACACTTATTGAAGAAGATACAAGAAACATTGTACCTAAGATAATGATGCCTCCACCCCCTTTTAAGTAGGCACCTTGGGACTTCACACAGTTCTCCCAGTTGCCATCAACTGCCCCATTGTATATGCCTGAGTCTTATCAATGGTCTGAAATCTCTTCTCTTTCAAAGGTGATTTTAGTTTTGGGAAGAGGCAGAAGTTGCAGGGAGCCAAATCTGGACTGTAGCAGGGCTGAGTCACCTGGGTGACTATTTTTCTCCAAGAAAACTCTGCACGAGATGTGATGCATGAGTAGGCATATTCTTGTGATGAAGCTGCCAATCACCAGTTGCCCATGGCTGTGGCCTTCTGAATCATCTAAATAGTTTCCACAGAGGAATGTTCAAGCTTAATGAAAAATTTAATGCAGATTTGTTGCTCTATGCTCAGTCATTTTGAATGTGATGGCCACACAGTACACATGCTCACTCAACTGGTTTAATCTTTACCTTTGAAAGTTGAACTTAGATAACTTTTCTTTATAAAGGTTTCTGTTGTGACAAAACATTAATCCTTCTCTTCTCCTGTCCTTGAGTCTGTCAAATATTTAAATATTGATACCCCACTGTAAAAGCTCCTGAAGATATTGAGAAGGAAGAGTTACACAATATATTACAAAGCAAACCATACTTGCAAAAATTTATTTAGCTATTTTAGTTACTGCTCACTTTCTGAATTTCTCTCTCTCATCCTCATTGCTACCCTTCTTACTCCTGCACCCTCACATGCAAACAAAAATGCACTCCAAGCCACCTCTAGAACATTTTATTTCTCCAGGTCATCTAAAGAATGGGCAACAAGGGTGAGCTTTCTTTCTGCAACTGATGTATGTTCTCACTTGGCAAAGCAAATAAATGCTTCTGTTAACTGTAATATTTCCACAGCAAAAGCGTAGGCATTATATATCTTTATAACTGAATTTTCAGGCATAAAATAAAAATAAAAGCTTTTCAATCATTTAATGACTTTTTCTTACTCTTTCTCTGGCCCTTTCAGTAGCATGCCTATATATTTCTGCTTGCTTACCCAAGTTTTCTCACCTTTCATATTGACTTACTCTTACTTGAGCCATGTGGTTTTATACTTCAGAAATGTCTACTAATTCACTTGCTGAGTATTCTACCATGTGCAGTTAGACATTAACTAATATTATAGTAATCACTGATCATATTTTTTCCTACTCTCTATTTTGCTGGCATGCTTAGTGTTTTATCCTTTACATTGTGTTTATTCACACTATTATTCTTTATAGAAATGAATAATATGATATCCTATTCACTTCTGTCTCTTAAATCTCTGCATAAACATATAACCTAAAGCACTGGTTAGTGAATCTTCCATTCCTGCTTCTTAAAAATGTATCCTAAATGCCATCAGGTGCTGAGCGTCCATCACTGTGAAGACTTACAGGAGGCGGAGGCTGCCTGAGACGGCATGGAGAGCTCTCAGACACTCGTGGGCATCTGAGGAGGACGCAGACAGCACCAGGACAGTGTCTCCTGGTGTTACATTAGATGAGAACAGGAGTTTAACTTTTAAGGTGGCTGATCATTATGATAAAAGAATTGGCTTATATTTTTATTCTTTTGAGAAGAAGAATGAGTTGGAATCCTGGTCCTCCTATCCTCAATGATTGCAAAGCATGCAGTTGTCAGTGGAAATAGAGAATGGAGATGAAGAAATACTCAGACAGTCTTTTTGCCTTATGTTAGGCATAATTTAAATGTCAAAGATGAGAAATATTTAATCTAGCTTTTATTGAAGTTTTTTTTTCCCCTCCAGAACATTAATTCTGTTTTATGTTCTGGGAAAAAAAAAAAAGGAAAAGGAAAACTCTCTAGAGAAATAAGTTTGGGAAATGCTGGGTTCAACAAAATTTAAGCCAGTTTCTTTATTGCAGGACAATTTGAAGCTTTTAATACTCCAGTGTGCACTGTGAATTCCTGAAAGGGGGGATACAACATGCAGCATTCCTCCAATGTATTGGACTAAAGAAGATTCTTAGAGAAGTATTTTATAGACCATACATTGGAAAATGCTGCTCAAATCAGAATTGGTAATAGATAGAAAATTTATATGATTGCAATAAATCTTTTTTATTTTCTTTGAAAATCTGCCAAAAAAAAAAAAAAAAGCACAATACCTAAGGGCAAGTAAACATATGGGAGAAGAAATCAAAAGTCGTGGATTATCAGCCTATAAATGCTTCAAAGTGAACTATACTTTTAGCAATAATTGGCCTCCAGAATGTTCAGCAAATGTGCTATTTATGGAAAATGTAAATTAACACATGTCCCCTGCCAAACACCTTTGAAAAAGTAAACAGCTACATTTCTTAAGTGGTAATACCCTCTTCTCTCACTAAAGCCAAGGGTGTCCCCCATCTCAGCCCCGCATCCAGTCTCTGCTAAGAGCTGGGAAAAAGTGCAGCAGAACTCTGGGTGAGCATATCCCAATTCAAAGCAAGTGATCACTTTGATTAGTAACTTCTCTGTAAGAGCTGGGACACAGATGCCTTTTTTTAATTATGGTTTCAGCACCTTCCACTCCACATTTTCCTGCTGCTAAAGGTGCTGTGAAGTCTCGGCAGATGTTTATCAGTATCAGTTAAACTCCATTTTGAAAACAAAATAGTAATTACCTCACAAGAACTCAACCTATAGGCTAAATTCACATGGTGCACCCCTAGACTTCACCTGAGTAATACAAAGAAAAATATTTATTAGTCCCTTATTGACATAGAGGAGTTGAGGCTTCTGTGAGTCTCTGGGAGCTTCATTTATCTTATACTGCATCATGAATAGAGGGAGAAGCAGCATTTGTGAGATCATTCTTGGCATCTGCCCTCAGTGATCATGAGAAAGTCAAGGGATGAGTGAAAGGGACTAAAGAGCTATGGTAGGGGAGGGCGAGTAAGTCACGGCATTTCATGCAGAAAGCTCTCTTTTCAGTGGGATCCACTGTACCTCTTTATGTATGGTTCTTCAGTCTCTTTTACTGATTTGTTTTCTCTCTAGGCTCTTATAAATGCTGGTGTGTTTTCCTAAATTAATCACTCTTTTCCCTCCAAACATTGTCCAATGAGACTAATCCATTCACCTGACTTTAGCCATCAACTCTAATTAGACTACTACAAAGTCATATTTTCCTTTTCCTGGTGAGCATCTTCACATGAGTATTCAACTAGTGACTCAAATCAAGACATCTAAATGAGGATGTTTCTACCCCTGCTCCCTTAAATCCATCTTTCTTCAGAAACAGTTTTTATATATTTCACATTATTTGCATTGAGCAAAGATTATAGAATATATCATTATATATATATATATATATATATATATATATATATATATATATATATATATATATATATATATATATTTATTGAAAACCAATTATGGAGAACTGTCCCAAGGGCTGGGAAAATAGCAGTGACCAAAACAGAAGAACAATCCCATCCCTTCTGGAGCTTATATTCTCTGGATTGTAATAGAAAATAATTTGGAAATCATCAGCAAATAGATGGCTTTGAAGCCAATAGACTATATGAGAATACCTAAGGAGTAAGTGAAATAATAAGACATACAAGATATGATTACCATTCAAACTTAAGGGAGATAAGTGGCCAATGAGAAAAGAAAGGAACCAGTAAATTAGTAAGAAAAAAAGTGAAAAAAGTTATTTCAAAAAATTCTCCTTCCCGTACTATTGCTAAGTCAAGGAAGATAACAATGTCATATCGGCTCTTAAATGTATATTATTTGTAGACTCAGTAGGAGTAGTTTTAATGGAATTACGTGGTCAAAAAGAAATGTTAGGGTGAGCTAAAGGGAGAACACAAAGAGATAAACTGCAAACAACTGTTTTGATAAGTGTGTAATAAAAGGGAACAGAAAAATGTTCTTAGAAGAAGAAATAGAACTTAAAACTTATATGGTATTGGTAGAATAATTAGAGATATTATAACATGTTTTGTTATAATACAAGAGTCAGCTAAAACAATTGTTGGAGGTTTGTTCTTGAGTAGAAGCAAGGGGATGAGAGCTGATGCATAAGAAAAGGGTCTAAACTTTGCTCAGACAGCCAACTTGTTTTTTAAAAAAGTTAAAAGACAAGGATAAGGCAGGATGGTGAGATTACATGAAAGATTTTTCCAAGTGTGTACCACTGAATTTTAGAGTGTTTCAAAATTTCCTTCTCCTGTGATGTAGCTCTTAGGTCAAGAAAAGCCTTGCTTTACAACATGACTTTCAAATTCTTCTAGATTAAATGAATATAGTTTTAAAAATTAATACATCTTGTGTTTGTAATACCAGAGTAACTTATCTCTCCTTCCACTTCCTAAGCCATTCATATATCTCATAATTTAGTAATTTGATTAAAAGCTGTTCTTCAAAAACAGATGATACATTGTGAGAAATAACATCCTATGTGAGTTTACTACAAGAAAAGCATGAGTTGAATATGAGTTATTTTCTTTTCATCTAAGAACCTTCACGAACATCCTGTCCCCAAGCTCCCAGCTTTCTATATGAGCTTTTAATCATCTGACATCAATGGATTTCAATTCAAATTAATGCAAATAAAGGATAAAAGAATCATGCCCCCCACTTTAACACATGTTAGACTAACCATATAATTTTCAAAGGATCTACTAATAATATCCAGATGAAACTGTCTCTCATGTAGGAGGACAGTTCATTAGTTCATAAAAGAGTGAAATGTATTAAACCACTGATTATATGTATGTATCAGTTCATGGAATACCAATATTTACAATTACAGAAACTTCTATATGACTAAAAATAATATTTATATTAGTTATTTCTTTACACCATAAAAAAACATTTAGGAAATTCTACAATTAAGGGTTTGCTTATCATTTTATTATGAAGGAAAGTGTTTGAATGCTAACATCAGATCTTGTTATTCTTTTACTATGTCTGGGTTTTATGGGATCATATTGAAGAAACCCAGACACAGATCTAGCTTCCACAATTTCCAGGAACCCCACAGGAGTGAGAAGATAAGAAGAGCACAGTAAATCTAATGAGAAGAATGTAGCTGAAATTTTAATTGATAAAATTCAATCAATAACAAATATATAATTGATTAAACTTAATATAATTGATAAAAGCTATATAAAAATAAGATTTTAACTGATGAAATTCATTAGAATATGAACTTTATATGGGCAAGAGCTTTGATGTGATTTTTAAAAACTTTAGTCCCGATACTTAAATCAATGCCTGGTCCATGGTTAAATAAGCATTAAATGCATGTTGGATAATGAATGTGTAAGATATGTTTCCTGCTTACACTCATTAGTCTATGGTCTTTAGTTTTTACATATATGCCAAAGGCTGAATAAAAATGTTAATAGGGAAAATCACATTTTCTTGTCCATCTCCTCTTCATTTAGTTTGGAATTATCATTGGCTGCTAACCCAGCAGTCTAGACCTCCTAGGAATTATCCAAGCTCCCCAACATTCTTTCAGCAAATG
Source organism: Furipterus horrens (assembly GCF_987537825.1). NCBI lineage: Eukaryota > Metazoa > Chordata > Mammalia > Chiroptera > Furipteridae > Furipterus > Furipterus horrens. The sequence continues at coordinate 183,360,213 of NW_028327171.1, read as the reverse complement.
CCTTTTTCTTCTTAAATTTGTCAAAGACCATTTTTGTTTTTTAACACTAGGAATCTGACAGAGAGAGGATCCTCATGCTTTTTAGAGCCCAGAGGAGGTTTCATCCCAGGGACATAGCTTGACTTAACAGAAGGAACCCTGCCTCTTTATTGGAATTTTCTTCCCCTAGGGCAGAGAGAATTCTGGGAGAAGACTGGAATAAATTGTGAATCTGATGCTAATAAAACTTTGTACTTTTCTTGTAGCTTTTGATCCCCACAGAGCTCGAAATGTTTTACAGACCCAGCATTTTGTTCTGTGGCTATTATTCCCAAGAATATTACACTTGAGAAAAATATGTAGTCTAGAAAAAAATGCCAATGAATTGTTACATGTGAATGGAAACTAAAAAAAAAAACTTGTTTCTGACCCACAGCTTAAAGAATATTCTTTTGCTCACTTGATGACATTAATAATCATGAGGGTGCTATTTTAACACTACATGTATGCATTACAGAAGAAAAAGCACTGGAATCAGTGCTTTTGTGGCTTCAACTGCTTGGACACTTAGGTGAAGAACCAGCATGGCCTATTATTTGCTATGTACTCTATTGTTTTGAAAGGAGCTGTTTTGACATTCTGGATGGTTAACAGTCATAACTTCAGTTTTGATTTCTTTCAAAGAATGCAATATCACAATACACAATGAAAATGGCCATCACTTCTATGCCTCTTTATAACTTTTAGAAATATATACAATTTTTAACTGAAACAAAATAGGAAAATAATAAGATAAATGTGAGCACAGGATTTGATCTATTTACACAACAAAACTAGAAAATTAATTTTGGCCTGCCCTTCTCACCATGATGGTTTCCAAATTCCCACATTTAATTGTGTGATCAATCATAGTGTCTCTAAGTAACTAACAAATTATTGATCAAATAATTTCTATAACATTCCAAGAAGGTCCCTAATGACTCCTTTCTCCTGGTATTTACACTCCTGTGTAGGTCCACTTCTATACTGTATTAGGGATGGCTTGCGTGACCAGGGAGCACAGGACTGAAAAACTGAGGCCTGTCAACAACCGTATGGGTTTGTTGAGCTGTGAGCTGACTGCAGTTCCAGTCGACAGCTTGATGGCCACCCTGTGAGCCAGAACCACCCAGCTAATCCGCTCCTGAATTCCTGGTCTTCAGTAACTGTATGAGGTAATACATATTTGTTGTTTTAAGTTGCAAAATATTGCAGTAGTTTGTTATACAACAATACAGACCTAATACCATTTCCATGGTATTAATCTGGTAGAAAAATGTTTGTTGTGAACATAAAGATAATCTAGTATAGTGGTTTGCACATGGTACATCAAAAAGGATATACTTAATATAGTCATCAACCACAAAAACCAGTGCGTCCATTCTGAATTTTGTTTACAAATCATGTTTAGCCATTGGTAATATTAACAAAAAGTAAATGAGAAAAGAATAAAAGCAAATTTGAACATTATTTAAACAAAGGTTCTCATGGGTTTATATTGACTGCCTTAAAAAATATTTTGTTTGTAAAGTGCCTTCAAAATCTATTAAAGTCTATGCTTGTAAGCAAAGATGGAATATAGAGGGAAGTTCTCAGGGAAATCTAAACTATCTTCTATTAAAACCTTAATTATTTTGATTTCGTATACAGCAGATTAAGTGTTTACAATGGAGCAAAGGGAATAAGCCAGCAATAAAGAAAACAAAAAGTCTGTGCCCTTTAAGAAGTGCACATTCCAGTAATTCTTCAAAGCATTCAGGACGAATGGGCAACAAATTCTTTAGCCGATATCAGGAAGATTATTACCCTATATAATGTCATCTTTATTCATAGGAAAAAATATTTATATCGGGTGGAAATCTGTCTTCCTTTGAATGACATTCATTTCTTTTAGCTTTTTCCTCTAATTGACACATTGTGTATCTGCACCCTATATTATGTGGCTGCCTTTCAAACCCACCTGAAGGGATGTTCTTACATTTTCTTGTAGTATCCCACCCAATCCCCATTTTTTTTAACCAGGCAAAAACTTAGGTAAGTTTACATATATTTTTGAAAGTCCAAATATCTAAAGTTTAAAGAACAGCAATTGCTTTAAGCTAAATGGCTTTTTCTGTTTGCACATTTTTGCTCAGTGATAAGCTCTAATATAGCATATTATTGTTTCCTCATGCATTGTAGTATGGCATGCACTGTACATGCATATATACTTTTAAATGTTTCATTGTTGGGAAGTAGAATTCCCAATTTTTTTTTTTTTTTGTATTTGATAGATGCAAATAGATGTTCTAGGGCACAAGGTTAAAGTGCCGTTCTCACAAGGCTGCTTTGTGATGAGGTTGGAAATCAGGTACGGATGACCCAATGCAGTTGGAGGGACACATTCCCTTTGCCATGACTACAGAAAATCAGTGAAAAGCAGCCAATCTGCAAGCCTTGTCAAGTGTAATGTATTGTACCTTGAGGATATAAAAAGATACTCGTATACAAAGTAAAAAAAAAAAAGGTTTGCAGTGAGAGGTGAACAGGATGCCATAAAGAAAAAAGATGGCTTGTATTTAAAACATATTTATCATTTTGAATGGGATACCTGTTCTTGATGGCTGCATTCTTTGATAAGGATGTAAAACCTTGAGTACTTGGAAACCATTGTCAGGGAAAAGAGAGTGATCAATTTTCTTCAAAATGCGAAGTAGCTCTGAGTGCATTATCTTGAAGATTTCCATTGTCTGTCAGTGACTCATACCATATCCAACTGTAACTTTGCCTTTCTCCAAATTGTAGAAGACAGTGTCTGACTCACTGACAGACAATAGCAAATTCTCCTCAAGAGAGAAGGCACATGAGAAGCAAACATCTGGGAACTAAGTTACAAAGGAGTAATTCAGAAAAAAGTTAAGATGCCACTGTCCACATCTCTCTGTACATCTGCTCTCCTGAAAAATGTTTGTTTGTTCTTCTTTAAGGAGAGAAAAATAGATTGTGTTGCAATGTAAATAATAGCATTTAGTATGCTTAGTACAGATTTCTTAACCAAGTATCATCAGGTTCATGTATTTCCTTATCATAAACAAAGTTGAAATACATAAATTTGTTATTGTTGTTTTTAATGCATATAAGTTATGTTATCTATCTTCCCAAATATAAAGATAAAATAGAGAATGGGCAGAAAGAACTATAATATAGTAGACATTGAGCCATATTAATATACTGCTTTATAATGAAATTAAATTTTGAGTTTTATCTATTTTTATGCAGTTCCTTTTATGCCTATATATTGCTTAATATATGTTGCTTTCACTTGATCTCAAATGAATCCAAAAATTAATATAAACTGTTTTTCTTTTATGTTTCAAACTTGTTTTATACATTTCTGAGAATTATTTTTTCCCATCTAGTTACCATTCAGGCAGGATGACATGTATTTTGCACTTCATAGAACTTTTACAAAATTTCCATGCTTTTTTCCATAAGCAGTAAACAAGAGGGTTTTTTATTTAATAATGAATGTTAATAGAGCCAAAATTTTAGTGTCATTTTTTAGTAAAGAAGTTATTTCAGTCTTTAAAATTTTCTCTTTTACCATACCATTAGTCAAGAGTATCTAATGAATGTTTGCATTTCATATCACATTATACTGATCTGCTCTTTTAATGATTTTTTTTTACCATAGACCAAGCAACAAGTAATAATACAAAAAAAAAAAAAAAAAAAATCCAGCATGCTATGTCTCTGATTATCTCATGAAATTTATCGATTCTAATGACTTTCTATGAAGAGACCCCTTTGCTGTTGTTGCAGTTGCGTGTGTATGTTTACATGTATGCTTGTATAACCTAATTTTTTTGAAATTACTCTGCAAACATAAACCTTCAATATTTTGCTGTTTGTTCTTGAAATGTTCCACATCCAGCTTCATGCTAATAAGCCAATTCCTCCAACATCTCTCAAAATGCATCTACTTCCTGCATGAGCACTTTCATTCTGTACACTTAGAAACAAACAAAGATAGATTTAACATCAACTATGTTTCAGATGCTGTCTTGGTGGTTCAGTAATCAATGTGAATATTGTGTCTCTTGGCTCCCAGAGAGCTCCCTTTCTCCTAGGAGAAAAGAACCAATACAAAAATAACTACATAATGGTAAAATAAGTGTCAAAATGAAATCGAATCAATATAACGTAAAGAGAAACGATCTCTTCCTTCGAAAGTCAGAAAAGACCTCATAAAAAAAAATATTTGTGGTTAGTTCCAAAAGAATTTTGCCAAGTAATTGCAAAATAAAAAAGAAAGTGTGATCCAAGTAAGCATTGAAATAGTAAATCTTTAAAAGTGTCAGTGTGCATGATAATCCAAGTCAATTTTCCAGAAGTTACATAGAAGATGCATGAAGTAATGAGAAGGAAAAAAAAAAAGACACCTGTAATGTATTTCTTGCTAGAAAGTGAAGGGTTTGAGTGTATTTCAGGTTTTGGATGTTATTCTCCAAGTAAAAGGAAACCATGGAAGATTTCTAAAGAGAAAGGCAGGCTCTTATTTAGATTGCAAAATGTTTTTTTGACAACAAAAAAAGAAAAAGAAAAAACATTAGGGTTTGGAAACTTCAGGCATAAGTGTCAGTAAACAGGCTCCTGATAGTAATCCAAGTGAGAGGTAAATAGGGACTGTCTTAAACTGGGGAGGGGGAAAGGGGCAATGGAAAGAAACATGAACAAATCAAAAAAGTACAAGCAATTATTGCAACACTATACTCTATGAAGAGCCAAAAGTTGCTGCCCTATAAATTGTTATTCTTTGCTAGTTGTGAGCACTCCTCTGGGATTTCTACATGTACTTAGTTCAGTTAAATATATACAGAGGTGGGTAAAAGTAGGTTTACAGTTGTTCATGTGGAAAATAATACAATAATTAATAAATAACAGTACAAGAATAAACTCCATTTTGTGTACTCACAACTGTAAACCTATTTTTGCCCATCCCTGTGTGTGTATATTATGTTTATCTTAAACCTCTACATTTTCAAACTGGATATATTCACTCCCTTTAATTAGTTATCATACGACATGTTTTTCACCTTATCATCTTGATGACTCTACTCCAAATATGCTGCATGTTTTCAAGGTTCTTCTTAAAACCTTAGATTCGAATTTTTATGGTTTTATTGATTCATATTTCCTATTTATAGTTATAGTTTTACATTGTATATTTCGATTTTCTATTGTAAGAAAATAATGCCTCCTTTGCCTGTTTCAAAAATACACACCGTACAGCCTATTTTTTCTCATCTTCCTCAGATAGTTTAGCATAAATCAGAGAAGTAGTACCACAAAAGCAATTATGCAAGGGGTTAGTGGTAGCAAATGAGATAGTTCATCTAAATGAAAGTTAACATACACCCTCATATTGATCAAATACAACTAAAGAGCTATAATTAATTATATGTATTCTTTTTACAGAAAATGAAGATAGCATATATTTCCCTAATTTCTAAATAAATTATTGAAATTTGATAATTAAGTTTCTCAATTTTCAGTTATACAGATGCGGAAAATACTTTGGAACTTAAGTGTGTAATGCTTCCAGTTACAACTTTTAAATGAAGTTCATATATTAAACATTTTATTTTAAAGTGACCAAGCTAAACTATCACAAAGTAGCATTATTTTTCAGTAAGAAATTGACTGCATAGGCCATTGGCTGAAGTTTTTTCTTTTTTCATTAATTTTAACTTAATTTTCTTTCAGATATTCTCAAAATTTCTATATTTTAGCACCCTCCTTCCTAGGACCAAGACTACTCAAATCGAAATGTCTTTTTGCTGCTAAGTGACTGAAGCTTTATTTATTATAACTCCTTCTGACTTCTAAAAATTTACTTCTTAGTAGGAAATATTAAAGTGACTACTGACTAGATAATAAGCCAAGAACACTTTAACTTCTATATGTATCTACATTTCTTAGGCAAGTGAGAGAATGTCACTTCAGAGGTTCACTTAATATGGGCAGCTGACATTTTCCAGTAGAAAATAAAATTACTATCCTCACACACTCATCATCAAACTAATAATGCTATTATCTCTCAATCTTTGTTGATAAAGATAATTGCAATAATACAGATGTGCAGTTTTAGTCTTTTATTCTGGCTATAAGAAAGGCACAGAAGTTTTCATTGCAAGGGAGCAATTAGAGAAGTGCAGGGAATCTTAATTCCTCAATGCACTCCATAACAAAGGAGGACATCTGGCTGTCAGCAGACCAACGTGCAATCAAATTAACATTATGAGAATACCATTGGCAATTCTTATTTTCTTCCCAACATAAACTGTTTTGGAACTCTTAGTACTTTAAAATATTATCATTTTCTTTAAATATGCAGCCAATAATTTCATCTCCAAAGAGCATTAAAGTCACAAGAATTTTTAAAAGTGACCATCGTATTTCTCTCAACAGACCTGAGTAAGTTTGACCTAGCAAAGAGAAGTTGTCATGATGAGTTTTATATAGCCTTCTCTCTGGCACTGTTTTGTCCAGAGAAATCACAGCCTGCCCATCTTTAAAGAGGTAAGAGACAAGATCATTCTTTCAGAAGGAGTGAGACTTTCAGCCTCCATGAGTCTTTGTGATGTCCTATAATATTCCTGGCATGTGCTATCTCTGTATGGGACCAGACAACTGGATTTGAAGCTGGCCTCTAATGAACAAAAATAATGGCTAGTCAAGAATATAATCAATACTAGAAACAAATCTGTGTAATCATGCTTAAAAATATTAGTATATTTTTCTATATAATTATAACTGATGTCCATAATTTAGACTTTTGAACAAATATGGTATATATGAAATCATATTATTTTATAAATGGCGATCAATTTGTTAGCAAAATTTGAACTACAATGCAACTGTGTGTGTGTGCATGTACAATGTAAATACACTCTGGAAAATGTGGTTTAATTGCAAAGAAAAAATGTTGTATGGTGATCTTGGTACCTTTGTTATTGTTCAGGAACACATTTAAATTTTCCTGTCAAGTACTGTTCAGTGAAATTTATCATTCATTATTCAAAAATAAAAACCAATTGCTTTATTATAATAACCAAACCATTTAAATGAAACCATGAAGAGTACAATAATAAATCTCTTCCAGTCTAGACATCAAGTTCCCTGTTCAGAAGAAAAACTAAGTTTATTTTTTAATTTTTCAGAAATTTTCTTTGCAATTATAATTGAACCTGATACAATATATTTGTTTCCTATGTTTAGTTATTAATAGTGTATTTAATATTTTTAGGATATTTTATTTTAATTGTTAATATTAAGGAAAATAAATTATTAAAAAAAAACAATTATAATTAACTTAGTCAAGATTTGTTTCCATAAAGTACAGTTTTAAGATACAAGTTTTAGATACAAGCTGAGCATTAGGATTTCAAGTACTGAAAAAAGGGAGAACAAAATTATATTAACTTAATTTTGATAGACATGTATTTCATGCAATAATATGAAGAATGAAAGTCTTATTTTAGAAAATTTCATATTAGGAAATTCAAAATCAAGGAAGACACCCCATCTTAAGAATACATTTTTCTACAAGTAAAAATAAATATTAACAAAGATCTTGAGAAAAACCAATCTCTATATAATTTATTATTATGTAGGGGAAAAATGAATATTACTAAGAATATATTGGGAATTTGGTAGTTATTTCAAAGAACTGAATTATTCGTATATATATGGTCACATGTAGAAACAGTCCTCTTTGTTGAACATGGGGTAAATTTTTAATTATTTGTACCAAGAAATCTTTTCAAACATTTATATTATTTCCAGAGAAAAAATAAAAATCAGGATCATAGGAAAAGAAGAAAAATAAAGAAATGCAGGAGACAGAGGGATGTCTTGTGTTGAAAACATGAAATACTCAAAGTGGAATAGTGGGAGCTTCAGAGGAAAGGTCAAAAGATAAAGTGCCTTTCTCCCATTGTCATGATCAAGCAAAATTAGTAAAAGAATTATCTCTTTAGTGTTCATCTAAGACCCAAAGGAGGACATCTTTATCCCTTGATGTTCTCTACCAGGTACTCTGAACCATCCACTACCGTGGAGAGCAAACAATTGTTGTGTTACAACATCCTATCCACCCTTATCCAAATAATAGCAATAAGCTATACCAATGAAATATAAATGATTCGTATTTTAGTCCCTTAGGACCCTAATTTCGGCTGAAAATATTCTTGAAAAGACTAAGAATTTGATAACCATTTTATGTTAATATGGATAATTCCTTTACAGTCAAAATTACAACCACTAAATCAGTAAGTAAAAGGGAAAGCAGCCTTATAATGTTTTTCACATAATACCTGTGAAGCAAGTCCCTATTAAATTTTAATTTATTAAACATGTCAAGAAGTAGGAATTTTGACAATGTCAAGCAGCATTCATTCATATTTGGAAAAGAGATAAGTATAAGAAAAAAATTGATTTATTAAGAAGTTAATAATGTGAACATAAGTATAAAATATTTAAATATTTAGGAAACTGGTACACAATTAAAATACTAGGTAATAAGTATAAGATTAGAATATCAATAAAAGCAAAAAAGATTATGCCAGTGGTTACAACTGAGGGAAAATCATATTATATTCCATTCAGCATTATCTTATTTGTTCAATGTGTTAAAATAAGCATTCCAGAAAATTGAAATACACTGTTTTACAGAACTGTCAAGTAACACCAAAAACAAAAGTGAACAATGAAATGACGAAGGGTAAAATAAGAAGAAAGTTCTTTGTTAGGTTGGAAAGATCTTAAATTATTTTTTTAAAAAAAGCACAAAAAAAAAAAAAACTGGAAGCGAGATTGGTAAAAAGAGAGAGCCAAGGAAAATGAAATCACAGGATGTAATGAGATAAGAAAGTGTTATTATGAAGAGAAAGCATGACATTCTACCAAAAAAATTTATAATATAACAAAAATTCACAAGCAGATTTTCAGTTCCACTCCTAAAAAGTTGGATATATCTGAATGGCCACGAAATCAATAGATCAGTATATGTCAATAATATCCAAACTTTTAAATGTCAATGGAAATAATGTGTTTTCATGCTTGTCCATGCTTAGCTGACGACGTAATTGCATAAAACTTGTGTTTGGAATGAATTGGTAATGAACATGCATTTCAGATAAAGCCTACTTCAACTGGTACTGATGTTACTGATTAAAAGATGCAATTTCAGTACATCTATATGTCACATTTTTCTCTGTTCATTTAAATGATGGTTGACTTGATAGATTTTAGCCTGAATATACTTGCTGTTTTGCAATAAAGCTTTTAAACTATACAATCAAGAAAGTTCTTTTAATGTTTTGTGCCCTCACAAAACATATGGAATATGCAATTAGGATTTATAAAGTACCAAAAAAGTATAAAAATGAAAGCAACTTGGGTTTTGATAGCTTTGCTACATTTGCTAATTCCTTTCTAAATTCCATATTAAAGGCACGACGTTAAAGGGCAGTAGTAGTAGTAGAAAAAGGTTAATTTCTAAGTGACCACTTAGGGTAATTGCAATAAACATTCACTGAGTCCTTTGGCCTGCAGCAGGATGGTGGTTAAATTCCTTATGAGAGTAGTAGTTCTTATTTGAAATGCAATAAATAAGGAAAAATCCACATCTGTTCAAGCTTAAACTAAAAATAATGAGTACATTGTTTACTGATAGGTCCTCTGGAAGATAGCTCAGCAATCTTTATTTTTCTGAAACAAAAGGTTAGTTTCTTATATAAAGAATTGGAAAAATTTGAGTTAGAAATTCTTTAGAAGATTGAAAAGAAGGAAGTTATATATATTAAAAAATACTTTTGACCAGAGAGATCCCAGCTGATTTGGTGAAGAATGCAGCACTAAGTATAAATGCACATTTTTATTGTTATTAACAACTAACAATAATAAATTTTAAAATGTCGGAATAAGCCCATGAGATTCCTGTAATTCCTGATGGCTCCAGTCTGGAAGTCAGTGAATTCTTATTAATATAAATGTATGCTATTATTTTCTTATCACAAGAAAATATGGCAATGTATAAGTATGATGCTCAGGAAGGTATACATAGGTTGGGCATGCCCACCTAAAATAGCCAGACTTCAATACAGCAATTATTCTTTCTTTATCATACACAAAACAACCTATTAAGCAATAAGAAGTCACGGAGAGAAGATTCTACACAGTATTAGGAAGTTTTGAAAGAGGTAAGCTATGGAAAAGAGAAATGTAAGAGCCTTTCATAATTTCACTGACCTTCATATCATTCCTGGATCATGAAAAGCAGCTTCAGATCTCAGAACCTAATTTGTTTTTTTCTGATAGAAGGACTCATCTCTGACTCTTTATCGGGCTAACACTTCCTCAAACTGCTTTGGATCCCATTTTAAAAGCTACTTCATTAGGTGTGGCTTCAGTTATCCCTGAAATCAGACTAGGTTCCAGAAATAGGTACCATCCTGACCCTATTTTCCTTTCCTTAATACCACCCATCACAAGTGAATTAAAGTATAATTATCTGATTAATGTATTTTGCCAACTAAACAAAAAGCAAAGGATGAAAACCATTGTTGTTTCATACATATTATATGGTAGATTCTAAAGAAAAAAAATGTTTTAATCAATGTTGGGTGAATAGCATATCCATCAGGATTTTTATGTTTATTTTATTTAATTATATGAAGCCATATTGTTACCATTTCTATTAGAAAAAGGAAACTCTACAGAGTAATTTCACCACACATGTTGACTATGGTACTATTGGCTTGATATGTATGGAATAAATATATTCATAAAGTTAAACCTTTCTTAATTTTTGGTCCAGCATTTTTTATAGAACACCTCATATTTTCATCATGGGTAATGTCAATTGTGTTAAACACAGAACCTAGCCACTTTTACTCTTATAACTGTAATAATGCCTCTTTTTTTAAGAGTAAATTTTAATCTCTGGTTGAATAACTCATTTATTCCAGTAGGAAAACCTAGCAGTGGAGGTTTTATCTGTCTGAACTCCATGTAAAGTATTATTTATTTTTATTAGGTTAAATTTTTTCCCAATAGCACATGTTGTCCACAGTAATCTAATATTAGTTATTAATAACTGCCAGTACAAAAGGGAATAGTTGTTAATAAGGGTAGTAAACAAAATGAGAGGAATTACCTATCTCCGTGTTTTATGGTAAAGTATTTTTATTTGTTTCTGAAGTAAGTTAAGTATTTCATATTTTCTATTGCAATACAATGTTCTTTTGGGGAGGAATGATGACATTTGTAAATATGTAAAAAATCTGTTTCATTAGAAGATGCTGTGTTGATACAAAGAAAACCAGTAAACTTAAATTTTAACTATGAATGTAATGGATCTCCTAACAAGAATAATGAATTATAACAATTTTACTTAAAAAGGTGAAAATTGTTAGCATTATAGAGCTTAGAGTAAAAATTACTCAATGAATTGTGAAATTAAAAGACATCAAACTGTTATTTTTGAAAATATACCTTGACAACACATAACATATTGCATAGATCAACTAATTTTTTATTTTAAATATTTTATTTATTTAGTTTTAGAGAGCGAAGAAGGGAGGGAGAAAGAGAGGGAGAGAAACATCAATGCATGGTTGCCTCTCACAAGCCCCCAACTGGGGACCTGACCCACAACCCATGCATGAACCCTGACTGGGAATCAATCCAGCAACCCTTTGGTTTGCAGGCCAGTGCTCAATCCACTGAGTCACACAAACCAGGGCATCAACTAATTTTTTAGAACAATATTCTTTAGTGTGATTTCATGGTCATCAAGTGTAAGTTATTGGACTCATCACAATTAAGTGCTTAATTTGCAAATTTACAGAAAACTTCCCAGTACTAACTTTAGTTGTTCATACAAACTTACAAAATAAGTGAGAATTTGTAATTCATTATACCATATTAATAAGAGGGAAGATTGAAGCAAAAATACAGAGTAGCATTTAGAGTGACATAACTCGTGCTCACTCACAAAGCTTCCCTACTGTGCTTGTGCTCAGTTTTCTCAATTCAATCATCTTTCCCAGCCTATGCAAAATAATTACTTGAGTCCAGTTAATACCCATTCTATATTTAAAAGCTCCAAGTTATTCGTGAGTTTACTACATCTCAGTACAACTATAAGAGAAAAAAGAGATTTCCCTATGAAATGGTAGAGAAATAGTTGGATAACTGATAAAATAATAATTTGAAGAAAAATAAATAGAACCATAGAAGTCAGAGATAGCATATAGGAATGAAAAGCATACATTCGTACACCATGTCAAGTCATTTTCTCAAGGCTTAATAAAGAAAACAGCAATAGCAAGGAAAGTGCAGCAAACTGGGCAATCTAATCTATTTGCCAGGGTTTTCAAAGAACAACACGGGAGCAATTTTAAAACACAGCAACCAAGCCATGAACAAAAGCCAGGTCTTGATAATGTTCCATGGAAGAGCATAAGAAATAAAGAGGGAGAAAAAAAAATCAGGTGGGAAAGGTAAATAGGCGAAAGGCTGCTTTTACCTACAGATGTACAAGTATCGCTGAAGTGGAGTCAGATGCTTGGCATTCCTGATCATACTTGACTCCACTCCAGTGTAGTACATTAAGAGAATGAAGAACAGGGCACAGTGCAGATTAAGTATAATGACAGGGCACGCGTGGCAGCCAAGCCTAGCTGTTGAGTGCCGTGCACCATTCACTTGGCAGACAGGGTCGCAGTCTGTGAAAATGACTGTGAGGCTCATCAACTTAAAAGGAATGCAGAGAATTTAGACAGAGTTCAGGGCAGAATGATAATAATGGAGACCTCTAAGGAAACATTAAATAGAGTCATTAGCCTGGAGAAATCTGAGAAGCTGCATATTTATCGATCTTTAAACAAATTATGGCTTACCCCTCAAAGGAAAGAAGTCCATACTTTTTACTCCTTTGGGCATCACAAAAAGGAAATGAATTTAAATTGTACCATGAGATATTTAAGTTAGACATAAAGCAATATTTCCAGGTAGAGAGAAAGAGAGTGGTTTAAAAATTAACTTTCTCCGGAGGTCATTAAATGTATGCCATCTTAACTGGGTTAAGCCTAATGCTGTCTGCAATTTTCCATCACATGTTTCCTTCGGTGCTGTTATATTACTGTCTCTGGTACTCGGGCTTATAACAAATGATAGTTTTCTTATGATGGCATCTCTTTTTTGACTGAATGCCTTTCACTGTCACCTTTAATATGTGCAAAACATACAAGGAATAAAATCAAAATGACCTGTGCCAACCCAGTGCCTTTTTCTTTGTTCTTTTCTGTAGAGATATTTTAGGGAATTTTCTTACCTCCACATTGACTTCACTTTTAGGAACAGTTAGGACAGCTTGACTGCTTTCAGGAAGACTGAAATCTGGAAGATAATGAAATACGGGGTGAGGCAAAAGTAGATTTACAGTTGGGAGTACATGAAACAATTTATTCTTGCATTATTATTAATTATTGTATTATTTTCCATAGGAAAATATCCTGCATGTCGCCTGGCAGGATAAGGTCCCCAACACCGAGGTGCTGAAGCGAGCCAATATGAGCAGTTTGCATGCAGTTCTTAGCGAGAGACGCCTCAGGTGGCTCGGCCATGTCAAAAGAATGGATGCAGGCCATATCCCCAAAGACCTCCTCTACGGCGAGCTAGCAGAAGGCAAGAGGATGACAGGGCGCCCAAAACTGCGGTTCAAAGACATCTGCAAAAAGGACATGACACAATGCTCCATCAATCTCAACACATGGGAAGTTCAAGCAGACGACCGCCTAGCCTGGAGGCTCGCGGTCAGGCAAGGTACGTCAAGTGCAGAGGCTGCGCGCAACGAGGAGGCGGTCCAGAAAAGATCGAGGCGGAAGCAGCGTCAACAGCAGCAACAACGGCCATCTGCCTTCACCTGTACCAAGTGCGGCAGGGATTGTCACTCCCGAATCGGACTGCACAGCCATTCTCGGCCGTGCAGATAGACTCTCAAGAAGCTACGCCATCGTCTCTCGAGACGGACGGCTGCCGACGACGACGACGACGATTTTCCATAGGAACAACTGTAAACCTACTCTTGCCACACCCTGTAATATTCCAAGTATTCATTAAGCTAGTTTTATGTACAGTTCAAGACCATTCCACTAGACCCGGATGGGTGGTATTAGGAACAGGTTGGGGGAAAGCTGACTGCAGGGTGCCCTTCCCAAGACCAGCACACCTGTGGTTCCCAGACAGCCCAGTCACCAAGCTGTCTGTGCAGAGTTGAAGCAGGGATCTTCAGACTTAAAGAGTCCTTATTTAGGGAGTTCAGAAACTAATTTTTAAGACTTTTAAACTCCATGCAGGAACCTTTGTTCTAGTGTGTTAGCACTGAATCTAATGAGATAATTCAGGGATAATATAGAAAACCGTAGACTATTCAAACAATCCAATGAACCCTGCCCCCACCTAGTCAAACACTCTTAGTGCTAAATCATACTCTCTTCTTTTATTTAGTTCTCATACAAAATTCTAGAAGGGAAATTTAGAATGAAAAATGTGGTTAAAAGTGTTGCCTTTCTTTAAAACTGACTCATTTGTCAATTTGGCAGAATTTAAAAATACTAATTTGTCAAATTATAAATAAATATCTATATATGCATTTTCTTTTTTTTTTTTTTTAATTTTAATAACTTTTTATTTTGGTTTTTCAATTACAGTTGTCCCCTTTTCCCCTAATTTCTCTCCCCCACCCAACCCACCCCCTCTCCCGCTAATTTTAATAACATTTTAATTAACCCAGTGGACCCAAAATATTGTCAGTATAAAAATATTTCACTTTTTCTATACTAAATACAGATACTCACATGTACTTTACACTTACAGCACACCTCAGTATGTACTACACTTCAGATGTTCAGTAGTCCCATGTGGCTAGTGACTACCATGTTGAAAAATGCAACTTTAGACATTATTATCTAAGGTCTTTTTGATTCCCCAGGGTTCTGTGGCCTCAGTGGCTTCTAAGAAGAAAGGTGGGCCCTCCCACATCTGAGGGTTGATTTTTTTTTTTTCAGATTTAATGTGTTTTATTGATTAAATTATTACATTTGTGCCAATTTCCCTTCCCTCTGCTCCCCTCCACCCGGTGGCCCCCCTCCCTCCAGTTGTCCCCCCCTTTTAGATTATGTCCATTAGTTGTGCATACAGTTCCTCCCAACCTCTCTCCGTCTATTCCATTCCCTCCTACCTTGATCCCCAATTCCTATATCATCTCCCTCCCTTTCCCCATTCCCCCTCCCTGTTGACCTCCCGCCAATATGCTTCCCGTACCCACAGTTCCTCTTCCCCTCTCGTTGCCTATTTAGTTTGCCTTTGTTTCATCTCCCTAGCTTCTGTTTTTTTTTTAAACCAGTCCCTTTAACATCTCATATAACAGTGGTTTGGATCTAATGAACTCTTTCAGTTTTATTTTGTCCTGGAAACACTTTCTCTGTCCTTCTATTCTGAATGACAGTTTCGCTGGATAGAGTATTCGTGGTTGTAGGTTTTGGATTTTCATTACTTTGAATATTTCTTGCCAGTCTCTTCTTGCCTGTAGGGTTTCCCTTGAGAAGTCAGCTGATAGTCTAATTGGGACCCCTTTGTACATAATTATTTTCTTCTCTCTTGCTGCTTTTAAGATTCTCTCTTTATCTTTAATTTTTGACATTTTGATTATAATGTGTCTTGGAGTGGTTCTCCCTGGGTCCAGTTTCTTGGGAACTCTCCTTGCTTCCTGGACCTGCAGGTCTATTCCCTTTCCCAAGTCTGGGAAGTTCTCCTTTATTATATTTTCACTCAATTTTTCAAGTTCTAGTTCATCTTCCTCATTCTCTGGCAAACCAATGATTCTTATGTTGGGCCTTTTATAACTGTCCCAGAGGTTTCTGATCCTTTCATTGTTGCTTCCCATTACCTCTCGCTGCATTGGTTGACTGCTTGTTCCTTCTCCATATTCCAGTTTGTTGAAATGAACTCTGGATTTTATTTCCTTTCCTTCTGTCTCGTATACTGTTTTGTTCCTTTCGTTATGAAAGTTTTTCGCTTCTTTCATATCTTTTTCCTGCTCTTTTGTGAATTCTGTAAGCCACCTGATAACAATGGCCCAGAACTGAGCCTCTGACAGGTTTCTTATCTGTTCATCTGTCATGTTCTCTCTCTGCTGCCTGGTGAGTTGTGTTACCGGTATTTCTAAAGTTGCCTGCCTCATTTTGACAGATGCTTTTTGTTTTCTTGGGCTGGCTGTCGGGGGCAGTGCCTGTGTACGCGTCACAAATTAGCGACCGGCGCCTGCTTGTCCGCGACCTATTTCGCAGCCCTGTGGTGCTTTCTTTGGGGGCGGGGGTCCAAGATGGATTCACACAGTTATTCAGCTAGGAGACCGGGATCTGTCCTCCCGCCCCCCTGGGCCTCACTGTTCAAGGCGATGCGGCGGCCGCTCTCCCCAGCTCCGGAGTCGCGCACCGCCAGGGGCTTGGCCACAGGGACTCCTCGCCGCCCGCTGCTCCGGGTGCCACTGCAAACAGCACTGCCCACTTTAACTCTTACCTGCCCAAATGGCACCGCTGGTTTATAACTTCATATGTTGGACTTCCGTGTAGTTTTATTTTCTGGAATTTCTAGTTATCCTTTGTTTTGAAGTAGTTGTATTCCTCTCTAGTTGTAGAGGGAGACCTAGCGTGTCCGTCTAAGCCTCCATCTTGGCCGGAAGTCTCTATGCATTTTCTAGTATAATAGTTACTAGTCACGTGTGACTTTAAATTTAAATTAACTAAAGGTAAATAAAAATTTAAAATTTGTTTACTTAGTCACACTAGCCACATTTCAAGTGATCCATAGCCACATAGTGGCTACTATATTGGAAGTACATAGATAGAACATTGTCATTATCACATAAATTTCTACTGTACAGTGCTGACCTAGATAAGTGAAGACATAAATGAATGTTAAGTGACTATATATGGTATATAAAACATTACTCATTAGCTTTATTTTATTGATTATGTTGTGGTTCCTTTTCCTATAGGAGTTTGGTAACAAAATATTGTTCTCAGCACAGATACTGTTAAATGATTTGAAACCATGTTAACATAAGTCTGGTCTGTCATTGGCTGAGCAACCTTGGGCAAGTCACTTGCTCAATTCATTTCTTTCAACAAGTATTTCCTGAGCATCCTCTGTGTTCAAGATACTGTGCTGAGCACTGGAGAGACATCAGTAAACTTAAGAAAGTTTCTGAACTCATGGAAATTTCATCCCAGTAAGAAAATAAAATAGTATACAAAAGCAATATGTAACATAATATCACAAAGTATTGACTGCTACAAGTATTATACAGGGAAAGGAGTAAGTGGGTAGGAAAATCAGTCCTCTAAAGAAATGACATTTGGAATGTCTCATAGAACCTCTCAGCCTCACCTGTCAGGGTCTCTTAGACCCTTGTCTATCCTCAGCTATTGCTGTGCAAACTAACTTCACGTGGGATCTGACCCACTTCATAAAGACACAGCACTGCCTTAGAACCACTCACAGATCTCTTGCCTCCCCCTCTACACTGTAGTTTCTTGTTGGTGCTGAGATATGAGACACTGCCTACGTTGCTTGGATATTCATGTGCAACCTGGAAATGCAGAGCAGTGGGTGCCTTACGGCACATACTTTGACCAATGGGAGGTGGTGTCTGAAGGATAAATTCCCACTTTATTGTCTCAGAAGCAAATCTGGAGACACAGTCTTTTATGACCTCCAAAGATGGTCCCATGAAGTGAAGACATTAGCTGCACACGATACCAAGCAAAGTCAACTCCTTAGCACACCTTGTTTTTCTTTTTTTCTCTCTCTCACTCCTCCCTGCCTCAGTCTACCATCTTCTTAGTCTCTCTTTTTCTCTCTCCTGAACCCCTAGGATTGCACTCCCCAATAATATCATAAAATGTAGGCATTGCCTTAGGCTTTGCTTTGTGAGAAACCCAGGAGAAGCTACTGGATAGACAGAGGGCACTTTCCAGTCCTTGAGCAAGGGGCTTGCTTGGATTGTTAGTACACGTAGATTCCTGAGTCTCGGCTTTCAGGTCTGTAAAGTGTGATTGTTGAGCAATTCATCGCTATGAAACTCTGAGGCTCTTATATATAATATTTGCACACATGTATCCTGTGTACTTATAAGATTACATCCAATGTTTACTGTCTTTTCCATTTATGCTAACTTACTTCAGCTTTTACAATTTTGTAAGCATATATGGGGGCATCTTCTGGAGTCTCAAAGGAGTTTTTATTGCTTACTAAGTCTTGACTAACTGGCTTAATGCTCTTGTGCAACTACTTCTGAATTTTGAAACTTTTCCCTCCCCTCTCTGACTTCATAGGCCAGGGTTTTCCAAATCTTTTTGGGCACCTACATCCCCTGGAAACTTTCCTAAATGCCCATATCCACCCCCTGCCACTCCTCTATGATACTGTTTCAGTTGGCCTGGGAGGAAGTCCCACAATCTGAATTTTTAACCAGTACTCCAGGCAGTTATGAGAAAGTCCTCCAATGATCACACTTTTGAGGAAACTTATATCAACAACAAATAGTGAACCACATAGAATTTTGGCACTCTATTGGTTTATAAAATTTGGTTATAAACAATCTTTTTCCATAAATAGGTTTACACTTCTGTGGTAGAGGCAGGTATAACATAAATAGTTAAAAACTTTACATTTAAAACATTATTTGTCACTAAAAGTAATTCACAGAGTATATAGAAAAACAAATTTCAATTGATGTGTCCAGGTTGAAAACATTTTAGCTATTAGTTGCATAGAGCTGCCTCTACTAAAGTTATCCTGAGTATTAGTATTCATAATTATTCATCATGGTAAATCATAAATCCATTAAAATAATAATTTTAAAACGATGGATGATGGGAGACCAAAAAGAGTTGAACCATTATTCTAGTAAACTTTGGCATTCATTATATTCAAATTTTCTTTAAAAAGATGGAGGCACTGAATGCTAGCAGAGGTTGTGACTTCTGAAAAAACTATCATTGCAATATTTGTAATTATTATTAAATCTTCAAGGTAGATAAGATATTTTGGGTATTATATTACCATATCACTTTTTTTTCCAAAATCCTTCAAGAATTTTTTTCCATTCTCTCCGGCTTTCATTGTGAGCATTCAATGATCTGGTGCTAATTTAGTTTGTTGATTTTATCTCCTGAATTCTTAATAATGCTACTCATGCACTTTATGCTTGTTCCCAATAAAGTAGTGTTTCCATAGATGCCCATGAAAACACTAATTTTGGGAGACTAATGGGTGTTATATTTTAATTTAAAAAAAAGTCTCCAAGGTCAAATGCATTTGGGAAATATGATAAACAATGTTAATCATGTTTCTTTTCTATAATTCTCAGACATTTGAGGATGTTAGTGTGAATGAGAATAGTAAGAGAGTGACTATAGAGTGAAATATTTCCCAGGTGCATTTTTTCAGAAAATATCTTTTCTTTTTTTAATGAAGTACCTATTGACAATGGTGTTGAAGGACATAGATTAGGAAAAAATGAGATGGAAAGAAAAGGGCAGCATTTAGAATCCAATGGCCTCGGAGTCAGATCCCTACCTCAATATTAACCAATGATTGGACCCTGAACAGATAAATCTTTAGACTTGTGTATTTTGTGAGAAAAAAAGAGAGAAGTTATGATTAAATTAAAAAGTTATTGTAATAATTTTAAAAGGAAACATATTAAACATCTAATATTGATCTTTCCTGTATGTTATATGGTCAATAAATGTTAGTTTTGTTGCTTTTCCTCAAGTTCCTGACAAATTAAACTCCCCAGGATTTCCTTGAAGATATGTAACTCTTTGTTTTTTGGTAGTGACAGAACTCTTTGAGAATCTGTTATTTCTATGGGCTCCATTCTCCTTTTTTAAATGAATTAATACATATGCATGTTTCTTCATGTGATTTTTGGCCTCTTTTTCTGACTTTAATTCTCCCATCCTTCAATTTCACATTCTGTACAAAACCTTGTCTTTAATCTTCACATTAAAACTACTGTCCCCCCAGTTTGTAATCCTATGAAATTTTTTCTTGCACTACCACTATTCCATATGTCTGTATTCTTCACAAGCTAGTAGATTGTAGTAAACGTTCAGATATCAATTATTGTTTGACTAGCACAGAAATATTTTAATTGAGATACATGTATAAGTGACAGAAAAATGTTTTATTTCAAAGAAAACCGTGAGCAGCAAGACTCTTCTTAATGATACAGCAATGAAGTTTTGAAAGAGGGATTGTTGACATAAACAAGCTGTCTACTGATCCCTCATCTACATTTTTAAGTGATTTTTAAAAATTTTTTATTGCTTTTGGTGTGCTTTGAATGATGAAAAAACTTTGTTTATTTTTGCCTCTTCTGTAATCTTTTCATCACTGTGGGCCCACCAGTCTCCAAAATTTTGGTAATTTTTTATTTGGGGTTCTCAAGAAATAACTTTAAGTTCTCTGCAGTCAAATGTATTTGACTGCATTCCAAGTCTGTAAATTAGTTCATAAAATCAAATTATTTTTTCTGGTTTGGTACTTAAATCTCAATGTTAAGAAGCTACATGATTCATTGGATAAAAATTTGGATTTTGTAGTCAAACATTTTGGCTTAAAATCTAGGCCTCACTACTTTTTTACACATATGAATTTGAAAGTTCAAGAATTTAAGTGTATTCCCTGTCTTGTTATCTCTAGGAGGGGATAATATTACTTAATAAGGTTATTGTGAAGAGTTAGTGAAATAATATGCAAGTTTTCACACTACCTGAAAGTAGCAATGGCATAACGCAAAGAAGCAACTAGTATTAATTTATATAGAAAAATTGTATTTCCAGACCCCAAAACTAACCTACCAAATTTTATCGAATAATGCATAAAACCTAAAAGAACACTAACATGTAGTAAAAGCAGTGACACTCTAGCTATTCAGGGTGCATATTGCCTCTATAAGAATTCAACGCAAAACAAACCCACTGAAGGCTGTTTTCCATTCTGCCTTTTTTGATAATAAAAATCTTCAGGTTCATCTAAATTACCAAAAATGTACTAATATAGGTCTTATATAAAAGTGAGGTGGTATAACATAAACTTTCGAAAAGCAGGAGATACCTGTATGGTAATAAGTCACATAATAATGTTTTATTCAAAGATGGCCCTTATATAAGTGGATGGTCCATATCATTGTAATGGAGCTCAAAAATTGGTGTGGCTTTAGTGACTTTGATGCCGGGTGGCGCCCGGGAGGCCAAGAGAGGTCTCAACCTGATCCAAGTTCTTGTGATGGAACAAGAAAGGATTCAAGAGCATGACAGCAGGATTTGGCAAAATACAGTAAACTTGCTAAAGTGGTAGTACGCACTCAAGAAGTGAGAATGGGTGAGCTCAGAGACTGAGAGGTCTTGATGGGGTCTGGGTGGAAGGATTTTATTAAACGTGGGCAAGGTGCGATAGTGTGT
Source organism: Furipterus horrens (assembly GCF_987537825.1). Taxonomy (NCBI): domain Eukaryota; kingdom Metazoa; phylum Chordata; class Mammalia; order Chiroptera; family Furipteridae; genus Furipterus; species Furipterus horrens. Next base: position 183,338,611 of record NW_028327171.1, on the reverse strand, counting down.
TTTCAGTTTCTGACGCTGGTGGGGTGACAGCAGACCTTGATACTAGTCCTTGTCTCTCCTCTCCAGATAGTGATTTCTTTCTGGTCCTCTGAATTACAGGAAATTGAGAAGGTGGAAGCAGAGAAACAGGTGGCCAGTGAAGGTCACGTCTGTGATGTTCCAGTCAAGATGGAGAAGGTGAGGGGTAGAGCTTGAGGCCTTTGTTCCCTATTTTAACTTTCCAGCCTCACCTTTGCAGCTTTCTGGAGTGAACTCGCAGTGCAAGACATCACACAAATAGTTACCTTTGTGTTACAATTGCCTACAGTACACAATCCTGTACATACTGTACAGGTTGGTAGCCTAGCAGCTTTATGGGAATAGAATTTGTCACCTCAAAATATGTTTATTTGACATAGGAATTATTTTAAGCTGGTAAAAAAGAACAGACATGGGAGAAGCTCTGAAAACCAGGAAGTTACCCTTTGTAAAAAATATTTACATTTGTAAGAAAGGTCTCTGTTTATCTTCCTCCTTGCACCTGAAAGAGGAAAATGACCTCATCCCTGGACACTTAAGAACGTGGAAAGCAGATTTATATCTTCATAAAACCTTACCATTGTTTATTGTGCTTCCCTAACTGACTTCCCCCACCCTTAACATCTTTGGTCTTAGCTGGAGGTGGTATTTAAGGTGGTGGCTTTAACTATTTTGGTGAGTTATTCAGTTCTCCTGGGTCTCCCATGGATACAGGAGGCATGCATAGTATTAACCTTTTGTTTGTTTTTCTCCTGTTAATCTATTTTTACAGAATGTCTCAGCCAAAAACCCAGAGGACAGAGATAAAATTATTTTTCCTCACCTAAAGAGCGCTAGGCTATTCCATATACCCTAGGTGTGCAGCAGACTATACCATCCTAGATTTCCATGTGTACTCTATGATGCCTGCACAGTGATGAAATTGCCAATCCATGCATTTTTCTGAATGTATCCCTTAGTTAAGTCATGTATGACTATGTATGTATATACTGTTTATTGGTAAGTGAATATATTTTAGATATTATTTTATTTAAATGTAGTTTATTTCAAATTTTATTTAAAAACACTTTTTTATTAATAAGGTGTAATTTCAGTAATACTCCAAAATATATTTGGTGCCACTTTCATATCTCTCACTTGTTTCAATATTATTGAACAATAGGAAATTTGATAATTCCACATATGGATTGAAAACTGTTGGGAGTGCAAGATGCTGCTCAGTCTTCATCCTTACATAATTTGAACTTTCCAATCCTATGTGAATGCCTGAACAGTTATTTATCTAGGGCTAACACTCTGACTACCCCTGAGGACTTCGGATATGTCCAGACCTACTGGTGCCTATCATCCAGATGCCCTGACATCTGACTGACAACTGTCCTGGATCAATTAAACAGCTAAGAATGAAGAACGGGCTATTCTCAAGAATGCACTTTATACTATAAGAACTCTTTACTTTCTTCTTTGGAACACTATTTGAGTCTCTTCCTGAATCAGTGTTTCCAAAATAGCTATATTTTGGATCTCAAGTAAATGCTAGTTGCCGATCACTTTGGTCTTTTATTTTTAGGTTAACACTGAAAATATATTTATTTTGGGTTGAGAAAATAATTTTTATCTCAAGAAACATTTCGTATTAAAGATCATCAATGTGGGGCTTTGTTTCCATTGCTATACTATTCCTCTCTCAGTGTCATATGTTTTTATGTTATATAAAACACAAGTCAAAGTTCTTAGAAAATATTCAATGGGATCAAAAATAAAATAGCCATAATAATGACTTGGTTTAAAATGTATAGTTTTAACTAGACCAAGCATGCACATTTTCACCTGACATTTAAGCTTCCTTGGTATCTAGGAAATAAAAAAATTATTATTTCTATGGAAATAACTTTTCCCAACAGAGAGTTAAATGTTCTATTTGTTTTATCAAGTCTAAGTTCTTTGTGTTTCATTAGAATTACCAGCACCTAGTCCCTGGCTGGTTTGGCTCAGTGGATTGAGCGTCGGCCTGCGAGCTAAGTGTCGCTGGTTCGATCTTCCAGTCAGGGTACATCAGAGAAGGAAAACTCTGACTCCAAAAAACCTCCGCTGCCTTGCGGCATACCTCTTTAGGGGAAAGGCTAGGGGAGTAAACCCCGACAGAAAATCCGGAGCCGGAGTCCCTAAGGCGGTTTGACGTTGTAGTCAACACCGGCAACTCCTGCGGCGCACCTGAAGCCAAGCTGTATTGACTCCGTCTTTCCCTTGGACCCTTCAGCTGCGAAGAGAGGGGGGGTCTGCTGCATGGGCAACAGCAGACCCTCCATATCACCCTGCCCAGGCTCTGTAGCTTCAGCTTCACTGGAGAGGACACCCCGGCATCATCGCAAGATGTCGATTCAACACGGGAGGAGACAGATACCGTGTCACTCCCGAGTTGGACTGCACAGCCATTCTCGGCGGTGCAGATAGACTCTTAAGAAGCTACACCATCGTCTCTCGAGACGGACGGCTGCTGACGACGACGACGACTGCTGCCTAATGCCTGCCTGACGCCTGCAATAATTTTAGGCCCATTTATGAATGAGGTTAATTTTTGACTCCCGGCTCTGTCCTTTTGGTAAAAGTACTCAGGAAACCAAAGTTGAGTACTCTTTTTTTTTTTTATCATAATGGCCAAAAATCTTTTATATGATCTCAAGTTGTGTTCCCAGGTTACGTTAATCCAAGTATCTTCAGAAAACAAGTGTACATGTTTTTTGGTGGGTGTCATATCATTTATGACAAAGGAAAAGAGCAACCACATAGAAACCTCTAAAGACAGAGAGATTGGAAATGTGTTCTGAAGTGGAAAAATGAAAAAATAATAAAAACATTTTCAGAGGAAGTGAACTTGTTTGATTGGATTTGTATAGTGTCCCCACCAAACTGACCCTCTCACTGTTCCAAAGCACATTTTGCACCTGTACTCCCCCAAGCTGATGTTCTTGTCATTTCCCAACTTCGTGTTGTTACCCAGCTGGATTACATCCAGTCTGCAGCTATTTGATAATGCCTTACTTGTTCTGGAGCTGGGGCTGGTTGTTTGGTTCTCTGAATAAGCTCATTATCTATTTTCATTTGTAGCTATTTTCCTGTTGTTCGGGACAGTACTCCTTCTTTTCTAGTACAGGCTCCTTCCTTGCCTCCTGCTCAACCTTGTGGTTCAAGATGAGTCAGCCTCTTTTTAGAAATTCCATTGGCATTTGGCCAACATGAAGTAACCGGGTGTTCAGCACCTGACCAACACCAGGTCAATCATATCATCATACTCTCTTGCCTAGCAAATTTGTTCCCTCCTTGGTGTTTTGTTATTGATTAGTTTCTTTTATTATTTTGTTTCATTTTTAACTTGTTACAAGAAAGATGATCTTGCATAGTCTTAACAGCAACTTTAAGGAAGGTGGACTTAGGACCCATCTCCCAGTAGCCATGTTGAAGTGGCTAATATAAGAGAATACCATTGACATGCAGAGAGAAGACAGAGATAGAGAAAGTGACTGAGAGTTGGAATATAACATTTGAAATCTCAGTTTTAATCACATATGAGGTCTAACTATACCCTTGAATGCTTGTGAGGGTTTTTCTGTGTTAGATAATAACCATTTTGTGGTATAAATCTGTTCAAAATATTTAGATTTCTGAACTGGAAATTAAAAGATAGCAAATGAATATGCCAATATCACTCTTTAAAGGCAAGATACCATGCATTTCTTCATCTTATATATATATATAGGAACCTTTTAAATTCCTTAGGAGCAGTATATTTTACATTTCTTTGCATATTTTGTGGTACCACTACAGCTAAAGAAACTTAATGAACACTTGTTGGTTGACCTGAGAAGACACAATAGTAAAGTTGCTTTTAGTCTTTTGAATTTGGGTCTCGCCACGCTAATGAAATTTTGGCACTAGTATTAACAAGCTAAGGTGAAAAACATAATCGTTTATGTTGTCTTTATTTAAAAACAATGTATTTGATATTTGGATGAAGTATAGTCTTTTATATAGAGAGGTTATAAAAGCCACTTCTTCTATCTTCCAGGTAAGAAACTGAGATCCAATAAGACTAAGTAACTCACTCAGATGCATGCAGACATAATCATCATAAGGATTAAAAATCCAGTTCACCCAAATTAGGATTTCTCTGAATCACATATGTATCCCTCTCTTAATAGTTAAAATGAACTATAGATGAACTATTTGAAAGTTCCATCAAATGGATTGTTCAGGTAAATATCTTCATGGTTGACATATAATTGAGTGACATAAATCAGATAATATAAGCTAATGAATGTCTGTATATTTTTAAATTTCTTATAAAAAATATTATCTTATGTGTCTGTGCATCTACACTACCTTTTATTCTATTTCTTAATCATTCTTATAGAAAGATTTATCTTCAGACCTATGAAATCAGATAAAAAATAGAGTATCAAATGAGAACAAGGGAACATCAATGATAGTAACAGACCTAGAAAAATATAGAGACAATGCAAATCCATTGTCTTAGCTTTTTTTAATTGTGATTTCTTTAGACTGCAATCAAGTTAAAGTACTAAATCAAATTGATTACTCATACTAGGATAAAATGTCTATCTCTGATTGCACACCTGGCCTTCAATAGTTTAAATGTTTCTTGTTATAACATTTCAAAATATATGAAGATTACACAAAATTGGTTGGTTGATAATCTAATTTACATATCAAAAAGAATGCTTTCAATTTGCTTCATTGATGGCAATTAGGTCGACTGAGATCAGAAATAAAATTTTAGTGTTTGAAAGTGATCTTGATAATATAAATTCTTTTTTCTTCAAAAGTAGTGAAGAAGTTGGAAAGAACTAGAAATTCAAAATTTTTGTTTTCAGGCTAAAAGCAGGAAAGTCAACAAAATACTCAAAGTGTCAAAGTGTCTATTCTATTGTGTATTTCACCATCAGGAGGTCAATTACCCTTGGCTGTGTCTCTGCACAGGTGATTTTTAAATTTCTTCAGAAAATATCTCCTTATCTGAAGTTCACTTTTTCTTCTTAATATCCCATTCTGATCTATTGATACTTAAGATTTATGACTACTTAATTATCTCTTTCTCATTGAAATTGAAGATCCATGTTTACTTATCTGTTGATTTGGACTTAGTCTCTTTCATTATAATTACTAGTGCCTTTTGAAAGTATGTACAAAATTTCATTAGATATATTACTATTTTTATATTGCAGGGAATACTATGCTAATATATAAAGAAAAATTATATATACTGTATTAGATATATATCCATTATTTTACACTTCATGGTAGCATCCCAATTATATATGGGATATATATTTAGGAAACAAGCTACAAACATTAAAAGAAGTATTTATTGATACCATGTAAATACCATGTAACTTTTAATAATTATAAATCTATTTGAGATAACATGAAGAAATCCATTCATTACATAGTATTGTGGTTCTTCCCATTGCAACATTTTTATAGTCAAAAAAGAATGCATTGTTTTCATAGAGGTGAGAATTAAAATTAAAATCATTTTACCAAAATATTTAAGAAAGTGAGAACTTTAGAAGCAGACTCCTGAATTAATTAATTTAATTAAGGTTAACTTAATTTGTTTTTCTTGAAAGGAAATGTAGAATTGTATAAAAAAATGGATAAAAGACTTAAAACTGTAAAGAACTAAAGACATCAAGGTACTGAGTATAAAGAATAACAAAACCAATTGATATAATCATTTTAAGTATTTCATACTTTCTTTAAATGGGTTTGAGAGGTACAAGCACTCTTAGCTTACAGGATATAAAAGTTTTAATGTTTTTATTCACAAAACACAATAAAATTCATTGTTCAAAGTGTGCTTAAACCTTGGCATGTATGAATGGCTTTATTCTGCTTTCACGCAATGGATATATTGTGGTTTATATAATTAACATAACTGGAGTGTCACTCAATGAATAATTGGAGTTGTGTATTAAAGGGAAAAACAACAAGGGATCAAGTCCACTGGGAAGTTTTATGAGATATCAAAGAAACAGATTGTATTGGCATTCAGGGATCTCATCTTGGCTTTGTCACAGGAGAGGTATGTGACCTGCAGCCTGTTACTGAGCCTACTGCCTCATCTAAAAAACAAGAAGGTAGGGATACATAAGCTCTATGTTTCCTTTGGGCTCTAAAATTCTGATGCCACAATTTTTATTGTCTGATGAGAGAATATATGATCATTGCTCATAAAAGTATTGTGTGAGATAACAATGCACTGTAAAAAAATTTCTCATTAATGCTTTAAATATCTTGAGATAAACTGAGAAAGACTCTCAAAAAATAAGATCATAAAATACATTTTGGACAAATGAGACCTCAGGAGATTTTAGATTATATCATACCGAATACAGAAGACATTCTGAGACTTAATTATAATGATTTACTCAGCAAGGAGGGAAATAAGAGAAATATTTTACAACTCACTAGTCAAAAGAAAGACAGAAGTTTAAAATAGCTGCCAATAAATACAATCATAAATTTAACAACATGTAATCTTTCCTTCCCTTCTTCTTAAGGAAATAGGATATAAATGAGAATTAATTTAAGCTTAATTCAAAAATAGTTTATTAAAGTATCTTTTTATTACTGATGCTAGTTTTTAGCAAATTAAAATTTTGTTGAAAGAAGAAATGCAAATAAAAAGAAGGAAAAGCCTAAACTAAAAGAGAATCCCTATTAATGACTTCCTAAAAAAAAAGAGATACAACAAAAGCCTAGATACTGAATCTGCAGCTGCAGTTAACACTCCATCATTGAGCTATGATGGACAATACTGCTACTGTACAGACTCAGGCTAAATTAATGCTGCTAGTTTTTGTTTCTAAAGACAAAAAAAAAAAAAGTGTACGAGACAACTTCAGTTCACACTAAGTCAAATCTGCAAACCCATCTGTTTGGATTTCATGCCTTAAGAGGAAAAAAGAAATCAACCTGATAAACCAACCCCCTTCATTTTAATACTATTAAGATATTTGGCAAGAAAACTAGATAAAATCTTTGGAATTTTATTCAGCTTGAATAATTTTAAATGGTGAAGCCACCAGTGTTTTACAATATCTAGGGCACCTGCTCTCCTAAGGAAGCATGTGAATGAAGCCGTGAGGTAGACCTATAGAATGTGATGTCACCTCTCTTCCCTGGCACCAGCTGAGTGGTGAATTACACATTAAGGGTTATAGCTCAGAATCCTGCTAAGTTCTTTCGTTTTACTAAAGGCTATTAGGTAGAAACATCCTATTAATTTTTTTCTTTTAATTTTTAAGTGACATTTAAAGGGGTAAATAAATATCCATCAAACCATTTTACTGCTCCTCCTTTGTTTCTGAGCAGGAAAGAAATTTTATATAAACACAAAATGATATTGCCTAATGAAATTCTTACTAGAAAATAACTGATAGGCTTAAAGTAGTTTAATTATAGACTTGGAAAATTTTTTCAGTGCCTGTTTGTATTGGCTTCCTGGGTGTAGTAAGTATTGCATTTCTTTAGAATTTATGATGTTTGTGAATAATGTGCTCCATAATTTAAAACGCAGTAAATGGAATATTGTTTAATTTTAAGAAAAAACTTTGGATTCTATAATTTCTCAGAATTAAGATTTATTTTATCATTATTGATTATGATAATCTAACATGTTCCAGTAAGGCTTCAAACTAGATGATATATTGATGACTTTGCATTTTATTAAATACAATTAATTTTTAACACTTTTGTTATTAATTTGGATATAAGAACTTATTATCCTAATGTTCCTATTATCATGACTTAGATATATTTTTCTTCATAAATGAATATCTAGAAAGAAGACAGAAGGCCTAAATGTTACATAGTCATATAGCAAGAACTTGGTAAAGAAAAAATTTTTAAAAACCTACATTGGGTTAAGTCAATTTATTCCAACTCATTTAAAAAATGTGCTGAGTAAACTGATTTTCTACTCTTTATGCTAATAAATATAACAATTATGACATTCTGTGATGTAAATGAAATAAGAGAATTTATCTTTTAAGACATTACTAAGTCTTTATCCAGTCATGTTTTCCTTATATTAATAACAGCAGCTAACATTTGGTGAGCACTTACTATGTGCCAGACACCAAAGTTTATTTTTAGTATTGTTTATTACAGTATATGTTATCTAGTGTCATTTTATTTACAGCCCTTTTATTACTCCATTTTTACATATGAGAAATAAATTTAAAAAAGAAAAGTTAAAGAACTTGCTCAAAGTCTTATAGCTACTAAGTGATAGAACTGGGATTCACACCAAGCTTTATAAAATTTGATGGCTATCGACGGATAATAAAGTAGCTAAACATTCTTATCAAAAGTTTTTTATTAAACAAAAAAATAAACAGAAACTCTTATTTATCCCTCAATTCACTTTTTTTAACTGGTATTCAGATCATATAGAGATAAATGGTCTTCAAATTCTCCAATTAAAAAAAAAAAAAAAAACACTGTGTTCTGTAGTTTGGTTTAGGTATATTTCCTCAACCATAAAGGACCAATGAGAAATTAAAACTCGCATTTAAAGATAGCTACTATAGAAATCTTCTGTTTGGAGAGAAACTCAACAAATTGGTCAGTCAGTAAATATTTACTTTTACTTTTTGTTCCCAAGAAATTTAAATATATAATAAATGTAAATGTGGAAAAAGTTATGTACTTTATGTGACACATCATCATCCTTAAAACAGAACAAAAGATTGTTTGTAAAGAGCAAAAATAAATAATTCAGGAAACAAAACAAATAGAAGAAAGTAAATTTACTTATTGCCATAGACATTACATATAGCAATGGTTTAACTTAGAATATTTACAACTTTGCTCCTTCACCTTGGTGGGTTCAATAAACAACAATAAAAATAAAATAAATCATAATTCAGCTTTCTTTTAGAATTTAGAGACAGCTTTGCAAATATTATCTCACTTGGTAATATAAAATAATGGCTATGCTTTCTTATTATCAGACAAATGGGTATCAGATGGAGATTTTCACAAAAGACCCTGAAGAAATTCTTTATTGCAAGGTCTTTTTCAGCAGCTGAGATCAGATGAGGAAGTCCCTTCCTGCTGGTAGACGAGTCATCATAGAAGTTGTTTATGTGAAAAGCTAATAGGATGATAGCCCACAAGACTGAGTGGTGATAGTGGAGTTAGATAACCATTTAGAAGATAATTGGAATAATGGAATAATTTAAATTGAACATGGAGGAAAACAATAACTTGGAGCACAGAATCAGAAGGAGACAGGAGAGCAGAAAAGGAAAGTCAAGGACTCCACTTAAGAGTTAGGCACAGCCTGATGTTATTGTTTTATGCATATGCTGACCTACACTTCAGTGAATAAGCAACCTCTTTATTATTCTCTTTGTTTAAGAAAGAAGGAAATATTGCTCTTATCACTCTGCTTCTATGGCCCGTGTATAACTAACTACTTACCTTATAATTGTCATATTTTCCAAAAAAAAACAACGTATTTTACTTCCGTATTTGTGATATTTACCTGCTCTATAGAAATCTATGCCAGGAATTAAAATCTTGACAAGTCATACCAGAAGATGATGTCTTTGCTTTATAGCTGTCCTCTCTACATTCATCTTCACCCACATGGACAACAGTGTGATGATTGCTGGAGGGGGGAGGGGGTGTAAGGGAACTAAAAAGTAATGTAAAATATATATACAAGTAAGGTTAAATAAAATACAAAAAGTCTTCCTTATGCATGTTTTCTCGTAACATTTCCTCATAAATAATTTTACTTTCTTTGTATTGCTATCTCAGAGGTTCTTATACTGAGGTCTAAGTGTTGAATCTAAACCCATTTATTTTATTTTTTTATGTATTTTACTTTTAAGTATATTTTATTGATTATAGTTAAAATAGTTCCAATTTTTCCCCTTTGCTCCCCTCCACCCAGCAGCCCCTCTCCCCCAGCAATCCCACCAGCCCCCAGTCCATGCCCATGGGTTGTGCATACAAGTTCTCTGGCTTCACCCTTTCCTATCTTATTCTTTAAAAAATAACAATTCCCCCCTCTCAGACTTAAGACCCTTTATTATCTTATAAAGGACAATGGGCGAAGATCTTGTGTTCCTCTAGCTGCTTCAAGCTGGACATGGTCGCCATCCTACCTACCTTTGGATCCAGAAATATCTAATAAGAATGGGGGTGTGGAGGGGACGGTGGCCTTCCCACATGGGGAAGGATCCCACAGACCCCAGGTCAGTTGGCTGTCAGACAATGGCATGCTTAGTTTAACAGGCTGGCATCCTTGTTGTATTCTGGGGGCAACAGATTTGGCAACAGAGGTAAAAGGCATCATTAAATCCATAACCACTAGATGAGAAAAGGCAGGTATTAATTTTTCAATGTCCCACATTAGCGAAAAAAAAGAGCTTCTTTGGAGAAAGGTGTGCAAGGCAAGTCACACTTGTCCAAAACCCTTTTGCCCATTATACTTAGTTTGGGATGAGGGGAATATTTTAGGTTTCCCCCTTCTCTGGGCCCTTTCTGTACAAGCCATTAGGATAAAAAAGAGAAACTAGTTTTAAAGTGAAGCCCATCTGAAAAATCCTGAAACACAAATTCAAAAGAACCTATGCACCCCTAGGTTCATAGCAGCACTATTTACAATAGCCAAGTGCTGGAAACAACCCAGTTATTTCTTTACTGGGTTGTGACCTCAAAACTTCACAATGTTCCATTGAAACAGATAGCATTAAAGGAAATAAATATATGATGTTGGAAAACTAGTGTTTGAAGGAGCATGAATAGTTCTGCAATAAAGTTAGTGCAACAAAACTACTACCTTTACCTTTCCTTGGATGGATGAAAATTTTTTTGCTGAGACACATAGGAAATTTGGAATTAGGAGCAAGGATGTATCTACAGAGAGGGTTTATAACCACCAAACCAACAGAAAGAATACTGAATTAGGAAAACAGCCTAAATTTTTGTCTGGATTCTGCTGTTAAACAATATAGCAAGTAACTTGACCTCTTTGAGCTTAAATGTCTTAATTTTTTTATATAAAAGGATTAGGTTATCTTTGTGAATCTTTCCATTTATCATCTTTTCTAATGGACTCTAATTTTTCTACATGACAGCTAGGATATTTATTCTACTACAAGATAAAAGAATAAAATGTAGTCTATGTAACCAGCTGTCACCAAAATTCATCTTAGATAGGAAACCTTACTTTTTGGAAAAAATATATTGCTAAATGTTTGGTTATAGAAGATAAGACACTAAGAGTTCTAAATATTAGTGAAATAGTTCTTAATAAGATATGGGAAAACATTGCTTCTGGCATCTGCAAAGAGAGAAGATTTTATAAATAGACAGAACAAGGGAGTTGGCAAAAAAGCACTTATTTTAATGAGTCACTTCCTAGTTAAGACATGGTAAAGCCCACTAGAATCACAAAATAGTCAATGGATGGATTGATTACAGAATAGATGAAGAAGTTGAGTTGTAAATTCTTGTGCCATTGGTGGAAGTGCAGATACAACTCTCAAGCAGCCTGGAACATGGAATCGGAGACAAGTATAAAGATAGTAAGCTTTGAAATCTGCAGAAACTGTGAAGAAGGTTTTGAAATCATAACAGACGGAAGAATTGGAATTCAGGCCAAGCGAAACAAAATCTTCAAAAACAAGAAATCCCGATATAACATCTGACTTACCATTCTAAATTATAAGTAGCACCACTGCTCTGCTTGATGCCTCTACATTTTTCTGTTGTCCTGGGAATAACATCCAAGATGGTTGACATGAATTACAAGACTCTACTCCATTTAGCTCTGTCTCCCAGACAACATCAGTGTTCATATTTTTCTAGCTTTTGAATTCTTTTTAATGAGCAAGAGTATGTATAAATTCAGGATCTAATAGTTCATCTTTTCTGTACCAAAAACATTATCCCTACTCATTTCTATTTGACCCTGGCTAACAAGGTCTCAGCTATTTTTTCCCCTCCTGTTAAACTTCCCTGACTACCTAAAAATGGTTTAATATATATAATTTTTGTTGTCCCCAAGTGTTTTTTGGTTCTTACATTTTTCTTGAGGTCTGTCCAGAAGGTATACAGCCATGTAATATGAAAAATAAAGACATTCATTGAAGAATATACAAGAAACATTGTACATAGGACAATGACATCTCAGTCCCCTTCAAAGTAGGCACCTTGGGACCAAGCACAGTCCTCCTAATTACCGTCAGCTTTCCTGTCATATTTTCCTGAATTTCATCAACAGTCTAAAATATCTTCCCTTTTAAAAGCAATTTTAGCTTTGGGAAAAGCCATAAGTCACAGGACAGCAAATCTTGTCTGTAAGGAGGGTGAGTCACCTAGGTGATTTGACATTTAAACCAAAAAATGTCTGCATGAGACATGATGCATGAGTTGGCACATTGTCATGATGAGGCTACCAATCAACAGTTGCCCATAGCTGTAGTCTTCTGGATAATCCAAATAGTTTCCATGAAGGAATGTTCAAACCTAATTCAAAATTTTATGCAGATTTGTTGCTCTACTTACTCAGTCATTTTCAACACAACAGATACACAGTACACATGCTCACTCAACTGGCATCTACCACCCCCACTGAGGTTTCAGGACAGGCTTGAAATAGTTAGTCTCTGCAAGTTTGGTTATGTTGTGACAGGCCCTTTGTTCAATCACAGAGGGGTTATATTTGTTAAACAATAAAAGAGAAAGAATTATGCCACCTATAAATATCAGCAACCTAATTTATTATATGCATGATAATGTCACTGTTCTGGCCATTACTTAAAAAAAGATTAAAACATTCTACTTTCTGACCACTCATTCTCTGGCCATTTTGTATAGATATACTACTGTTCAATTACTCTTTTTTTTTCCCCATTTTTCTTTCAGTTAGAAAGACTAGAAAAGCATTATTAATGGCCTACCTGCTCCCTTAAAATCCATTTTATACTCCGGGGCCATAGCAATCATTTTAAAACAGAAATCTAATCTGTTAGACTCTGAATTAAACCCTTGAAAGCATTATACTTAGAAATAAGCAAACCTTAACATGATGTACAAGGCCCTGCACAATCTATAAGACTTAAATTCCACTTACCCTCCAGAACTCTTATTCATTTATTTGAAAAAAAAAACATTTATGAGTACAATATGTGCTAGACATTGTTCTAGTTGCTGGGGGTGTAGAATTCCTGTTCTCATAAAGTTCTCTTTCTGATCATATGAAGCTAAGTCAATCTCTTACCACCTTCTAACACACCCTCTCCTCTCTGGATTCCATCCCATTAATACTATTCTTGATAAGTCACCAGTGAACATCATGTTGAAAACTCAAGTGGCACATTTGTTAAAGATTTTATTTATTTTTAGAGAGAGGGGAATATCCATGTGGGAGACAAACATTGATTGGCTGCCTCTCACTCCTGCCCCAACCAGAGACTGACCCATAACCCAGGCACATGTCCTGATCAGAATCAAGCTGGCGGCATTTTTCCTATGGGATGAACCCCAACAAACTGAACCACAATGGTCATGGCTTAAGTGGCATCTTATTTAGCATCTCCAAAGCCAATGATAAATTTTCCACTCACTCACTCCCCCCCCACACCATGAACACCCATGAGTCATTATTTTCCCCTACCAGAATAGTGATATCTCCTCAATATTTTATAACAATTCACCCTCAAGTTTACCTAAGCAGAAGTTAAAAAAAGGACAGGGGGGAAACAGGCAGCCCCAATAAACTCCAATATTTAAATAAATGTATGACTAACAGCGTAAGCCCCTAGATGAGATCTGTTATTATATACACTATAGGGCAGTAGGTCCCCTCACTACTCCACCATAAACATTTCAGTTACTTATTTGTGTAATTACTTATTTAATGCTTACCTTTCCACTAAACCCATTTCTCTATTAAATCACCTAAGATGATCAATCCTGTTCTTGACTGCATCCTCAGAGGGAACTTAGGGTCTGACTCATATTTGGCAGTCACATTGTGGAATGAATGAATGTACCATCCTACCATGTTTGGACACTAATCTACCTAATTTTCAGTGTGTAGCCGTGTGACTCTGTGTATGGCACCTAGGTGGTGAGAAAAATGGATTAATCCATAAATTACTAAGAATAAATCAACATGCTGATTTTGGAGGAGGTCATCAAGAGTAACTGACCACCAATTGACCAGAGAGCTGGACGCCAGCACCTGAATGCTCATCACCACCTTCTCTGCCCTTGGAATGTACATTCTTCCCACATTTCTATGTAGATGAGATCTCTGTCTGAACCCTATTAAGAACTCTATATAAGCTTTTAAGATTCTGGTGGGCTGGTGTTGGGATCTACTCATCTTGAGTGCCCAGGCAAAGCCTTATATGTGAGTTCCCTTACTTAATGAAACCTGCCACCTACCAATCTGGAGTGGTCGGTCTGTCTCTTCAGTCATTTTTTGCCCTTCTAGTATGAGGGCCATTTTTCAATTTCATTCAAGGAACTCTTGAGGTTGCAACCCAACAACTGAAAATAAAAACAATCCATAAATTATAGTTGTTTCCACAGAAACATAGTCTTTCTTATTTTTACCAAAGATCATTGATAAAGAATTTCATAATTTCTGTTATTTTATTTTGTAATAAGTCTTCCTAATTAAACCATAACTTAGCCTAGAAAATAAAAACACTCAGACAGTGATTACAGTAGTCCCTCTCTATATCGCGGTTCACTTATCGCGGCCTCACTGTATCGCGGGATTTTTTTAAATATTATATTTAATTATTTATCGCGGATTTTTCACTATATCACGGGATTTTGTAGTACTGTATACGTATGTTGTTAAAGTTACATAGGTTTAAGAGTTAGAATAAATGTAAGGTTTCTACTTCGCGGGGGTGGGGGGCGTCTAGAACGTAATACCCATGATAAGTTAGGGAATCCTGTATAAAATTGTAGCATCAGGGTATGTAGAAGAGAAATGAGGCTGAAAGTTGAGAGAACGAAATACAAGACTCTGACTCCTGAAAATTAAATGCAAGATAAAAATAGTATTCTCATCTGCCTCTTGTTATAGGAGGTGTGCTTTTGCTTTATTTACTTTATCATAAATTCACTGGATGTTCTTGAAACCAGTAATGTGAGTCAAGAAAAAATGTACAAAGTAATTTACTAAGTGACAGCTGGAGTGGACTTCTGCACTGCCTGCATATGTGTTAGTAATAATCATCTAATTCTAGATTGTGAGATATAATTTATTCAAAGAGTCTCATGGAAATATTTTCAGTCACCATAATTTTTTAAATGCTCTACAAAATTATTTTAATAACATTGATTTTTGTTGGAAAATTTATTTCTAAAGAGTATTGAATAATGAAAGAAGTGGGTCACCAATGTTGATATATATGTTTTGTAAGTTACACCAATGTAGGTATATTTGAAATATAAATTTTTCTCTTAGTTAAGTTAGATTGACATATACACAAACATTGAAATAATCACAGATATAATATACAAATATGTTCTTTTGTAATAAGATGTGCATTCAACACAGTTTATAAATTTTCATATTTTATTTTACTACCAATATTTCCCAATTTGAAATCTTATGCAACTTGATAATATAACTGTATACAATGCTAACTAGTTCATTGATATGCAACCAACTCCCTCAGTTTAAGTACATGAAATGGCTCATATTTTTAAAAACAAAACAGTAGATTCATATAATAGAAATAGAAAGTGAATCATGTCATTTGGCAATAAACTATCATCTTTTTATACAAAATTGCTTTTTAAAAAAAATGGTTTATGTAATTTGGTGATGTTATTTTCCCTACAAATAATAAAAGCTGACTCAGATAAAATAGTGTTTATCCTAAGGGTCTTGAATGGGTTTTGGAGAGATCTTTGAATCTCCTGAAACTATGTGCAAAAAATATTGTGAAGTAATTTCATGAGTATTTTTCTGGAAAAAGAACTTTATCTATTAAACATTTCTCAATTATGTAATTATCTAATATAGATATATGTATCACTAATATATAGAAAAAGGACCACAAATCCATGTGAAATAGGTAATGAAATTAATGAGATTTCAGAAGACTTTTAATACAGGCTGTCATTATAATGTTGAAATGGAGAAAACAAATTTAAGATTTATATTTAAATTAACATTATTTAGACCCATATGTTTAAAACTTATGGTAAGTTATTTTAATATCAGGAATCTGTAACTGAAATAACTTCAGGCATGTCTATAGAAGTCAGGTTTTAAGATGATTGAGCTGATTGAGTGCCTCTTCATATGTACTATTTCAGAGGTATAAAAATGAGAAACCAAGTGCCTTAAATTTTTTAAAAATCTTCTCTGAAATGAAATGGAGTAAAAATAAGTAACATTTAAAAATTGAACTGAAATCCTAAGCTATATGAAGATGACCTATGTCTCCAGACAGATAACTTAATGTTTCTTAAGTGTACATTTTCATGAAACGAAAATCTCTAATATGTTTATATATAATATAAGTATACATTGTACACCAAGATGAGGGCATTTTGTTGCTATGTCAATAAAAACAACATAGCTAACTCTCTATCTTTCAATCAGATGACACTGGCAAGGCAATATCTTATTAGAGAAGAACTTGTTAGAGAAATAGGTTATTGTTATGGAAAGTAAGTCTATTAATGCTATAAATTTATCTTCACATATGTCATGTAAGATGCATTAGTGCCCATTAGATGCAGGTATAAGCTAAACATTAATGGAGTTACTGTTGATATCTTTTCACCACAATATCCTCCTAGTGGTGTGTGCAATGCATCTGAATAGAGCTTTCTTCTAAATGGTAGACCATCCTAAATAATATGCAATTAAGAAACATGCTATTCTATTGCATTAAAGTGCAGGCCAAATGCACGTTATTAGCATCCATTTCCAGTACAGCTTTGTAAGTGAGACAATGTGTGCAACAAGGAAGCAATCACTTACCTGATAATAACAGTTTAAAAAAACTGGTATTTACAATCCATATAATCTATTTAAAGAGCTTTCTTTCAGCTTTTTGTAGTTATCTTGACAACACACAAAAAAATGTGTTCTTCAAGAACATTAGATCTTAGGTTAAAAAATATTAGAACATTGGATAAATGTTTTAATATTAATAACTGGAACCCTAAAATGGAAATAAAAATATTTATGTTGTAAGAATGATGAGAATTATTTAAACAATTTTGTAAGAGGCAAGAGCTGTGCACATATAATTAATATTTGTGCTAATACATAATGAAACAGTTTACCTACTAGAAGTATATTTGGCCATAACATTAACATTGGCTTTTTCCATATTCACTAATGACATTTTGCTTCCTTGCCTCTTCAAGGTATCATATAGTACAACTATCTTAAAGATATATAAGTCAGTTACAAACTTCCACTTAAAAATGTTTTTAAAAAACTTCTAAATTATTGTTTTATTTACTTAAGTGAAAATCACAGATAAAAATTTCAAAGAATGATGAATTATGAAGAAAATCCATTATTTCCTGCTTTAGACAAAGTGACTTAGTTGTATTCAAAGTTTACAAATCCTATCTTCTAAAGTTTCCTACTTTTCTAGAATTTATTAGCCCATATTTATAAAATCAGAAGCCTCATACTTAAAGTGATTTGCAATATCCTTAAAACTAGCATAAATCCACCTGTTTACATTTGCCTGTATCTAGTATGGCCAAAAATTAGGAGTAATTTCACAATCTGAAGTGTTAGGGGGCTGAGACATCACCAGTGATGGTTTCTGACTCAGACTTCAGCAGATAAGAACAAATCACATAAACTTCTATGATATGTACACACTTGAGCAGGTAACAAATAATGCCTTTCCTATTACAAAAAGTCTTGCAGCTTACAGGTCTCATTTAATCCTCATATTGTAACTGCCAAGTTACATATCAAAAGAGGATCTGAGAGATGAGGCTCACCTGGCTTCAAGGGCCAGAGCCAGAACTTCAAATTAGATTCCTAACACAAGTTCAGAGTCCTGGCCCTTCCCCTAGAACTGTTTGTGTGATTGCTAACCCATAGCCAATTGTCTGTGTAGGAGAAAAATTTCCATTTTTAAAGTATGTATAACCCCCAAAAGAAAGATTTAGCTTTATGAGAAGAAAAAGCTAATTTATTCTGTGTACACTGGCACGTCATGTTAAACACTATTCTTTGTATGTCTAACAAATGGGACTATCTTTGTTTGATATAATTAAACTCCCTTGGAAAAAGCTCAAGACAAACCCACATTCCATTGAATTTTGTGGTACAGCAACTAATATTACATTAGATTTCAGTGGCACCATTATATACTATGGCAGCAAATAGATTACATTTAGCTGGTAAGAAATTATGTTCTAACTGCAGCACTTGTGCGCAAGAATATCTAAATTAAATTGTAAAGGTAATTCTAATATTTCCCATATTATACTCAGGTTAAATAACATTTCTCACTGAGTAGTAGTTAAGAACCAAAAAGTAAAGCTTTGTTTGCTAACTACCTCAGTTTTTCTGCCCAAAGCATATTTATGCTGTCATTGTGAACTTTAATCTCTTTATTGGGAGAGTGGGGTAGTAATCTGCTGAAAAGACAATATATCATATATCGCTGTTGCATTAATTTTAATTATCATATAACTAAAATAAATGTTTATAAATAAGGCACTGAACAAATTATAAGACTTTTTAAATCAAAAAAATATATGCATGCACACACACACAAATATGTAAGTATACAAAATTTATTTGTATTTATGTGAATATATTATTTTGATTTATCACATATGTATATAAAAAAGGAAGGTTGATATCTTTATGGTGTGAATTGTTTATCATATATAATATATACATGCCCCCAAAGTTACTTACACATATATGTATATGTTATACACGTGTGTGTGTGTGTGTGTAGAGAGAGAGAGAGAGAGGGAGAGACCCCAAAATATTATCTGCTGCCTACCTTCACTCTCTTTGTTCACATGACTTAAACATCTCACATTTCACATAAAGACAATTTTTATTTGTTTTATGGTCTAATGACTTGGTTGGTTGATCTGATAACTAGAAGCAATACGAAATGCAAATATACCAAAAAGTAAAGATGCAATTACAGGCTGAGACCATGAATAAAAACTGCTGCCCACAGGAGGCTCTGAGACTAAAGACCACTCCTTAGGGAACACCTAAGCAGAAGAAGCAGGAGTCTCACACCAGGGTCCTCTGTTGAGGTACTCCCTGATATGCTCCAAGCACCACCTTCTCAGTACCAGCTTTTTATTCCAAAAGAAGTCTTGCCTAATAAAATAGGTCTACACAGAACTTTCATGGTATTCCAAAGTGATTTACTACCTTTCCTGGAGCACTCTTTCTCAAGTGTTTTATTTTTTTTTTTTTAATTTCTTTTTTTTTCTTTTTTTTTTGCTCAATCCTTCCATGCCTTCCAACCCTCCCACCGCCACCAGCTGTCAACCTGCTCTTCTGCTCTCTATGTATGAGTGTCACTATTTTGCTTGTTAGCTCATGTTGTTCATTAGATTCAACCTATGGGTGAAATCATGTGGTATTTGTCTTTCTCTGACTGTTTATTTCATGTAGCATAATTCTATTCAGGTCTATCCATGCTGTCACAAAGTGTAAATTTTTCTTCTTTTTCACAGCCAAGTAGTATTCTATTGTGTAAATGTACCACAGCTTTCTTACCCACTCATCTACTGATGAATGCTTGGGCTGTTTCCAAGTCCTGGCTATTGTAAATAATGCTGCAATGAACATATTATGCATATATTCTTTTGAATTAGTGTTTCCAGTTTCTCTGGATAAATTCCTAGGAGTGGAATCCCTGGGTCATAAAGCAGATCTATTTTTAAATTTTTGAGGATACTCCATACTGTTTTCCACAATGGCTGAACCAATATGCATTCCCACCAACAGTGCAGTAAGGTTCTCTTTTCTCTATGTCCTTGCCAACATTGGTTGTTTGCTGATTTATTGATGCTAGCCATTCTAACAAGTGTGAAGTTATATCTCATTGTAGTTTTAATTTGCATTTCTCTGTAGTTTTAGTATTTTAATTTAATTTAGCATAATCTGTTGAATGCCAACTATGTATAAAATATTTTTGGCCTTGTTAGTGTTTTTATTTAACTAATTTATTTATTTATTGTTTTTTTTATTACAATTGCTCCATTTTTCCCCCATTGCTCTCCCCTGCCCTGCCCACGCCCCCCCTCTCCACAGTCAAACCGCACCCTGTTGTCCATGTCCATGGGTCCTTTATACTTGTTCCTTGACTAGACCTTCCCCCCTCTTTCCCTTCTTTCCGCCCCCTCCCCTCTGGTCGCTCTCATTATGTTCCTTGTTTCCATGCCTCTGGTGCTATTTTGCTCTTTTGTTTGTGTTGTTCATTAGTTTCCTGTATTAGGTGATATCATACGGTATTTGCCTTTCCTGGCCTGGCTTATTTCACTTACCATAATACTCTCCAGTTCCATCCATGTTGTCGCAAAAAGCAGGAGTCCCTTCTTTCTTTCTGCTGCATAGTAAATGTACTATGTACATCTAACATTGTGTAAATGTACCATAGCTTTTTGATTCACTCATCCACTGATGGGCACTTAGGTTGTTTCCAGCACTTGGCTATTGTAAACAGCACTGCTATGAACATAGGGGTGCATAGGTTCTTTTGAATTGCTGTTTCAGGATTCTTTGGATATAAGCCTACCAATGGAATTGCTGGATCAAAAGGCATTTCCATTTTTAGTTTTTTGAAGAAATTCCATAGTGTTTTCCATAGTGGCTGCACCAGTCTGCATTCCCACCAGCAGCGCACTAGGGTTCCCCTTTCTCTGCATCTTTGCCAGCACTTGTTTGTTGATTCGTTAATGATGACAATTCTGACTGGTGTGAGGTGGTATCTCACTGTAGCTTTAATTTGCATCTCTCTTTTGGCTAGTGAAGTTGAGCATCTTTTCATATGCCTATGGGCCCTCTGTATGTCCTCCTTGGAGAAGTATCTGTTCACGTCCTTTGCCCATTTTAAAATTAGATTGTCTTCTTGGTGATGAGTCATGTAAGTTCTTTGTATATTTTGGAGAGCAAACCCTTGTCTGAGGTATTGTTGGTTAATATGTTTTTCCATATGGTTGGTTCCCTTTTCATTTTGCTGATGTTTTCTTTCACTGAACAGAAACTCTTTAGTTTGTTGTAGTCCCATTTGTTTATTCTTTCCTTTATCTCCCTTGCCTTAGGAGATGTATCAGTGAAAATATTCCTACGTGCAGTCTGAAATTTTCCTACCTATGTTTTCCTCTAGGACTGTTATGGTGTCATGGCTTACATTTAAGTTTTTTGTCCATCTTGAGTTTGTTTTGGTTTGTGGTGTAAGTTGGTGGTCTAGTTTCATTTTTTTGCATGTCCCTGTCCAGTTCTCCCAACGCCATTTGTTGAAGAGGCTATTTTCACTCCATTTTATGTTTTCCCCCCTTTGTCAAATATTAATTGACCATAGAGACCTGGGTTTATTTCTGTCTCTGTTCTGTTCATTGATCTATATGTTTGCTTTTATGCCAATACCAGATTGTTTTGATTACCCTGGCCTTATAATATAGTTTGATATCAGGTACTGTGGTTCCTCATACTTGTTCTTCTTTCTCAAGATTGCTGAGACTATTCAAGGTCTTTTGTGGTTCCACATAAATTTTTTAAATATTTTTTTCTAGGTCTGTGATATATGCCATTGGTATTTCAATAGGGATTGTGTTGAATCTATAAATTGCTTTGGATAGTATGGACATTTTAATGATGTTAATTCTTCTTACCCATGAACTATATAAAGCATTTTGATATATCCTTGAGATATATACAGACAAAGAACAAACTCCCTGAGCTGAAATTAAAGATCTTTGCAATTTAATATTATTTGACTAATTATTATATATGAAAAGAAAATCTTTATGCATGAAAGTCACACTTGATAAAAAGTAAATTAAAGAATTTACATAAACTAAAAAAAGGAAGCTAGTTTACTCTTATTAAATAATTTGCTATAGAGACATCTCTTGTCTGCTATTAGATGCACTAAAATTTGAAAGATATACAATTGCCCTGGCCACTGTGGTGCAGTTGTTTGGAGTGTTGTCCTGTAACCAAAAGCTTCTGGGTTTGATTTCCAGTCAATGTACATACCTGGGTTGCAGGTTCAATCCCCAGACTGGGTGCAGGCAGGTGTTATCCCTGGTCCAAGTGCATAGGAACCCCAGTCCACCCCAATCCTCAGTCCAGATGCACACAGGAAGCAATCAATTGGTGATTCTCTCTAGCATCAATGTTTCTCTCTCTCCCTCTCTCTTTTCCTCTCTCCCCAAAAGCAATGAAAAAATGTTCTTGAGTGAGGATTAAAAGAATAGTAAAATAAAAATTAAATAAAATATATACCATTCCAGAATAGTTCCTATATAATGTACAATAGACATCTAATGTAGCTAAATGCAATTTATAAACACATCTGAGATGGGGATGTTAGGATTGCAGAGATAATTGGTGAATGGAGGAAGACAAGGGGAAATAATTAAAATAAAGAAAAAATATAACAATACCACAGAAAGATGAAATTAATGTCTGTCTTAGCTCTCCAGATGACTTTCTATTTGTAGATTTCAGTCCCTCCTGAAACCTTCCTTCTTCCTATCTCACAAATACAAAACATATTCTCCTTACATCAAGCTAGTTTCTTTATTACTCAAGTAACAAAAAGAAGTCTGGCCAAGACAAAACTGGGACTCAGAGAAATGAAGTAACTGGTCCATGGATGCCCCACTTGTGTCAGGTCAAAAATTCCAGCTCATGTACTAATAGATATCTGGCCTGTTCAATGGCCTCACTTTGTCATTATATTGGAAGCTCTAATAACAACCAGTGTGTGGCTTGGTGTGTGGATATGTTGCAAAGCAAAGAGATGAGTATAGTGGTATACGTAAGTTAAATAAGTTCTCTTGTGAATTATTCTATTTAAACATTTTTAGCATGTTCAACAATGTTAGATACCACTTTTCAGAAAGTAGTGTCATCAAGGCACAATCTATACATGATCCTATGTTATCATTGCTGTTAAAGAAATTGAAGTATTTAATTTAGAGTTTACATAAAATAGTATTGAGGACAATTTTTAAAGACTGAAGGTGATGGAGCTGACATTTTAATCATCTTTCCAAAATGTTTATGATGACACGTAAAGTCACATAGGAAAATAAAGTTGTGGAGTATTTACTGTGAGCTTGTTATATAGCTGTTTCTGCGAAAAGGAAAGTCAGAGAAAATGATCAGCTTTTTCATCTAACATGCTGACACAACTTTTGAAAAAGCCTCATTCCTTTAAACTATTGTTACTAATAGTGCGTGATGTAGAAACCCATTGCCATAGTTTCTTGTAGTAATTTCTTGCTAAGAGATTTCTTGATCCAATAATATTGGAAACTCTGAGTTCAATAAAGTTAAACAGGAGTTCAGTTTTGTTGGATGTGTTTTGGTTTGATTTTACTGCAGAGTTCCTCAGAGACTTTACAATGCAAATGTGCATTGTGAAGCTACATGGGAACTGAGAGGCGTTTATATGAAGCATTTCCTAAATGTATCTTCTAACAGAAGCCTTTCCCCTCTGTTTTTGCTTTGCTTTGTCTTGTTTAGTTTTATTTGTTTGTTTGTTTGTGGTCAGTGGAGGGAGAGAGAAGAGAGAAACACTTGGGTAGTAGGAACAGCAAAATGGCAGAGAACAGTAGTTCTCTGGGGACTCGCTATGCCACTGGCAAAGAACATGAGAAAAAAACAAACAAAATTCAATGTCACGGGTGATAGAAGAAGAAATGATTGAAGCTTAGTGTAAGATATACATAAAATGCTAATAACAGAAATTGTAAGAACTACTGTTACTAATACTTTTCAAAAAGTCAGAGAGCAGTCCAATTCTAATTCAGTTTAAATGAAGCCCTGAACAGCCAAAGACAAACATGAAAAGCAGTTTCTTATCAAACTGATACAAGCTTCTGGGTCTGATGGGAAAAAAAGTTCCATATGAAAAAATTCTCAACATTACTAGCCATCAGAGAGATGCAAATTAAAACAATTAGCTACCACCTCACACCTGCCAGAATGGCCATCAATTAACAACAAGTGCTGGTGATGATGTGGAGAAAAGGGAACCCTAGTGCACTGTTGGTGAGAATGCAGACGGTACAGCTACTGTGGAAAAGTTATGGAATTTCCTCAAAAAATCAAAAACAAACAGCTTTTGGACCCAGAGAGTCCACTGCTGACAATATATTTTAAGAATTCCAAAATACCAATTCAAAGGAATTTATGCAGCCCTATGTTCATAGCAGCACTATTTACAATAGCTAAGATTTGGAAGCAGCCCAAGTGTCCATCAGTAGATGAGTGGATTTAAAAACTGTGGTATACTTACACAATGGAATGCTTTGCAGTAGAAAAAAAGAAGAAATTCCTACCTTTTGCTACAGTGTGGATGGAACTGGATACTGTTATGCTAAGTGAAATAACTGAGTTGGCGAAAGACAAATACCATATGATCTCACTTACAAGAGAAATCTAATGAACAAAATAAACTAA
Organism: Furipterus horrens; assembly: GCF_987537825.1. Lineage (NCBI taxonomy): Eukaryota > Metazoa > Chordata > Mammalia > Chiroptera > Furipteridae > Furipterus > Furipterus horrens. The sequence continues at coordinate 183,313,854 of NW_028327171.1, read as the reverse complement.
TGAACAAAATAGAACCAGAAGTATAGAATCGTGGAATAGAATGACAGCTGTAAGACGGGAGGAGGGAGCTGGGAGCTTTTTAAAAGTAGATGAAAGGATTAGTCAAAGAATATATATAAAGGACTCATGGACATAGACAATGGTGTAGGGATTGACTATGGAAGTAGAGGGCAGGCTGGGTGGGTGGGGTGGGGGGAGACGGGGTGGGTCACCTGTAATTGAATAAACAATAAAACATTAGAAATAAATAAATTCAAAACAATAAAAGAAAAAAGTTTTAAACTTAGCCCTAAGATAATGCTGTAATTAAATTAAATATTAAATATCAAACTATTGGCAAACATTAACTGCTGCATATTGTTTCTGGTAAATATCTTAAAGAGCACCTTTTGTGAGATTTTTATTTTAAAACTTTTAAGTGAAAAAATATTACTCTTTTTACCTGCTGAAACTTGGATAATTGAATAATGAAGAAACACGCACTCCTTCACCTTCCCTTTGGAAGTGGCTATCAACAACAATAGCATGCCTCACAATCGCCAGGGAAACTTTAAGAAATACACCAATGCCTCTGCCTCTCCTCCAGAGATTCCAAATTTGTAATGGGGACCCTGAATCAATATTTTTTATTTTCACAGGTGATTATAATATATAATCATGACTGGGGACCACTGCCTTAAGAGGAAATAAACTATTTCTCCGGAACTGAAATTATAAATCTAAACATAAACTACCAAAAATAATTAAGGGTACAAGAATATATAAGTCATAAAAAACCCTTTATGTTATAAAATTTTTTATCTAAGTCACTGTTTATTATTGTGTATCAAAGTTGGAAAAACAGTCAATTTAATTATTCAGTTTTTAAAAGTCGCCAGAAATGAAGAGGACTTCTCTGAAACATTGTCTATGGCATTTGACCTACAAATTAAACACTTAATGTTCTAATATATTTATTAACTACCAATAATATAATAGGCATTTAATACTAAGAAATTATAAATAAAAACTAAGGGAATAAAAATTAGAACATTATTATCTGTCTATTTATCTGAGATAGGTTAAAAATTAAGGGACAAAATGTTATGATATTAGGTTAGATATGAAAATTATATTATACTTTATTATCAGTAATCAACATATAATGTACATATTTAATATTACGGACAAATAACTTGGCACCTTCAATTAATTTTTATTATGTTTCAGTATAACTACACACATTTGTATATTCATTCATTCATTTATAAAGGCATTATTCTCAAGGCCACCAAAATTAAATCATATACTATATTTCTCTTAATCTTCAGAGAAACCGTAGGAGGTAGGTGTCACCATTATCCACATTTTCCAAATGAAGAACTTTTTTACAGTCGTAAAATTAGTAAGTCAGACAAATTAGAAGCTTAATTTGTATTGGTGAGTGTATGTATACAAAAATTCAATTCTCAATGGTAGGTAGACAAATATGTTCAACAATTCATCTACACACTGAGCATAAACCTTTATCATGCTTTAGAAATCTCTGTCAAAAGTCCTGTGAAAACTGAGCAAAAATCCAGATATCCTTTAACTTGTCATATAGGTGTATCTTAGTTCTCAAAGATGATTTTAAAATATAGATTCTGTGGTCCAACTCCAGACTTCTGAATTGGAATACCTGTTAGTGAGATATAGAATTTGTCTATTTTTTTAAATGACTCTCAAGTAAGTTATATTAATTCCAAGTATGAAACATTAAATTTCATTGCTCATTGTTGAGACTTAGAGTGTTTGGCACTTTGGGTCTCACTGGGGCTCCAGAATAAGGACAGACAAAGAGGCTGCATGGACAGAGCAGATATGTTCTCAGTCAGTTTCTTTTTTCAGAGGATAAGAAGCTCAAGACCTGAATCATCATTTTATGCTCCTCTCCCTAATGAATCCCTTTCCATGTGCAAAATTTTTTTAACTTTTCTGGAAAAAAATTCTGTGCTACTTCTACCTAATAATATTACAACTTTATTTAACTTCCTCTGAGTCAATTCTAGAGTGTGTATACCATAAATAGTCTGTTTTAAATCAGGAATAGTGAGAACAAATATTGCAAATAATTTTTAAAAAGTACTTTTGCAAATTCATGATATGATGTTGTATTACTAGTAATCACATGAACACTCAATGCAAAGTACAATTAATAAACCTAGTTTTAAATTTAATTCTAATAAGTAATATGATTGGATTCTGTTAGGGGAAAAGTTGAAGCACTAATCCAATCACTAATCTAATCTTCATTGCTATAAAATTTAATGCCTGTCTACTTCCTTTGTACTAATAATGACGCTAAATAATGTATATATATTTTATTTACATGTTCAATAATACTATAGTCTGTTTGGTGAATGATATTCTTCTGCCACTTGGTGGTGCTTGCCAGTTTCAAAATTTGTTTCTTGGTGGCACTGTAACACTAAGTACAAAGTAAGCTGAACAAAATCACAGCATTCCTATTGGAAATGCTTTGCTTCCAACTGTTTAATAATTTAAAGAACCTCTGTGGAAGCAACTGCATTTGTTAACCACTCACAACTGGTAATTAACTCCTTTGGAGCTTTAAGTTACTTTGGGCAAAATGTCTTAGGAAGAGTACATATTACTAGAAAGCATGCCAAAATTTTACTTAGGAAAGAATTCAATAAGTTTTACCCTGCTAAGAGGTTCTGTAAAATTCTACTTATATAGCCAAGCACTGATATTCTAGCAGGTCCTGTTTCATTATCATAATTACTGCGTAAACACTTTTAAGGACTTTGTCTTTAGTTTTAAGCTTGTCTTATTTTCATAAGCCTGATTGGTTACCACACCCGCCTTGCTATGGAAAATGACATGTTTTCACTCTGACTGGGGAGTTGTTAAACCTTGATGTACATTAAGCTTATATTTATGTTGCTGTCTCTGCTGAAAGGGGGCAGCAGCAAAAGACATCTCTGATTCCTTTTCTTTTCTTTTTTCTTTTTCTTTATTTTCCCCAAGGTCGGCTGGCAGCTCTATCTAATGGGCATTTCGTTTCCTTAAAGAATTTAGCTACGCTGTCTAGAAGCCAATTTTCTGATGCCTCCAATGTCTGGTCAAATTGATCTGTTTTAATGGAGTCGTCCTCGGTGAGGAACGAGATGCCACCGACTAGAATGCTGGGATCTGCTGCTAATTGTCAGGAGTGAAAGACACTGAGATTCAGAAATCTTTGGAGGGAGTGGGGGCAATCTCCCGTGCGGAGGCGGAGATGGAAGATAAAGGAATGGGTTTCACACAGGAAATAATGAGATTTCTTTGACACTGGGGTGCTGCACGATCACATCTCTCAAAGGAGAAGTTAAAATGCACCGAAGTCGGAGGAGGTTGGAGGTTAAAGTACTTAAAAGGATAGCTCGGGTACAGTCAGTTTGTTTGTTTGTTTTCCTGGCTGAGCCGGCAAAGGATAGTCCCTGTTTTCAAAGTGTATTGGTGCCTCTTTTAAGTGATTGGTGATGGAGTCAAATTGCCCCGGAAATGTTATCAAACAATGCTCTTTTAAATTCAGGTGACACTAAGGATAGGGAGAAAGGTGAGATTTAAAAAGAGAAAAAAAGAAGAGATGGGAGCTCAGGAAGGAAGGGAGGAGGAAGGGAGGGAGGGAGGAAAAGGAATGAGGAAGGGAAGGAGGGAGAGAGGAATAGAGAGGGAGGCTGCGAGGACAGAAGGAAAAAAAAAATCCTGAATCATTGAAGGATTACACATTACACACTGAACAATCACTCGGAAAAGAAAACTCATCCAAAACACTGTCACTGCAACCACCACCAGGGTCAAGAGAGAAGGAAGCTCCTTTCCATCCGTGTCTCAGGAAGCTGCGGGTCCCGTTAACAAGGACTAAAATGCCATTAGTCTAAAGAGTGTGTCTAACTGCGTGAAGAATGCAGCAGGCGGAAGGCGGGTCCCGCTACGGCGTTTGTCCGGCGCCCCAAGCAGCGAGAGAAAGAAAACCGCAGAGCGAGACACTCCTGCCAAGTTAGACTGTCTCTCTTCGCCCGGGTCCCTGGAGACCCCACAGAGACAAGCGTAAAGCGCCCAGGGCCACTACCCGCGCCGCCGGTCCCACTGAGCCGCTCTTCCAGACGCCGCTTCCCCGAGAATGCGCCTGGCAACCCACCCTTTCTGATGCAGAGGATCCTTCCCTTCCTCTCTCTGACCACTTGTCCCGACCAAATCTGACCTAAACACAGGTGCCCGCACCTCCCAGGGAGCCACACAAATAGACTCCCGGCCAGTGATGAGAGTAGGATGGGGAGAGGTCTTCAAAACCTTCGGCTCCTGGAGCTGGGTCGAGGCTGCAGAGGGGCAGGGAGGGCAGGAGAGAGAGGGGGGGTGGAAAGGAAGAGGAGCCTGGAAGGCTGGTTGAACCAGCAGCAACCTCAGGGTCGCAGGCTCCTGTGGGAACTGCTGCAGCTTCCAGGCCGGCCGAAGCTGGTCTCGCACGGCCGCCTTTCACCTTCCCGGGCTCGCCGCTGCTCCCTAGATAAATGTCCCCCGGCTCTCCGCGGCGTATTCCCAGCCTGGCTCGGGTTACAGCCAGGCGGCGCGCTCCCGCACTCTGGAGCGCCGGGCGCCAGCAGGACGCCCTCTCCTCTGCGCCCGCTTTCCCCTCTCTGCCCTGCGTGCTGCTCCCGCTCCTCCGCCACCGCCGCCCTCACCAGCTCCAGCACTGAGATGCCACCCGGCCGCAGCCCGGGGCATGCACGGAAGTGGGGTGCTACAGCGGGACCCAGCTCTCGGTAGGGGGCCGAGTGAAAGGGCAGGGGGTATACTGTGCAGGTGTGGGATTCGCCCACCCCGAAACTTGCGTTTTGTACTTGAGCCCTCCCCTCCTAGCCCCACTCGGGCCAGCACCCGGAGAGCTAGCCCATCTGTGGCATCCGCTGTCGCCTCCTCCTTGCACCTCCTCGCCGACCCCTCCCTCCCGGGACCTGCATCCCGCTCCGCCAATCAGCGCCCGCCTGCCTCTTCCCACGTGATCCCGGGCGGGCTAAGGACCTGCTGCTTCCCAAACGCCAGAGGGATGCGGGCAGCAGAATGCGAGAGGCGGCTGCTTAGCTGCGGGGCGTTTTGACTTTTCCTCCACCCTGCCTCCTTGGGCTTCTCTCCTCTGTCCCTGGACTCTGGTCTCCTGTCCCCCCCCCTCCCCGCCTCCCAGAGCCCCTTCCTTATGGCAGGAGCGTCCCGCGTCTCCGGCGTAGCTTCTCAGCGGACGACCCTCTCGCGGCCGTAGCTGAGCCGGGTCACTGGATGTTGCTGAAACTCTCGAGATCATGCGCGGGTTTGGCTGCTGCTCCTCCGTCAGGTGCCACTGCCACCGCCGCTGCTTCTGCTGCCGCCGTCCGCGGGATGCTCAGTAGCCCGCTGCCGGGCCCCCGTGATAGTGTGTTCTTCGGAAGCCGTTTGCTGCTGCAGAGTTGCGCGAACTAGTCATGGTGCTGTGGGAGTCCCCGCGGCAGTGCAGCAGCTGGACACTTTGCGAGGGCTTTTGCTGGCTGCTGCTGCTGCCCGTCATGCTACTCATCGTCGCCCGCCCGGTGAAGCTCGCGGCTTTCCCTACCTCCTTAAGTGACTGTCAAACACCTACCGGCTGGAACTGCTCTGGTAAGTCCAGAATCCCAGCCTCCGACCCCTTAACCTCGCAGAGAAAAGGCGTTTCCAGCACAAACCAGCCCATCTTAGCGCGTCTCCCCAGCCTCTCAACTCCGACTGCCCCAAGCCCCGGAGACCAGCGACTTCCACCCAGAGGAGCTCGCAGAACTGTTCCAGGCCGCTAGGGAAGGCGGGGGCGCGGGAGGGGTCTGGGATGGGCAGAAAGTGCAGGGGTAGGAATCTTTGCGTCCTTGCACTTAAATCAGAACGGTGAAAATTTTGAGAAATACTAGACGGGATGGTTTTGTGAGCTCACTGAAAAGAGCATCAGTCCTTGGAGAAACACTAAAACAGAATCTTTAACAACAATGAAGAAAAAAAGTCTAGCTAGAATGAGCTAGAGATAACTTTATGAGAAAGAACGACCGAGAAAGCAATAAACCAAATGGTGACTGCAGGGGAAACCTGGTTCCTGGCAGAAGTGCAATGAGGGTGCACTGGTCCTGCATTCAAGACCAGGTCACCACATCCTATAGGATCTTGGGTCTCTCTTTCTTTCTCTCTCTCTCTCTCTCTCTCTCTCTCTCTCTCTCTCTCTCTCTCTCTCTCTCTCTCTCTCTCTCTCTCTCTCTCTCTCTCTCTCTCTCTCTCTCTCTCGTTCCTCCTCTCCTCCTCTGCCTCTCCCCTTCTCTCCCTTCCCTGCTCTATCTCCTTGGCTGCAAAAGACATTGTTTTGGCAGCTCACAGATCGCTCTCTTTCCTCCGCAAGCTCCTAGGCGGTGGAGGGAAGTTGGGAAAAGAATCATTCCTAGGTCTCCCAGGCCGAGGTGGGCATGACCAAGGCCAGCCAAGCTCACGGGCAACCATGCGGAGAACGGAACCGACCCCGTTGAGCGCTGACTCCTCCATTTCTGAGCAGACTTCCTTGGAGTGGATTAGGCGCTTTTCCTTCTCCTTTGGATCCCTTCAGAGTCGGAACGCCAGAGCTTGGCAGGCGTTCCTTTGCTGAAGCCTCTTAATGAAATAGGGCCCACGGATGGAAGTTGCTCTGAGCTGGCTTCGCATTTCAGTATGACAGCCCTTACTATACCAGGAGGAATTGTGGTGCGATTTCACAGGCATTTTAAACTCCATTAACGCGCCTTGGTATTACCCCTTAGGTATTATCTGTTCTAGTTTTAGCAAGTGTGTATGTGATTTTTCATATTCTGTAAATATGATCCTTCTGTAGTTAAATCTGGCTGTAAGTAAAGGAGCTTTCAAAAGATGTATGTAAGCTGAAGTGTATGTAACTTTGGAGAAAATGTAATGACCAACTGTAACTTATAGGATGAAAGAATAATGTAGTCCTGGGTTGTTAGTGATATAAGTTCCACAGGACAATTATGCATAATTATAGTTTGTGCTTTTTAAATACAAGTTAAGTTTTGCAGCCTTATTAAATTTGGGGTCAATAGAATGCTTTTGTTCTGTTTTTAACAATTTCTAAATTTGGCATCTTTACAAAGCTCAACATATTTTCTTAACTTACTCGTGGTTTACATGTGCATTATGTTATTTCAGAAAGACAAATTTCCACTTAGCAGGTGCCTAATCACTTGTTAAGTACTTTATCATAGGGATATTAAACAACCTGAAAAATCAATTATTTGAAATGTTGATAGCTTTGTAGTCCAACATTACTGGTTTGCTTCATTCCAAACTATAGTATTGTTTTAGGAAATAACTGTGAAATTGAGGTTGGCAGTGAAGAAATTCATTATTAGCCAGATATCTTAAAGGAATCAGCAGAAACTAAAGAGAATGAACTGGTTTCCCAGCCTGATTGTCAAGAACCTGGCACCCTCACACACCCACCCCTGTTAACTTAGAGGTGATCAATCTTCATTTGAGCCAGACAGACCATCACAGAAAACACTGTGCCTGTTTATCTTTATTATTGGGGCTTTGTTTCCTCTTTGTCTGAAGAAATTCCAAATAAGGGGTTGTTTCAGACCATAAAGCAAAAGAATGATTAAAGATAGAGAAATGGTAAAATGGCATTCAGGGACCACCACTAGTTTTTAATAAAATGTGGAGTGTGGGGGGTCATAAACTGTAGTCCACTTAATGAGAAAAAATAAGGAAGCTAGGAAGCAAGTGTTAAATGTTCATTCATCACTGCCAGTATTAACTCAAGCTAAAGTAAAATAGCACTATAAAAAAAAAAAGGATATTAAAAGAGAATTGACTAGAAAGGAACTGTGAAAAAAAGAAACAAATATTGATTACTTAACTAGATTTTTTGGGAGGGAATTATCGGTAGAATGACCTTGCAATACAGCTCTGGTGGTCAAAATTAAAATTTTGGATAATTATTTTAAAGTTTCAAGATATCACTATTTTTTCTTAAAGTCTTAACATTTTTTAATGACTGGAATGTTCTTTTTAAATTTGAGGTTATGATGACAGAGAAAATGATCTCTTCCTCTGTGACACCAACACCTGTAAATTTGATGGGGAATGTTTAAGAATTGGAGACACTGTGACTTGCGTCTGTCAGTTCAAGGTAAGAAGTCTGATATTTGCCTCTTCTAATTCATTAATGAGACTACAAAGCAAGGATCTCCCTTTACAACCCATCACTTGGAAATTTATAGCTATGTAAGCTAAAAGGAGAGCTGGCACCAAGCAAAGTCTTGGTGAAAGAGCCAACTGATGTCAAGAAGGCACCATTTTTTGGACTTTTTTTTTTTTTTTTTTTTTTTTGGAGAAGTACATATGCCATAGTCATAAATGCAATAGAAGTATAAAGGTTCAGGTTGCTCCTTTGGTATGTCAAAGGAAAATTATGTTTCTGTGTCTTTTTTAGCATGCATTTTACAAGCCAACTACTGAAGATAATAGTCAATAGCCAGTGGATAAGAAGTGTGGATTTGAACTTTTGTTCTTTTTGATTGGAGCTATCATCTTTCGATCATATTGCTCTCTTCTGATGGTCTTGGGTTTTACCATCCTGACAATCTGCTTAAGTTTTTAAATGAACTGCTTCTTAATGTGACTTCAAAATGACTGTGCTAGTTTTCCAAATCATGGAATTTGTTCATATGTGTCAATGCTTCACCGGTGCCATATACAATTATATTTGAATTTCTCAGAAATCCAAAAGGGCCCAATAGCTACAAGTGATTTTATAAACATGAAAAAAATGTACTTTGGCTCATGTTAAAAACTAAATAAAAATAAAAGAGAGAGATTATAGTAATGTTATCAAAATTAGATTTTTAGTAACTATTAAAAATAGAATCATTAATGTCATTATTATACTTATCACCTAACAATTGCTTTTGAACATGTAAATTATAACCCTTAATTTCTCTCAAAATGTTCATATAATATACATAACATCAAATATCATAGATGTCATAGTATTCACCTTTGAGTGTTACCGAATTACTTTAAATACACATGAATTCTAACATCAAGTACTGTACCTAAACAAACTGTGTATTGGGATCAGGGAAAACTTTTCCAAGATTGTAAGCAAAAAAAAAAAAAATTGAAAAGGATATAGAACAAATAAAAACATGAAAATCAAACACAAGTTTAAATATGTGTTATATGTGTAATATTTAGAATATTGATGAAATTTAATTTTTTTTAGATCAGATATAGTTTTCTCTGAGAAAGATAAGGAAATTTACAATTAAATATACTTTGGTTTATAGATAAGCAAAAGCTTCTTGAACAGTATTTTGTTCTTTCACAAAAAAAAAGCAGTAAAACTGATACTTATAAAGCACACTACCTCCTGGTGGGTAAGCAATGCTATGACCATACTGTAATATTTTAGACCATTTTATAGTGTTACAAACATATACTTGCATGTTTAATATAATGTGACAGCAACCTGTAAGCTCTCCAGCTACATTAAACAATGTAATTATGGTCTTTCAATGAAATGCATGAGACAGATAGAGTGTGAGAACTCTCCAATTCATACTTTCCCCAAATGTTAACTAAAAGGGAAATTCATTAGGTGAATCATTAATTAATGACCTATAGGATTTTGTGGATTTCTTCTGCTCTCAGTGTGTGATTCCTATAAATTTGTCTTATTTTCACAAGCAAGGGTAGACATAAAAAGTCAGCTCATAAACAGTGTAAAACAGATCAAGAAGAATGTTTCTCAAACGGAGAGCCATAATTCTAACAAGATTTTGCAAAGAAAAAGGAGTTCACAAATTTGTAAGTGGACTCATGCTGATAAAAGGAAATATATAGTTTTCTTGTTAAAGGAATGGTGTTCAGTTTTCAGGTTCCACAAAGGGTTTTGGTAAAACTTTAATCAACAAAGACATTTGTGTTTTTTATGCATTGGTCAACCAGTTAAATCTGTCATTAAGTTAAATAATTGTTGAGTGGAATAGTTTATGGGGGTGGGGGAGGGGCAATGACTGCCAAGTTTGAATCAGAAACTGAAATGTAAATTTAATTCTCTTAATGCTTGGGATATTTTAAGTTTATTACTAGATTACTACTGTTTTTAGTTTGTGCTTTACAATTGTCAATGTGTCAGGAGAAAACTAAACATTTCCCTAGTGGAAAATTTAGACTGCATATACCAAGAATCTAGAGTGGCTGAATTAAGTTGAAGATCAAAGAAAATGTACAGGTTGTATTAAGACTAATACATAAGCTATTTTTTGTTGAGTAGCTTGAGTCAGTCTTTTCTAATACTTTTCAGTGAATTTGTTTGTTTGTTTTTACTTCCTGGTATCTGATGAAAAGGAGATGTCCTGAAAACCTATTTTCCTGTGTGCTATTTTGAACAACATGAAGTCATAATTTTTCCATTCAAATAAGACATACACTATGATATTTTTGGCTGAGAGATCAATTTCAAAGAGAAATGGGTATATGTGTTTATAATCTATAATGTTTTCCAATTTTGGTTATTATTGGAGCACTAAAGTGAACAAATAGTTGCCTTCGCTTCTGTTAGATGACTTAAAATAAATGTATTCTACCCTTCAAGCATATTACAGCAGCCCCTCATGTCCTCATGGGACTGACACTAGTGATAGTATTGAACCTTATATATTACTTCACCTTTTCCTATGACATACCTATGACAGTTCAATGTATAAATTAGGCCTGGTAAGAGATGAACAAAAATAACTAATAAAATAGAAAAATTAAAAAGTATACCATAATACAAGTTGTGTTAATGTGTTCTCTTTCACACACAAACTATCTTACTGTACTGCATACCCCTTTTCCCTTAAAGGAAGCACTTTATGGCTTTCTTTGTCATCTCTGAATTGCCATCATCACCACTCTTGTACTTTGGGGTCATTATTAAGTAAAATAAGTGACTTGAACACAAGCATTGTGATACTTTGACAGTTGATCTAATAACCTACACAGCTACTAAGTGACTAATGGGCAGGAAGCATATACAACATGGAGATGCTGGACAAAGGGATGGTTCACATCCCACTGGTATGGAACCAGTTGGCATGAGATTTTTATCATGCTATTCAGAAAGGCACAATCTAAAAGTAATGAATTGTTTATTTGGAGAATTTTCAATTTAATATTTTTGAACTGGTGTTGACTGCAGGTAACTGTAACCATGGATAAGGAGGAACCACTGGATCTCATTTAGTTCTCACAACTGAGTGAAATAATTATTTTCTCTTTTTAAAGATGAGGAAGTTAAGGTCCATGAATACAAATAACTTACCACTGAGGGGTGATCCTAAAGCAAGAACTGAGGTCTTCTGACATCAAGTCTATATTTTTTCCAGAATATTATATATGTAAATAAAAACATCAGTAGCAACTACAAAAGTACAAATTTATTGTGGAGAACTCAATATCAAAAGTAGTACAACTTATTCTTAGGTGACAATATGAGTTTCAGAAATGGGCTTCAACTTCATGTACCCTACATTTCTATCTGTGTACAAAACAGTGTGCTGCTGGTCAATATGGTAAATCATTTGTGGATATGAATATTTAGAGACAGTGGATGGATGGATAGATGAACAGATGGATGGATGTAAAGATGGGTGAATGGGCAGATGGATGAAAGGAGAAAAGGAAAGAAGGAAGGAAGACATGCAGTTATTTATATATTGCACTGGTCAAATAATGGTTAATTATCACTTTATAATTAAAAATGTGATGAAGCCTTATGTGTTTTGAGTATTACTTAACTCAAATATTAAATATTTTTATTTAATAAGCCATGTTTTAGACCTGTAAGTTTGCTACTTACTAGGACTGCCTAACAAATTTTGCAGCATTAATGGCACAAAACAATGAACATTAGTTTGCTCATGAATCTGTAATTGGACATGGCTTAATGGAATCAGCTCATCTCTCCTCCCTTTAACATTAGCCAAGGTGAGCCAGGGAACTCAAAGGTTTGGTTCTGTATTTGTTTCACAGCTCACTCTTCTGTCTGACTGGTGACTGGGAACCTTGGTCCCTTTCCATGTGGAGCTGACTATGTGGGCTAGTTTGGGCTTCCTCACAGCACAGTGGCTGGGTTTCAGACAAGCATTCGAAAAGAAAGAGCCAGGTAGAAGCTGTATCCTTTAATGACTTAGTCTCAGAAGTCAAAAAGTCGCTTTCACCCTAGTCACAGACCTGCCCACTTTTTTAAAACCATAAAAATGTTTCCATATAAGACAATGTAGTCACAGAGAAGTAAAAGATACCTGTGGAATGATCAAAGGATTGGGACATATGCAGGTTTTTAATCTTGTTCTCTTTTGAACGAGAAACATACCATATTCTAAGGCATTATTTCTAAACCTTTGACAACTAGGAATATAGCAGAATCCACGTAACATCTGTGGAGAACCTTCTTCATGCCAAACTCTGTAGAAGGTGTGGACAATATATAAAATATAAGTTGTGCATAGTTCCTAGATGCTGAAATCTCAGCTAAATAAAATTCTTATTAACCAAACAAGTATAAATCATATGAAAAACTTCTCATATAATTTTTTTGTTAATTTGTAGCAAAATGAATTCCACATATTCTAGAGTGTCAAGTCATTACATCTACCAGTGTGACATATAGCTGCTTTCTTAAGCAATGTGGACATTTTGGAACAAAATCATTCTGAAAAACACATATTTGTAAAATAAATTTAAGATTTTAAAACATCTTACAAAAAATAGAATCACTTTTTCCCTGGGAGGAAGTTTGTACAACACATACATTTATGGGCCTAACCATCTGGGCCTGAGTCCTGTTTTTTCTCTTACCAGCCAACTATGTAGCCTTTAGCAAGTCATTTAACATCTGAGTATGTCCCTTCATCTGAAACTGAGCAGGATCATGATTACCTCTAAAAACTATTTGAAACAAATGGGCATATTTTAATGTAGTAGTTAGCCTGTTTTTATGGTAGGGTTATCCTGTTTTCCCTTATTTTTCTAATTTTAAGCATGCATGTTTTAGTGTTGATTTTAGATGGTGGTGACTCTGCTAGTTAAAATACATATCACAAAAGGCAAATCACTTTTATTTCTTTTTATAAATGAATATTGCAAAGTGTTTTAAAAAACATGACTCTGTTAATCTTTCTCAATGCTCCAGTTAACCATTTCAAATGGGGAAACTGAGCTATAACCTTGTTACATATTAACTGTTGAGTAATACACACGAAGTCTTACACAAAGCAGTGGGAAAGATGGGAGAACCTAGAACTAGACTTCCACTCCTGAGCCTTAATGGTTTAGAGCATGCTTCCCCTGTGTTATTCATATTAATGAGTGCAAGTCATGGTACTAAAGGGCAAAAACTGTCTTGCTGATAATCAACAGCTGAGCTCTTTTCAGCTCCATACAAATCTCCCTTTCAGTTTGTGCATGGAACTTTGTAGCTCTGTTTTTAGTATTGCTCACATTTGGCTTGCTGCATCCCTCAGAAGTGGCATATGAGCACTTTATCAGTTTATTTCATATTTTAAGATGCATATCAGCATTGTGTACTAGCACTTGACAGAGATAATAAATACTTCCCACACCTCACTCCTGGTCCACTAACCACATCTGAGTAATCTGCAGAAGTAGATGAGAATAATAGAAAGGGAAATTCTAAGAATCAGAGAGAAGAAAATTTGGACCAAAATAATCAACACAAAAAGTACTGTAACCATAGCTGGAGATAGAGATTAAAAGGTAACCAGTAACAAGAATGCTAGGAACCCAGCATAAAAAGCTAATTAGTCCAGTCATCTGCACTGATTATGGCTCTCTTCTGTCTACTGAAAGGGTTAACAAGTCTTTTGAATATAATGTGTTACCAGCTGTTTACTTCTTTATGGTGCTTGTGCTCAGATACCATTGTAGCATTAGTGAGTTCTCATAAATCTTCCTTATATTCTCCTGTCCCTGGTCCTGAACACACCACATTTGTCAAGCACCCTATCCATCCACCTGGCCATGGTTCTGACATGAACACCAGCTCCATTTATGTGGTGTCTCTTGAGCACTGCTCATTGGAAAAATCAGCTCTTCACTGATATTTTACTGTTGCCTTTTTTTCTTCAGTAATGATGAAGATATTCAATCCTATGGTTGGTCAGTTTTCAGATGAAATATATATCTATATATCTATATCTTTGGAAAACATATGGCAAGCTGCCCTTACATATGTATCACCTGATCAGAAGTGAATTGGCTATTGAGTTAAAGATCCTCATTAGCAAAAAGTTTCAATTAAAACAGTGTTTAAAATATAATCATGTAAACAGACTGAGTCTGGTAGCCAGCAGTATTTGTTGTATAGAGGGCTTCCAAATGTCTAGATTAGAAATAGTTAAAATAAAGAAAATTTCTAAAATATGCCATATTTTAAATATTTAAATCATTTAATATTTAATTTCTAAATGAATATGATATAATATCTAAATCACCATGCTAGCAATTATGGTGATCATAGTATTAGTGTCATGAATTTGTATTTGCTATTGGGAGAAAACTATATCACTGTTCATAAAAAATTATATTTAAGTTTTTCATGAATTGATACAATGTAAGGCTCATAAAATAACTTCCACTTCAGAGAACATTGGCTTATACTATTTTAAATTGTTAGGATGATTAAGCCTATATTACATAAAGGCAAAGAACAAGAGTGAAATGGTTGATTGGGAAAGAGAAAGTACAGATATTGTAAGGAAATAGTAAAATATAAATCTCAGGTTTTAACTATCAGTTTGTAATCTTATTGAGAATTTTTTCTTTTGTTACATAAATCCTTGAATTGCATTTATGATAGAATTTTAGGTTTATTATTATATATATTAAAACTTTCCTAGGCATCTCATTATATCATTGGTTTAATGCCAATGTTATGCATTTATGATACATTGAATATCCAAATATTTTAATAAGTAGAAGACAGCAGAGTATTTTCACATATGCATGTATATGATCTGCTTTACTCAGTTTCTGACATAGGTATTTATAATAATCGTCTTTGTCATTATTTTTGTTATAATTAACCAAAATTAAACAATGAAGCACATGTGTAGTAAGTAGTAACCATGAGATAATCACATCTCTGGCATAATTAGCAGGTATAGGACACAGCCAAGTATCTCTAATGCCTTGGACTGTGACTATTATGATGAGTATACCCTGTAGGTTGCCTATTTAGCATTGTAAAATATGTACTTTTTTTGCAATGAGTGTTTTTAAAATTAACCTTTTTCTTTATGAAATATATCGATAATCATACTCTTGAATAGTCAGAGAAGTTTACATGTAGTCCAATAGTTGCTGAATTTTTTCCCCTGTATTCCATAGTCTGTTTCTCTCTACGCTGTATCAACATCATTATCACATGACCCAGTGATATAAAAAAAATTAAGAACAAATCCAAATGTCTTATCCAAATATTTAGAAATATATAAAGATTAAAATCCAACAGAGAAAAAACATGCTAAAGAGTAACTGAATTCTCTGGCATATCAGTTATATACTTTTGTTCTCCAAACATAGATAGGCATTGCCTGTTTTTGAATAGCTTTAATATCGTAGCATGTTTTATTTTTCCCAAAAACAGTATTAAATAACATTGATATATTTGTTGCTATCTCTTTTTAGTATTGCTTCTCTGATCACTTTGTTGAAATTGGCTGATCAATTTAGAACTCTGAATCAAATGACTGGTTGGCTGACTTGACATTGCTTTTGTGCTTCTTTGAATGATTTCCTTGCAAGGTCAAAGACTTATTGGATACAATGAAGATCGCTGTAAAGGAAGACAAGTGCTTTCTATTGTAAATGATTATTTTTATTCAAGAAGTCAGAGGCCTGCAGGCTCCAGTACTAACCAAAGGCTTACATCTGTGTGTTTCTCAGTGCAACAACGACTATGTGCCTGTGTGTGGCTCCAATGGGGAGAGCTACCAGAATGAGTGTTACCTGCGGCAGGCTGCCTGCAAGCAGCAGAGTGAGATACTTGTGGTGTCTGAAGGATCGTGTGCCACAGGTATGTGTCTGATCCTCCCCAAGACCTGAATGAATTCTAATTCCAAAAAGTCTGTCTCTTGCTTTTTCCATTATTCAGACTAGATATTGGCTACACAAGCCTTTTATTCCTTTGTGCAAAGTATGCATTATTCTTATTCTGTGTCTTTTTGCATTTCAAATCACTTCTGCAAGAAAGAACATCTACCATAAGGATATTGGTAGATTTTAGTATGTATGTTATTTAATGAAGTGAAGGCAGTTGAATAATATAATTAGAAATATAAATTGAACACACAAGTGTTCCGTGTATAGAAACCTATCTATTCACAAATACTGTTGCTTGTTTGTTTGCTTGTTTTGAATAATAGCATTCTCTGCTGGAGAATAAATTTGCAGATTTGGGTTTGGAAGTCAAGATGTGGTTAGCAGCTCTATAAACTGCTTTTCTAACCAACTAGTAGATTATTTTGAAGACTGTATTGATGGTGGACATTACTTCTAATGACACCTGTCTTTTCTGAGAAAGCCTGGGATTCCACAAAGCTTTTTAGGTACAGTGTGCAAAAAATGCTGCTCAAAAAGTGAGGAGGAAGAGTGACTGTATGCTCTGTAGCTTTTCAGGTTTTCCCTTTGTGTACAGTGGTTGTCAGAGCTGAACAGCATTACAGGCAAGAAAGAAAAAAAAAAAAAAAAAGAGGCACGGAGCCTAACCTGATGAAGCAGTGCTTTAAAATGAAGCTGAGTTTTCAAGTTAGCCTTGAGACACTGAAATCACGTATATTAAAGAAACTTGAGTGTCCCATGATAGTTATCTTTAATGGCAAATATGCATCTTTCTGGAAAGTCAGTTTCTGAAGAGTTGGATGATAGAAGCATGTTTAGGAAAAAAACAATAATGGTATGAAATATATCAAAAATAGAAATATAGAATAGTGCCAGGTAAAGTCTATTTTAATGAAAGTTACCTCTTAGATAATAGGTATTTCTATTCTAATAAATTATGTTAAAAGTTATGTGTGTTCTGATAGGGGCAAGGTGGTAAATGAGCAAAGAGAAAGTCTCATTCTCTAAAAGATCATTGTAAGCCTATTGAGTGTTAGTGACTGATAATGTTCTAAGTTGTATTGGTAACTACCCAAGTTTCTGAGATTAGGGGAAGAGAAAAGCATCATTCCTCATGGACAGTTATGCAGGCTTTCTGGTTTTGGTTTTAGTTTCTAAGTAGTTTTTTCTCCTATGTGATTCTTTGCCTCACGATGCAAATGTCCTTCTGGAAGGGTGATTGGGAGGCAAGCTGGACTGGTGCTCCACTTACTTCTTATTTGCCAGTGCAAATAAATCAAATTGTTGCTGTTGATTTGTGAGTGAGAAGTGTTGAGTGAAAGTCACAGCAGCAAACAAGAGTTCTGGACCATCTTCCTCAGTATGAAAGGAGGACCAGCATGCTACACTCAGAGTGAGAATGGAGGAACTAGAAAAAAAGGCAAAGTGCAAAAAAATAATGAAAAATTGATAATAATAGCTACTGAACACAAAGTGAAAAATGAGACTTTAGGACAAATTGAATAGAAAAAGTAAAAAGAAAAAAAGGAAACCACCGACTCCCAGAAATCAGGGACGATGTAGGCAAATACAAGAGAGTACTAAGGAAAGGATTTGCTTATTCAAGATCATCTAGAGTATCTGTCTCTGACAATAACCAAATGAAAATCAGTGGACAGTCCTCATAATAAGCAGTCATGAAGTTATGATGTTGTCTAACTGTTTGGTAGCAAAATCTCTCGAACTTGCCAACCTCAAAGTTCTTGTCAGCATATGCAATTGCATTCTTCCGATTCATTCAGATTTTTTCATTCTATTTCCTAATGTTTGGTTATACTATAAAAATAAATACTTAACCAACTATAAAATTCAATCACAAATGAGTAATCCATCCCTAGCTCATTCACAGACTTAGATTTCTTCAGGATTTAATTAGTAAGCCAGTTTTGCTGTATGCATCTTCCATTGACTTGTAAATTGGAAAATTTTTTGATCTGAGTAATGACAGAGGGACCTAAGTAACTTTGATTAACTTGGTGCTCTGACTTTTGATCTAAAAGAGATTCTTATTCTTTTTTTTTTTTTTTTGTACATTTGCCATTTATTTTTAAATACTGTTTGACACTAAGAGGAGGTGGCAAGTTGTGATCTCTAGGAATAAAAGGCAGCAAAATATATAACTTAATATTTATTATACAGGTTGGGCAAAGGTAGATTTACAGTTGTGAGTATGCAAAAGGTCGAATCAATAAAGCTATTGTATTAATCATATGAAAAACTGTAAACCTACTTTTGCCCACACTACATTCCATTGAATATAAACTTTTTTTTTTCTGTCCAGAGAGTGGTTTCTATTGGGAATTCTGGTCAATAGCCTCAATGTCAATTTTACTTTTTTGCCTTATAAGAAGTGCATTGACTAAGGACACCAGATTCAAGCTCAACCACAGAACTTCTTTTGTTAGGTGTTTCTTTCTCTCTAATAAGGTCTTAGTAAGTTACTTATCTCTAATTTGTCAAGATGATTCATCTCATAGTAGACAAATCATTAAAGCTTTCCATCACTCTTCCATAATGATACCATAAACTTGTGACCATTTAAAAAATCTATTCCTCCTTTCTTTTCTAAATACTTGATATGTGTCAAATCAAATGCAAATTGTCTAAGAACCGTACTGCATGAATTTGTGGAAACATACACGGGAAATAGAAGCCAAAATTCCATTACCATTCTCTTGATTTTTCCCCAGCCGTGTGTATTTATTAGAAAACCTATAGATGAACAAGCAAGATGTTCACTCACATTTTTTAATTATGTTCCAGATGTGGTGATAAGGATTTTTAAAATGTAATTGTGTAGTAATCTTCAAAATAACCCAAATGAAATACACATTACTATAGCCACTCGAAAGACTGACTAAGCTTAGTAGGAAGGTTTAATGAGATTTCTTATATCATTCAGTGAGTAATATCCTAATAATTACAGCTTGGAATCCTCAGGCTTTATGCATTTCCTCTTATATGTATGTCAGTATAGGAAGCTGAACAAGCATGGACTTTGATGTAAAGAAGTCTACTGTCTTAGTGACAAAAGAATAAAAACTATGCATGTTTGACTAAAGCACAGGCAAAATGTATTAGTTCTATAATAGTGTAACCTGTTATTTGTCCTTGATTATGGGAAGCGATACTGAATTAACTTCCAAATTAGTTTAAATAAAATTAGTTAAAATGTTAGTCGTGAAGTTATATTGAAAGGAGACTTGATAAACATTGACCATTCAAGCATTGTCCTATCCAAAAGTGTAGGGCCATAACTTATGATTATCAGTTCAGTTGACAAGACCATTCTACTATGAAAATTAACACATCATCCTTTTTGATCTATTATCATTAAGTTGTCAGATCATATGATTAAAATATCTTGTTATATACATATTAGGAAGGGTTTTTTATTATAAATTGTTTTACCAATTAGCTTGTCTTTAAGGAACAGTACTGTGGCCCAGAGACATAAGTCTTAGTCACGTTAGTAGTTAATTAAAGATGTGACGTTCTGATTTTATACAGCATTAGACCCCATGAATTTAGTTAATACGAATTCCCACCAAAGTTGACAATTCAAACTACTGCTTTTCCATGGCAGTGCTAATGCCTAACATAATAAGGGGGTCATTGGGGAGGCAACTATTCTTCCATATGTTCCAGCCTTCTGTGGATTTTCTATACTATGCCTCTTTCTAGGCAATGACTCTTAATACAGTGTTATGCTGGCAAATAAGTAATGTTTTATTTTAACTGGACTGAAACATCAAACACAAATTTTAGAAGTAACATTTGAGATAGTTCTTAAACTCTGGTTGAGATTTCAATGTTAAATGAGGTCATATCAGACAGAGAATACTAGTGTTAGTCTTATTTCCGAGTATTAACATAAAAAATATATAACCAAGTGCACTTTGAATGGAAAGAAGTAAGGAGGTAGAAAGAAGATTATGTGTACACATAACAGGTGGAAGCAGATGGAAACTCAATGGTGTTGATTCTAATTAGAAAACTGGGTGTTTCTGGAAACTGTGTTCTCAGAAAAAGATGACTCTGACCAGTTGCAATTATGTAGGAGAGAGAGATGAGAAGAAATGCAGAAGGAAAAATGCGGAAGGGATTTTTTTATTGTGAGCATTACCTATGTTATATTCAATTTTAAGCAAAAGGCAGAGTTAATCTCACTCTTCTACTGATTTCAAAAACAAAGGATACTCTTGGGGTTGGATAAACTAATCCACAACTGTGGTATCTGGAAACATTAATTATAGAGAAAGATATTTACTTTTAAACTGATTTTTGTACATGTGTGATTTACCAGAATATAAATTTAATTATGACTTTACTTGCTACATGTCTTAGACTGTTTATTGTCTAAACCTCACTAATGGTTATAAACATCTCATTTTCAATTTTTTTTGTTAATGCCACCAAATTTGTCCTGATTAAAATAAACATATGAGAGATTTTACATAGTGAAGTTTGGGAATTATTTTAAAGCTAGATAATCCTTTTTCATAAAGTTTAAGTATGAAAGTAACAGAAAATGCATTTCATAAATTATTCTATAGAAATTAACTTAAATTGATGTGAATACACATTTTCAGATTAAATATTAATAATTTTCTCAGTTATATTACTATCTTATTGAAGAAAATAAACATGAACTAAAAAGAGTCATACACATTTTTGAAGATGTTTTTCAAGCAAAAACAACGTTTGTTTTTTTCTCTCCCAGATGCAGGATCCGGATCTGGAGATGGAGGTAGGAGATGCTTTTTTATATGTTTAAGGGTGTACATGTGGATATAGTTTGTAGATATTTACTTATATATTTGTTATTATAGATATCTGAGAGGAATTCACAAGTTGCATTTTAGGAAAGGAGAAAACAAAAATATTATTCGCCTGGTGAAGTAAATGTATATGCCATGCAAATTATTTGATATATTAGTGAATTATATTTGTCTCCATCTAATCTTCATTGTTTATTTGTTTGTGTCTGAATTATCTTTCAGGTAGATATGCATGTCAAAATTTTCTAACAGAAGATTTCAAGCATATTTGACAGGGCATATAGAACTCACAAGGAAATCATTTAAATATTGTTTATTTATAATATTGCTGCCAATTACCAGGTATTAATATTAACACATGCATACCATCTTGTAAATAGGGTCTTAACTATTAAATAAATAATTTGAAATTGAAGGAGATTGAGTTCATAAAAGGAAAGTAAATAAAGCTAAACAAAATTTAGATCAATGGCCTGGCCAGTCTAACTCGGTTGGGCATCATTCAGCAAACGAAAGTTGCTGGTTGGATTCCCAGTAAGGGCACATGCCTGGGTTGCAGGTTCAGTCCCCAGTCAGGATGCATATGAAAGCAGCCCATTGATGTTTCTCTCTCACATGGATATTTCTCTCTCTCTCTTTCTCCCTCCCTTCCCCACTCACTAAAATTTTTTTAAAATTATTTTTTTTAATTAAGAATAAAATTTAGACCAATGAAAATAAGATAGTATCTTTACTTCTTTGATTAAATTAATCTGTGTCTTTTTTCACTAAAATAAGATATGTATGTTTTCATTATTTCATTGTGTGTTTAATAAATGTATAAGATAAGAGAGTCAGAAACTTTTAAAATTTGATCTGATATATTTACTGGCACTATTTTATTTACTGATTGAATCTTCACTGTAAATTTCCCAAAATGCTTTCCTAAGTGAAGTCAAATAAAATTTCACCTTCATGCATATGTTTTTTAAAATAGTTGTTCTGGAAGCTATGGTTATGAATCTTTACTTCTAGTGGTAGGGACTATTATTTATTTATTTATTTATTTATTTATTTTTAAATGTATTTTATTGATTATATTGTTACAATAGTTCCAATTTTCTCCCCTTTACTCCCCTCCACCCAGCATCTCCCTCCCCCAGCAATCCTCCCCCCCCAAGTCCATACCCATGGTTCATAAAAAATAACTATCCCTCCCTCTCAGATATTAAGACCCTTTGTAATCTTGTAAAGGACAATGGGCGAAGGTCTCTGGCTCCTCTAGCTGCTTCAAGCTGGACATGGTCATCGTCCTACCTACCCTTGGGTCCAGAAATCCCTAATAATAGTGGGGGTATGCAGAGGAGGGTGGTCTTCCCACATGGGGAAGGATCGTGCAGACTCCAGGTCAGTGGGACTATTTTTTAAATAAGAGATGAATAGTTTTATTTTAAATGAATTACTTTTTTAAAAGTCTTTTTGTAACCTGGCTCTGAAATACTAATGGATTTAATTTCTTTCTTTATTTTTTATTGCCAAAAAAGCTTGAGAACTTGAACCTAAAAACCTAGGTTAGAATGACCTGAACAAATTCCACTTCACATATCCATTGGATAGTATATAAAATATATTTAACTCACTACCTCTGCTATACAGAGGATGGACTTGCCTTTGTATTCTGATGGAGTTCCTGTTTCCAAGGTATCAAAGAAGTTAGAATCAGTTTCCTTTGAATTACCTAGAAGTGATTGAATTACCTGTGATTGGTTAATCCAACAATCCTTGCTAGTGATTTTTCCAAATGATCTCTACAGGCTGTATTCTCAATAATGTGCACTTAATTAATAATCGGGGCATCTTTGCAAGCCCTTTTGGTGGTGAATGATTATATTTTTCATTTATTTTAACAAAAGTTAATATATTCCCAACTGGAGTGCACTGGTCTGAAAAATGAAGGGAATAAATTTATTTGCAAAAGCACTTCCATGTGTGACTATCATAGATGATGTCATTAAACTTCCAAATCCAGAGTCACTTTAAAATACATCAATTTTCACGTTTTTTAGATTTTTTCTTTACTTTTTAAATAAATGAGCATTATACTAGCAAAGAAGATTAGAGCTGATTATTTTAAAATAGTTTAAATATAATGTATTTGCTCAAGAGTGTAACTGTCATTTACTGCATTTGAGCGAACACTTTTACTACAATATAAAAGGGATATAAAGGTTTACTAAAATTTATATTAACTAGTTAGTATATATTTTATAAAAGGTTTTAAAATCTTTAACTGTTGATCTGTTTATTCAAATGAAACAATGTGAAAGGCTAACTTTATTTAGGTGAAACATGTTTACTGTGCCTCCAACATGATCTACATACAAATGTGTATTCATTCATATAAGTAATTTGTAGAGTGATAAGAAAAAAATTTGCATAAAAATCTTAGCTTTTTCCATTTCAGTGATTGTATCCTCTTTATGTACCTAAGAAAACTCATCAATACAGAGAATAATTTTATATTATTAGTTTTGAACCTAAGACATGCTGTTTAAGGAATTCTGTTTTCAAACAAAAATGTTTAGTTGGAAAGGCAACCACAATGAATAACCTTTTTGAGTAGACTGAAAGTTGAAAAAATCAGAATAAACTATGATTAACTATACATGTGTTCTACAGAAAGGTAATGTGTGATAATGGGTGGCCCAAATTTCAAAAATTTCAGAAAGTAGTTGAAAGAAGGGGGTTGGTGTTTCAAGTACTTATATATATGGAGATTTAACATTGTAAGTGCAAAAAAAAAGTGTGTGTAGGAGGGATAATAACATCTTATCCACCTACAGACTTCCTTAAGTAACAAATACTGCAGTAAGAAAAAAGTATGAAAGAAGCCTCCTCTCAAAATCTATGGGTGTGTGGGTGGTAAAGGACAATTTTTAACCCCTGCTTTTCTCTCGCAGTTTTCAGTCATTAAGACAAGTCTATGAATATTTTTTATTATTCCATTTTATAACTATTTCTGGATTGATTAGACTTTTGAGAGATTAGAATTCTAAAAACAAAAATACGTCCAGTAAAATGAAAATGATGTTTTTATTATTAAAATAATGATACATGTATTATCCTGCTATAAGTTTGGAGGAATCCACAATTGAAATTTACTAACATCCTGTGGGAAGCTTTGTTATAATTTCTAACATAAAATATGTCCAAGATAATGGTATAGATGCATGGGTATATTTTTTATTTTGTTAGGTAAAATGAAGCACTAGGCTTATTTATACAACTTGCATAATTATGTAATTTTAAGATAATTCCTTAATAGATTAATATCAGATATGTGCATTACATTAATGGACATATCTGACATTAAATTAAATTTATGTCCATTATTTGTAAAATGAAGGCCTGGTTTTTATTTTAATCATCCAGATAATTGTTGTTATAATAACTTTGGTGTAGAAAACCAGTTATGGTACACTTTTATTTAACACAAAAGTGTCCTGTGTGATTTTTATTTATATAGATTTATATAGTATTACTCACATGTTTATAATTAAGATATTTACTTCACATATATCTTGGGTACAGCAAGAAATGTTTATATTTCAACAGATTATAGACATTGGGCTGCCATTATTGTTTATGTGGGCTGCTAAAAACAGTATTTTACAAAGCTTGAGAACTTAAAATTCATTTTTTTTAATATTATGTTTCTAATGTGGATTTGAAGATATTCAGGAATTCAGTTGAATTGAACATACCTAATATAACCTGGATACTGTGACAAGATTTAAGGTGCTGTAAAAGATGAATATGACACAGTCCTTTCCATTCATAGAGATTACATGTAAATTAGCCTTTTAGCACACAATGCAAAATATGATTCTTATTCTAATTATCAAAAGAAAAGCAATTCTCTGCGGAAGTAAAATGTTAACTATGTTATAAATAACAAAGTACTGAATATTCATTTCCTAAAATATACTTACATAAGGCTAAGTAATTTTGTGTTCCATGTTGCCATATTTATTTTCTTTGCTGACCTCACTTTGCACCTTCGTCAACTTATTGTCATGGTCAAGTTCTGGCAAACACAGTATCCTCACCATGTGTTTTCTTCCCTGGATTCACATTACAGTCAAAGTCTGACAGACGTCAATTTTGAGCATCTTCAGCCAAAACAATGATTCAGTAAAGACACTCTACCATGTATGCAAGGTCTGAGATTCTTTCAGGGTAGTCTATGGGGAGATAAGCAGAAACTATCTTTGCTTTTCTGTTCCACACCTAAGGACTGCTGTTCTGCCTGAGGATGGGTTTATAAGCATCTGCGCCTCAACTGAAATCTTATCTCAGCTTTCCATGGGTTGGAATTCATTTCGCTTTCTCTTTACCTCAAAGTAAAACAATAATGCAACAGTCATGAAATAGACATAAAATAAATGGGGAACACGTAGTGGATAATGAAATAGGAAAACTACAAAAACAAAACAGAAGGCAGGGCACAAAGTGAGAATAATGGAAAATAAAGGAGGAGAAAGGAACCTTTGTTATCAACATGGCTATACTTTGTTTTCCCATATTACTACCATCTTAAAAATAAAAGTCACTTTTCTTCCAGTAGAACAGTGATAGTTGTCTGAACTTCCAGTGAAGATTGCTTGGGAATATGAAATTGATGCTACAGATTTTCGTCTGAATTATCCATGTGGGTTTTAAAACCATGTCTAGGAACAGAAATGTGATCATGTACTGCCTGACAGACATGGCTTTGGACTTCCAATCAGGAAATTTGTATTCAAGATTTTTAATTAGCTTGAAGGATGCCTATTTGAATTTTACTCTCAATCTCAGTTGGAGATTCATTGATTTTATCAGTAAAAGAGAATAATATCTACTTATAGGAAAGATGGTTTTAATAAACTAATATAAAGAACTTTGAACTCCAAAAAATTAAAAATGAAATTAAAATAATTTATATAACCTTTGCTCTTTAGTCCACTTGCTCTGAGAGTATAATTTCTCTGAAGAGCTTAATTAAAAGTTTGAATCTTTTAATTAGTGACTTTTACCATTCATGATTTAAAGTATTGATGCTGAGATACTAATAAGAAATCTATGAATCTGATTACACTTCTCAGTATTTAATGGAGACAGCTAACTCCACACCTTGTAAAGAAGTGAAATCACAGTGCTAATATCAGAGGAACCATACTTATATAAGTAGATGAGAAATAAGAAGTGATGTTAAAAATTTCAAAACAGCAAATAATTCTTCTTAAAAGTGCAATGGTAGGCATACTGCTTCCATAGAAAACAAAAACAGAAGATATGGGAAGGATTCACAATATGAGGGATTCGGTATACTTACAAGGAAGAATTTCCATTAGGGCCATGATCATTGCAAAGTTTTTCTAAGGGCATTTTAGATTTTCATAGAGAGATTCTTTTAAAATAGAGGGGAAGATTTTATTGCAGTTCTGCTTAATAGGAGAGTATGAATTAGATAAGTCTGAAAGGATGCTTACACTCATATATAATTATTTTAAAAACATTCTATTGTTTATTAAAAGCACTATTATAACATTCACTTATTTAGTCACAATAATAGCCTCTGGATATGTGGGTGATGATGAGAAAAGATGGACATCTTACCCACAGTCCCAACAACAATATATATGGTAACTAAGCCAGTCCTTGAACTTCAGGAAGGAAAGAAAGTATAGTCTATAAGATTACCCTACCTCTTGCAGTAACTTTCTTGCAATAACTACGCTAGACCCTATATTCTGTGATTTATATAAATGATAAACCCTATCAACAGTCGTATGAGTTTTCATTATCCCATCTCCTTACTCCCTTCCCACTCTCATTTTGTTTCTGAAATCATCTGTTCTGTTCAAATCCCCGAAGAGTTTTTGTTGTTGTCTGTTATCTAAGTTAACATACTCCTCAGTCCACAGCCCATAATGATTGCTATCTATTCTCCTATGTTCATTCCCCCCTTGATCCCCCATGTATAATCTCATTCCTTCTCTAAGTATTTTCTCTGGGGTATTTAATACACTTTAAATTCTTGAGGGGGAAAAAAAGTACGGTTATGTGTCTAGCAGCAAAAAGTCATGGTTAAAAGCAGGCTCTAGAGCTAAACTTTTTGGGTTTGATCCTGGCTCCCCGACTTACTAGCAGAGTGACCATGGACCGGTTATTAAGTCTTGGTGTTTAGTTTCTTCATCTACAATCCCAGCAGGGTTTCCCAGGGTGCAGACTCTGAGGTTGAGATTTGTGCGTCTGACATTTATTGCATAGCACTCCCAGAATCAGCACCTGTGGAAGGGAAGACAGTGGGATTGGGCAAAGGGACAGTTGAACTGGTGTCATTGAAAGGAGTCACAGCTGGCCCACCTGGAGCTCTCAAGAAGGGGTGCTCCCTGTGAGTTATGCTGAATTGGGATGATATGAGCTGGGCCTTTACACCCCACCACTGATTGTGGCAACTGCAAAAAGGGAGTGTTACCTTCGGCCAGGTGACTCTCTGTAGCTGCAAACTGGACCTGGAGCGGGACTCAGCTGTGGGGTGTCTGTGTACACCACTCTCAGAAGCTGACAAAGGAAAATATGGCCATTGCGTCATGGCATCCTCTACATTCCATAAAATTTTAAAAAAGGAACAAAATAAGCAAAATACCTGCCTTGGCAGAGCTTATTTCTTGTGAAGTGACCCAAAAAGTAAAAAAGTAAACAAGGAAAAAAATCGACTATTGGATAGTAATGAATGCTATGTAGGAGGGGAAAGCGGGACAGGGAAGGAGAGGGTGAAGTTCCTTGTTTGTCCGGGGTGCTCAGGAAGAAATGAAGGAGCAAGCCTTTCAGATAAGCTGAGGAGGGACATTCCAGGACTACAAAACCTCTGAAGCAGGTGTGTAATGGGGGTGTTTCAAGAAGATTAGGGATATTAATTAGGCTAATGTGAGTAAGAAGGATCTCAGAGATTGGGGCAAGGATGTGGGAATGACCTTTCAGACCCTCCAACACTGGTTGGACTCCTTCTGTGAGTGAGCTGAGAGCCAGCCAGGGTCTAGAACAGAGGAGCATGTCGTCATCTGACAGATGACATTACAAGATCACTCTGACATCCATGTTGAGAACGCACTGTTTAGAGTAATAAAGAAAGTGGGGGAAACTTCTGCAATTAAAAGACAAAGTCTCCTTTGTTGGGTTGTCGTTGGTGTTCAGGAGCTTACGGTATATTCTCTACAGTACTCCTTGGCATCTTACATATATCAGTCTGCAACCATCTGAGGGGCATTGTTTGCGGTTCTTTACTGAACAGATATCCTAGATTTCACTGTAGCCACGTCCATTTTTTTCTCTTAAGGTTTTTTGTATATGGAGTTTTATCTAAGATGTCCTCTTGTTTTGATATTTTTAAGTAAGCAGAAAATTATTTCACCTGTTTTAAGGCAGTATTTAATACATAGGAATCTCTCTGTATGCTGCAATGCATGCCAAATTGTATTTAATGTGTTTCAAATTTGGATTTGAAAATATAGTTTTTTTACTGTACTAAATATACAATCCATATTGTAGCATATGATTTTCAATGTGCACTTAACAAAGAGCAATTTCATTTTCTCTGGTAAATTACACACTTGTTATAGCTTTGGGATTTTAAAAAATCCAGGAATAAATAGAAAACAATATGTTTAAATAACGTTAGCATCCTGGCTCAATGAGTCAAACCGAAAGAATTATTCCAGTTATCATCAGTTAATAAACTTGTTCTGAAAAAATCTTTAAGCTTTGTATTCCATACTGATCTTTCTCTGAGAAGAATAAAAAGGGAATGAGCTCGATTTTAAATAAGGTTGGACTGATGCTTCCAAGAACCTGTTCTGCAGATGGATCATTTAAACTGGATCCATTCCTAATTAAATAATATTTCTTATAAGCTTAATCTTTCCCCCATTTTCTCTCATTTCCCATCTTCTTTTCTCACTCCTCCGTCCCACTTTTGGCTAACTGGGTGTCTTTTCTGACATTAGCTTCTTTTGATGAAGGCCACAAACAGAATGGTCATTATTAGTGGAGTCAGTTAAAGGGGAGGCCCATTTCTCTGATGGCATCTACACAAAACTGATGTACTCTACACCTACATGGTCCTAGCTAAATTAAGAAATCTTGCATGATCTTGTAAGCACTGAATTAGAGTGAGAGTCATTTCTGATACGCTGACTGCCCTCTCCAGAGATTGTAGCACTAATAGAAAAACATGACCTTTGGCAAGTACAATTTCTGACACATTGATTTAAGTGATAGTGGTGAGAACTTGGTGAAAAGATATGCTGAGCTATATAGTGTCATCTTCCCTGAACCCTCTGAGCTATAAGATGCAGTTTGAGATCTAATCCTTGAAGTTTGGAGAGGTTACAATGTTGAGGATTTTATTCAGTTACTCAAAAGACGACCATGATAGCAGCTTAAATGTGGTTATCTTTGAAAGTAGATGTTATTTTTAAATATAATGAAAAAGAAACACAGCTGACAGAGCAAAAGGGGAATTCATAGGCGAGTTGCACTGCATTTTAAATAGTGAGATAATATTAAATGGTTATATCCCAGCACTCATGTTCCCACTGCTTTGCAGTCCACGCTATCCAGTCATGTTCAGGCCTTGATTCAGGAATCTCCCTTGGTCTCTCATGAAGACAGAGCTCCCTTATGCCAATCTCTGCTTTGAAATAGAGTGTGTTATAAAGCCAGTCCAATCACATAAATCAGCACACTCTAAAGGTTTTCTATTGTGAATAGTTCTCAGATCTCTATCTCCAGACCCTCCACCAATTCTCTATATCCCTTAGTCATCTCCTGTCTAACATTGAAAAAAAAAAACTTCCTAACTGGTCTCTGTACTTCGAGCCTTGCCCTAATCTTTTTTCTTACTTGCACAGTCAGAATGATTTGTATAAAATACTTATCTAAGCATATTATTTCCCTGCTTACAACCCAACAATGGCTGCCCATCATTTTTAGAACAGAAGAGAGTCTTTATTTTTGAAGTACATGGCATCTGATAGTAGTAAATCAACATGTTCACTTGTGATTTACCTCATTATCCTAAGACTGGTGTACAAAGGAAAAAATGAAGTTATTTTAGGATTCTAGTTAGTTAGTTTGTAGATAATTGAGGTAATTTTACCCTATGTGACTACTTTATTCCACATCCAAATTACTTATTAAAATACCAAATTACTTTGGCCAGAGAACAGAATCATTTGGAAATCCATTTGTTGCCTTTATTTAATTTGACACTGAACTAGTGAAAATAGCCTGTCTTTTTTGAGTTTTCAAGGAATTGCAATGATTACCCCACATAAAATGTACTTTAGTCATCAAAGAATATTACTTGGAAAATTAAACACTGGATATCTGTTCCTTACATATAGGAAGTTTCATAATTTAATGGGATAAGAGAGTAAAACTCTGTGAACTACAGTCTTTACATTATGAAATATGCAATGATATATGAAGGGGGGGAAATGGAGCCTCCATGTGACTCCATGGAGATTCTAGAAGAAATGATTTTAGAGTAAGTCATCTCACTGTCATCAGACCAAAAGTGAAGAAGCAACCAGCAGAACCGCATAGAACTCTGCCTGGCCTGTAGTAGCTGTTGGATAGTGTTTGTGAAATTAATGGGTGGATGGATGAATTTGCAGGGTGGTGATGTCAGTTCCTAGCATGGCAATTAATGATGAATATGTGAACACAGGCCACTCACCTACTTCCTAGTGACCTCTAACTGTGGTCCTTGATTTATTGAGACTACTCATCAGAAATTCCATAAGAGATGTCATTCCTCAAGAAATCTAGAGTGATTCTATTTCTTTCACAGGCTCAGGTCACAGCTCTTACCCATATCCCCAGCCTCCCCATGTACCTCTGTCACATCTACTTTTCCTCATCCATAAATGAAACTAGAGTGATGTGGGAATGCAGGGCTCAGATATAAAATGATATTTATGAGGGACAAAAACTTGAGTTTGAGGAAACAATATAGGCAAGCAGTCCTGTGAGAGAGAACAGGACCTCTTGATGCAACATGTCATAAGAAGAAAAGAAAGCAGTAGGCTTCAACAGTTTGAAGAAAAAAGAAAGCAGTAGGCTTCAACAGTTTGAAGAAAAGGAGATTTAGTGTCCAATCAAGTAACAAAGACAGTGGAATTTAAAATAGCTTCAAACTTGGGTCAGCTGTACAGTAGTCCCTCTCTATATCATGGTTCACTTAACGTGGCCTCACTGTATCGCAGGATTTTTAAAAATATTATATTTAATCATTTATTGTGGATTTTTTGCTATATCGTGGGATTTTGCAGTACTGTATACATATGTTGTTAAAGTTACGTAGGTTTAAGAGCATAGAATATGTTTAAGAACATTAAGTAGTGTTTATAAAAGTGTGGAAAAGGTTAGTAAGGGACTTGGAAAGGTTAATAAGGGACTGGGAATGGTTTGTAAGTGTGTGGGAAAGGTTTATAAAGCCTTAAAATATATAGAAATACTAAAATAAATGTAAGGTTCCTACTTCGCGGATTTTCACCTATCGTGGGGAGATCTAGAACGTAATATCCGCAATGAGTGAGGGAATGCTGTATTGTTTTTTAATTATGGTCCTGTTTCCATATTGACACATATATTTACTCAGTTAATGCATTTCTTTCCTAAATTGTTTCTATTCCCCAAGCACATACATATTTTGAGAAGAAAATCCAAGAAAAAAGTATTCCAGCTATAGATTTTCTTTCTAACTACCCCACATTTTTCTCACCCATCTAAAATAGCATTTAATGTGGCCAGAGGATATTTCATTAGGAAAAATTAATTTCATTCTTTAAATTAATGTTTCAAGGTGCTGAGCAGGAGCCCTGACAGCTTTCCTCTGCCCCAGCACCGTTGAAAATGTGTCCTGTGGGACTCAAATGCCTCAGAATGCTATTGTATTGAAACAAAGGATATCCAGTTCAGTGCGAGTGAGAAATGCCTTTTGAAGAGTCACAGATAGGATGGCAACTTGCTCTAATCTGCTTAAATTCCTTTTCCAGTGGTCAGCACTGAAAATCTTGTATCCCAGGGAATTCCTCAACCTGGAATAATGGGTCACCTGAGTCATGTACGAAAAAGTGAGAAGTCATGCAGTAAAGAACCATGTTACATGTTTTCAAAGAACACTTGGCCATGAGACATTTTTAAAACAAACTTATGAAACATTAAAAAATTAATAATATATGGTACACACCTTGGGACACTGCTCCAACCCTATCCATTTATCTCCTGGCCCCTGCAATTCTTTTAGTTGTCCTCTTTCTATCGCCCTGTGCTGCAGGGTGTGCGGAGACCTGAGGAATGGGCGCCAACTGTGACTGCCTGAGTCTCCTCCTGAACCTTAGACCAAGGGTGCCTAAGCCTCAAGCTGGAAATGTAATAATTTCCATATAGAAGTATATTTCGTTACTTTGAAATCATCCTTCTTTCTCAGTCTCTTCACAAATATGTACCTGTCTTAATGAAGATCTTTTGGGAGTTTCTACAGGAAGGCAATATATTATAAAGGAAGTCTTTAAAAGATTGATATTACAAGTTCTTTTGGCATTTGCTAGTGTATAATTCTGGATAAGTGCTGGATATGCATTGAGTAGCATATGTAAACTTAAAAATATTAGTAAAGAGTTTTGATGAGGCTGCCATTATATAACATAGGTATTCATGGAGCTCTCCTCTGATCCCTCTCTCTGTAGCAGCAACAATATCTGAGGGGAGAAGGGAGAAAGATTAAGGGAATAAAGGTGGATAGAATGAAATACAAACATTTTCAATGTCTGCAAACAAAAAAGATTGAGACCCAGAGCCTCTTAGTTTGACTCAACTGTCCTTTCAACCAACAGTTGAAGACTTGATCTGGTTGAGCAGATCCGGTACCAACCACTGTATCACAAATTAGGACAGGTGCTTCTCCATACACCTGCAAATGATCATGGAAAGCAAAGCTCATTTGTATGGATGCCATAGAATTGGCTGAATGAATTTATGAAAAATATACTATTACACTGAATAATGCATTTGCTTCAACAAAGACTTAAATTTTTCTAAATTCAGAGATATTTTTCTAACTTTTCTTAAGTGAATTTTAGCTCTACATATCTGAGAATTAAAAAGTACTATTTCTGACATTTCTAGCACACAGTATTTACTGATAATGCTGAGGGAGCATTCCTTTTGACAAAGTTTCTAATTTTTGTACCTCTAGGACAAGGCCAAGCAAAAGAAAAATGCAGTAGCTGCATAATACTCCCTGAGGTTACTGGGAATGAAAAGGAATAGATGGGAAAGTGTTTCACATAGTGTATTACTTTTAGGTATGCTTCTTTTAAATTGAGAAATTATAGAAACACTGATAAAGACCCAGCACCACTCATTTACATATATATATATGTACATGAATCACTTGATGTTCATACAGTTTATCTTCCCCAATAATTGATAAGCCCAGTGTAACACTCTAAAGACTAATTTTACTGTCTCTAATTAAGACATTTATAATGAGTACCTACTGTATGTCAGGTATTTGATAGCTGTATAGTAAAAACTTGCTATAATTCTTCAAGAAAGATGCATCATCTCCATTTTCCAATGAAGAAAATAAGACACAAAGGCTAAGTTATTTGCCCATGACCATATAGTTTAGTGGCATAGTCAAGATTTAAACCCAGGTCCCTAGAGCTCCAAAGTTCCCTTTTCTTCCATGTTTCATGTGTAGTCTGCCATATATTTCAAAGACAGGGACTTAAACTAAAAACTATAATCTTTCATATTAAAATACATTAACTATTTACTAATTGGATTAAAAGACAATTGTTGCTCTTAAGTAGGAATTTTGCACTAATCAGAGAAACATTGATGCTGTTTGTTTTGTGTGATGGGACTGGCTTATCAGTCCCCTGTGTGTGCACACTCACTCACACACGTACACTTTTTTGTTAAATTCAGAATATTTATTCATCTAGTATTTATAAATATTATAGTACTTATTCTCATTCTATACTAGCTCTCTTGATATTGATAACATGGCATAATATTATTCTCCTCTGCCCCAGCCATGTTTTAGATGCTTGAGATATAGAAAAAAGATCTTTTCACATGAAAATTAATTCTAAGGGAAAGAAAAAGACATACCAAGAAAATAAATAAACCAGAACATTTCAGGGGGCGTATAATTTCTTTTATTAAAGTATAACAGGGTGACATAATACAAAGTGACTGGGTTTTGTGGGGAGGGGAAAGTTTGCATGGGATGCCTGAGTTATGAGAAAGAAAGGTGCACCAAGATCCAGAGACAGGGCATTCAGAGCAAAGAGAAAAGCACGTGCCAATGGCCTGAGGGAGACCTTAGTGAGGTCCAGAAACAGCAAGATGGTAAGTGTAGCTGAGTACAGTGATTGAACAGGAAAAGGGTAGAAAAGGAGAGTGGACAAGGGGTATGGGATTTCGATTCTTTCATCATGTCACGGGAAGTCTTAGATGGGGAGTAATATAATCTGGTTTATATTTTGATAAAAGTGCTGTAGCTGATTTGTGGAGAATGAATTATAGATGTAGCAAAAGAGGAAGCAAAGAAACTGGTAAAAAATAATTATTATAGTAGAGCGAGTAAAGATGACCCCGACCTGGCCAGGGTGGTGGCAACAGAGACAGCGAGGAAGAGGCAGATGTACTGGTGTGCCATGTCTCCTCACATTACTTTCCATTCATTTCATATTGACATTGGTGTGAACAAAGTGTTGCATGCCAATATAAATAAGGATCTGGAAAGGGGAAAGAAAATGATGACAACCTTGTCACCTCACTTTGCATTGCCTGAATTCTCCATACACATTCAACATGAATGTTTATGTATAGGTTTATATGAAAATGTTGTATAAAAAGCACCATTTTAAAAAACCAAAGCCCATGCATTCAGCCTTTTGTATTCATCTAAGGCAATTTTCTCAGACTTCAAGAGAAAAGCAGATTGTTGTATTTTTGGGATTTTCAACCAGTGACTCTTCAATAAAGCCTGCATATATTGATGTTTTTGTTTGTCATTTACCATTTTAAATTTATACCACTTAAGCATCACCACTGGTATGGTCGTGAAAGGTAAAACACAAAAATAGACAGCTCTGTGATTTGGCCTTTAAATGGCTTTATGTATTTATATGCTGTGTAAGATATGTAGCAGATTGTGATAACAGAATCCCATATAATCAAATTGCAGCATTGCTAATACAGCAAATATCATGAAATGGCTCCCTTCTGCTGACTCAAAGAGTGGGAGTTCCATTTCTTTCTGTAACAGCTTATCGCCAGCAACACCTTTATAACAGTTCTACTTTGTCAGTGTGAACATCCCCACAGTTGCTCTTTACCTGTATGTGCCATTGAGTCTCACATTAAATTTTTTTCTTGGAGATGATTAATTTGAAAGGATTGAAATATAAAACTTATGGCTCCCATCTTTGACTTCCCACTTCATATACCAATGTAGGAGAAGTCACTTCCAAGTGCAAAAACCCCGTGGCTCTCAATAGATTTTGTTCAACCTCCATGATGCTACTCTATTTTATTTCTTTAAAGCCTGTAGCCTTTCACATGTGCCATTAGAGAAAAAAACTCCACACATGCTGTTAGAAAGCAACATTTGTAGCAGTACAATTAAAATCTGCTTGTTGATATGTCTAAATGCAGAGGAGGACACCAGAGCATCCTAAGACTGACAGCCATTTAGTTCCTCTGCCTGTCCAAAGTTGGGTGGGATCTTAAATGGTGCTCTTAAATATTTGGAAATATGACCTTTGCCCATTCCTTTCACTGACACTTCAGAGGTTATTTTAGAGTAAGCAGAGTTGTTTTTCTGTTTTTTCTCTTTTTTTTTTTGAGTTATTTTGTTTTTAAAAGCTTGTGTAGCTTTTCCTTCTTTTGAACCCTATATCAAAATTCTATTCTATCCTACAACTCACAAACAGAAGCCCTTACTGGATTCATGAAGTGGGAACAGTGTTGTACCAGTAGGGGGAGCTCATATCATGCCTATTTCGTGGGTTGTAGAACAGTAACTAGGCTTGTGTAGTTAGAGTGGAACTATTTCAACTGGAAAGCCAAGATTATGGTTTGGAATAAAAGTTATTTCCTCCAGTAGGAAAGTAAAAATTTCCTAAAGTTGTAAATCTCAACAACAGTAAGTGTTTTTGGTGGCTTTGGTTCACGAGTCTGCATGCTGTGGTTGAATGTTTCAGATAGCTGAAATGGGGAAGCTTTAAGAAATGTTAAAAGATTTCTTTCCTGATATGTATTATCAACTTATTTTCCTCTATAAATAAAAGACACATTATTTAACTTTAAAAGGTTTTATTTTTCTTTTTTATGACTATAGGTTACTATAAACATGGCAGGTGCAGATGTGAGAGGCAGTGGACCTTGGATTGAATGAATACTCCTTGTACTCCTGATGGGTTTTTTTTTTTTCCTCATAAATATCTCTGAAGTTTGCTTTGGGGCCTTTTACCTTTCTCAATAAATTGGTTTCGAGTGTCATCTGGCAGGCATCAGGATCATGATTGACTAATTTTGACCAAAATCAATAAGGACTCTGGGCTTCTTCTCCTGCCACTCCATTTTCTTCTTCAAGGTTGTTATGGCTGTCCTTTGAGTTGTCAGCACCCCCAAACACTCTGTAATTTCTGAATCTTGAATATGGTGGCCATTAAGCACCTCATCATGCTGGATGTATTTTTATATTCCCCCAGTATTTGTTCACAAGAAATACTCGTTTCTCTAACACATTAATGAATACCCA
Organism: Furipterus horrens; assembly: GCF_987537825.1. NCBI lineage: Eukaryota > Metazoa > Chordata > Mammalia > Chiroptera > Furipteridae > Furipterus > Furipterus horrens. The sequence continues at coordinate 183,276,972 of NW_028327171.1, read as the reverse complement.
TTTAACAGCAGGCACTGAGAGAGAGGTCAGAGATAACAAATAAAAGATGAACAAGACTGGTCTCCATGCACAACATCCTCATGACCCACACAACTCAACTCTTATTATATTGGGAAAAGGATGGTTCTATAACCTATGTTCTCTTCATAGAAGAAAAGGACACAGTTGTCTCAAAACTGATCTGACTGGAATGTTTCAAAATCATTCCTGAGTGAAGCCAGTTGACCAATATATATAACAAATTTGAAAGTGCCCAGTGCCTGCAATTTGGAGGGACTTAACTTATGAAATCAATTCTGTCATACAATTCTCATCTGACTAAATGTGCTATTTGATGGGTTGTATCCGTGTGGAGACTGGTATGGATGTGGCAGGGTGGGAGGGAGGAACAGAGAGAAATGTTAGGGGAAATGGGAAAAAGAAGGAGCCCGGTAAAATGTTCCCGGGCATTTACTCGGTTTCTGCAGGGTGAGTGCCACAATTGTCTAGCAATTTTCTAACAACAAATTAGCTGTCCTATGGTTGATAAGCCTTTAGCATGACAGAGTGATGACCCCAGACTAAATTCTCAGATTTAAATAGCTCTTTAATTCCCACAAGATGAAGCTTTTTCTCCTCTTTCTCTTCGAAATAGACTTTTTTTCTACTGTCAGCATTACTCCTGCTTATTGTTCCCACTTCAGTGCCTCATTACTATGGTATCATTGCTACGACGGTGGCCTCTTTTCTTGTTCTTTCCACATATCTCTTTTCATGTGTCTTACTTTTCCTGACGTGAATTTACCTGAAAAAGCAGTCCTATAAACATTGTCAGTCCTGCATGAGCAGAGTGGAGCAGGGCAATATGCAGAGGCCGTTATGTTATGAAACACATTAGCTTCAGCTTCACACAGGCCCTTCCAGCCTCTGTACATAATTGTGTATTTGAAGTGTTTTCCCCCCTGTAAAGAAGGTCCCCTAAACTGTGAACGCTCGGGCTCTATAAAAACCAGGATCAGTGTCTCTGGCCATGGGTTTTAGCATTCAGATCTTTGACCCACTTTTTAGTTGCTTTGTTGTTTCCTATGGTTATTGTTGTTTTGTGGTGCTGTAGGGAGATTGTTTGTAGTACTGGTTGCTTTCTTAATGAATATTCTTAAATTTACTATTTTCTCCCAAGCAGCTTTGTGGTCCAGAGTTGTGTCAGAAGCCAGGTCTTCTAAAAGAGTTAATGGAGTTTTCAACATCTTTTATAAAGTATGGCATATTAAATCTCTATCACTAGGTATTCTAATATAGGTATTACGTGAATGTATTCAACAGAGTCCAAAGCATTTGAGCCAAGCCAAATGGCAATATACACCATTAATATGATTCACCAGAAACTCGTTTTGGGTTTGACAGTACATTTGAAATGGGGTTCCTTGTGAAGTCTATTGAGTATTCTCTCAAAACCACTCTTGTTGAGCTTCTGCCCCACCCCATTACCCCCCCACCCCCACCCCCACACACACATACAGTTGCTCCACCTCAGAGGTCTAAGGCTTTCAAAATTTTAGAAGGCTGTTCCAACAAGGTTCCCCCTCCCCAGACACAGTAGGGCTAGGAAAGGATCTTTATAAAACTCTTTTGATAAGCAACTCATAGTCCTTTAGGGGAATGAAAACATGGGTATATGAGATAATCAAACCAAAGGTTTGATGTATAGTTACTCAGAAAGGAAGATTGATCAAATGATAGGTAGGGAGAACCTCATAAAGAAGATACAACATGAGTTAAACTTTAAAGAATAGTTTAGATTTTTACTAAAATGCCATTGTTATCATTTTCCAATTTACTTTCCTTTTAATTTCACAAACTAAACATTTTCTATTGACAAATGGGTTGTGCACAGTTACTTTTATTCCTGGTTTCAACTGATCACTTTATGAGTAGTTATAGTTAGTCTTCTAGCCCTTGGAGAAGATTCATACTTTAAAGGCTGAGATTTGAATCTCACTGGTTCTAGAGGTATTGAAGCATGGAGTAATGAATTCTAAAGTCACAGAACTATAGTGGAAGCAAAAAGATAGGGAAATTAACAATTTGTTGTCTCATCAATGTAACCTTAGGTAACTTTTATGACTTGTGATAGTCTGAAAAGTATTTTAAGGTTAATTTCAAATATATTGTCTTCCATTGAGTATTATGTGGTATTATTTTAAAAATGTTAGTTAACTCCAGCTATGTTCCTTGTAATAAACTTTAATGACGGCTAAGATGCTTGGCTAGTAACATCACTGTCTTGTTTTCACATTGAAAATAATCAATCTAGATTTATAAACTCCCCGACACATAATATATTAAAGGTGCAATCTTTAAAACATATGTCAAAATAAGGTTTGCCCTTCAAATTTGAACCTTCATGAAACTGTTATCATAGTTAAACAAAAATCCATCAGCCAAAGGTTTTCCAACTCTGGTTTCAGTCTTTCTTAGAGAGCCCATGTACAACCTCACGAATACATTTCCTCACACTGCTGTGAAATCTAATTTAAAGAAAAATGGCATTGCCCTGCTTGATCGCCTGCCTCATTCATTCATGTAACAAATACTTGCATGGCACTCAGACACTCAAGGTTCCGGGCACTGTGCCAGGGAAGTGTGGGTCCCGCCTCCAACAAGCTCCTCACTAGTGCAAGAGGACAGGTAAGAGTCTGGCAAATGAACAAGAAAGAAAGAGCTGTCTGAGACAGAGGAAACGGCACCGTAAATACACGGAAGTGTGGAACAGCATGGCATTTGTAGGGAACAGCAGATGGTTTGGTATGACTAGAATATAAAATGCAAGGAGAGGAAGGGTGCACAGGATGCTAAAAATGTTATTTTAAGCGAGACAGTAAGGGATTTTCTTAAGCTTAAAAAGACTTCATATTATCAAATATTTAATCTGTCCTTTTTGCTATAGTCTAAAAGAAAGTTCTAGAAAGCTGCTCAGGGGCACTTTTACTAAAATTTGAGAGATTTAGTATGGGAACAAATGTTATAAATAAGCCTAGAAATGCAACATGAGTTGTCAAAGTGATTTCTTCTTATAAGCTAATTATTTCTCTTTTCAGTCAAAACAATTAAGAAAACCACAGAGGTCACTGAGACTCACTTTTTTGCTGTTTTTAGTGTTTGAATACTTAAAAATGCATTGTTTTAGTTAATTTATAGGACAGCCTAAGAAGTAGACATTCATCCTCCCATTTTATAGGTGGGAAAACTAAATCTCAGAGAAAAACATATGCCCAAGATCTCCAGGTTACTAAGAGACAAAACCAAGATTCAAACAGGATTCCAAGGTAAATGTTTATACTGTGCTGCCACTTTCCCTTAGTCAGATTCTATCTGTATCATATTTAGATGCGAAAAACCCTCTGTTCTGAAGATTATTTAAATCCTTCACTAAACTATCCCAAAATATCAGATAGGAAATGTTGACATTGATTTCCCTATATCAAAGTATTCATGTTAAAACATTCTGGAGGTTACTAGGAATAGAATTTCATAGCTATCTTATCTTTAGCTTTCTGTACAAACTACATTTTGGTCCATTAATCCTCAAATTGGGTTAAAGAACAAATGGGAATTTTGCAAAATCTCTAAGTAGGATGAGGCTTTCAAGTGTGATCTTAGGAAACCTTTCTCAATCTAATTTCTTCATCTCTAAAATGTAGGTTTTGGACTAATAATCACAGCCGTCCTTTTGTAGGGCCTCAAGATTCTGTGAACACTTCAAAATAAATGGTATTTCATTCTGTATGTACAGTATATGCTGGTTTAGAGGTGAGGGAACATTTTAAGTGTGATTATTTATAACTGCCAGATTCAGATTCAGATTTGAGAACTGTGATTTCTGTATTTATTTTTAAGTACTCTCATGGTCTGCATATTTCTGGCATATGTAAGATTTGTTACTGGTTGTACACCCAGTTTATAAACAGAAAATTGTTCTTTAAAAACAAAGTACCAACATTTAACTTTTATATAAAAAGAAACAGAATAACCAGGAATACCTATTAATAGCATTGTAGAATCTTTGTTACCAAGGGGAGGCAGTGGGGTGGAGAAGTTAAGGAAATGCTCTATGGCCAGAATCTGTGGATTTAAATTCTGGTGCTTCCACTTCTTAACCGTGGAACTTTAATGAATTCCATGCTGCGCACCTTCATTTTTTAATGTGTAAAGTAATTGCTGCTCACAGGGTTGCTGGGAGGATCAATGGGCCCATGTATGATACGTTTATAGTGCTTAGAACATGCCCAGCCCATAGGAATAATCATGAAGTGTTTCTCTTTATCAGTACTTTGGATAGGATCTTTTATTAGACATGAAGAAACTGTAGAATTAATGGATTAAATCAAAACATGGGAGATAAGCTCCAAGATGGCAATGGTTTCTGTCTGTTTCTTTCGAAGCTGTAATCTCAGCGCCAGCCTAAGGCTCAGGTTCCGCAAATATTTGTTGAATGAAAGAAAAGGTCAAGAGTAAATGATGTAGAAGCTTCTACTATCCTCTTTACTCCAAACTTTCTGCTGTATTGTAGTGTTTTTTTTTATGTTCAAAAGCAATGCACCATATGCTATAAATCATATAACATAATGAGTTATAACTAACAGCTTTGGTCTCTGACAGACTCCTGTTCCAATTTTTTTTTTATATTGCAAACAGAAGTATCTGAAAATTTTAGATATAATAGAAGCAACTGTTACACTTCATCTTTTTTTTATTTTGACAAGTAAAAAAAAACAACCAGACCTCTACTTACTTAGATATTTCATGGTCCTTGGCAGTCCTCGGTGTTACAGCAGTGGCCGTACTGATCCAGCTGTTGTAGTGCTGCTTGGACAGCTGCTGGGCCACACTGGCAAGTACCTTGAGAGGTTTTAAACTGATTTCTGAGAGGAAAAACAATCTGGGAATTCCAGAAATACTGACAAGCCACTCCTGTGCCTTCTTCCATTAGAAGCTGTGACCTAGAACCATAGATTCCAAATTCTGCTTTGTTGGACCCAAATTGATGCCTATCTTGAATAATCTAAGTTTGATAAAAATCTTATGTGTAGCCTTAGTTTTAACAATAATGCTTCAGAATTAGTTATGTAAACCAAATAATTATAAGACTTTCCCAATCTTTAGCTTATTAAAAATCCATGCTTTCTCTTCTTTATTCTTTCCTACACAGACACTGCCCCCAAGTCACTGTTGATTTGCCAGAGTGATAAGAAGAGTCCCTTCAGTTAATGAAACCAAATTACTCCTCCCAATAGGCTCCAAGTCAAAAATTTGCTGATATTTAAGGTGCCTTCCAGCTTTATATTATTTTAAATATTTTCTTAGTGTGTAAATGATTTCATCAGAAGCAGAAGTTTGAGAACAAAGAGCTATGTGTAATCTGATGGTTGTCATCCAGTAGGGTGCATTGCCAATGAAGGACACTTCACTTTTGTTTCAGGAAGCATTATTAATATCCAACTTGAAGTTTCTGGAAAGAGTATGAAATTTTTTGCATAAAGATCTCATGGTCTTTCTGGGAGGGAACGATGTTTTTTAAAAAGACTTCTAAAGCCTTTCTTCCCAAGATGCAATGTTACAGAAACCTGTCAGACTGGAGGAAGATACTTTCCAAAGACAGGTGGGAAGAGCAGGGAAGAGCTGCATGCAGGTGGTGGCTTCACTGTCCCCAGAGTCATGAGGGTACACCTGTATTTTGCTAGACAGCAAATGTGGAGTATGAGCAAGCCGTCCTCTGGAGACTCCTAAACAATGTCCAGATAAAAGAGCAAAGAACATAACTGCTATCAGCAATATGGAGGCACATATAATATACATAGATTATAGAAGGAGTCGCTACTTTACTCATTGCTCCCAAACAAATAAAATAGATAACATCATAAAGTTTATTAAAGTTGATTTGAAGTTCAAGGGACCTCATAAGAGACATAGGCACTGAAGTAATTTCTAAATAGAAACTCTCTACTATTCTGAATTATGGAATTTTGAGGAGTAACTATCAGTCACATCTAATTAAGAGATTTAAACTAGCATGCTTATTGTGCTAATGTGGAAAGTAGTGTGTTCATGTTATCAGTATGTTTTTGTGTACTCAAGCTATCTCTCCCTCACACAGAGCTCCAATCAACCATGCCCTATCCATCAAAGATAGGTGACAAAGTGTTATATATTACTTGGTAACACCGTTAGCCCCCACATATACCTTGCATTTCTGGTTAACACAAGTAATAAACCTGGATTCTAAATATAGTCAAACCCTGGTTCTCAACCATCTTGGTTCTCAAACAGTTTGATTCTTGACCAAGTTGTTCATGGAAAAGAAAAGTCTCGGTTGTCTAACAGAACTTCGGGTCTCAATTCTCTACCCGACAAACCTTTTATACTGGTATCTGTGTGATCAGCCATGCATTTCTCAGGCGACAAATAAGATTTGTTTTTTGATTAAATTGCTCCTGGAACAGTTTTCGAGAACCAGTTAAGTTCGAGAACTGAGGTTCCACTGTACTGACACTGCCAAGTCAGATATTTTGACGCCTCTAATAAAGGAACCCAAGAGAGTCACTAGGGCACACACAGAAAATCTTCTTCATTTTCAAAGGTAACCATATCTTTAATCAAGAATTAGTTAATGTTTCCCAGTGGGTGTGGCTCAGTTGGTTGGGCATCGTCCTGCAGACCAAAGGGTCAGTGATTTCAATTCCCTGTCAGGACAAATGCATGGTTTGCACGTTCAGTCCCTGGTTGGGGCACGAGCAGAAAGCAACCAAATGGTGTTATTTATCTTCCTCTCTTTCTCCTTCCCTTCCCTTCTCTCTAAAATCACTAATCATGTCCTTGGGTGAGGATTGAAAAAACTAGTTAATGGAATTAATATTGCATTTAATTTCTTCTGCCTTCAAATTTAAAATACAAACATTCGCCCTCCCTACCTCATGAAAGAACATAAGCTAATTTTGATAAAATTATATCTAAATATGGAAAAAATTATTTCATGTTTATTTCCTTATTGAACCTGTGCCAGCAGTTCTGGTGTGCTCCCGAGCAGGCATCAACCATCTCGTGCATTTTTGAGTAGCATCAGCACTTTCACCCCACTCGAGCATACAGCATGTCAAGCATTACAATGTACGTTGGCATCTGTGGCAGATCAGCATCTTTCAAAACAGAAAATAAACTGTGCACTCTCTATGATACGCGTTTTTCATAGCACAGGTGTTGATTTCTCCCCTAGGAAATATGAAATGATAAATCAACAGATATTAGCCATCATGAGTTATGATCTGTCTTCAGAATGTGAATTTTAAATGGTCTAATAGAACGTCACATGGTTGGCAAAACACATGATGGTCAGCCTGCTCAGTACTTGTTGGTCTGCCATGGACTGGGTAAAGTTCACCCTGACACCTACCATTAGCTTGCATCAGGGAGCCTGCACAGAAGTGATGATGCACCAGCAACTAGGCATTGGAGAACTGGCTATACATCAATACATTGGCAGATATGAAATGAATGTATACAAGGAAAAATGTTGTGGGGAGTTGGATGCAAAATAATCTTTGAAAATCCGTAACTTAAAAAAAAAAATAATCCCATTATTCTGGTATATTATGCTGTATAAAATGCATTCAAATTGTTTATGTACTAGCATTAAGAATTAAATGACAATATAATTTGGTTTAGTCATTACCTTTTTCTCATATGTAAAATGTATTTGCTTTATAATAGTCTAATATGCCTATTAAGGAAATAAACTAATCCTTAGACTTATAATATTGTCAAGAGTAATAATTCAAGTATTTAAAAGTAGGATCTCTAGTGACTGTTGAATTAATTTCTTAAAGTTAACATTATCATGCAGTTTAAATGAGATGTCAAATTAATATTTGTATGTATAAAATTCTAAATTTTAGAGTTCTATTGGAAACTTACAGATGATGTGTTCATTCTTACTGTACATACCAATAATTTACTGAAATAGGTTTTGATTAACTGTATTCTAAGTATAGTTGTCTCTGCTTATATAATGCTTCAAATATAATTTTCAACATTTGTCAATGATTTAATATTAGTGGTCTGCAGATTATTTCAACATAGTTCTTTACATATCAAACAAATACAATTATTAGTTAAATAAACCAGATATCATTAATGGGTCAGATGATTCTGAGTTTATTAAATAGCTTCATTTTTTACTAATTTATAACCTATTCTGACTTCTATTAAAATAAATATCTAGTGACCATCTACTACGTGCAGGTGCCATACTAGCTGCTTTCATATATGTTATCATTGGCAATTTCTATAACAACCCCGAATAAGACATTTGTCTGTTGAGAAGAGTGATTCTACTCCCTGAGGCCACTCATTACTTCTACAGCAGCAGCAAATCTCTTTTGCATGGTGTTATTGTATTATATGATGTCTTGGTCTCTTTCTTGCTTAACTACCTTCCTTGAGGTTAGCAATAATTACAACAGCAATGGTACCAAAAAATTTAGTGCCTCTAAAACGAGGGGGAGGGAAATTCCTTATTCTAGTGCTTTATTTAGTCCTTTAAAAAATGGTATAGATATGGAGATGAAGATACCCAATGCCCAAATATCCCATCTTAATGCAAGCCTTGCATTTAGTACTTAACAGTACAAAAGACAGCTCTTCACAGTCACTCACAGTCTCCCCACTGTTGTCCTGGCTGGACAATATGGATTACTGAGTTATGCATGAGATAAAAATTGGCAGCAGTCCTAGTGCACTCAGTTCTTGATTATGCATAACCGCATTATTCTTTTGTGGCTAACACATGTTTCTTTGGATTACCACCCCCTAATTGCTATTATGGGACCTCCAGCCTTCTTCCTCCCTGAACAAATCTTTCCCAACCACTCTAGAAGTCCCTAAGGACATGACTCACAAGATTCCTGAACAATTACCTCTAGGCAACAAGGAACATTAACTGTTTTTTCCCCTCTTGGGCCAAACTCTCTTTGGTCATAGAACTCCAGTAGCCAGATGCAGGCCTACTAGGGCTACAGTTTCAACCCACTGGTGCTGCTACCTATCCATGCTACCCTAAGGTCGGGCTTTGCAAACTCTCATCACTACAGCCTCTTAGCAGGTGTGGGGAGAATAAGGAGGCCATGTCATGATCATTACTAAGGGGTGGCATTTCCAAACATCAGAGAAAGGTTTATGTGAGAACAGTTGAGTCTTTAGTTCCTGCTTACACCTCTAGCCTGGAGGACTAATTTGTGAACTTAAACCATAAACTCCAATCATCTCTTTCTTCATTTTCAAAAAAAAAGGCCTTACCCTTTCTCTATTTTCTGCTACAGTTTCTTAATCAGCATACTTGCTCCTAGAGTTAGGTTTCAGCTGTCTCACAATTAACAAGTGAAAACAGAATGCTTGGTTTCTCTAAACAATTCTCCATACAGCAGTCATGGTGAACATCTTAAAATGTTACTTGGGTCAGTGGTTTTCAAATGTTGCTGGACATTGGAATCACCTGGAGAATTTTAAAAAAATGTCTGATGCCTGTGCTCTTAACCTAGATAATAAGTCATCTCTATAGCAGAAAAACTTGGAGAAAATAATGCGGTATGACCCACTTCATCCTGAACTTTCTAAAGAGAATGAAAATGTAAACTTGTACTAAAGCAAGCCTTTTCCCCAGGGCT